>NW_022111368.1:32942010-32989951 GCF_000313985.2 Echinops telfairi
AAAAAAAAAAAGGAAAATTAGCTGATTCCGGGAACCCGAGAGGGAAGCAAATTTTGGGAATGATGAGGGCAACAAATGTATAGGTATGCTTTACACAATTGATCTATGTATTGTGATGAATTGTATGAGCTCCAATAAAATAATTTAAAAAAATAAAAATAAAATAAAATAGCAAAAAATAAATAAATAAATTGCGTGTGTTTACTAGTAAATTTCACTTCATAAGAATAAATTATAATTGAACAAATTTCTACATAAAAAATAGACTTGTTTCCATCTAACTATTTAGATATAATTTTCTACTAAAATATGTTGTTTTGTTTTGTTTTTCCTTTTTAACACTAAAACATACTGTTGCAGTTTTATAAAGGTAATTAATTAAGGAAAGATAAGAGAAAAAATATTTAGTGTAAAAGTTAAATTAAATGCAGTAATATGAGAGACCTCAACAATTTCCTGGAATAATTGAATTAAAAGATAATGAAACTTTTCGACAAGTTTTTCAAGTCCACTTGTGCATATGAACCAGGAGCCCTGGTGTCTTAGTGGTTATACACTGGGCTGCTAACAGCAAATTCAGCAGTTTAAAACCACCAGCCGTTGCAAGGGCAAAAGACGAGGCTTTCTATTCTCTTAAAGAGGTACGGAAACCCGCAGAAGCCGTTCTGCTCTGTCCCGTAGGATTCCTATGAGTTGTCGTTGTCTAAGTGACAATGAGTTTGGTTTAGTATTTTCCTTGTATATTAAGAGTATCTGATATAAAGTAACAGTACCACCTAGGTTATTTTTTAATTATTATTAGAAAATAATGCCTTCTGTCTTTACTCTTAAAATTTAGATAGATAGATGATAGATAGATAGATAGATAGATAGATAGATAGATAGATAGATAGATGATAGATGATTGATAGATAGATAGATAGATAGGTGATAGATAGATAAATGCATTCAAGATGCCTTTGAATAAGAGAATGGATGTTACATCTAAACAATAAGATATTAATCAATAAGAAAAAGAATTGAACTATCATGTTATAAAATGACATGCAGAATTTTAAATCCTATTATTAAGAGAAGTGGTTAATGTAAGAGACAGCAAAAATATCAGTATGTTCTAGAGTTTGGGGGGATGGTGAGAGGGATGAATCAGAGAGACACGGGGCACTTTATGGATTGTGATCTATTCTGCAAAGCAATGTAATGATGGACATGCACACTGTGTAATTGTCGAATGCCAGCCTCGCAAACTGAACCAAAGAATGGACCCAAATGTAAACTAAGAGTAGTAAATAATGACATATTAACATTGCTTTATCCATTACAATTAATATACTGCAGTAAGGAAAGACATTATTAATCGCTAACACTGTAATGGTATAGGTGAGAATTCTGTATTTTCTGATCCCTGTTTGTGTAAACCTAAAAGTGTCCCCCAAAATAAACTGATTATAAGTCCAATAAGGTCTAATAGAATTTGTGGAAAAGCAGAATTAAAAAGCAATGAACTTTTCACATATTTTTGAAGCCCCCTCATATATACATCATATGAGGGGTTCTGAAACAGTATTGCTATATACATAAGTATTTTCCAAACTAAACCTGTTTAAATATGTCTCTGCTATCAGTCTATGGATGAAGACAATTTTGTTGCTAACATGTTTCTTTTGTGTTTGTTAAACACCAAAAATACTCACTGCCATCAAATCAATTCAAAGTCACAATGGCCTTATAGGAGAGGGGAGAACTCCCCTGTGGGTTTCCCAGACTTACAATTGTCCTCCTCAGGGACCGTCAAGTCAGTGCCTGCTCAGAGGGCCCAATATACACAACAGCACGGAACACGGCCAGTCCCACAATTGTTGTTATAGGTAAGCCCCTTTTTGGAGCCAACGTGTCAATCCATCTTGTCTAAGTCGTCTTCCTTTTGTGCCGTCCCTCTACTTTACCAACATGATGTCCTTCCTAGGAACTGAATATTTTTACATCAGCACAAAGTCCTATATTTCTCTGACTGGTGGTTTTGAACTGTTGAGCTAGTAATTAGCAACTCAATTTGAAACCCATGATGCCACCAGGGCTCCTTCCTTACTCTCAAGACAAGGCAATGAACTATCATGAGGTGCCTTTTTAAATCAAAGCCATAGACTTTGGAGAAGATCTGCTGAGAGGCCATTTAAATTCAAGAACAAGTGGTTAATTCAGAAGGTTATGGGGACTGTTTTCTGATTCCCAAGGAACAATCATGGATTTTCTTGAATCCCAGGGAACAAAATCATTAAGACAATGCTTTAAGAAAATCAAAAACCACTTCTGGTGAAAATGAGCCCAGAATGGTGTTTCTAAGTTTGTTTGTTGTTGTTTTTATTTTACCTATGACAGTGCACCTGCTCATATTTTCTGGGTAGGAGGGGATGTCCAAAGAGAATTTCCTGGGGAAATCTTATCCTACAGCCCTGATCTTGCCCTTTTGAATTCTTTTGAATTGGCAAATTCAAAGCACATTGAAAAGGAACACAATTGGAGTGCATCAAGGAGATCCACAGCACCATTTCCCCTTCCAGGACTGCTTACCAGAATGGACGCATTGCCCTCAGAATATATAGACCTTCAGAATATATAGATGGAAGATAAGTTGTGAAATAACAGTTGTACATTTGGATGTTTTTAATTGAAAAGGTTTGAATAATTTGGTAGCAATATTTTTATTTACCTTCATATTTTCATAAGGTAAACATATATGCATGTTCATGTATACATGTTTTCATGTATAAATATGGAAATAGATGACAGATAGGTAGATGATAGATAGAAAGATGATAGATAGATAGATAGATAGATAGATAGATAGATAGATAGATGATAGGTAGATATATGACAGATAGATGATTGATAGATAGTGGTAGATAGATAGATAATAGATAGATGATTGATAGATAGATGGATGGATAGATAGATAGATAGATAGATAGATAGATAGATAGATAGATAGATATAGACAGTAGATAGATGATAGATAGGTACATAGATAGATAGATGGTAGATAGATAGTAGATAGATAGATAGATAGATAGATAGATAGATAGATAGATGGATGATAGGTAGGTAGGTAGATAGGTAGATAGATAGATGACAGATAGAAAGTTCATCGGTGCCATGACAGTTAGGCACCCAGCTGCTTATACAAAGTTACAGTTTGAAACTACCAGCCACTCTGCAAAGCTGTGGCGGGAGATATCTGGAAATCTGATCCCATCACAATTTCAGCCTAGGAAACCCTGTGGAGTAAATCCATTCTAGGGACAGGATCTGAATGAGTACAGTTCTAGAATTCCCACCCTTTGTAACGTTATCCATAATTTGATATGATCCACACATTCAAATGCCTTTACACAAGAAAAAAAAGGTAAAAAACTAATTTAAGGAAGATCTATTAGACTTCAAAATGATAGCCCAAGCTTCATAAACTAGGCTCCTGACCTACCTCCATTTTTCCCTTTTCTACAGCGATTCTAATTTAGAGTTGGATGTAAATGTTAAAGAAGAAGAAGTATCTCTCCCAGAGTGAAAAAGAGGGAAAGAAGGATTTTTGCATCCTCCTCATGCAGTTCTTATTCCCTGAGGGCAAGCCTGCCCTTCCTGTTCCATTCAACCCCATGGCAAGGAAAGAAGGAAATCTTCCCCACAAAGAAAACTATACTTGCTTCCTGTAAGGACACTGCTTGAATTAATCAGCCTCTCACCACTAAACCTCTTTCATAAATTGTGGTTTTTGTAGAGATACTTATAAAATAAAATGCATACAGATAAAATGATTCAATAACAAACTATCAACCTCATGGATTTTAAAAGCTATTAGACAACAGAGTTTGCAAAAGTGCATGTTTTTAACTTTAAAATGAATAGAATTGTAGTCCCCAGACATGTTTTCGGGTCCGATTCACTGAGTCTGATATTTAGGGAAGTGGGTCCAGCCACAGGCCACAAGAACAAGGAACCAGTTCTCTTTTGAATTTTAAGGTCTATGAGAGAGATCTCCCTGCTCTGAAATGACTCCCACACTGGTACTTGACGTCCCTAATAGATATCTGAAACTCTAAAGAGTGTGGTCCTCGCATTTCCCTATTAAACGGAAAGTGCTTCCCAGGATGGGGCACCATAGGAGCCATCTACTAACACCTGATCGGGGATTGCTTTCCAATCTGGCAGGCAGCTAATTAAGGAAGATGGGTCCTCTGGGAAGGTACACTGAGCAGGGGGTGTCCAAAAGAAGAGAGATGCTGACTAAGAAGGCAGGAGCTCATGACAATTTGGTCAAACTGGTATTCATATTAGCGATATAGATGTTATAAAGTGAGACCATTTTTCATCACTCACTTAATAGTGGTTCTCGGTCAGGGCTATAGATCATTGTTATCTGGAGAACTATAAAAACCGTATCTTAATCTCTAGTGGATATACTGGTTCTGTATATTTCTTATAATCTCTGGAGTTGATTTTCTTATTCATACCCTTACTATTGAAAAAGCAAGGAGAACCTATCCAGGTATTCATGTTGGGTTCAATCCTACTCAACAACCAGTCATTGTCAACAACTTACTACATGGAAAGCCCTATGGTCAGATAACTTATCCTTGGTGACACAGTGATTAAACATGTCACTGGAAGCGAAAAGGCTGGTGGTCTGTACATGTCAGCTGCTCCGTAGGAGAAATTACACTGGGCTTGCAGAAGTGCTAAAAGGCTATTTCACTCAGTCCTCCAGGGTGGACTGAGCGTCTGCTCTGTGGCAATACGTTTGTGTTATATCATAAATGGACAAGACATGAATCTTATTTTTAAAGAGATTATAATCCACCAGCAAATGAAGCACACACATAAGAATTATACATCACAGCATGCCAAAAATCAAACAAAATAACCAACGCAGATCCCCACTCATAGAAACGCCGCTGTGTACGGTTTTCAAGACCATGGGGATGCTAAGAGTTGACAAAGAGTCCGAGGCAGTGAGTTCAGCGTGCTGGAACTCTAGATGAGAGCAAACATCCTCATCCTTCTCTTGCACATCAGCCGGGGCGCTGGACCCACTGGGCAACATGTTATCACATAGCTACACCTTGCTGTGAGGTATTAAAATGCTACAAGGACAATGTAAACAGTACATTACGTTTGAAGTGGACATTAAGAAAAGGTGGGATAGGGTTGTGTCCAGTCCTTTCTTTATCCACCTTCCATGACCTTACCCTCACGAGAGTACCCCTTGAATGTCTATCCATAAACCTGCTAGTCATTGTGTCCCAGAGTCAGCCCAACAATGGAAGAAAAGTAGGGACTTCAAGTCATACCACTTTTGTTTATACCTTGCCCTGGGTTGAGATGACCATTTCATCATGGAGCGGTGTTTTCCACGATTGTTTCCAACACACCCAACTCAGTGATGCATTCATTTAAGCAGCCATGGGAGAATCACAGCCAGCTGTAACAGGATTCTTGAAAGACAGGATTGAATTGAAGGGAAACAATGATCTTTTAGAAGCTCATAACTACTGACAATGGGATACCAGTTTAGATCCTGAAGCCATGCTTTCGGCTTGCATTTCTTCGTTGTATATATATTTTCAGAATAAGCTTACATGGTGTAAGCCCTACCCTCTGCCTCAACTCTAGGCCTTCCCTAAGTAGAACAGTGTCTGCTAGTTATCGTTTTAGAGACGGACCATGTGGCCCTGAATCTCACAAGCTGAAATCCTCCTTTGCATTGATACTATTCATAAATAGGTCCATGAACTCAATAGTTAATTATCTCCAGAGTAAAAGTAATGAAAGATAAGTGGGTGGAGAGGACAAGGTGAGAAAGTAGAAGTACCGAATGTGGAACCAACCTTTTGTGTTTCAATATAGCCCAGATTCTAGTACAATGTCATTTGAAATAAATAAATTTAACTCTGACCTAAGAGAGGCAGAAGTTAGCAGAAAAGTACCCTCTTTGAACATGTTCCATTCCTAAGGGTACCTTAAATCTCTAAAGCATACCACAAATGCCTCTGCTCAGCCTCCTAGCAAATATTCGATATTTGCAAGCATTTTGCAAGCAGTTACTAGTGTTTAATCTTGGGATAATGCCTTCTTGATGTGCTAATCCCAAGAGTATTCCCAAAAGCCTGAATGTGAATTACTGTGTGTAAAAAAGGAAATGGGCTTCTTCAGACCATGTGCATCTGTAACTGAAGACATGGCGATTTTAAAAGACAAAGCCATGCCTGTGGCACAGATGCCCATAAGAACCCAGGAACACAAAGAGAAGCACACACCCATTAATTCAAAATTATCAACATTAATAAATATAATTCTGAAAAATAACTTCACATTTACGAGTGATGAGAAATATTCTTTTTAAAGATATTACAAAAATAAATAGGTAGTACAGGATGCCCGGTATAGATTTGGGAAGAAAATTGAAAGTCTTCATTTAACTTTCCACTAACTATTTTCTGCACCTCAGTTTCTCTATAAGTAAGAGGGTGGGGGTGTGGGGACTCTCATCCTATTTTTGTTCATAAGATAGTATCCTGATAATTAACTTACTTCATATGTTCTTTATTAAGTACTTAAAAAATATTTTCAAATACATTTCTCTACGAAGATTCACAATCCTGTTTTGAAGTAGGCAGAAAGATATTTTCTGGAGTTCGTTTACTCAGCGGCGGAAGTGAATTGCTCTCAAGTGCAGTGGATAAATAGCAAGACCATTGACTTAAATAATGGTGTTCTAATTCACACTTCACTCATTGAAACATTAAGGAGTCTTTTGGGTTGTAATTGGTAGAAAATCTGACCCATGCTTGCTTGAACAAAAATAAATTTGGTGGTTCCAAAAACTGCAAAGAACGGAGATAGATACAGCTTAAGTTGATGGCGAGACTCAAACTAGGTCCCCCACTTTCCTTTCCTCTGCCTACGGCTTGCATTATCAAGCTGCATTCCTTCGTGGCAGCCACTTGACTGCTGTAATTCTAGCCTCTTAAACCCACCCATCCCTCTAAATCCAGTGGTTTCCATTTCAAAAACCAAGTGAAGACTGCCACCATCCTTCTGTGTTTAAAATATCTCACTTCCCTAACTTTGAACAAAGTATTTTTACTTGCATAATAGATGGGAGATGGGTACACCAATTGGTTTCACCCCAATGGTGTTGGTGAAAATTTCATCTAAACATAAGTTTACTGTGATATTGTCCAGAAATTTGGGAAATTATATATAGTAGGAAATGATAGATAAGAGATTGAACACCTTGAATTAGGTCAATCGGCTGCATAGACCTCATTAGAGTGCTGAAAACCAAGGATGTTACTTGGAGGCCTCAGATATATCTGACTAAAACCAAGATATTTCAATCATCTCATATATATGTGAATGTCGGGTATTGAATAAGGAAGACCAAAGGGAAAAATAGATGCACTTGAACTATGGTGTTGGTGTAGATTATTGAAAGTACCAGATCCTGCCAGAAGAACAAAGAAATCCTGAAAGAAGCACAACCAGGATGTTCCTTAGAGGCAAGGATGGGAAGATGACTTCTCCTATACTTTGGGCATGTTATCAGGAGAATCTAGCCCTTAAGAAGACCAACACACTTTCAAAAGTGGAGGGGCAGCGGTAAAGAGGGAGGCCCTCCACAAGGTGGGTTGACACGGTGGCTGCAAAAGGGTTATGGACTCAAACCTAAGAACTGGTGCGAGGAGGGCACAGGGCCAGGCAGTGCTTAATTCTGTTGCACACAGGCTCACTGTGAGGAGGATCCAACCCAATAGTGCCAAACAACAGCGTGTTTAGGAGGAAGGAGAAATGAGATTGACAAGGTAAGCCCAAATGTTCCTCATAGATTTCCTTTCATCAAACCAACTTTCAACACACACACACACACACACACACACACACACACGTTCAAATGTCGTTTGGCATCTCTGTGTGGTACAAACAATTGACTAGTTATACTTATAACGAAAGTTTAGAGGTTCAAGTCCACCAAAAGGCACATTTGAATAAAAATTTGGTGATCAACTTCCTAAATAATTAGCCATTGACCGCTCTATGGAGATCAGTTATACTTTGATATATTCAGGGTCACCCTGAGTCAGAATCAACTTTACTAAAACTGCTTTTATTAATGACTTCATAGCTAATAAGCTTCATAATTAGGAAGCACCAGCCAAACATTGGTAAAATTTCTTTCTAATTACATGCTGAGTTGTGATAATTCCCTAAGAGATAAGCCCAGCTGTGAATGACTAGGATCCTTGACCTTACTCAACAGGCAACTTGTTCACTAAATGTCACAGAGACTTTCCTCAAACAGAGTGTATTATGAATCTGTTTCATTATCTCAGGAAAATGAGGAAATAATTGCAACACTCCTGACTCACAATAAAGTTGAAGGCTGAGAAAAGAATAAACTACTTCCTGAGAAGAAATTTTCCTAATCTCATATGATATGCCAAGGTTTTTGTTTTGTTTTCATTTTGTATTGTCATCATTCATTTTTCTACTTTCTTTCCTTTCTTCAATCAACAAAGAGCTTGGCCATCCTAAGGGTTTGCCACTTTACTAGGAGCTAAGAACACACAGTCAAATTGACCCAGATCTTTGGTTTTAAGGGAAAATGGACAAGTAAACATGAAAAAGTCTAATTTATTTTAAATATTTTATGAAAGTATAAATGTGAAGTGTTCTGTAGAAATATTATCTACTAAGTTCAATTATCTCTTCCCAGGGCCCTGGTTCTGCCATTTTTCCAAATCTGGTCTTTCTTAGCCACTTACGTGGTTTCCTCAAGAGCCCTGTTCAGACTTCTCTTGATCTCCTGGAATTCTAATGGTCTCTTTACTTTTTCTCCAGTCACACCTCAACCAATAGCAGAACTTGACGAATTCCATTTGCTCAAAAAGGGCAAGATCTTAAGCATAATTTGCCATTAGGAAAGATTTGATTCTTTTTAATTCCTCCAAGTTATGAGAGCTTTATTATGACCCATTATGAATGAAACCAAAAACTTGGGGAGAGAGCTTCAAGTCACTTCAGTAGCTTCCAGTTCAACTGCAAACATTGCATGTGTACTGATCTATATGATCACTAAATGAATACTCCTGTCCTCCAGTCACATCCTCTCTCCTCCCTCCCTCTCTCATACACACCAAAATAAAAGATGAGGTTTGGCAATTTACAGGAGCATTTTCTTTTTTCTTTTTTTGCTCTTGTATTTTCACACATAATATGAGGAAGTTAGACAAGATAATATCTGAAATTCTATTGATATCCAATCATCCTATCAAAGGCTTTAGAAAGATTTGATGATGGTGATTTAGGAAGGCCTGGGTATTGATTATCATTCTAAATTGCACTTCTATGTTTTGCACTCCAGTGCATTGCAAATCAAACTCACTGTAAAATCACCAAGAAAGGCAGAATAAGTTTTCCCACTTTACCCAAATATTTGATATATGTTTCCTTGCTGGGCGGATGTGTCTAGAAAATCATACTCATATACACAATTCCTGTAATAGAAGATGGACTATGTTTGAACTATATGTAGCTGACTACTTGCAGAAATATATGTCCTCATGCTAATCATGGTTCACTTTTACTACAGTACAGACTCCACACTGAGATGTGTCCGCCAGTGGAGCTGCGTTCCATTCTTCAAGGCTGAAAGGCGTGCTCATGTCACAAATACACTGTTTCTCAGTCTTTCAGCCATCAATAGGTCTAGGTACATTTCAAATTTAAATAAAAAGCAGTAGTAGAACAAAAGGAAAAATATATTTCCTGGTGTATATGGGAATTATTTCTTTGAGGAACTACTGATAATTGAAATAAATCAAATTTATTATTGAATTTTCTTTCAATCACCGTCTTTTTTTCTTCATACATTTTTGTCCAAATACATAGGTACCTATTTATTGCCTTTCTCACTTCCAAACTTGCTTTGCTCCTTCCTTCGGGATGTCTTTGTTTCCTCCACTCCTCCCTCCTTCTCCATCCTTTAACGTATTCTCTATCCTATTTATCTTGTTCTTTCTCACTATCTAGATAAAATATAATTAAATACCTTTTCAATTTACATAATTCATTTCTACTTCATTTAACAAATATTTTTGGAGCTCCTACTATGTGTAATTATAACAAAGTTTCTGTTCTCATAGCACACATATGCATAACATACATAAAGTATATCAGAGCATTTTCTCTTGTACTAAGTATTAATAAGCATATTACATATACATTAAACAAATCTATTTGAGTCTGATATATAAGTATCAAAAGTATCAATTCCAGTCACTATGTTAGTTGCTCTTAATTTAGTTCAGGCTCACAGCAAAACTATAAAAAAGATAAAAAAATATTGCTCAATCTTGAGCCATCTTTACAATTGTTTCTTTGTTTGATCTCAGTTTTCCAGCCATTGTGTCATCCAACTCATTGAAGGTCTTCTTTTCATTGATCCTCTCCTCGAACAAGCACAAGCCCCTTCCTTCTCCAGGAACGAGTCCTTCTAGACTTCGAAAGCACTTGAAATAAAATCTAAGTATCCTTCCTGCTGGAATAGTGACTACATGGTAGACTGCTAACCTCAAGGCCAGCAGTTCAAAACCACTAGCCTCTCCTCTGGAGAAAGATGAAGCCCAGCTACAGAAACCCACAAAAACAGTTCTACCTTCTCCTATAGTTTTCTTTCCTTTTTCTCTTTTTGAGACATGCTTGTGAATAGAAACCTGGCTGTACTTCTTCCAAGAAGATACATTCACTCTACTGGCAGTCTACGACATACTTAATAGTCATTGCCAACATTGAACTTTCAAGGTATCAGTTCTTCTGCCTTCCTTATTAATTGTGCAGAGTCACGTGCATACACAAGGACTTTAAATGCCATGGGTAATGTCAGGCTTTAGGTTCACTCTAGAACTAAAAGTTACATTTTTAAAATTTTTTTTAACTCTTTAAGGAAGCCTTTTGCAACGTGTATGCACAATTCAAACCCTCATTTGACTCATTGAGTTTTTTCCCCTGAGTGAAGATTATGGATCCTAGTAAAATGAAATACTGGAAATTTTCAATATTTTCTGGATTTATCATGATATTCTTATTGGTCCACCAGGAGGACATTTGTTATATTTCTATTTAGGGTAATCCATACTGATAATTCAAGTCTTCCATTCTCTAATATTGATATCCACTATATGAGTAACTCTTGAAATTTTGCTCTTCAGAGGGTAATTAATACTCTCCTTATCACTAATATGAGGATACATCTAAAAGTATTGGTACTAGGATTCCAGTGTGTACATGTACAGAATTTTTCCAAACAAATAGTGTTTAAGTACATGTCTAAAATCAGTGAATGGAGGCAGACAAATTTACATGGTAATCACTTGTCTTGGTCACATTTGGGTGCTCTCTACACAAAGGTCCAATCCAAACAGTGACTTCCAATAGGATTTGTTTTGCTAAGCCTTCTAAATTGAAGATCGGAGTGGCCAGCAAAATAATGTTATGACGACTTCTGGAATTCCAAAGAGGTAATCTTGATAAAAATTATCGCAGAAATAAGGGCAATCATGGTAGTTCAATATGCAGATTTTTAAAATTACATTTGTAAGAATAAAGGCAGGAAACTTGCTCTGAAATAATATTTCCCCATCACAGTGATAGATCTGCTCATTCTGCAGCAAACCAAGGATTGCCCTTTCCTAATTTCATTGAAAAACTTTACCCACCCAGCTCCAAACCCTAATATTGCTCTTTAAGACTTGTTTTTATCCTAAAAAAACTAAAAAAATATTGAGAAGGAGCATAATTTGAATCTTTTGAAATGATCCAAGCTGACACATGTGGTGAACCAAATGTGTCTTTTGAAATTTCTTTGAAATGAGTCTTTTGAAATGACCCAAGGTGACACATGTGGTAACATGTGGTGAACCAAAAAGTGCAGGGTCTTCAGGGAAGGGTTAGGGAGACAGGAGCACCCTCTTCATAAGTGGATAGTCTTAGAGGAAGGAGATGTTGAACAGTACCTTCAAATGTTGATATTTTTGATTAATAAATGGAAGCATAATTTTGTAGCAATACTATTTGACTTATCCTTGTACATTGCTATTCTCCATTTCCACTACTTATTTCTAAGTCTGTTGTACAAGACTGCCTCACACTTTCTTTGGATGGTAAAAGTTGTGTCTCTGGTATTTAGAACACCAACATGGTAGCCCATGGTAGATGGGCGTTTTGTGGCTTCCTAAGTATTGCTAGAAAGAAGTGTGTGTCAGGAAATAGCCACTGGGAACCAGACGGGTAGCAGCCAAACCTTTTTTGATTAAAGTGCTAGAAGATGAGCTACTCAGGTTGAAAAACATTCAGAATATATCTAGGGAAGCAGTGCTGCCTCAAAATGATCAATATTAATATGCAGATAGCAAATATGAAGGTCTCCTCATTTCCTAATGTGGCACGAGTCAAAATAAGAAACATTAGAATAAAAAATAGTCCATTAATATAAAGAAGTACTCAGGGAGAATTAGAAGTTGTCGAAAATCATAGAGAACATTTAAAGATGAACCTCCTAGACATCAGGGAGCTGAAATGCACTGGCAATGGTGAGCACGTAGCGCACAGGCATAGGGTTGGTTTTGCTGGGATGATGAGTGGAATCAATAGGGTGTTGCTTTCATTCAATAGGAACATTTTGAGATTTAGCCTGAAGTAAAACACCAGCTAAAAGAACTATTCAAATTCACACAATCACCAACACCAAAAGTGAGGAAATTTAATATTTATTTTATGAGGTTCTGCAGTCTGAAACTGATCAAACATGAAATCAAGATGCATTGATAATTACTGGTGATTGGAATGTGAAAGACGAAACCATAATTTGAAAACTTAGCCTTAGTGATGGAAATAATGATATAGATCCCTTAATAAAATCTTATAAGACCAAGGACTTGTTCTTTGCAAATACCATAAGTTCTTCCAACAATGTACATAACAAGTACACCTGCAGACCTCGATGAGCAGGGCACAGGGGAACTGTATCAACCTTGCCTGGAGAAGGAGAACATGGAGGAACTCAGGGTCATCAGTCAGAAAAAAACAGGCCAAATTGTGGAACTGACCTTCAATTGCTCATATGCAGGTTCAAGTGGAATCTAGGGAAAATTAATTTAACATGAGACAACAAGAGCCAAAGTCAATCTTGACTATATTCAACTTAACTTTAAGAACTATTTCAAGAGGAGTTTTCATACATTGAACACTCACATGCAAAGACCCAAGGAATTGTGGGTTGAAATCAATGACATCATACATGAAGAAAAAAAATTGCTTTCAAACAATGTCATTGTGTCACCTCCTAGAAGAATAAACAAACGATCAAAATGTTCTCAAAAGAGACTCTGAAACTCGCTCTTGATTATGGAGTACATAAAGCTAATAGAATAAATAATGTAGTAAAAATCTGGTGGCTCGAAAAGAGAAAGTAAATTTGTGTAAATAAATTCACCAATCCTGAAGTCAGAAAATATAAAGGGAAAACACACTCAACATTTATCAAGCTGAAGTAACTGAAGAGAAATTCAAGCCCCTCAATTTTCAATATTTAAAGATTCTGTACATAAGGAGTCCTGGTAGCATCGTAGATTAAAAACTAGGCTACCAATTTCAAGGTTTCTAGTTCTAATCCATGGGATGCTTCCAGGGGGTTCAGAATGGAGAGCCAGAGCTCATCTGTAAAGAATTGGACTTCCCCCATAGAAGGGTCATGAGGCATGGACAAACCAGCCAGGGTGCATTATAGCACCAACGAAACACAAATCATTCCTCTGGTTCTTTAATGCTCCCCACCCGCTGTCCCCGACTATCATGACCTTAGTTCTATCTTACCAATCTGACTAGACCAGAACATGTTCACTGGTACCGATAGGAGCTCTTGACACACAGAACCAGAACAGATAAACCACCCAGGAAGAGTAATGGGCATAGCAATAGCGGGAACAGATTACGATACCCCCCACCTCCCAGGGGGACGATCAACAGAAACGTGGGTGGAGGAAGATATCTGATGGTGTAAGATACGAAGACAAAAATAATTTATAAATTATCAAGGGTGCATGAGAGTGTGAGGGTGTGGGAGGAAGGGGCAAAAAGAGAAGCTGATATCAAGGACTCAAGTAGAAAGAAAATATTTTGGAAATGACATGGCAACATATATAAAAATGTGCTTGATACAATTGATGTATAGATTTTTATAAAAGTTGTAAGAGCCCCCAATAAAATTATTTATTAAAATAAAAACACAAACCACACTCATTTTAAAGAAAGAAAGGAGACAGTTTCTGCTACAGTAAAGATTCACAGCCTCAGAAAGCCAAAGGGGATGGTTCTACACTTTCTAAAATTTAGAACTGACATGATAGTAGTGCGTTTAGTTTAGAATGAATATGGGCAAGATATTGACCAAAAGAGGGAACATCAAAGGAAGACAGAAAGAATACACAGTCAATAGACCAAAATTATTGGCCAATTGTCCATCGGTTTGGGATGTAGCACATGATCAATATCCAATGGTACTGAAGGATGAAGTTCAAGTTGTACTGAAGACATTAGTGACAAAGAAAGCGCCTGGCATTTATAGAATATGCACTGAAATATGTCAACTCATAGATGAAACTGTGGCACTCATGGGTCTGTGTTGAAAAGTGTAGTAAGCAGCGACATGACCCACTGGCAGTGTTCTAAGTGTGCCTGTTCAGAGAAAGGTGATCCACAGAATGTGGAGAATACCAATCATTGTCATCTATGTCACATTCAAGGGGAAAAATGCTGTAGATAATTGAAAAATATTTGCAGCAGAACAACAGGATCTACCAGAAATTCAAGCCAGACTTTGCCAAAAGCATGAAACAATTGTTATCATTGCCGACGTCAGCTGGATCTTGGTCAAAAGCAGAGATTATCTGTGTTTTATTGACTATACAAAGTCAATGGACTGTGTTGGTTATCAAATATATAGATAATATTGTGAAGAATATAAAACTCAGAACACTTAATATTGTTCATGCGGAACCAGTACAGGGCCAAGAGGCAATAATTCAAATAGAGCAAGGAAGGTGTGTGTCATTTTTGTATCCTTCACCATACATATTCAATGTTTATGATGAGCAAATAATTTGAGATGCTGGACTATATAAAGAAGAATGTGGCATCACAATTGGAGAAAAGTCATTAATAATTTTGATATGCAGATGACACTGCCCTGCTTGCCGAACATGAAGAGAATTGAAGCACTTCCAGAGAAGGAAACAGTATATTGCATTGGGCAAATGTGCTGAAAAGACCTCATTGCATTCTAAAAAGCAAAGATGTTACTGTGAGGACTGAGGTATGCCTGGTCCCAGCCCTTATATTTCAATCAGCTCATATGGCTGTGAAAATTGGAAAATGAATAAATATATTCAAAGAAGAATCGATACATTTGATTTATGGGGCTCACAAAAAATATTTAGCTGCCAGAGAATGAAAAAAAATCTGCTTTATAATTACAACCAAAATACTCTTTAGATGTGATGCCGGCAAGACTTTGTCTCATGCACTTTGGATATGTTATCAGCAGAGACCAGTCCCTGCAGAAAGCCGTCCTAGTAGTTAGACGACTGTTGAAAAAGAAGACCGTCAGAATGGTGGACTGACACAGTGGCTGTAAGACAGACTCAAACTCACAGCAATTATTGGAAAGATGGTGCAGGTCCTTTGTTCTACACTATTAGAGTCACTATGAGTTTCTACTGATTAGATGGTCCCTAATAAAAATTAAAATAATCAGAATATTCCATATTTCAGGTAGTAACCTCATTTTAATCAAAATACTTTTCCTTAGCAGTCCCTCAGCCTCATTAGAATTCTACTTACATTTCACTGACTGCTTATCTTGAGTCCATTTGGTAGATTTAGGGCTATGACTGTACAACCAACAGGCAAGGGTTCATCTTGAATGCTACATATGTTTCAAAATTTCATATATTCACAGAAAACACCTAAACTTTTCCAATTCCCCAATCTTCTCTTCTGAGAACTACTTGTTTGCTCTTTTGGCAGCCCGTGCTACTTTTGATAGTCTTTGCCAACACCATCATTCAAATTGCCCATGGCAGTGAGGATCCTGGGATTTGCTATCACATACTTGGAAATGTTACCTGGAAAAAAAGTCCCCAGGGAAGAGCAGCCTCCTTTGTAAACCAGAAGGTCAGCACAAAAGGTAAGGGTTAACACCGTGCAAGAATGGAATCAAGCATGACAATTCTGAGGGGGGCACAGAACGGAGCAGTGTCGTATTCTTTTGGCCATGAGGTAGCTGTGGTTCAGATCTTAGTGCTTGATACCACCTAACATCAGCAACTTCCATGCTGCCCCCATGCCTCTCCTTCCTCATACTTCACAGTCAACCTGTTCCTGAGTATAGTTTGGGCTTCTGTAAAAACTGTCCACAACGTCAGGCTTCCTCACTACTTTTGCTGCGACATAGGCATTTTATGAAAGCACAGGTCTTGTCGATGTTATTAGAATAGACACAAAGTCAATTTCTCAACCTTTAAAAATATCTGCTTAAAAAATTACATTATGTCAGCTGGTGACTTCCCTTGGCTGACAAATTACACCTTCTCACTCCTCTCAAAGGAAAAACTAGTCACCAAAATCCTACTAAAAATACGGGATCCAGAAATACCACTGTCGGCCATATACCCCAACGAAATAAGAAACAAAAGAAGAACTGAGGTATGTTCTTCCATGTGTAGTGCATAATACAGAGAAACTACACGCAGCCAAGATGCCCAACATTTGAAGAATGGGTAAAGCTACTATGGTACATACACACAATGGAATACTATAGGCATCCCTAAAAAACAATGATGAAAGGATGAAACACTGCATGACATGAATGGACCTAGAAAATACTAAGTTGAATGAAGTTAGCCATTAACAAAAGGACAAACACACTATAAACCTGCTACCATCAGGAGAAAGAAAACGTAAGCACATCTTAGAATTTGAAACAAATGGGTAGAGATCTTCATTATTGGTCATGACACTTCTATGCACTTCATAAGGACCAGCTCAAGAGAGGAGTACTGAATGACAAGAGTGACTCCTTAAGGGGGAGGGGTAGAAAGGGATCCCCTGGATGCCAAACAACATTGAACCAAGGTTGTGAATCACCAGACCAGACCCTCCACAGGAGTGAGGAGGGACCATTACTGGAAGGTCAAGTTAAGACCAGGGGAGGGGAGCAGCTAGGTTTTAAAGGAGACATTGAAACTTCTATTGGTGGGTAGATGGGGAAGCGTAACCTCAAATCGGGAAGGGGCCTTCAACAACAAATATATAAAGTCCAAGGGGAGAATAAACTGGTATTATGTTCCTGGCTGGACAATTTTGAATCAGTTTCTACCCAACCCTTAATCTGTCTTGCCATGCACTCTGCACTACTATGCCCCTAGCCCCTGGCCGGAGAGGGGACATGGCACCACCCATAGGCCACAGCAGAATGACTCAAGGTAGAAAGCACACTGGACAAACCAGGTCCACCGCAATATTACTGGCAGCCCTTGGACTTAACATTTAAACTCCCTGATGAGACGAGAAACAAATGATAGGCACCCCAAAACTGTGGAATTGGCAGTTGTTCGCACTGGCTTGGCGGGCATTGAATGAAAGAAGACCCAGAACCCCTATCTATTCACTATTTTCATGTCTTCTGTGCATTCATATTACAGGTACCAATCTTAGTGGCAGGGATCTGTCCTTGTAAGGAAAGCTGCAGGGAAATTTCCCCAAGCATCAACCCTCATGATCAATGCAAACAAAACTCAATCCTTTAACAATCCTATCAATACAAATAACAACTAATAGATGGTCAGTCACAGTTGGACTACAGTGGCACAACCTCCTTTTCTCAACAGTATCCTAAATTCTATGCAATTAGATAAATTATTGATGTTGCTCATGCCATCACCCAATACCCCAAGGGGATTATTGGTAATGTTTTTTACAGTAAAATAATCATAAGACAGCTAAAATAAACCAGAGTAGTACATAACTCGAGGACACGCAGATGGATTCTGGGTGCCCACTTAATTCTAGCCCCAACCCAAGAACAATTAGTTCTTATTTTGTGGCTCTGTTCAACGCTTGTCTACCTGCATGAAGTAATCACTGAAGACCAGGCTGCTACAGGAAAGTGTGGGGAAGAAAGCAGATAGTGCTGGCTATCAATTAGAATAGTGGCTGGTGTCTTAAAGGTGGGTATCTCAATAAGCCACTATCTATAAGGCATCAATGAAGTCCACGTGCAAGCAGGACACCAGCCTGTGTGACCCAAAGATGGCAATTACCAAATTCAAATATGATGAAGGTAAGTGTATCAGAGTTTAATAAATATCCAATTTATAGACAGCTATGGAGCACAGTGGGAGTCCCAAATCCACCTGCAGAGTGCTTTCACACCAAGCCTCTGGAAAATTCCCTCTGGTCACAGTAAAGGAATGTGATTAGCTTTACTATCAGACAGAGATTGTTATACCTTTGTTCATGGTGTATAACCTTGTTCTACTATGCAACATGATACTTGGTCAGTGACCTCCCTTTGACCCATCTGAATTTGCTCTAGTTTAAATAATTCTCACTGGTTCCAAGACATAAATATTTTCTCTGGGTTATATTAATGCTGCCAGTGGTCTTTTACTTTTCCTTTTTTTCTGTTTTCTTTTAATTTTTCTGCTATGCTTCTCAGTTTATGAAACACAGAAAGAACAGATGCAGACAATGACTGATGCCATAGCTTGTCGGGGATGATGAAGGTGGTTTAGGGGAATTTGAAGATACAATAATGAACGTGGGAAGAGGAAGGGTGCAGTAGGGCTGATTGTGATGATACCTGCACAACTATTTTTAAAAGGATCTCATTTATATATGAGGACAGGGAAATAGATCTATGTGCCTATATTTATAGGTTTAGTATTAAGGTAGCAGAAGGACATTGGGCCTCCACTCAAGTAATCCCACAATGCAAGAACACTTTCTTCTTTAAATTGGCATTCTATGATGCTCACCTTCCCAACAAAACCGCTGAAGACAAAGCGGGTGAATAAGCAAATGTGGTGAAGAAAGCTGATGGTGCCTGGCTATCAAAAGATATAGTGTCTGGAGTCTTAAAAGCTTGAAGGTAAACAAGCAGCCATCTAGCTCAGAAGCAACAAAGCCCACATGGAAGAAGCACACCAGCCTGTACGATCATGAGGTGTTGAAGGGATCAGGTATAAGGCATCATCAGAACAAAAAATCTTACCATAGTGAATGATGGGGGGAGTGTGGAGTGGAGACCCAAAGCCCATGTGTAGGCCACTGGAGATCCCCTTGCCGAGGGGTCTCGGGGAGGAGATGAGCCAATCAGGGTGCAATGTAGCAATGATGAAAAATACAACTTTCCTCTGGTTCCTAGCTGCTTCCTCCCCGCCTCCACTATCATGATCCGAATTCTACCTTGCAAGTCTGGCTAGACCAGAGGATGTACACTGGTACAGATAGGAACTGGAAAAACAGGGAATCCAGGGCGGATGATCCCTTCAGGACCAGTGGTGTTAGTGGCGATGCTGGGAAGGTAGAGGGAGAGTGGGTTGGAAAGGAGGAACTGATCACAAGGATCTACATGTGACCTCCTCCCTGGGGGACGGACATCAGAAAAGTGGGTGAAGGGAGACATCAGACAGGACAAGATATGACAAAATAATAATTTATAAATTATCAAGGGTTCATGCAGGAGAGGGGAGTGGAGAGGGAGGGGAAAAATGAGGACCTAATGCCGGGGACTTAAGTGGAGAGCAAATGTTTTGAGAATGATGAGGGCAATGAATGTACAAATGTGCCTCATGCAATTGATGTATGTATGGATTGTGATAAGACTTGTATGAGCACTTAATAAGACGATTTATTAAAAAAAGCATCTTAACCAGGGAAATATGTGATATGGGAATTTTAAACCAACAAAACTTTAAATAATAATAATAAAAGAAAATGCAGTTTAGAAAAAAAATAGCTCATCCAACTCTCATTCTCTAACTTCACCTGTTAAGATACTTCACTCCCTCCTATTCCTAAAGACATTCATTTTCATTTATACATTTCCAAGCTCGTCTTCTTGCTCAAACATAAGCAACACATTCCCACCTCAGTTTGGGGTGTGGGGTGTGTGCGTGTGCGTGTGTGTGTGTGTGTGTGTGTGTGTGTGCGCGCGCGTGTCTGTGTTGGTTCTCTTCTAATGTCTTCCTAGTTTTTCTATCACCTTGTCCAGGATGTATCTATAGTCTATTAAAATTCTGTGTGTCACATGATTTGGACTGTATTTGTTTCCTTTAAAATACTAGGTTTTTAAAAAAATCTTTATAGGAACATTTGAGTATAATATTCTGCTACATGAAACATCTCCTTCCCTTGCCTACTTGCCTATCAAATTCCCTTTTAACATAGAGCTTCATATCAAGTACTGCTTTTTTTCTTGAGTCTCCTGTATAATCCTTCGAACTTTTCTACAGCACCTTATTTTAATACTTTGAACTTTTGTACAGCATGTTATTTTAATACTTTGAACTTTTCTACGGCACCTTATTTTAATTTTGGCATTGTGTATTGTTATTTTCCATTTATTTTTGTTTAACAATTGGCCTAATGCCATATAGGAACTCTGGTGTTTTAGTGGTTATTCATCGGGCTGCTAACCCCAAGGTCAGTGGTTTGAAATCACCAGTCACGCTTTGGAGAAAGGGGAGGCTTTGTACTCCCATCTCAGAAAGTCATGGGGGCAGTTCTACTGTGTTCTCTAGGGTCGCTATGGGTAGGCATCAGCTCTATTGCAGAGTTAATTCCATACAAAAGCCATTTTCCTATCACAGCCAGCATAAGATATGCTCAGAGATTTAGTGGTTGTTAATTGCCATTGATTCTTAGTTGACTCGTTAACTTAATGTATTATGGAACAATGTGTTTCCTGGTACTGTGCCATTTTCGTGATTGAAAGTGTTTGAGTACATTGCTGTAACTATTGCAGTAGTACATATCATTGATCATTTCCCTTACATTATTAACTCCTTCTTCCAACTTTGAAAATTCCAACATGTTGAGTTTTTCTATTGATGGTTCTGTTGTGATGACTTACAAAATAAGTAAACTGAAGTCTTGCAGCCCCTGCTTTTAAGAAGCATCCTGATTGTATTGTTTTCTGGGGCAAGTTGTTCGTTCTTCTGGAAATCACTAATATGTTATATATTATTAACAACACTACATTTCAAATGCATCTGTTTTTCTTCTGTCTTCTTTTCCATTGTCCAACTCTCACTTTCCTATGAGGTTGGATCAATAATAGAAAAATAAGAAATGACTGAAGGTCATTGATTAAATGGTTGCTAATGAACCAGATATAAATATGATTTATATTTGATTACTACATTATGACTGAAATTCTCTATAGGGAATATTTATAATTGGCTAACATTGCTATGGTATAGTATGAGACTCTACAAATATTCTCTCTATATATTTCATTTCATCTGTTTCTTCTTTAGATTAAAAATATTATTTATAGCTTTCCTTTTGAGTAGTGACTAGAACTTTCATCTGGGATAATAGATTTGGCAGATTTTCAAGTTATGATTGCAAAATTAATGACAAACAGCAACTAACAAATATTTGCCTCCCTAAGAGTCATCCAAACGAGTAAATCTGGTGGGATTATACTGTTTGGCCTCTAATAACATGTCATTCTGTGTTCTCTTACAGATTATTCACCTCCAACAGATGATTCGTGTCAGCCTCTAGGCTAGAAGTGCCTCTGTGTGGCAATGGGGCTGTAAGTGTAGGTGTCAAAAGCCTCCTCTTTCTCCTGCAGAGCAGCTGGCGGTTCCAACTACTTGTTGCCAGAAGCCCAGGACAAGCCCATCACGGCTCCTAAGTATTCCAGAATTGTTTTGTAAAATAAATTAATCAATGTCATAGACTCAAACATCTCCTGGAGAGAGTTATTACTTAAGACTTCAACTTTTAAAATAAATATATGTCACCATTTATATAGACTTACCATTGCTAGATATTAAAATTATATCTGAAAATTCTTTCTCAAAAAAAATTTTTTTTCTGACCCTTCTTGAAAATGACCAAATAGATTACTATTTTCAAAACATATCTCTTTAGATGGACATTCATCAATTAAATGTTGGTGAAAACGCTATTAGTGTTAGTATCACCTCATACAAAACTATAACTTGGATACAAGCCTCCATATGTCAAAGAAAACATGAGCTAGAAAGAAATGCAAACAGTAGCTGAATAAAGAAGTCTTTAAAATAAGGAGATGTCATAAAAATACTATAATCATATTTCATATTTAACTAGACTTTGGCATAAAAATATTTCCAAACTCTTCTAAAATATAAATTCATTAGTACTATATTTTGATTAGTTATTAAATAACAAAGGGACATACCAAGGCTGCCATGCATTCAGTACATCACTTATTGAACAAAAATTTTTGAATAGCTTCATTGTGTCAAATAGGACGCTAGTTATGATGGGCAAGAAGTGAGTAAATGAAATAAAATGATAAACTGAAGTATCTAGATCTCTCCCTAATCATTGAATTTACTGATCTAAAGTAATTAGGAATGGGATAGAAAATAATGAATTCCCTTGCCATTTTTGGATTAAAATTCTTTGGAAAAGATTAGAAATCTATATTTATCTTGATAATAGCAATTACAATGTGAATATTATGAAGGTGAATTTTCACTAATTAAATTCTATAGCAAGAATATGTGAACACGATTGGTTGTATTCCCAGCATGGGCCACATTGACCTGGGTTTCTGGGTGCATCCTGGTGACCCAGGAGGTGGACCATGGGACACTGGGACATTGAAGCCTAGATCTTTAAGACACATAGCGTGCTCCAGAGGCTTCACCAGTGAAATCGATACAGATACTCCAGTCGGTGAACTGAACTCGGCTCAAGACACATGTGTAACCTGACGATTTAAGTCGGAAAATACATGGTGTCTGGGAAGCAGAAGACAGCTGCACCAATATTGCTGAGCTGTTGTTAGGCAGCAACGCTCTGCACGCTCTGTATGCTATATTAAGATATGTATTATTGTGGCAAACCTGACATGGACATTCTCAGTGATTATTACTGTAAGTTTCCCTGACAATTAATCCCCATATTTTTTGTTAATAGTGTCCAAACATGAAAGGATTGATTTTGTACAAGTGAATAATTCAGGTACTATGATATGGATTAGCCCAATATCCCTCTATCAACAGGGCTTTTAAAAAGCAGTAGCCAGGGCGAATGCAAGGAGGTTTTTGAAGGGGAAGCAGAGACAGATAAGACAAACAAACCAACACAGATCTAGGAGTGGGTTTGGGGCTCACACTACATCCTAGTTCCACCATAAGAACAATTAGTTCTTACGTCGTACCTCTGTGTGATACTCACCTTCAGGAAGGGAACACAGAAGATACAGGTGCTGTAGCAAAATGTGGCAAATCAATTAGATGGTGCCTAGCTATCAGATAAAATAATATACGGGGTCTTAACGACTTTTCTCCAAATAAGCAGCCATTTACCTGAGATGTCAACTAAGTCCACGTGGAAGGAGCACAACATCATCAGTCACTGAAGGATTATAAATCATATAATCCCAAATCAAAGGAGGGATTAGTATCAGAGCCCGATTGGGAGAATGCAGTTTGCAGAAGGCCTTGTATGACAGTGGGAGGCCAAGATCCATTTGTTGTAACTACATAGAAATAAGGATCCGGTGAGCTCCCTCTATTCATAATCGAGGGAAGAGGTGAAAGAGGTTACTAAGCAGAAGGAATTGGAGAGCTCATTATAGAATACCAAAGGGGTGAACCTGACTAAACAGTTGACACATTTGAACACCGCTCTGATGCGTGCCGGACCTTATCTGGTTTTTGACATTTTTTGTATTTTCTTTTTTTCGGTTCATATTAGGTTTCTCTCAGAAGTGTTATGTCATTGGGGATCATCCTCTTGAAGCTGTTTTTCTGGTTTTGGTGTAAGGAACCCAGGATTGATAAACGTACAGGGACCACAAGGGATTATAAGTAGAATCAGGGTTGGCAAGGGGGTAGGTGGGATGGTAGTTGAGTGGTGGTGGGGTTTGAAAGGGAGATGATGCCAGGGAATTCAGGAAAAAAAAAAAGAACTGGTGTTTGGAAACTGATTGTGGGAGCTACTGAACAATATTGTTTAAAATGACTGAACTATGGAATGATATATGTATTAACTCCCAATTAATACTTTATTTAAAAAGGCTTCACAGTTATAAATGATATAACCAATGTAATAATTCAATACAAAAATATTTTATAAAATAATTTTGCTTAGTGTTTGTTAAAATATTAGAAATATTGCATTTAAGCAATTTATACGGATATATGTTACATATTGCTCTTTGATTAACATTGATAATAACGATAACTAAGGAAAAACATTTCTCAGAAATAATTTCTTCTAGTACTTCAAAACTTGTTTAAAATATTTTCTAAAATAATTGCATATTTATTTTTTATATCTGCACATTTAACAAAATGTAACATTTTATTTTGCTCAGCAAGTAATCTGAATTAAATTTTCATTTTCAGTAACATTCTAATATGCATTAATTTCCTAATAGGACTCACCATTAAGTAAGTACAGAATATTATATCACAGTAGAAAGCTCACAATTTTAAAAAACATACATAGTACTTTCATTTTCAGGAGGCATTTTAATTCAATAACTTTTTTAACTTTAGATACGTAATATGAAATACCACTAACCAATTTCTTATCATGGGTTTAGAATTATAGTGCCTCGGTGTGTGTCAGAGCAAAACCATCCTGAGGATGTTCAATGGCTGTGATCTTATGAAATTAGCATGTCAATCCTCTCTTGTGGCACTTTGCATGGATTCAAACCACCCCCTTCTGTCGGTAGTCAAATGCATCATTTGCCCCACCCAAGGGCCATCTGAATTGTTATCATCTTTTCATTACTTGCTTGTTAACTCTAATAAACCCTGTACTTCTGAAATCATCATTCTTGGGTAACATACTCAAATGACCTGACTCCTTATACTTAAGGTTGGATAATTTTACTCAGAGTCCCTTTAGAAATTATTTCATTGGATTGCCCATATCTCATTAGGCTGAGATGAGTTCATTTGGTAAGTTATCTATACCCCAAATATAAGTACCTTAGTGCCTCAGCTTTGGAAATTACATTCTTATCTCTTTTAAGAAGAGTAGTTTATTTTATTGGGACTAGAAATGCTGTGAACTTAAAAGATTTTCTGTATCAATAGAAATGAGGTTTATGAAAACACAATCTTTCCAATACATGATAATCCTTCTGTTTCATAGATTTTCAGAAACTGATTATGGGGAAAGTAGATTGCTTTGGGTCAAAAAAAAACCACCATATTATTGGGTAGCAGTTGAGCACCAATAACAGACTCCCACTAAAACAAATCAGTTTGCATCAAACATTAACTAAAATTCCTGATGGACATTTTCTCATGCTTCTTTGGTTCAAGACATTTCCTGCTAAGATACAATGTGGTGTGTGTAGAGAAATATTTCCTCTTCAAGACTCAGTGAGACTTTTAAAGAGACTTTGTCAGAAGAAATGTTGTGGATTGCTTACTTGGCATCATATAATTTTGAAGCTGGCACTGCATTCAATCATTAAATAATATTCAATGATTACATCTGTTGTTCTAAAACACACCCAGGAAGTGAAATTTGGAAATTCCCAATGTAAATAGATAGCTTAACACTTAGTGAATAAGCTTGAAGTGTGTTGTCCATTGGAAATTTTATTTATTAAACACAAAAAATATTTATATGATAGAGCAAAATTATCTCTGAAAAAGTTATACCAATTATAATGGTTAATTCTGTATAAAGTTAGCAAGGTTTTGCCTTGCAGTAGTTTGACAGAGACTATATAATCATTTTTCTTTCAATTACTTAATAATAACACCAAAAATCAGTGAAGAGGGGAGTTTTCTTGGGAGTGGAACCTGCCTGCAGAACACAAATGGACTTGAAAGAAGTTTGATCACTTAATCTTGCAAACTTCTGTATCTCTAATCTCAAGTTCTTGACACACAAGAAGCAGCCAGCCAGATGCCTAGCGTTCATGTTTGGGGGTTCATCAAGTCTTTAAACACTTGAGTCAGGAGAAGCCTTCATTCAAGCCATCTGGCCCAGAGATCTGGATTGTTCCCTATCCTACAGTTGTTTGAGTAATTTAGTTTTAGTAAACATGTATTTTAACCGTTTTTACTCCTTTGACGAATCCCACCTGAAAGCAACTAAACTATCTCTGAACTTAGTCTAACTATGAGTCTTCTAATTATCCTTGCAACATTATTCATGGCTACATTCACTTTCTCTGACATAGGCTAGATAAAACTTTTCACCAATTCACTTTCATATCTTCCCTTATAAATGTCTGAAATTACCATGTCTATTAAATATCCTAGGCAAATACAAATTCATTCTGACCTTCACCTGTCCTGTACTTCTGAGAACTTTATATAAAATGAGCAAGAAGGTTATTCTATGCTTACCCTAATCATTTCTGTTTATTCTATAATCTTTAAAAATCTAACTATATGATATACTACTATAAGAACCTTTTATAATTATTCATTCAATTATATATGTAGTACAGAATTACACAAATAATAAGGCATCAAATGGTTAAGTGAACATTTCTCAAATTGTTATACTCTCTTTTTATACAAGAATAAAATAACAGCACAAAAATTACGAGACAAATTTCACAAAATAGAGATGGACTCTGCCTTCCAGGACAGAATGAATGAAGAAAAGGTACGTTTCATAGAGCTGGTGAGGAGTGAGGTAGACTTCTGCGTGGCCAACTAGGTACAAATAAAAAAGACTTCTTTTTACTCTGCTATATCCCACTGGGATAAACACGATAATACAGTAAATCACAATAGGAAGCAAGAGAGGCAGGGGTGACAAAGCAACTGTGAGAAACCTGCAAGAGCCATGATTCTCAGATGATCAGGATCCGCCACGATCTGATCTGATAGAATGTAGCTAATTCCACCATTCGGTCTGCTATGAGCAGCCAGTCTCTTGAAAGAGGGTTTCTAAACGGGGTGGCGGGCTTCCGTTATATGTGGATGCTCTTCCTATTGTCTTGGATCCAGTTCTTCCACCTGTCTATAAGTAAGCTGTTGTCCAGTGTTTTTGTTTGTTTTCTTCAATTTTATAAGCAATTGCTTTATAAAAATTTTATAAGTAGTTTTATTGGCATATAATGCACATATCATACAATTCAATCACGCAATCATATCCAGAAGAGTTGGACAATCATTACCACAACCAATTTAATAAATTTTATTCTTTCTTTTACTAATTGTTACTAGCTCCCCATTTCTCAGCAACTTCCATTGCCATCCCCCCTGAAATCACTGATCCAATTACTGTCTAGATACATTTACCTATTCTGGATTTCGTATACTAATAGACATAGAAAAAAATCTAACAGCACTAAAAGAGAAACATCTCAGTAGAAAATATTAAAAATTGTAACAACTCTAAAATGGGTCCAAAGGGTGATCAAATGATAAGGTGATAAATGATAATATAACTACATCTGCTATAATCCACTCTCCCGTGATAGAAAGGCTGTTCACATCTCTGGTCTTGGTAAGAGGGAATTAACTAGTGGCTAATAAATGCATTTCCCCCACTTTCTTTTTTAACTTAAGTACTTTCTACATGGGTCAAAAGGGAGATCAAGTAAGATATTACACAGTAGTCTAACTATGTCTACCATAATCATCTTTACAATATTCTGATAACAAGGCGGTTCACATCCCTTGACTATGGGCAGAAGGGATTCACCAGAAGTTTAATCTCTATGTGGACCCAACAAATAGATTTTGGAATTCCACTGTCATCTATAGCCTTCTCCAAACCAGGTGTTCACAATATGAGCTCTGATACCATTTCCTTCTTTGGATTTGGTTTATATATATTTTTTCTGATAGCTGGCCACTAACTAGTTTCTTTGCTAAACTTTTCTATCGTGCCCATCTCTGCAGTGATTTGTTCATGAGGGTGAGCATCTAGCAAGACCATGTCATATAAACTAATTGTTCTTAGATTGGGACTAGAAATAAGTGCACGTATCAAATCCATGAGAACATCTATGACTTACGTATGACTCTGGTTCACCTTATAGGCATCATTGTCATTTTATGATTGAGAACATTCTCAATCATCGCCTGGGGACCTAAGGGGACTATTAAGAGTGTCATTGAGTTAGCCAATGGTATAGAATGTAAAATACCGTTAAAAAAGGAAATTATATAAGTATAGGCTAGATACACGCTGCACTATATGAATTATTAAAGTGTACAGATTACTCTTAAGTGACTGGAAACTATACAAACAATGGGAGTGGGTGATAGGTCGAAAATTTCAATATTCATTGACAGTGACAGAGCCACATATACCAGCTGAATACATATCATAATAAATCAAAGATGGCACTAAAATCGTAAGCCTATCTTAGTCCTGGCCAATCATTTATGGGCATCCCCAAGGAAAGGGATGGAAACTGAAGTTCAGTGACCACCAGTCCTACACCTTTGCATTACCAGTCATCTGCTTCCACTCTCCTTGGCATGCCAGTGTTTGGGACGTGAGCTAAGGGTCTGTTGATCTGGAGAATTATCAACTGCCTGCCATCATATCTGCTGATTATGGATATTTATTTACTTAGTTACTTACTTATTTAGCCTCTGGTCTACTGTCAGAACTGAAGATCTTGGTTTTGTCAGTCCTTGATGATAAGTGGGTCTGGAAAAACCTCCAATCTGACATCTGAACAATGAACTTGGAACTTGCCAGCCTATAAAACAGTGGTTCACAACCTTCCTAATCCCGCAACTCTTTATTACATTTTCTCATGTTGTAGTGACCCCCCCAACCTTAAAATGATTTTCATTGCTACTTCATAACTGTAATTTTGCTACTGTTATGAATTGGGTGAAACCTGTGAAAGGGTCGTTCGACCCCAAAGAGGTCGAGACTCACAGGTTCAGAACCGCTGCTCTGAAACTAGGTGATCCCTTCCCATGCTTCACAGTCTTGCTCTTCTAGCAATTGCAGCCTAAGACATTACCCTTCTTTTCCGGTCAAAATGGAGAACCAGGGCCTTACATAACCAGTCAGGTAGGACTCTGATTGGCATCACTTACATCCGGTCCATAGAGATAGATTTGCTTCTGATTCCTGTCTGAGAAAAGGCAAACATCTCACCCTTGCCATCAAAACCACAAAACAACTTTTGATGCTGACTGCTAGTCTACGCTGAATATAATTGTATGGGTGGATAAGGTGAATGTATTGTTTATATAAGGGATTCAGTATTGTGAAGGATGGCGAACAAACTGAAAGATTGCAATACGTAATTTTCTCTGAAGGAGATTTTAAGAGAATTCAAGAAGCTATTGCAAAGGAGCAATTGCCAAATTGATTCTGTGAGGTGGAAACAATAGAAGTGTTTGGAATGGTATTCATGATGCTATGTATTTTATTTAATGATATGTTCTTGGTTATTTTTAGCAGAAAAATCTAAACGGAGAAAAGTTGTATGTTTATACAGCAAAGACATTCTGAAATTTGGGATCAAGCATAAAAATTATTAGGTGCTGCTACATCTGGGGGGGGGTGTTACTATTCTAGCATGTGCTATTGGTTTATTTTGAAAAATGTAAATTAAGTCCTATGTTGTAATAATTTACAAAAATTTTCTGCTACAAAAGTAATTGCAATAACTTACTAACTTACTAGATGGGATATCCTGTGTTTCCTGCAAGCAAGAAAATGAAGTCCAAAGCTGAGAAGACACAAGGGTCTTAGAAAGGAAGAGCCGCAGCCCCTGCATAGAGACTTCCTTTTACTATTGACCAGCTGCTCGAAGGCCTTCTGTGAAGCCATGCTCCTCCTAGGCACAGCCAGATGGTACTGGCTCCTGAGGTGACCCAAACATCCAAACCGCTTACCTTGCTGGCCTCTGGACACCTAAGTGGAGAGCCAATCATGTGGATAGCATGGGGCAGAGACAATCAGGACCTATGATAGTTAATAATTTGGTGCCAACACGGCACCTGTAAGAACAGATCTGGTTGGAACTTAGCCTGTCAATCAGGTCACATGTTGGTGCCCTCTCTCTTGGAGGTGCAAACAAGAGATACAGTGGGGTGTGCCAAAGAAACCAGAAATAAGCTCCACTGGACAGAACTTTCGTAGTACTGCATCTTTCCCACTAGGCAAGCATGAAGCAATTCACTCTGAGTGCACCCAGAGGCATCGACTGGAAAGTTGCTTCTGGTCACAGTGAGTTTTTTTTGTAAAAGCAGTTTTGCTCAAACCTCATTTTTTGTGACCTAATTTTTTGTAATGGTCGATTTAAGAGAACAGTGTGTGACTCTGAAATTTATTTCCTGCTTAGGGAATATGCTGCAGAAACTGTTGTGATGTTGAACACAGCTTACAAGGACAATGTTATGGGAAAACTCAAGTGTACAAGTGGTTTTCTTCTTTCAAAAAAGGTGAAATGTCAAATGATGACAAACCTCATTCTGAACATCATCAGTCAACTTCCCAAATTGCCAAAAATGTCAACTTGTGGTGCATTTTGAGTTCGTTCCACAAATTCAGACTGTTAATCAAGCTTTCTACTTAGAAGTTCTTAAAGATTGTGCAATAAAAAAGTCCTGATGTGTGGCAGACAGGAGACTGATTTTGCCACCATGACAATGCACCTACTCATGCAGCTATCTCAGTGTGCTAGTTTGGGGCAAAGAACAGCATGCCTTTCTTGCCCCACACACCTTACTCACCTGACCTCATTCTGTGCAACTTCTTTTTGTTTCCACAAATGAAGGAGGACATGAATGCACAGTGATCTGACAACACAGAAGAAGTGAAGAATAAAATGAGGGAGGTGCTGTCAGCCACCCAAACAGATGAGTGTGAAAAAGGGTTCCAAGAATAGAATTGCAGATTTGACAAATGTATTATGTGTAATAGAGAGTACTTTGAAGGTGATGATTGTTTTGCAAAAAATATAATAATAATAATAATAATTGCATAATTTTGAAAAAGAAATTCTAGCTGTTGTTGGCTACCCCCTCATGAAGTTGTCTGGAGGATGTCCTTTATCTCTCTGTCTCTGTCTCTGTCTCTCTCTCTCTCTTCCTTTAACTTCCTGCTTGCTGGCCACATGAAGGGCTGTTGGAGCCCTGGCACGTTTCCACCAACATTGGAGACACAGGCCTGTGAGATTCCTGCATCCTGTAGTGTATGTGACAGTGTGAGTCAGAACTTATGAACTGGTATCAGAATTATGGATCTGAGTTGGTCTGTGCTGGGGTGTTTTTGGATATATAATTATTTCTTGATATAAAACTCTTTCTTACACATAGACAAGTGTCACTGGATTTGTTTTTCTTGTCCACCCAACCTAACACAGTACCTAAGCTTTAGTTTTTCTTTTTATTCAACCTTTCTCCTTCTTTCCTGCATGGTTCTCTGGTTCTATCCCCTCTCTCCAAGTGCCCTATCTCCCCCAAGACACACATGTGTGCAAACATAATAACACTACCCAAGTAGCAGGCATCCTCACCCACAAGAGAATTTTATGTTTCACTTCATTTAATTTGTTCAGTTTTTTTCTTTTGTTCTATTTCAATATATTCATTACTTATTTCTGTTTATCTCCTACTTCATCTTCCTTCTGGTGTCCCCTTCTGTTGTGACACCACTCTCCTGGTGATGCCTCTTCCACATCATTAGACAGAGCCAAGGACCTGCCCCATAGCTCACACACGACTAATAATTTCCAGCAGCAACAAACAGTCAGGCCAGTAGATTCTGGAACACTGACACAAAGAAACCTCCCCCTCCCCGACTCCTGCCTCAGTGCTCAGACACATCCACATTCACATTGCAATAGCAGCAGAAGTTCAGACCCCACATGCAAGCCAAAACCAGGTCTTCAGTCCCTTTTGATATTATTTTCCCCTTCATTCTCTTTGCCCCCTTTGCTATATAGATCTCCTTAATAAAATTGCCATAATTCTTCAGTTTTGTTTATTTTTCATTTTCATTGACTTTTAAAATAATTACGTTTCAGTTGTAATTTTAAAAATAGTAAAATAATAAAACTAATCCATAAATTGCTTTTTTGAATATAAGAACATTAGCAAAGGCACTAAACAAACTAACCAATGGTTTGTGTCTGAAAGGTAGATATTTATCAAGCTTGGATAATGGACCAAATAAGAAAAAGGGAAAATGAAAAAGTGAAAATAACAATTAAATTAGTTTCTTAAACGTAAACAACTGTGAAAATAAAGAGAACGCATAGCTTTGTTAAGAAAAATAACAAAATTGTCAAGTATAGACACATCTCGAAAAATGTGTTATTATAGAAAAAATTGTCTTATTACAGACACAAAACAAAATGAAACAAAAATTCTGGCCCACCTAGATTCAGTGCAAAATCCCTCTACTAAATAAGAGTTGATGGATACCTCAGGCCCCAAACCAAGTTTTTCTCAATGTAAATGATAAATGATTGTCTGTTAATGTAGGATAAAAACAAGAACGTCCATTATCTCCCCTTTAAGTTACATTTCATTGGAAATAGTATCCAATCCAATTAGAAGAGAAAGCAGATAGAAAAGAAAACACAAATTTCTTTTTCTGCCGATGACGTCAGCTGCGATCTGGCAAGCTCAGAAGTTGCTTGGAAATAGACTATAAGCCACAAGGTAATTGCGCATAGTACAATATTATCAAAGCAACACACAACTCAAAATTCAATAGTCCTCATAATAAAAACAAAAACCAGTTCGAAGTAGTTTAACAACAAAACCAACCCAAACCAATAAAAATCCGCCAGCTCTCGCATGTCTGAAGAGCACAGCAGTAGGCGTCCACAAAAGGCCGCTCTGCGTCATTCTTGAGTAAAAAGACGGCCTCTCGTCAAAATGACGGCCTTTAGGTAGATAGGACTACATGTGATGCAAGACCAGTCAGTTCTCAGGATGTAAAACAAAGAGTGAGGATTAATATAGTATGCGAGGTAGAGGGCCAAGATTAAACCATAGAAAATCTGGTAAAACGCAATGCATTTTGTAATGGAGCATATGATGAAAGAAAGGAATATTTCCAAATTCATGGTGAGAATACCCAGTGTTGGGTCACTGAACTGTCTAATTGAAAAAGATACAGCAACAAGTGAGCATTTTTAAATTAATATTGAAATAATTTGTCCCACTTTACATCACAATAAATACAAAGATTTTCATAAAATATACTAGGGAAACTGAATGGGGAAAACCAAGGCGAAATGTATTTATGTGTCAGCTGGTTCGCATGGAAAATTAGTCAGGTAAGTCATGAGAAACCAAAAGCCATTCCCTTGTGCTCAAGTCCATGCCGACTCATCGCAATGCTGCCGGATCAGGAGAGCCTTCCCGTGAGTCCCCAAAGCGGTCACTCTGTAAAGGGCAGGGCAGCCACGTCCTTCTCCTGGAGGGGCTGCCGGGTTCACACTGCTCACCTTGTAACCACGACAGCACCAGGGCTCCTCCTGTGCCATGATACACACAAGCGATAAGTAGTATGTACCTGCAAAACAGAGGTCCAAGAGCTCCAGCGGTGCAGTGGCTAAAGCACTTGACTAACCAAAAGGTTCTGTGTTCAAATCCAGCAGCCACTTAACAGAGAAAGACAGATGTGACAGTACGCATCCATATATTACAGCCTGGAAATCACACGGGGAAGTTCTACTTTGTCCTCTCGGGGTTGAATCTGAGGAACAAGTTTAAAGATGTTTTCGTATGGAAGATAGAGATTTTCCACGGAGTTTAATATTGCCTCAGAGGAACCATTGGCAATGTTTTGAGACATTTGATGGTACTATCACAACTAGTAACTTCTGGTATCTAATAATGGATAAAGGCCACAATCGTACCCTATCTTCCCCAGTCCATAGACCTAAACAACTAGGATTTATCTGGCATAACTTGTCAATAGTGCCAAGATTGAAAAATCATGAACTAGGATATATTGCCAAGTGAATGAAAGAAAGAGAAAGGATTGCAAATAATCTCAGACATGTTACCAGGCACCTAGAAATGGAGATGATGGAAATGTATAAAAAGAGTGGCATATCTATGTACATACATACCTCTTAATCTTACCCATGACTTGTAGGCAAGTGCTCAAAGGAATAATCAGCAGCAGAATGTATTGTCTTTGCTTATGAAGTTGACTATAGAACTATGTAAATATTTTTAAAATGATAAATTAAAGCTCCATTTAAAAATGAAAAGGCAAATAAAATAATTAACCTAATTTGGCATTGACTTGATGGCATAGTAACACAGAAAATAACTATGAACAAAAATAGCTGAACGGAAAATCTGCACTATATTAAATATTAAAATTGGTGGTAAAATGGTATTCTTTCTTTTAATGAAATTAAATTTTTCTCTTTTTTTGAGATTGGGTGGTGTGTACTATGATATCCTGCTAGTTATTGTTACATAATACATAAATGCATAATTGCTACATAATATATCATTTAAATATTTCATAAGGACCAGGAAGCTGGGTTAATCCTCTGTGAGGACCGATGAGTTGGATTTCCAGTGACTGATTTTTCAGAAGTGGAATGCCTCTTCCTTCTTCCTAGTCTGTTCTTATTCTAAAAGCCCACTGAAACCTGCTCACCATAGGATGCCCTGCTGGTATCTGAAATACCGGTGTCATAGATTACAGCATCATAGTAACATGTAAGCACCCACAATATGACAACCTCAAAGGCCAGTGGGGAAAATATGTTTATTTGAGGACTAATTTGCAATTTTTATTTCCTTCATGCACTCGTGGAAGCTGGGCAGTGAACAAGAACAGGAATTAATGCTTTTAAAGTTGTTACTGGCAAAGAATATTGAAAATACCATGGACTGTCAGAAGAACAAAAATATCTGTCTTGGAGGAAAAGCAGAATTCTCCTTAGGAGCAGGGTCTTAAGTAATGTTATCAGGAGAGATCAGCCCTTGCAAAGAACACCATGTTTGGCAGAGTAGAGGTCAGTAAAAAAGATAAGACCCTGGAGCTGGATTAACAGGAGATTTCGCCTCAGGGCCTTAGTCTTTCTTGATTATTGGTGGGGGGTCTTTCTCACTTTCTTATCAATCGGGACACACTATATGTCAGCTCAAAATATTGCACATGGGTCTCAGAATAAATCCCCGAAATAACAAGAGGAAGACATCAAGGCAGATTCCTTTGCGCTTGAGACACCTCTGAGGAGAGTAAAACTGTGATTCACGGGAATCATAAAAAAGATTAAAAAAAACTTTCATGGCATATACGTCACATATCTTATAATTCAATCCTTCAGTATTATTAACATTGGTGCAATCAGGACCACAATCAATTTTAGAAGTTTTTTTTCTCATGCTAATTATTGTTAGTATTCTTCTTCCTCCTATGTTACCCTGGCAAGCCCCTAGGCATTTATCAACCCAGTTATAATCTTAAAGAAAATCATAAAAAACACAAACAAGAAGCAAACAAACAAAACAACAATGACTAAACAAAACATAGAAAAATCTAAATATAAAAGAAGAAAATATTAAGATTGAAGCAACATTAAAATAGGTGAAAAGGGAGATCCAGAGATAAAACATTATCTTTTACCTAACAGCACCTTCCATGATCATCTTTACATGCTCTCTGTCTGACAGAAAAGTTATTCACATTACTGGATGGCAGTCAGAGAATGATTAATGTGGGAACCCTGCAAATGGATGTTGGGATTCTACTGTCATCCATATCATTCTGCAAGCACGTGTTCACTAGTTTAGCTCTCTACCATTCCCACTTTCCACCCTGAAGGTGCCCAGTGCAGTCTGAGCCACGGGACTCCAATGGCTGGTTTCCAGAAGCAGATCGTCAGGCCCTTCTTTTGAGATGCTTCTGGACAAACCTGAGCCTCCAGCCTTTCAGTGAGCCGCCAAGCTCAAGTTTCCACATCATCATGCGCCACTGGCAAAACAGACAGCACACCGTTGTTGTTTCTGTTAACTTAATCTGTTCGTTAGAAAAGGATCTCTCGTCAGGTAAGTATCAGATGGTTAACGTCAAGGTGAGTGTTACATACTCACCTGCCACTGTTTAGGAGAAAGATTCGACTATCTGTGCTCATAATGACATACGGCCTGGAGAGGGATACTATAAGTCAGAATACTATAAATCATGGAGAGGGATACTATCAGTCAGAATACTGTAAATCATGGAGAGGGATACTAGAAATCAGGATTGACTCACAGGCAGTCGCTGTGGGGTTCTGGCACATTATAAGTGAGATCCTTGGCTGAGTCCACACGCAAAAGGAATACATGTTAGGCATTAAAAATGACATGGTAACCAAGATGTAGGCGTCATCAATGGTCACCTCAGATTCTACCTGCCATGAGAATAGAACAAATGAGAAAGAGACTCTTTTAACATCATGGGGAATAAGAACTCTTAACAGTGAAGATGGAAGATAATTACGTAAAGCCAAAGATGAAATAAAACTCGATAGGCCTGGATTTGACTAGAAAGTCCTAGCATGAATTGCTAATTCATTTTATTTAAAGCCAAAGGGGTAGGTGTGCCTATGCTAGTAAACACACACACACACACACACACACACACACACACAATTAGAACCAATTTTTACCAAATGGAAGGCTTAGAACAAATGAGCAGTCTAGTACCTAGACATTATGTTCTGTAAATTCTATTATCAATACAATTAATGCCTGGCTTTTTGGAGGAATATTGGGTTCTAGGCCTCCAAGGGAACTGTATGTTACCTTGGATCAAGTTTAATTAAATAAAATTGAACATGCACTGGTGAGGAAAAAGCCAAGAAAGTCATACTGAAGAATATTTTTCCATCACAACAATGCACTTGCAAATTCACCCAAGATAGCAAGAGCTATCTTAAGACAATTTCATTTAAAATCCTTACCTAATTCTTCATGCAGTCTTGATCTTGCACCCTGACACTTCTTCCATTCCCCAAACCCAAAGAACACTTAAAAGGGTCTTGATTTTAGTTTCTCAAGGATGTCAAAACTGTCCTTTAACACAATGCAAAACAAAAATGCACAGAATTCTTGAAGGAAAGATTAGAGGGATGGGCACGTCACTTTCAGAAGTGTATAGACCCTGGAAGGATAGAATCATAAACAGTAGCTTGATACTCATATCTGTGTTTAATAAAAGTTTTTATAATTTTATTATAGCAATATATTTTGTCTTACCTTTGGTAAGTATACTTGCTAATGTTAATGTTAACATTAGCTGTTAAAAGCTCAGGTACGAATTTAAAAGTTGGTTCAAATCCACCAACTGTGGGCAAAAACATGTGGTGTGGCAGTCTGCCTCAGAAAACATGACAGACTTGGAAAGCCTAGAGTTCTACTATACTCTCCAGGGTCATGATGACTCAGAATCTACTCATCAGCACTGTATTTGTATCACTGTTGTTTTAAAGAATCATGAAAGAAGTTTTCTCTTCTAGTTATTCATTTCAACAATCATTTTCTTGTTAGATAATAGTTCATTAAATAAACATCCCTTGCTTAATTTACTTTTCAATCCCTACCAAGCATTTAATTTGTTACTATTTCAGTATTATGAATAGTGCTGAAATAAACAATTTTGCATATAATTTCTTATCCAGCTAATTTATTCTAGGGCATATAGGTCTTGTGCAAATCCATCTCTTTGGAATAATTCCCAGAATTTGAATAACTGAATATAAGGTATCATCATTCTCAAGATTATTGAGACTAAATTACCCTCTGGAGAGATTAAGAAAGTACTTGGTTAAAAAAAAGAAGAAGAAAAGATTAAAATTAAAAGCCTATAACAATTACCTAAACAAGAAGTGTTTTGTTTGTTTCACATGGCAAAATTTTCAAGGCCTGTACCATAGTATCATGATGTCATTAGTAACAGAAATTCCTGCTATTCTTAATTCTTTATTCTTTTACTTCAGCTTCATGCTGTATTTGTTCTCAGGAATATATATAGGGACCGGATTGTAATAGGGTCCCCCACTGGCATTAAGTCTGCACAAGTCACATTGACTCTATATAGGGTTTCTGAGGCTGTAAATCTTTATCAGAGTAGGAAGTCTCATCTTTCTTCTGTTGAGTTGCTAGTGGGTTTGAACTGCTGGCTTTGCAATGAGCAGTCCAACCCTTGCCTGACAGTGTCACCAGGGTTTCTAATAAGATTAAAACCTTTTGGTTGTACTTGTTATTTTTTTAGAAATAGGAAATCATTTATAGCAAGCTTCAGATTTTCAATGTGCTTCAATCTCATGCCTAGTTAGTAGAAGTGTCATGCCATGGGATATTTTAAACACTCTTGAAGAGAAAAGAGAGTTTTCCATCTTTTTCTATGTTCTGGAAGAGTTTGTGTAAGATTGGTGTCAGTTCTTCCCTGATTACTTTATAGAATTCTCCTGTAAAGCCATCTGGTCCAGTGGATTTTTGTTTTTTTGGTTGGTAATCCCTTGATAACCTTGTCTATTTCATCCATTGATATGGGGCTGTTTAAATTCTTGACGTCCATTGAGGATAGTCTAGGGAGGGATCGTTTATCCAAGAATTTGTCAATGTCTTCCAAGATTTTGACTTCTTTGGAGTACATACAGTCTTTCATAGTACTGTGCCATTATCTAGCTGAGAAACAACAAAGCCCACATGGAACAAGCACACCAGTCTGTGTGATCCAGAGGTATCAGTGGGATCAGGTATCAGGCATCAAAGATCCAGAGCAAAAAAATCATAATGTGAATGAAGGGAGGAGTGCAGAGTGGAGGCCCAAAGCCAATCTGCAAGCAATTGGACATCCCCTTACAGAAAGGTCGTGGGGAGAAGAAGAGCCAGTCAGGGTGTAGTATAGCACAGATGAAACATAGCTTTCCTCTGGTTCTTTAATGCTTCCCTCCACCCCACCCCACCTCACCTGCCACTATCATGACCCTAATTCCCTAATTCTACCTTACAAATCTGGCTAGAACAGAGCATGTACATGGGTACAGATAAGTGCTGGAAACACAGGGAATATAGGACAGGTAAACTCCTTGGGACCAATATTGAGAGTAGCCATACCAGGAGGGGAAGGGGAAGGTGGGGGGAGAAAGGAGGAACCAATCACAATGACCTACCTATATCCCTCTCCCAGGGCGGAGGGACATCAGACAAGGGGGTAAAGGGAGATATCAGACAGTGCAAGACATGAAATAATAATAATAATTTATAAATTATCAAGGGTTCATGAGGGAGGGAGCGAAGGAGGAGGGGAGGGGATGAGGAGCTGATACAAAGGGCTCAAATAGAAAGAAAATGCTTTGAAAAAGATGATGGCAACGTATGTACAAATGTACCTGAGACAATGTATATATGTATGTATTGTGATAAGAGTTGTATGAGTCCCCAATAAAATGATTTTTTAAAAAGAAGAGAAAAGATTGTTGCTAAAATAGGCTGAATGAGCCTCTTTGATGCTAAATGGTAAACCATATTTGGTACAATCATTCAAATTGCATTTAATAATTTTGTACAAGAAGCCATATGATTTTAATTTGCATTTATTGAGCTAAAAATAAGAGCTAACTTGTTCTGTATCCTCATTGATTTTATGAAATAATTGTGAATTGCATTCATGTGTTTTATCAATATCTAAAAATGTGTCTGTGTATTTATTAAGCCACATTTCATCAATTTTCAAGGAGACAAGTATCTCTATTGTTAGGTGGCATCACCTCTGTTTCAATTCATAATTAAATATTGCCCAGTCTTAAGTCAACACCACAATTGTTATGTTTCCGGCCATTGTTGCAGCTACTATGTCCACTCATTGTGTGGAAGTCTTTCTCTTCCACTGATCCTCGCCTCTGTCAGGTGTGATGCCCTTTGTTCAGGACTGGTTTCAATGGACAATTTGTCCAAAGGACATGAGACAGTGCTTCACCAGGCTTGTTTCTAAGGAACATATTGGCAGTTTTTCTTCCATAACAGACGTTTGTTCTTCTGGCCGGCCAGAGTACTGTTCAACACACCCATGCAAATTCATCAGTTCTTCTGGTGTCTTCCTTGTGGGATATCCCACTTTCATATCTTCATAAGGTCATTGCACATGTAAGTGGATGGGTCTCACACATTTTAGTGCTCAAATCTCTTCTCTCACTTTAAGTTGGTCTAGAGAAGCCTTTTTTGTCCAATGTAGTAAGTTCTTCAATTTCTGGATTGTTGCTTCCATGAGACATTATTGTGGATACAAGTAAAATAAAACCTTTGAAAATTTCAATTGTTTCTCTGTTCATCATATTTTTTCGACAAGTCCAGTTATGAGGAGGTTATTCCTTACAGCGATGTTGTCATCCAAACTGAAGACTGCACAGTTTTATCTTCATCAGTGAGTGTCTCAAGTTCTCTTCACTTTGAACAAGCAAGGTTCTGTCACTTGCATATTTTAGGCTTTTGTTAAGCACTTATTTCAATAATTTTTCAGAATATAGATGTTTGAATGATTGAGAACAGAGAATGTGAAGTTTCAAGAATGTGAAGCTCTATATTTTAAATGCTACAACTCATCAATTATTCAAATTTAGGACATCATTGGGTAAATGTAAGCATTCTATATATTTTAGCTCTTTACTAGTTTCACTCTTTTTGATAAATTTAATAATATCTGGACAATTTTACTTGAAGAAAAATACACTGTTTCTTTGTATTTTACTTTTTTTTTTAACTCATCTTCTCTAGAGGGTGTTTTTGCTCTGGACATTTTCTTTGACTTCTCAGTTGTAAAGCTCTCCAACCACAAGTTTATAAGTTCAAAATCACTAGCTGCTCTTTGGGAGAAAGATGAGGCTTTCTATCCTGTATTAGTCCAAGTTGATTGGTGAAACAAATTCATAGGCACTCACATGTGTACAAGAAAGAGCTTTATGTAACAGAGTAATTGCATATTGAGAAAACATCCCAGCCCAGTCCAGATCAAGTCCATTAGTCTGACATTAGCCCATATGTCCAATAAAAATCTATAAATTTGTTTTCAGACTCACACAACACATGCAATGATGCTGAATGCCAGATGATCATAGGCCAGTGGCTGGAAAGTCTTGTGGATCCCGTCAGTGGCAGTGGAAGCATCTCAACACTGGAAGGGTCTCCACAGGGCTCCTTCAGCTCTAGGGCTCTAGCATCACTCCATGTGTCTTGTCAACAGGAAGACAAAGAAGAGTCTAGCTGTATCTGGCCTCCAGGCACCTATTTACCTCCTTGGTGCCTCCAAATGAGGTCATCAAACTGCAACCTGTTGACAGGCTTGACTCTACCCCTTCACAAATTGACACCAGATGATGTAACTGCCACCTATCCTACAAAGAATTGCAGTCTCAGAATCCTACTGACTGTTCTCCACTGCCCTGTAGGGCCTTAGGGGTCACACTTGACTGGATGCCAGCAAGATATGGTGAGAGGCTCTTATCTCCATATCACCTCGAATGAATCATTTAAGCCTCTCACCATCAATTCAATAATAACCTACATTTTAAATGCATCACCCCATATGGAAAATGTTAATTTTAACAAATTCCAATTCCTTATTCAAATGAAATGTGTGTTTAGCAATGTGAGGTATTTGTATCAATTTTCTGATTGGTTAAATCTTGTAGCAAAGGAAAAAAATTGGAATGTATTAAATAACATCATAGAGATGATTGCATAAATTGCTATTTCTGTTCATAAAATTTTCTTGAGTTGGGATAATTAAACTCCTATGAGGAAAAAGTGAATGTTTTCCCCATCATTAATTTTTTTTTTGAAAAAATTCCAAACTTAGTCACATATACCCTCCTGATAGAAGTCACACTATGTCTGGCAGTTGAGGGATGCCTACAGATAACAGAGGTAAGAAATGCTAATGAGTCCATTTTTTTTTGTTTTAGTTTTCTTACTAAAAACTTTCAAAGCTCCATGAGGTGATCTAATATTTAATTTCATTTAAGATGGTTGATATTTTAAGTGTGATATGAAACATCTCTGAATCATAATGGCAAATTCTTCAGGATGATTAAGCATGTTATCTATTAAAAGCCTATGGCAATTAGTTAAAAAAAACTGAGCTAAATAAAACTGTACTTTCTCAGTAACAAATTATCATTTTATAACTACAAAATTTCAATTTATATTTTTTAACATTTCTTTTATTTTTTTTAGAATAAACCATGTATGTACATAAGTTAAATAACCAATCTATCTTTCTTTTTTTGGATAGATGCATATGTAGTTAAAGTAGTAAAAATAAACTGATTGTGATAGCAATTGTACAATTCTACTTTATGTGCTTGAACTCTGGAATGACATTTTATATGTATTAACTCCCAAATAAAAACAATTTTTTGCATCTGCTTTTATTTTTTAATTTGCTCATAGTTCTGAAAAAGAGATTGAGCCTTAAAAGTTACAGACCTTTATGTTTCATAAACACATTTCTTGTAAGAACTATATACATTTATACCTCTATTATCTGCTTCTTTACCCATTTCCCAGCCTAAATACAAGATTGCTTGCCATTCTACTTGAAAATCTATGATGGTCACAAATCAGTAACTATACTAAATCCATTTGATTTTATCCAGCCATCAAATTATTTGACCTCAACATCTGTTGATCTATATTAATTAGATTGTGCTCCACTCCCCCAAATACATCAACTCAACTAAGTCATGATTCTCAGTATTATTCAATAACCTTCATTCTGTAATCTGATGTTTTATAAATCCTAACTTCTATGATGTTAATGACACAGAATTAGCAGGAGCTATTGATGAGGCCAAATGCAATCCCCAGAATGAAGTTTTGTTTTGAGTCAATCTCTTGAGAGATTAAAAAAAGATTGAATCAGCACATGTAGCTCAGTGTCACGTACCAACACAACGGAAGATGAGCCTGAGAAGGGTGCTTTGGTTGGCCTTCACGTCCCTGCTCTGGGGAATTCCTAGGTCCAGAAGAGACAGAGAAAGACAGCCTTCCTATAGAGCTGAAACTGTAAATGTAGACTTCTTCACATGTATATGAAGACAAATTTGCTACTAATACTGGAGGAAATTCTTATTAATAACCTGGGATATGCACAAGACACAATCATCCTGTCTGAGAACAACACTGCTCTTTCTTTTTCCAAGCTACCTTGTGTCTGTTTGGGGGGCATCTTCAATGTAAGCCCCACTTTACTATACTAACCCAGTATACTCAAAGTGGCTACATAGCCAATTCTCCTCATTAAGAGAAATATACTTCATCATGTTAGTATTACAATGACATTCCTTGAGTGAAACCATTATAGGCTTCACTTCGTTTTTTAGAACGATTGAGTTTCCCCTCGTTCCCATTGACCAAAGGCTTCAAAGAGATCCTCATATTCACCTGTGTCCCCTATGTCCTCAGGCTTTTTGTGTTTTCTCCCTATGCTGAATTTCCTTTGCATTAATTTCCATTTACTCTTCAGAATTTAGTTAGACACACACACACACACACACACACACACACACACACGGTTCATTAAAAAAATGGAATAAAAAGAGAATGCAATTGTTCCATGATCATTTTGAAGTGTGTCTAGCAATTTACTTGATGTATAAATATGAATATATATATGTATATATAGTCAAAAATTCATATTTATTTGCCTTTCTTTATATTACTTTTTAAATTTCACAAAGGCAGGTACCATTTCTGGTTTTACTTATCTCTAACATCTAGCAATGTATCTGGAACTTTAATAATAATTAAGGGTTATTTGTTGAAAATATAACAAATAAATGCTTTCAAGTCAGATATCACTACCTTATGTGTATCTTCTTGTACATTGTCTTTTTGTACTAATTTATCGAGTTATGAAAATATTTTGTTCTTGGGAATATTTTTGCTAACGTGAATTGAAGTAGTGTTTTATGAACATAGAAAGCAGACATTTTTCTTTATTTGTACATTGAAGCTAAGATTCCTAGAGCAATTTGGGATAGTTTAGTTCTTCACTGAGGATTAATCTTCCCTGTGTAACAGTTAGAGGGTGATCCACTGATTTAACATGCATTTTCCCTTAGGTTATATGATTGAGCTGCTACTTTTCCATGGAAAGTTAGGAATGAGGACATTCTGCATTGTGACTCTGTAATCTTTACTTTGATCCTGAAACCAAGTTTCATTTGAAGAGGTGAAATTCTTTCCCTGTTGTCATATAAATCAGCACTAATGATATTAAAAATGCTGTATACCATACCATTGCCAACAAGCTGATTCTCATAAAATCCTATAGACTAGAGCAGAGCTACTCCTTCACCCTGGGCGGGTTAAGGCTGTGCTTCTGAGAAAGCAGACTCTCATCTTTGTCCCGCTGAGCAGAGTGGCTCGTGACCTTCTGTCACTCACCTTTTAGCTACTAGTTCAATGCTTAACCACTGTCTACCAAGTCTCCTTTCATATACTATACACTGGTTTTGAAAGTTTCGGGAAGATAAGGATAAAAGCACCATATTTTTCTCTTGCCAACAATGGATATTAAAAATGGCAATAATCTTAATAATATATATTTATTTATTTAAATAATTTTATTGTGGGCTTGTACAACTCATCACAATCCATCCATCCATTCATTTTTCAAGCACATTTGTACATTTATTGCCATCATCATTCTCAAAACATTTTCATTCTCCTAGAGCCCTTGGTATCAGCTCCTCATTTCCCCCCTCCCTCTCTCACCCTCCTTCCTTTATAAACCCTTGATAATTTATAAATTATTATTTTTCATGTCTTGCACTGTCCTATGTCTACCTTCAACAACTTTTCTGTTCTCTATCCCCCAGGGAGGAGGTTATATGTAGATAATTGTGATCAGTTCTCCCTTTCTCCTCCACCTTTCTCTTACCCTCCTGGTATCGCTACTCTCATTGGTCCTGAAAGTTTTATCTGTCCTGGATTCCCTGGGTTTCCAGTTCCTATCTGTACCAGTGTATATCTGCTGGTCATCATATTTGCAAGGTAGAATTGGGCTCATGAGAGTGTGGGGAGGAAGCATTAAAGAACTCGAGGAAAGTTGTATGGTTCATTGGTGCTATACTGTCCTGACTGGCTCATCTCCTCTCTATGACTCTTCTTCAAGGGGATGCTCAGTTGTCAACAGGACAGGAAGACTGTATTAACACCCAGAAGATCTGAGGAATATAAGAATAGGCTATTTAATAAAAATGTACTATTTTGTAAGTTGTGGTGAGCAGGGTTAAGACCAGGCACTAAAAGCAGAATCGGAAGCGTACACGGTGGACATACCTAATGCATACTCTTAAGTTTCATCATTCAGACTGTTAGAAAAGCAAATAAAGTTTAATTGCTTTTTGATTAAATAAGAACTGTTTAATGCCTTAGAATGCATCAGCATGCCCCAAGACTCGGATGTACTTTTCAGCACATAGTGTGATGTGCCCCAAACGTATATTGATTGCCATGAATAGGGAGTAGTCACAATTAGAAGGGAAAGGGCAGAGGTAAATTAATTCTCTACCAGTTAGGAACGTTTAAGAGTGTCATTCTCCAGATTTGACAGTGATTTTATTTAAAGATTCTTATAAATAACTTAAAAGTGGGAGTACACAGTAAATTATCCAAGCTCTTCTAAGTAAAGGAATGCTGAGTCAGTGGGAGGAAAGTGCAGGAAGAACTCATGAGTTGTGTGGGGTAAGGCAACGAAAATTGAAACTAATGTGGGCAAGTGCGAAGGAAAGCACTGAGAACAATTCCTGATATGGAAAAATGTTAAATTATGAGACATTTATTTATGAATCAGAAAATGATCTCAGAATTAGTATATGCTCTTTCATTCAAAAAACTTTACCTAACTCCATTCTTCATGTAAGACTTAAATAAGTGCAATTCTGTAGAAGATGACAATCATAGGTCGTTTCCTTTCTGTTTAATGTTCAAAGGAAACTGTGTCCAACCTGACTTTATCGATTATCAAACCACTGTCATGTCTGCTCATGGTTCAAATGTGTATAAATAAGTAGAGCACTCCTTGTAACTCCAGTCAAGATGAGCTGTGGATAATCAGTGAATTATTGACCCTGACCAAGGTGATGAGTTCAGGGGGAAAGAACCCTGTCTGGATTAAAAAAAAACATGACAGGTATGGTGGGAGACTTCAGGCGGAAGGAAAACCCTTCCATTGTTGGTACATTTTGGTGACAAGAGTGTGAGATCTTGACCTGTCATTATTGAGAGAACTCTCAGGTTGGTGGTAGCAACAAAATTGGCTCTTAGAATGGTACCACTTCAGAGAGAACAAGAGATACCTGACCTTTTGGAGTCCCCAATACATTTTGAGGTGGGACGACATAACATGCAAACGCATTATTCTCTATATATTTTAGTTTGAATTGGGTTCCCAGCATTTAAAACGGAAATCAATGCTGAGTAAAAAGCACAGCCTTAAACTGCCCTGGAGTAGCTCTGCTCTAGTCTATAGGATTCTATGAGTCCATGAGTCAGATTCTAATGATGGCGTAGACAACAACAACAGTATAGTACATATGTTGATGTTTGCCTGTGACATATTTGGAATCAAGATTTCCTCTGAAATCTAGTTATATTTCCAGCTAAAATAGCATGATTCTCCTCATTCCCACGGCTGGAAAACCTTTTATCCAGAAAGACTCAAGTTTATTGATGGCTACATATAAACTATTTCCTTAAAGCGAAAATAATGATTAGGGCCCCTGGTGGCACTAAGCGCTAGACTTTGGGTGGCCAACCTCAAGGTTGGTGGCACAGAGCCACCAGCTACACCATGGGAGAAAGAAAGGTTTGTGTGCTCCTGTAAAGACTGACAGTTGAGAAACCTTGTGCAGAGTTGCTGTTAGTAGTGATCCACTCAAAGGAATGGGTTTGGTTTTAGTTTATAGTACTGAGATACTAATAGATTGATAAATGCTCCTCTTGATGCTCTATAAGATTTTGTAAAACCTTTCTTTCCTTCTAGGACAGTGGTTCTCAACCTTCCTAATACCACGACCCTTTAATACAGTTCCACATAAAATAATTTTCGTTGCTACTTCATAGCTGTAATTTTGCTTCTGTTATGAATCGGGCGAACCCTGTGAAAGGGTCATTTGACCTCAAAATGGGTTGAGAACCGCTTTCTAGGTCATTGTATTCTTCTGATTCGATTTATTGCATAATTTTTTCTCCAACACACTGACTGCATGTCATTCACATTGAGAGTGTACTGCTCAGTAAAGAGTGTTGCCAGAAGAAGCCAGCTCCTAGCACAATCACTATGGGTTTTTATAAGTAATAAGTAAGTGATAATAAGTAAATATTATAGTAAAATTATAGAGAGCATGAGAGATTAAAGAGATATATAGAAATAAATGGAGTCAGACATATTTCATGATAGCATTGCTCACCTCAGCCCCGCTTGGTAATCCACGTGGAGAGAGAGAGAATTTTAATGCTCCCCAAGCTTTTATACTCTCTGGGGATGTTCGAGCCCCACATTACAGGTGAAGACATATGTCACAGGAAAGGGTTGTGCTACAGGTATTACAGTGATGGGAGGGGGTGATCTAGGGACATACACGCTATAG
>NW_022111368.1:32990099-33057319 GCF_000313985.2 Echinops telfairi
CCCCCCCGTGGTGGGATGAGACAGCAGTCTGGCAGCAAGGATCTGACTTCCCCCCACAGTGTTTTCACCCTGATCTGGGTAAATTCAAATGGATGACTAAATGATCATGATTTTCCTCCTGAATAATTATCTCTCTATTATACTAAGCAATCTATGTATAATTGTACAAAATTGCTGCTTTAAATGTCATTTCTGCCCCACTCCAAAATAGAGGTAACACTGGCAACTGAAGTTTTGAGTAAATATTAAATTTCCTAGAATCAGATTAAGGATATTATTAATTACATGTTAAATTTGCATTTAGTGTTTCTGTGTGTTTTTTTAACTGTATTAATACTTAATAATAAAATATTGGTTAATTTATATATAGTGCCCAAACACGTTTCTATAGTTTGAAAAATACCATGAACATGCTGCTGTTCTCTAGATCATAAGCCCAATTATTTGTTTATTTGCAATTTTAAATAAGGCATTATTTTGAGTTATATATGTAGCCATTGCAATGGATATTAGAATCCAGAGAGATCAAGTAGAGAAGTAGACAATATTAGAATCTCGAGAGGTAAAATGCAGATCACTAATTAAGTCAGTACAAGTGGCTTGCAGTAATTGTTCCCTATTTCCTGTTTATTCCAGTGATGTGTTAGGACTCCTTAGAATTTTGACCTTCAAAATCATTTTCTCTTATTTGACAGTGAAAACAAAGTAACTACTTAAGTCAGCACCTAGGCTTATTTTGTGTCCATGAGTCAGAATCATCTCAATGGCAGTGCGTTTTGATTTTATAATTTTAAAAGAAATGTTTTTCAAGATTTTGTATGATATAAATCTTTGACATATGTAGGGTTTTCTTATTATTGAGTGATAGAAGGTTATATTTAGCTCATTAAATTTAGGGAAATGGTTAACCATTGGCAAAAGCAAATTCTCACTGTCACATAAGTCATCTTAATCAAACTTACTCTCCTCTCATAAAAAGTAATACTATTTTAAGTGAAAATGAACTTATGATTTATGCCCGTATGCTATCATTCTCACTAATGAATGGCAATCTTTTAACATATAGGGACAGAAAGACATATAATAAAGACAGACAATATAAAGTGTTTTTTGGAATTGTTGAAAGGGGTTCTTCAACCCGTCTTGAAGATGGCAAAGAAGTAGGTGTTTTTTCTATTGTGTTGAGAGTAACTATTAGTTGGGAGCCTACTTGATGACAGATAACAACTATAGGATAGCCGAGAAATTCTTATCCAAAACAATTTATAAAAACAATGCAATTATTAACCAACTCGCAATGTCATTCTTTAAAGAAATGGAAATGCTATTTACTAACTTCACAAGGAGAGAGAAGAGGCCCAGGATAAGCATAGAACTTCTCAAGAACACGGGTACAGATATGAGAGAAGAGCTCTGAGTAAAGGAACCCAGGAACAGGAATGGGAATAGTGATCCCCGAAAGGGAAGGAGAAGGTGGGGAGAGAAGGAGAGGAAGTGGGAACCAATCATGAAGATCGACATATCACCGCACACACACCTTTCAGTTGGATGAACAACAGATACTATAGGGGAAGGGAAAGAGGAGTCGGTGTGAAATATGAAAATAGTAATTTACAGTTTATCAAAGCGTCACAAGGAGGGGGGAGGTAAAACAGAGGAGCTGATACCAAGGGCTCAACAGAAAGTAAATGTCTAGAAAATAATGATGGCAAAACATGTACAGATATGGTTGATACAATTGATGTATAGATCATTATAAGAGTTGTAAGATCCCCCAATAAAATGATATTTTAATAAAAACTAAATAAACAAAGAGTATGACAAATTTTAAAAAGAAAGAAAAATAATGAAGGCTTCCAACATAGTAAACACTGTTTCTGAAACTATTTTTTTAAAAAAGAAGAAGAACAACAATAGACTAGGAGCCTCACAGTATCTGACTGAAACGCCGGTTACGCAACCACAGTTGTCAAAACAGCCTGGAACTGTAACAATGATCGATGCATAGACCAGTGGAATAGAATTGAAAACTCAGGAGTAAGTGCTTCTGCCTATAGTTCCATGATCTTGAACAAAGATAAAGAAACATTATATGGAAAGGAGCCTCTGCAACAAAGGGTGCTGGTAAAATTGGGTCTCCCATTGCAGAAGAATCAAGCAGGATCCCAAAGTACTCCAGGCACGAAAAACAACTCCAGATGAATCAGAAAGTTAACTGTAAACAACAGAGCTCTAAGATCATCAATGAGAACACTGAGACAAATGTAAGGCTCTACTGCAGGGCATACAGAAATTACCAAATATAAGCACACATATAGTAGAAGTCTAAATAGATTATTGGTCCTACTAGAAGTAAAACAGTTGAATGCATCAAAAAACTTCATCAAAAGAATAAGAGGAGAGTCCATGAACTGTGGGGAAAAAAATCTTTGTCAGTGTCATAATGGGCAAGGAACTAATTGCTAAAATCTATAAAATTCTGCAACACCTCAATAGGAAGAAAACAAAAAATCAAATTAAAAATTAGGTGAAAGGCATGAACAAACTGTTCACCAAAATAAACACTAAAATGGCTAACAAATATATGAGAAAATACTCATGATCACTATCCATCAAGTTACAAATCAAAACAACTATGAGATTTCACCTTACACCCAGAATGATAGCCTAATCAATAGCAATTTTAAAAATGGTGGAGGTGTTACAGAGAGATCAGAACTCTTATAGACTGCTAGTGGCCTTACAGCCATGGACAACCATTGTAGAAAGTAATATGTTACTACCAAAGGGGGGCAGGGAACACTTGCGAATAGAAATACCATAGGATCTAGCAATACTGCTGCTAGAAATATACCGCAAAGAATTAAGAGAACATGAGCTGATATATGCTCTCCCTTGTTCATTGCAGTACAGTTCACAACAGCAAGAAGCTTGAAAAATCTCAAACACTCATAAGTAGAAGAATGAGTAAAGAAATTCTGCTACATACCATAGAATGTTATATCTCCCTAAAAAAAACAAACAGTGATGAAAACCATAAAACATCCCATAGCATGGAAAAAACTGGAAACCATTACGCCGAGCGAAGTTAGTCACAAAAAGACGATGTATGAAAGCAGAGCTCTAAGTCCAAGCAACGAGACAAAGAGAGGCATCTGTTCGCAGGCCATGCGGTCTTCTAATTTACTCGCCCCAGCAAAGAGGTGCTGGGCCTGTCTAACTAATAGATGTGTGCCATACATATATTATCTCCTTATTTGTAATCTGAAAAAACAGTTCTACAAAGGAGGCCTCATCTCAGTTGGGATCGATGTCTTACGTCGCGGGTAAAATGAGAAGATTATCGATCCATGGTCGTCACAAATAAACAGACATTCCAACAGTGAACCTTAATGGAAATCCAAGTCCAGAGGTGAGAAGGGACATGTCTGTTTTAGAGAGCCAATTTTACTTGTGTTGGTGGGCGAATCTGAAAGAACAACCTGCCACTGGGAAAAACGAGTAGCATTACTTGTACACACCCCCAAAGGGAGAATGCGTTCTGTGTGATTTTTCTAATTGGGTACTTTTGACCGAGTTTTGATGCAGCCCTTGGTGATCTAGGTTGCTTGCTATGGGTACCTGGGTCATAAGACTCTGTCCTTTTGAGGTATCAACTTCCTTCAGAGGCCACACCAAAAGAAGACCCCAGTAAGCAAACCAGATTTTAACTTCTACCAACCTATACCAGATTAAAGGCGCTGAAATACTCCCTCACACTTAAAGCTAGTATGCCTTAATGGGAGAAGCAGATGACGACTGTGGTTATTAATGTGGAAGTCATTGAACTTTGTGTCACATTTCTTACTTTGAGTGTGCCCAATAAGTGGGAACTTGAGACAAGCATGTACTTGCTATTTGCATACGCTCTTTGCTTTTTTATGGCAAATCTTAGTGAAGCTACTGTAGTTCTTCATTTCTGAAGGAGCAATAGTGAAAGTTTTGTCAAAGCTCCCTCCCTCATTGTTACGTAGTGTCCATTCATTTAAGTTTTTAGGTTTTACATGTCAACAATCCATGTATTTTTGTCTAAAAGGCTGATATATATATATATATATATATATATATATATATATATATATATATATATCACAAAAGATGAATGTATAAGACCATATACTTATATATACTTTCCCTTTCTCAACAGTATTTTAAATTGTATACCCTTGAGTAAATTAGTACTATCACTAGATGCTCTATGAGGCTGAATTATAATGTTCCCTAGTAAAATAATAATGATGTATCTAAATGGGCCAGGGACATATGTAAACCAGATATCTGAATGGATTTTAAGTGTGAACTGTATCATAGCCCTAATCTAAGAGGGGTTAGTCCTTAGGAAGTGACCTTTCTGTAACTTGAGATACTGTAAATATGTCAGACGTGAGTTTGTCCAAGAACCAACATGATATGGAAGAAGACATCCCTGTGGAGAGCATGTCCTGAGAGAGTTCCTGTAATAGAGATTGATATTAGACACGGATTGTGGAACAGGCAGAGAAGAGTTTGGACCATTTCTCAGGTTCAGATTGGAGTATGAATGTGTTCCAAATGTTAAATAGGGCCAGGGGGACTAAAGAAGACACTGATACAGGGTTAATCCTGACAAAAGGCCCAGGAAGGGGCTCCAATGAATCAAAGGATAAGCATGTGTCAGTAAAATGCAAAGTTATAGATTCAAATCCACTATCCACTCTGTGGAACCAAAGACATGACTATTTGTTCCAATAACAACTGCAGCCTAGAACACCCGATGTGACAGTTCTATCTGGTCCCATAGAGTCTTTATAGGGTTTCTATGCATTGGAATTAACATGTCAGCACACAAAAACAATGGTCCAGACACATCACAAAGAAACTAATACATATATATTACCTGTTACATATACATTACTTAACACACAAATTAATAATTTGAATTTTGCCTCGTTACCAATTTTGTTTTACCGCACTGAGTGTGTTGCAGAAATTAATTGCAGTTATGCAAAGGAAAGGTTAAATATTTTGTACATCACAATTGTATCTTTATAACAATTGGTATATAAAATCAACATAATAGCTACCACTGGTTGCAAGTTTACTCTCAAAGTAATGGGCTGAGTTATTTGTTTACATTATTTTATCTTTGAAACACCCCCCAAGTTGAAAATTATTAGGACAGCATTTTTCATTTTAAAAGCAAATTAAGTTCAAATGGATTGCCATAGTTTACTTAGCTAATCAGTGGGAAATCAAGAATTAAACCCAAGGATGCTGTATTAGACCGAGCTCTCCAGAGAAGCAAATTCGTGATGCTTGTAGACTCATACATAAAGAAGTTATTTATAACAATAAATGGCTCACACAGTGGTAGACATGGATAAATTCAGATGTAAGCTGGGGGCTCCCTCTGATTTGTGTAGTCATAGGGGCTGACAAATAAGAAGAAAGAAGATGAAGTAGGAAGACCACAGACTGATGGACTCTGAGCTGCATGAATTGAGATCCCCTGAATGAATCCAAGGTCAGCAATCTGCTAATGGCTACCGGGATCAGCAGGCAATACAACGGGAGGTTGATAACACCTGTTGGGAGATCCATATCCATATCCAACCTTCTTCAAACCCTCTAACCAGAAGAAGCATAGACTACCCCAACTTAAAGCTCCCTTAAATGTATCACCAGGAGGCGTTCCTGGGGGTGTACCGGTTACGTTTTTGGCTGTGATCCACAAGTTCAGCAGTTCAAAACCACTAGCCACTCCCGGGGAGCAAGACAGAGCTTGCTCCTCCCAGCAGCAGACTCTTGGAAACCACAGAAGGGTCACGAAGAGTAAGCATCTACTAGACGGCAGTGAGTCCGATGATGCTTTGATCAATTGTATTGAGGCAGTGTCCAGATTAAGGAAGTAATCCTCTACCCCAGTCTTCCCACTTTGCTTCGCTGCTTCACAGAACAGTCCATCATGAAGTTAACAACTCTGTTCGATCATGTCATTGGAGAAAGCTGACCCCCCCTAAGTTGACATGAACCCTAACTGGCACAAAGACTAACACCGGCTCTCCTACTCCTGAGTAAAGCTACTTAAGCACTCACGTAAAGAGGCATAGGGATACTGATAACGGCCTATGACTGATAGGGGCATATAAATCGAAAGGTTTTTGTTGATCTCCTACCTCAATGGCCTGGTCTTCCAGTTTTGATATTTTTTCACCTGAACACTGAACACTTTGGATCAGATAAGAATGAATTGTAAGGGGCTGTCTTGTGCAGTGTAAGAAACAACATAGCATCCCTGGCTTCTCCTTGCCCCATGCCTACAGCACTTAATCCTTGAGTTGTCACTTCAGGGGAATGAAAATGCCTCAGTTGAGAACCACAGAGTTGCATTTTAATATCTATAAATCCTGAGGAGAAATTAAATTGGAAGGTGTATTTTATTCTTCAGCTATTTCTTAACAATTTTATTGATCAGCTAAATTAACCAGGCAAAAAAAATGATACTACCTATGCATAGTGCTTTATTTCTGAAATTAAAATAATAATATACACTTTATAAAATATTGTGTGTACAAAATGAAGCAGTAAACACAAACTACAAAGTCAAGAAAATAAAATGAAGATGATACTAAAAGTAAGAATATCTATCTTTAAATGCCAATGCTGTGGGTCTTATACAAATCTATAAAATAAATCATATTAACTATTTTATATAACATATGTAATCATACATATAATATCATTTATCTGAGTTTAAAAGAGAACTGAGTACAGTGAATTAAGCTATAGACTGCTAACCAAAAGGTTAGCACCATTCACTTGCCATCCCAGAGAATGGTAAGATAAGACATTCTCTTCCCATAGAGATTTACAGGCTTGGGAAAACTTGGGACACTTGGTTCTGTACTATAGGGTCACTATGAATACGAATCAACTTGATTATAACAGGATTCAGTTATGAGAGTTTATGAATTTGAATGATTTTACATAATTGATTTTATAACACCATCTAGTACTATAAATTATAATCAGGAGTCAAATATTGGAAGGAAGACATAAACTTAGGAACAATGGAAGATAATTAATTTATTGAAGAAATCACTGTCTCTAGCAATTATATATGCATGTGAGAGTTATAGAATAAATAAGGAAGACTGTAGGAATATTGATGCGTTTGAATGATGGCATTGGCACAGAATATTGAATGAATAAACAAACCTGTCTTGCCAGAAGTACAATCAGAATGCTCCTTCAAAGCAAGGATGGTGAGACTGCCTCTCATGTACTTTGGACTCATTATCTATTAGGAGATAGAAATTGCTGGAAAAGGACTTATACTCGGTAAAGTGGAGGGTGAGGGAAAAGAGGAAGGCTGTCTATAGGATGGTTGACACAGTCACAGCACAGCACCAATGGGCTCAAACAGAACCAGATAGTGAGGATGGTGCTGGACAGGGAAGTGTTTTGTTCTGTTGTTTACAGCGTCACAATGGGTTGGAATGGCTTGACCCCTCCGACCAATAAAACAGAAATGACAGGTATTTACAGAAACAACCAAAATCACACTCATGCAGTCCAGTCAAACCTGACCCATAGCCACTCCCCGTGGGCCTCCGAGACCACTGCGTGTCGAGAGTAGACAGCCCAGTGCTCCTCCACAGCGGATTCAAACTGCTCATCATGCAGCTTGCAGCCAACTCAGAACCACCATACCCAGGGGTTCCTTACAGAAACCAATACACTCATAAATGCTCATGATCTATCAGGCGGGATGGTCACATTTTGCCATTTTTAGAGAATGAAATAAAAAAGAATGCTGTCCTTCTGCCATGCTGCCCTTTTCTTTTATGCAACTGTTCCTTTATTGATAGCAATGTTCAGCTTTTTTTCCATGAGTCATGTTCAGCTAAGAAGGTAATATTTTATTCGAGTAGACTAACGGTCCTGTCAACTATTTCCTTGGATTCTTAAAGTGACAATCAAGAAAGTTTAAGGGAGAGACATCATGCCATTTCTATTCAGGTTGGGGTACAAATTCAACAGAGTCTGACTTTTGATCAGTTGAGAGTCCACACAACATATAAAGCGCATTTCCTTACAGTTGATGAGTTGGTTCTAACTCATGGCAAACCCACGTCTTACAGAGCAGAATTGAGCCATGGAATTTTCATGCATATTATCGCTACTGAAGCAGACCCCCAGGCCTTTCTTTAAACACTGCTGGGCAATTTCGAACAAACTACAAATGTTCAGGAAGTAGGTGAGCCTAAACCATTTGTGTAGCCCAGGGAACTTACATAACTTACAATTACTTAAATATTACTATAAATAATTGGCCATGATAATAGCTCTTACAAATCTGCCTTGGAAGAGGAGGAGGAAAATCACAATGCTCTATTTTGACTATGATCTGATTAGAAAGAAGCCAGAATATAATAATTTTACTAAGAGCTTCCCTTTTAATTAAGATGACCTTTCAGCAATACTGTTCTGTACATATTCAGTTTACTAAAATGACAATTTTCGTAACTTTTTGATCAAGCAGCTCACATAGTTAAATAAATTACAAATACAATGATATTTTAAACCATGAACATTTGAGCATATTAAATATGCCCTTCTGAGCATACAAGCATGAGAAATTTTAAATATGCTTTGTCTTAAACAATAGTTTCATATTATACAGAGACTCAGCCCTCTAATGAACTCTGTTTGTTGACTCATGCAAGAAAACAAGGTAATTACATTATCTCAACCTCACTGACTTTTAAAACCATGGTATTAGAGCTATTACACCCAATATTTGAAATGAGATATATTAAAAATAACCAATTTGTCCAAGGAAGTTGGGGCATGACCTTTTTATATATGAATGAAAAACCATTGAATCAGAAAAAAATATGTAGTTCTAGTAAGAACACTTAGCTCATTAAATAAATGCACTTGTAAATGTTATCAAAATGATTAAAAGGAACATAGAAAGCATATCCGAGAAGTTAATTGTGTCATGTTTTATATATATATAAGATTTATTAATATGAATACATATTTAAGTGTATTTTTCCTTTTCTTGCTTTAGTTTTTGCTCTCTCTTTTGCTTCTATGAGACACTTATTATTACCTCAGGGATTTTTTTGAACATATATTCTCCATTGAATAAGTAATTATATATAAAAGCATTTCCCGAGTATTCATAATGTATTGTTTTTATCTTAATCATATCCTAATAGAAGAAAAACCCATTTAACAATCAAGTTAAACAATAAAAAACTATTAGCAGTGTACTCTATAAGTATAGCAAGGTATCTATAATGTTGTCAGGGAGATATACACTTTTTAAGCTTTTGTAAAAATTATTATATAATGGCATATCATACTTTATCTTAATATTTGAAGACAAATTGCAGAATTATATTGAACCCACTATTTTAGAATCTGGGAAAAATTTAAATTATATTTAAAATATATGGCTATATAGTGAAATTAAGAAATTTATTCATTCCAATGGTGTTAAATAATATTATAATATTGAATGAAAATGACTAACATTGATAACATTACATGGAAATTGTTAAACCAATAACATAACAGACCTAAAACTCACCGGATTTTTTGTTTGTTTTGTTTTTAAATTAAAAAATCTGGCTATTTTGTGGTGTGGAGAGTATGTGGAGATACATAACAGTATATATCACAGAAGGTTACATGTTTGCACTCATGATAATAACATTTAGAAAGCTATGAATTGAAGAAATCTTTTAGAAGAAATAAAGGTTATTATCAGCACAGGTATAAGCAAGTGTATATCAAACTATGATCATGTTAAATAGAAGACACTGCTTCATTCCAGGAAATGTGGAACGTTTTAGAAAAACAGTTCTCATTTATAACATAAATACCATGCTAAATTTTTCTGAAAATATTAAATTGTATGACCAAATCAAGCCCATTGCCAGTGAATGGATACCTTGGATGGTGTAAGGTACAGTAAATAATGATAATAATAAATATATAATAATAAGGTTTCATGGGGGGTAGGGTGTGGAAAGGAGGGGATAAAGAGGAGCTGATATCAAAGAGTTCAAGAAGAAAATGGTTTGAAACTAAAGATGGTAGCAATTGTAAAATTATGCATCATGCTTGATCTAAGTGAATTACGGACTTTTATAATGTCTGTTAGAGTTCCCAATAAAGTGATTAATTAAAAAACAAACAACAAACAAACAAAAAACACACACATCTTTCTCAGAAGGAGATGCTGGTGATTTCCCACTACTGGCCTTATGTCCAGAGGTCCAATACATGACTAATTACACCACCGGTACATTTTAAGATCCTATTAGATTATCATTTGTAGGTATGTATTACCCACCATGAAATTATAAATGGGCTTACTTGTGTTTACTTAATAATCTGTAGTTAACAGCCTCAAGTAAACATGTTACATCATTCAATTCCAGTTTACCTTGCTGATTGGGTACTCCGGTCCTGTCAGGGATTGCAATTGAGAAAAGATGCCTTGATTCTGCTAAGAAGGTGCTGTGGGATTGGGAAAGCGACAGATGCCAGTGATACCAAGAGGTAAAATCTTGAATGTGATTTTTTTTAATGTGAAATTGTTGACTACCAAGAGCAAATAAACCCAAGTAAACTGGTAGTTAAAGAGCCCCGGGGGTGCTGTTAGGTAAGCATTGGTCTGCTCACAGCAAGACTCCAGTCTCCAATCCCCCAGACCCTCCCTGGTTGAAAGATGAGTCTGTGGACTCCCACACTGACTTACAGCCTCAGAAACCCTAGGCATCAGCAACACTTCAATTGCACTGGATAAATCCATTTTTAGCTTCCATGTTGGGTAATCTGACACAGATTATCACATATCACAACAACAAAAAAATGGAATTAATCAAACTGCTTTGTCATGTTACAAAGTTGTATTACTATATAATTGAGTAAGTAGTAACTGAAAACTGCATTTTTAGGCTATTTAGGAAGAAGGGGATAAAACAGAGTTAATGTCATGATCTTTCAATTTAGGCTAAAGTGATGTGAACTTGTGCTGTTACTTAACCTTCTTAAATCAAAGATCTCATACCTGCAAAAGGGAAAGAAAACCAGGAACAAACTCAACATGTTATAAAAAATAAGAGATATTTCACTTAAGACTCCTGACAGTCTTGTATCAAATGATTTCTATTGTTGCGCCTGACATTTCTTCTTCCTCCCTGTCTTTGCTGCCCTTCCTCGTCCATCTCCAACTATGTCTGCACGTTGTTGAATAAAAGCCAAGAACTAATTCATTGTCCATCACCAAAGCTTGGAAATATTGAGATTTTTTTCTCCTTCTCTTTTCCTAGCAAGAAATACTAGAAATCTGTATTAAATTAAAGAATAGCTTAGGAGAAAGAAATAATAATGGTGAACCTTGAGGAAAAAAATTATTTTTTCTTGAGTGAAAAGACATCATATTCTAAAGAGTCCTATTTATTAAGAATTCATCTTGAACTTTATTGCAATATGATGAGAATCCAAATAAGAATATTTTTTGAGTTCAAAAGAATATATCAAGAAAGTTACAGATACTGCTGCTATTCCTGTTGCCGTTTCACAGAACAAGCACCTGAGTGAGGGAAAATTGAGTGCTGTTTTGAACACCACAGCTAGTAAACAATGGACCACCTGGGATGACCCTAGAAATGACCCTCTTAATGACTGTCCTGGGCATCTAAATATTAAAATGATAGTTTTATATCTATAATAAAAGTTACTTTGTGTACTGTAATCAAAGCAGGTGGTAGTGGCAAAGGAAACTAAATATTCTAAAATAATTTAGTTGGATGAAACTAAGTATTCTAGGACCAAGGCAAAGAAAGTCCAATTGGACATCCCATCACAATAGGGTCACAAGGAAGAGAGTCCAGCCAGCCAGGGAGTAACACAACATTCCTCTAGTTCTTTAATGCCTCCTCTCCTCACTATCATGACCCCAGTTCTACCTTACAAATCTGGCTAGACTGGAGCATGTACACTGGTACAGATAGGAGCTCACTACACATGGAATCCAGTACAGATAAATCCCTCAGAAACAATCATTGGGATAGTGATACCATGAGGGTAGGGGGAAGGTGGGGGGAACTGATCACAAAGATCAACATATAAATCCCACCCCCCCTGCAGGTGGATGAAAAAAAGAAATGTGGGTGAAAGGAGACAGAACATGGTATAAGATATGAAAATAATTATAATTTATCAAGGGTTTAAAATGGTGGGAAGGTGGGACAGGGAGGGGAAGAAAGAGGAGCTGATACCAAGGGCTCAAGTACAAAGAAAATGTTTTGAAAATGAAAATGGCAACATATGTACAAACGTGTTTGGTACAATTGATGTATGGATTGTTATAAGAGCTGGTTGAGTCCCTAATAAAATGATTTTTTTAAAGAAATAATGTGTGAGATTATATGGGAAACCAGAGTTGGCTGGGTACAAATATCAGAAGTAAATTTTCCCTTCAGTGTTTGCTAAGGAATTAAATATCTGCTGTGAAAATAACTTTCTTCCATACATTCAGTGAATGCTACTATCAAATACCATAAAGTAAAACTCAACAGCTCCTATCTTTAAACTTACAAATCAGTACCAATTCAGGGAATGGATTAATTAACTGACATTGGAGTATTTTTGCTAAGGTAATGCAAATATGATTTCCTTTTAATGGTTACAGAGTATCTTATATATTTTTTCTAAAATGCCAAACTATTTGCCGAAAAAAATTTTTTTTGGATAAATGTAGCTCCAAGGGTCCTAGGAATATTTAGATCAGTTTCCCTTCTTTAAAAAAAGAAAAGGAGAAGAAAAAAAGCAAGCCACTGCCTTCAAGTTGATTCTGAGGAATAAAACCTCAACCTCACTGCCTTCGAATCATGTGCACTCATAGAAGCCGGACAGATAGAAGAGGTCTGCCTCTGGGTGCTTCCCAGGCTCCTTCAGTATGGGACTAGCCAGGCAGCTCTTTCTACTGCTGAGTGGCTGGTGGTTTCTACCTGCTGAGCTTAGCAAGAGCAGGCCTTTATGTAGCACACTATGTGCCCAGGGGAACCCTATATCTTTATGACTTCCAGGGTTGCAAGTGGTTAAAGCAGCAGGCAGTCTGCTCTTTTTCCTGCAGAGTGCAGAGTAGCTGGTGGGCGTATTGTGAGGACCCTGTGATGGATCAGTCATTGCTTACCCAGCAACCCTATCAGGTAAGCCCAATGGAAATGTCTCTTATGATGAACTTAAACCTGCTGCCCCAGCCTGCCTGGAGAATTTAACTGGTTCATTCATTGGTTCAATTTTCTGAATTTAGGGAATGTCTCTAGAATCTATAAACACTCCATCTACTTTGGATTGAAAAGGCTCCAGTGTAAACTATGTGGGCTCAAGTCTTCGAATTGATATACTACAACATAACTAATCATTTACTAGAACACCTGCTCAGGAGAGCAGGAACTGGTTTGCGTATTAACATCTTCCCAGGGCATAGAACGGTAAAAAGGCTGTCTCAATGCTAAGCCCCACCCCCCCACCCAATTCTGTTGAACAGATTAGTATTATATAATTCCTATTATTATTAACTACTTAACTATTGACCAGGTATTACCTCATTTGATCCTCAAAGTAATCTATGTATTTAATATGATTGCTTTTTCAACATTAACAGGTATGAGTGCCATTTTTTTATTTGTGTGTTTTCATTAATTACTTCATGTTGGAAAGGTCAATGGATCATTTTCCCCTCTCAACCTGTTTCCTCATCTGTAAAATGGAGTTTATCTGGCCTGGCTTGAAATAAATTAAGGTTGAGGGCGGGGTGAGGCGGGGGAGAGGATGGGACACTGTTAAAGTACAGCCAAACGCAAGCTCATTGCCACAAGTCACTTCCATCTTACATGGACTCAGTCACCACTAAACCACAACACAGAACTACATGCAAAATGTACAATCGCTATCAGGTTTTCATAACCCTAAAGTTAACCTTTTTCTCACTTCATTTATGTATGTATGTATTTTACAGCCTAGGATCATGCTCAGCTAAAGAGAAGTCAGGCAGAGTTGGCTTTTTATGTATATGTGCAAACTTGATTTCAAATCATTTCTAAATCTCTCTGTCACATGTTGGCTATAGTCTGATGGATGAAAAATGCCTGCCTTCCTCAGAACCAGTGAAGCAGAGTGTGCTCAGGTTATCCATGTACCATTTCATACCCCCGAGAAAAATATCAGTGGGTACATTTAGGCTACATTTGGGGTTTCCTAATGTCAAGGCTTGTAAAAAAAATGGTTTCATAAGTAAATTGTCTTTGTTTCTAACCCCCTGGTTTCACAGCTGCATCCCTGAGTTCAGGTGTGTAGCCTGCAGCTGCCTGCGACCCCCATCAGAGGGTCCATGATAACAAGGACTCCGCTCAGTAAGATGATGGACACAGGGGAGGGAACCAGGCCTCAAACAGAAACACGACTATAAGGAGAGAACACGACCCAGGACCGGGCAGTGTTTCCTCTATTGTGCATAAGATTGTTATGAGTCCACTTAGACTGGAATGGACTCAATAACTCTAACCATACCGGGGACAGAGATGGAGTCCAAATTACTACTTTGTGAGAATTAAGAGAAATATTATTTGGCTCAAATATATGTCTGGGACACGGTCAAGAGTAAGTAAAAGTTATTGTTGTTTTACTCCTAGTATTATATTGCTATTATTTCAGTTTTGTTTTCCCCATTGAGATGTTGGAATTGTATTGCAGAAAACAGGTGATTTGTCAAAACAGTTGCTACATCATAGAATTGTTATGGGGAACATATACCAACCCTTGACTATGAGACTCAGCATGTAAAAGTCACTCGCTTTAGTTATCCCGATAAATGTCGTCCCACATCAGGTTTTCTCAACCTTGCCTCTGTTGATGTTTGAAGCCCCACACCTTTGTTCCTCCTTTTGGGGGATGTATTATGGATTGCGGAATGTTTAGCACATCTCACGTGTCCTCTCTCCCCCAGAGACACCTGCCAAGCATTCCCAGCTGACACACAACCTCCCGATACCGCCACCTGTCCTGTTTGGGCTTGGGGTCTTCTGCCTTTGAGAAGCCAGATATACTGTGGGCACAGTGTTACTGACTCTCTTAAAGAAAAAAACATTATAATTTGTATTGACTATTAAGAGAATTAAATGTTATTTGGGTGATTTTTATGATTAATTTAGGACTATCAGCCATCTGCAATAATTAGCCATTTGTGGGGTATCATTTCATCTGGTTCCAAAGAAAATTCACACTTTTAATTTCAATAAGATTTAACTGCAAACAGACAGCTGTTCCTCTTTGTATTTTTGCGGTTGTAAACAGGGCTCAGAGTTTGGACTTTGGCCACAATAAGACACCATTTTATATATGGATTATTAAAAAACATAATGTTCTGTATTACTTCCCTGACCCCCAAGTGTAGTTTTCTTGCTAGTGAATTCTCTGACAATCTCTGTAAATTGTGAGATGTCACTCTTCCCTACCATTATAAAAAAGCAATAGAAATAATAATTCAGGCTTTGAAGATTCACCAAATTGCCAATAGTATTGGAAAGATTTTGGAAAACAAATCTGAAACTTTCTAGACCCTCAAGAAAGTGGCACTTGAGAGTTTGCGGTATGTAGGTTATGAATCAAAACTAATAAAACGTAAGGTGAAGAAGTCACATAATCTTGTGATATAAAAACATGTTACAAATATTGCATCAGAGGGAGAAATAAAAGAATTGCTTTCTTGCACACAATGTGAGTGAGTATATGCTACTGCAGCCTACTACACTACTATACATCGTCCATTCAGTACTCCAGTTGTTCAGCAGCTCCAAGCACTGTCTGCTCTATTGTAACATTTGCTTTGAAAATGTAAATGTGTAGCATTTGCATGCATATGTATAGATATACATATGGATGATGTAAGCAAGTATACCTTCAGAAATATCAATATATTTGTTTATATGCAATATGTCTAGAAGAAACGATATGTGATGCAGAAAATCCCACCCAAATGAAATCAGTCAAATAGAAATAGACCTCCGACATTTATTAGCTTCCTCAGTTCACATCGGGTTGCTATCCACACACACACATGCACTCACATACACATACATATTTGATGTCTGATTTCAATAACTTTCCTTCTCCTACTTTGTAATAATGCACAAACTTTCACCATTTTGATATTTAATCCCACAAACACACTTCAAATATTTTCCAGGTAAAGTTCCACTATTATTGACTTATCTTAATATTCTTTAAACATTTGACATATATAAAACTGCGCTATACTTTTTATTAGGTTTTCTGGTGTGATATTTTGGTGCTTTGTTTTGTTTTTAACATGTGACTTAGGACATTTTTAAATGTGGTGTCCCTAACTCCACTTTCCCATAAATCATGTGGATTTTATTGCACAAGTTTGCTTAATGTGGTGATTTTTAGTAACACATATGTTCTGTTACAGCAGATGCAATGGTGGTTTAATATGGTTGGCGAATGTGACTCGTGCTATTGGATTTAGCCCACTGTTTCCACCCAGAGGATTTGGTAGCTCCTATCGAATGTGTATATATTTTAATAGTACAATCCATTTCGTAACCATTGTCCTCTAACTTATGAAGGAAAAAGGTCATTGTTGCTTTAAAGAGAGGATTAGATGAGTGAGCCATAGGCAACAAAAGGATAAAGGTGGAAGAGAAAGAAAACATTTTCTTTTTTAGACACCTTTTTCTAAATCATTGCATGATTAATTTCTCATGCACTGGCCAGACAAAGCCCTAAACCAAACTTACTCATGTTGAACCGATTCTGATGGGTGCTCTTCTTGGTACCAGAGGACAGAGCCGAGCTGCCTCTCAGGGAGGGGTTCTTGTCTTCTTACTGGGAGCACCCTGCCGCATCTCTCTCCCTCAGAGGGGCTGGGTTTTCAAAATGCCGCATATTTAGTGAGCAGTCAAGTGCTTGGACCAGTGAGTCTCCGGAGTTCCTATGTACTCTTCAGGGAATGGAAAATAGAACGTGCACCACGACACAGAAAATGGCATTTGCTCCTTTCTTGGTGTCAATAACGAATTATTTTACAGGAGAATCAGCTGTTGTGATGGTGATGGCTCACTCAGCATGTTCTGAGTCTTTCCTCCTGGGGTGGGGGAGTAGGGGGTGGGGTCAACTACAAGCACTGCAGGAGCAAGGCTTCAGTGAACCTGGCTTCTGAGGGAGATCCTCCATTTTACTTTAATCATACAACTATGAGTCATAATAGACTTGGTACTTTCCCCAGCCTCATCATTAAATTTTTATTTTGCCTAGTAGCAATAAATCCTTAGGAGGAAATAGTTTATAGTTCTGCATCTATATAATTCTAATGATACTGTCAAGAAAACTACAATTAACCTTTGTTAATTTCTGTACACTGAAATGTAAATGTACCATTATCTAGGGCATAGTCTAGCTACAGGGCTTCATAGCTCCAATCTCCTTCCTCATGTTTACAACCATCGTGTGGTAGTTTACATACAGGGCTTCTTGTCTTCACTTTCTTTCCAAATCTGAGCAGTCATTGTTCCCACCAAAGAAATGGAAATAAAAATATTTTGCTATAGATCTTATTGAGTGAATGTGAGCAGACAAATATTCAATTATGCCTTCCCTGCCTCTGTGTTAACAGCAGGAAATCATTGGGAAGAGAAACAAAGATGTCATAACCAACTGAAGAAAAACAGAATCCCTTCCCCTCCAATACTAAGCCACCTCCCTCCTCTTCCCTATTCTTGTCTCACAAAGGGAGGAGGAAGTGCTGTGTTTGCTAATGTAATTGTTTAGAGCTAAGAGCTGTATGAGTTACCTTAGAATGTATTAGACACTATTCTAAGCACCTAACAAGTATACAGGCATCATCACATCATTAAATCCTCACTACCTATTTTATAAGTAGCAGAGCACAAGGGGATTAAGTGACTTAGTAAAGCATCCACACTTATTATTTGCTATATCACCTCTCTCAGGTATGTAAGTATGAATGTGAGTAATCTTAGATTCCTTAACATCCCAATTAGAGACTCTGCTTTTGGGGGACTCGCCTTAGGCAGGAGAAAAGGTGAATGCTCTTTTAAGTTACTGAAATTTGAAGATTTCCATACTGCAAAATGAAATACATGCTTCATTTTTATTTAACTCATGTAGGATTTTTTGTATTATCTTTGGCGTAGTAGCTCGTATAGTTGGAACATGGCATGATTTGAGATGGGGAAAATAGCTCTTTGAAGTGGTTTATTCCAATTCATAGAATTGGAGGACATCGAGGTACAGGTCTGATTCGCCACCCCCACCCCCCTTGAGGTTTCAACAAGCTTTAAACAATGTGTTAAAGTTAGATTCCCACTGTAGCTTCTAGTGTCCACCTGAGTCTCATGTCTTCTTATCTGTAGTGTTGGCCACCAGGTGCAAAGGGTCAATGGGAACTGAGAATTGGATGAAGCAAAGGATGCATGGGGTGTAGGGTAGGATATGTAAATTTTATCTTTTCCTATTACTGAAAAGTAGATATTCCTTCAGCTACTGCCTGTGTAACTTGGTCTTGAAGAGAGAAGAGGATCTTTGTCTGATTGTATAAACATGAGCTATTGATTCATGAATTATTACTATTGGTTGACTTAAAACATAAGAAGCTATGCATCTTCTCTCTATTACTGTTATCCCTACCCTTTCCTTTCTTCTCCTCCAGTAAAGCTCTCAGACTTCTCACTCTGTCTATCGCCCTGGCTCTATGATAATCCACATGGATTTTCCTGAAAGAAAAACAACAGCAACCAAAAAAATGGTGCCATCAAAGAACAGCCACTTCTGTCTCTTCTCAGCCCCAAGGGACAGAGACACCTTGGAATTTCTATATAAGTGCTAGTTCAAAGGTTCCTAAAATGTACAAACAGGAAGAAAAGAGAACCTAGTTCAGCCTGCAGTGGCCCAGCTGTAGCTCAGCCTTCTCCAGAGGAATGCACCCAGAGCTGGCCAAGCGCTTGTCTGGCTCACATTGGACTTCTTATTTCAAAAGTAACTCACTTAGGAGTCATTGGAAAAGAAAGGCTGAAGGCGGAAGATTACTCATCCTGATGTGCCTGATCATAACCCACATTTACAGGATTAAAAGCTTAAACTTGTTTATATAAAATTTCTTATTTTTTACCACTATGAAATATCTTGGGTTTTAAACATCAAATCACATCACAGCATTATAAAATATATATTTGCTATACTTTGGGGCCCATAGGGATAGCGAATGAAAACAAAATGTATAATTCATTTTCAGTTGACACAACTAAGTTGTAGTTCACGCTAATTTACTTAGGAAATATATTTGATATGGTGGCCCTAAATGGAACTGGCACAGGTGGCAAGCCTACGTAACTAAACTATAATTCAAATCTGTTTAAATAAGACCCTGCATAAAACCAATCACATGCCTGATATGTTCACAGCACTTAACTTAAAACCAATTCAAGCAGCTTTAGTCAAAGAACCGCTTTAACTTGTTATAGTCCATGTTAGTTCTTGACATGAAATCCTCTCTTTAAGAAGCGGCCGCATTGGCTTCACAATTCTAGTATTCATCTGCACACGATATGTCTCCATTTCTCTGAATTCTGAAGCTCTTGATTTATAATTCTAATATTTAGGGTGATAAAATTGTTATTTTTAACAAAATTGATGTAGGATTGAGCAGATGGAAAATCTATGAAGTATTAAATATAACAATTAAATGTAAATTCAAGTATAATTAGGCTGGACTAGGCGCATCAATTTAACAGATATTCATTTAGGACAGCAGTTCTTCCATTCCAATGGGCATAAACGTTATCTGAGACATTTATTCAGACTTTTCAGGAAGCAGGGTCTTAATGCCACAGGTTCTTTTAAAGCCTGAGACCAAATCCTCATGATTTCCAAACGTTTCTAAAGACTGAGGAGATGATGAGAAAATCAGTAGTCTTCTGAGCACCTCACCCTTAGTTTCTTCAATTAGAATGATCAACGTGAGTTTTTGTGCCAGAGAGACACTAATTGACAATGTGTCTTTGGTCAAGGCCAATACTAATTCAAATGAACAGTGAGAATCTTTGAAAGGGAAGAAATTATGATTTGCATACATGTATAAATAAATTATTGCAGTGCACCTTTAGACATGTCTAACAGTTTGTTCTATTGTTATTCTGGCTTTTAAAAGCCTAGTTCATATAGCAGTATAAAACTAGAATTGATTTTTCCTGTGGCCAGATTCTTCAGGTTGGCTTATTATTCAGCTTTTTCCATTCACTTGTTGCCATCCAGCCAGTTCCATTATGGTGACTGGATATGTTACTGAGCGCAACTTTTCCATAGGGCTTTTACACAACCAAATGACAAGGCTTTTCTTCCATGTGCCTCTGGGTTAAAAAGAGTCAACTTGTAGGTTAGACGTCCAGCACAAACTGTGCTCTCCAAGATTTCTCTCCCCCATTAAGTGGATTCATTATTGAGTTATGATTGAATCAGTAAAGGAGTCGTAGGGGCACCATGGGTAATGCTGTGCTGTTAAGCCCAACAGTTGGCAGTTGGATCCGGCTCCAAGCTCCCCAACAGGAAGACGTGGAGCTGTACTTCTACAATGTCTGTGCCTCAGGAAGCCTGTGGGGTGGTTCCACCCTGTCACATGGGGTTCTTTTGAGTCAAAATGGACTGGAAAAAAACCAACAACCGCAACAAGAATGACTACTACAATGTCTTTCTCGTGTTACACTTTGGATGGAGCCTAGTAGGTGAGTCATACTTAAAGCAGAGCTATAATGAGAACTAGGAAGAATAGTGATGAACATGCAAATAAAACATTCTTAGAACCAAATGACAATAATTAGATAATGTTATGTCAAGTTTACAGATAATGTGCAAGGGTTGTGTCCAACTTGTCAAGCAATCACAGCTCCTTGGGGGTGGCCTTCTCATAAGGAGTGTCCTGCAAGCTCTCCCACTACTCCTCGCTGATGTTCCAGCCACCCCAGGAGCGTGCCTGAGCCCTGTCATATTGACACGGCTCTTGGATCCGTTGCTCTGTGGTGTCCCTCCATTCTGTGTCATTGCAGGTGACTGTTGGAGTCTGAAGAGGGACTTCTGTATCAGTACAGGAATTTGGTCTTAGTTGGACAAGGCTAGGAAGTGTTTTGATATATGCTTACTTCTTGATGTAAAGCTCTTTTTTACAAATATAAAAGTTCCTCTGGATTTGTTTCTGTAGTCAGCGCAGTCTAACACATAAATTAAAAGGATTTTCATTTAAAAATGGCAAATAAATAACTACTTCATCATTAATGCAATAATTATAAGTAATACTAATATAGTTTTGGCAATGGCACAGGCAGAAAGTTTATCTAAATTAGCCTATTCCTATGTATAAATTAACAGAAAGCAAAACTTAAAAAAGAAGTCAGAAATGAGCAAGGCTGCTGACAGTTGCTTTGTTCCTAATCGAGACTCCCAAACAAATGAGTATCTTGCTGCAGAGGAAGCACGGTGAAAGCCCTTCCTTAATAGATTCCTTCTACCAACTGCCAGATGTCATCTCACTGACTCTAATTCCCGGCGACCTCATGTGCGTCAGTGTAGAAACATAGTTCATAAGACTGTTCATAAGCGATGCTTCAGAAGTAGCTCACCAAAACTTTCTTTCATGGTGCCTCTGAGTGGACTTGAACTTCAAAACTTTGGTGACCACTCAAGGGTTCCACTGCTATTAGGACTTTCCGTATCCCTTCTGATATCAAAATATAGTAGGAAAGTACATGTGGAAAAGACAGTTTGGCAATGTTGAAATTGTTTCCTGTACAATCAAAGCTCCTTTTGGAAATACATAATTCCAACATAGGTATAGAAGGGACTTGAGTCTGAAAATGTAAACTAATCTTTATTATGTTCATATAACTCTTTATTGCAATAGACCAGGAATTTGGTGCTAGTTGTGTCTAAAATATTATATAAATATATTGATTTCAATCAGAAAGGATATATGCTTAAAAGAGTTTTTAATCTTTTATAAAATATTAAAATTGTTTTAAGGTATGTAGATTAAGAAAAGTTATGTAGCACAGAGGTTGATGGATTAGATTTTAAGATCTAACAGAAGTTGGCTCAAGTTTTTGGGCTTGTTGCATATTAGCTTTTTCATATTGTAAGTAATTATAATCACATTAAATTTGTACAAATGTCAGGGAGTAGACACATCATTTTTTTTAATTTATTAATTTTCAACCTATGATCCTTTATTATTTTGATCCTGCTTTCTCTATTGAGCGTATGCTCACACCATAGGAGGCAAGGCATGTGTGTATCCAAAACATTCCCTGCCACGGAGACAGTGCTGACTCACAGTGACCTTATAGGCCAGAACGGTTCCCTAGGGTTTCTGTGGCTATCAATCTTTGTAGAAGCTCCTGCCCCAAACCCCTTGCTGCTAGGGTAAAATCATGTGAACTAGGCTCTGCCAATTAGAAGCACTCACCAGAGACCTTAAATGAATAACAATAATATAAAACAGCTGTATTATGTGGAATTCACTATAGCCATGGGCAGCGACTACATCTAGTTTCTGGAAATAGCGACAGCACAAATTCTGGTGTCTAGTATCCTGCCTTGCTGCTGTCAGTATTCCCAACAGCACTTTCTTCTGCCCAGTGCTAAACCACAACAGTAGCTTCATGTGATCGGTTTGTTGGTTTTTTGTTGTTTGGGTGTGTGGGGGGGTGGTTGGGGGAGGACATTTATGTGAATTCTGTTACTGACTACGTGACTGATACCTGGCTCTACAGCTCCATTTATATGGAATTCTTCTTTGACTTAAATCTGCCAGTCAGTTTACCTTGCTAAAGATAATACAGCTTGGCTGATACAGTGTGTTGAATGCTTTAAGTAATCCAGGTCTATCATAATAATACATATAAGCTCCAAGAGGACAGGAATTGTACTTGACATGTTAAGTGTTATATTCCTTAAACCTAGCTCAGGTTGGTCAATAATGGGCCCTAAGTAAATAGTTGCTTAATATTATTATAACTATAATAATCTCCAGATGGAAATTTGGTTATGAAAATTCAGTCACTACAGTATTGAAAGCATTCTAATAAAATATCAATTTAACAGCATATTTTGGTGGCACCTTGCACTTGGTGACTTCAGGCTTGGTTTAAAAAGAATATCCATCATTTAAAAGTTTGCTTCACATTTGAAAGTGTGTATACCTTTAAATATAATATTTTAAGGTAAGCACCAGTCAAAGTCACAGTGTCTAATGAGGTGCATTGCAGCCACAGAATGAAGACTAAGGTCCATTTCATTGACCAGCAAATATACAGCCTAAGAGAAGTCTATGAGTATCAAGTTTAACACTGGATATGAAGTTAAACCAAACTCACAAGAGAACATAATTATATAGTCATTGATTTTATTTAGCTAAATACTTTCTGCTAATAAAGCTAAGAATAATATTTTTCTATATCTAAGTGCCTGTCTATAATCAGCATACTCATTGGACTTGACTTTTTTAAAACTGGAAAATAATACAAAAAAATCACTGGGACCAGAAATCAAGTTTCAATGAGGTTCCTATATTATTCTTGAATTCTTTTTGGTGTTTAGATTGCAGAGAGTGAAAACAACATATAACAATTTGATTCTCTTTCTTCTAAAAGCAACTATATTTTGGTTACATACTGAATGCTTGCTATGTTCATATTATCAGTTCATTTTTCACTGTAAATATTCTAGCTCAAGCAATTATCACCTTATAACTAGACCATTATAATATCTCAACTTCTATTCCCAGCTCCAAGTTCCCACCAATCCAATGGTATAAATCTCTTTAGATAAATTCTTAATCACCACTTTCATCAATGCTATCCTTCTGCCCAAATGACTTTATAAATTTTCATTGCCTACATACTATTTTTAAATATTTATCATTAAAAGCTCTCACAATCAAAATATAACTTTCCAACTCATTTTTCATTTACTCCCTTAAAAAGAAACTATGTCAACAGTGTTAACATAAATTCCCAAGTAGAGACTTACGTCCTGTTTGCAAATCTTGTTCAATTCCAGTTATGCTTTATCCATCTTTAAAACCTCATCTGAATGTTTGAATGTTAGCTCCTCTTGAAATCATCACTGGTTATCTCAATAAAATGGTCTTTTTCTTGTGAACATCACTGGATTTTTTATTGTATCTTATGAATTACATTGTTATAAAGCATGCCTTCTCTTCTCCCAGATGAAACAAACATTGCATGCTATACCTTGTTAATTTACCACATCAACTAGTTCTGTCCAATACTTATAAAAGACAATCAATAAGCATTTGTGATTGATTTTTAGAAGCTATTTGAGCATCAATACTATTTTCCCTAGTGACCTGGAAAATAAAGCATACAGGTGCAGTGGACTTGATTAGAAATGAGACAGAATACTAAATCACACGTGGTATGATTGTGGATGTGAGGACAGTATGTCTGCATCTTTGTTCATTTTCTTGTAGTTAAGTATTCATTTTTTCACAGTAGTTAATAAATTAAGACTGCACTATTTCTCCTGGCAACTCATTCATTTGACAACTTCTCAGCTGCTCCTAAATCTTCAGCCCTACCACACGCCCTGACGATCGATCCCTGGAAAAGACTTCCTTTCTCTGGAATTTGCTTTGCAGCGAGTGGAAACATAATTACCCAGTAACAAAAATAGATAAATAATAAAAGGGATAAAAGGTGGTGATCTTTGCTTTGAAGATAATGGAAAGATTGCGGGGCAGGAGAGCAGCCATTTCCATGAGAAGGCCTGTGAACGTGGGAGTTGGAGGAGAGGCAGGAACTGGTTAGGAGCTGGGAAAAGTCCTCAGAGAAAGTCATCAATGATCCTGAAGCAACTCTGAAAACGTGCTCTTTAAGGTAAAAGTCCAGAGGTTGCTGGTTAATATCATATATACAGGAAGGAGGCCCCACAGGCAGTGAGCAGAGGAGGCAGGTTGGGGTTAGAGAACTAGAGAGGACTCAGATTCTTGGCTTCTCCTTATAAGTTTCAAGGACCTGTACAGATTTTATTGTTTACATGACCTGATCTCTGTCTTTTAGGTCACATTTACAGTAATGTTAATAGGGAAAAAAGGCTTAATGGTAAAAACAAACAAACAAGCAAAAAATGCTTTGAAGGCAAAGGGAGGCGGCACCGACAGCAGAGAAAGTGTTTCAGAATATATTTGGGTGGCAAAACCCACAACACTTGCTGACATCTGACTGCACACAGAGTGAAGGACAAGACTGCAGTGAAGGAAAGCAGCATCAGGTGACTTAGGTAGACCTTTGAATTTTATTCTAAGAAATAGCATATTTGAAGATGTTAGAGATTGAGTGTGCCACGAGCTCACTTCCATGACCACTTCAAAACTTGAGAGGACTAATTAAGGAGGAATGCAAAACACAGTAGACTCACTTCAGTAAATACAAGGATTCATTTCAATATATTATGATGGCATTCAGAGGAATGGGCTCTGAAGGAGCACTGGGCAAGCAGTCTTGGCTGTCTCTCGGGGACATCTACATTCAGAAGGAACCCATGTTTAGCCAATGCTTCCCTGATACCATGTGGAATTTATTTTTAGAAATATAAAGAGGCTTCAAAAATGTTGGTGCAAGTTTTTAATTGATTTGGTGCAAATCAATGAAAAGATAACTGATTTTTTTTCACGAACTTTTTGAAGTCCCTTCATAAAACTTTCCAAAGTCCCTTAATTTTAAAAAGATGTTTAATATTTCACATTGCATTGTACTCTACAAATCACATTGTTGACCCAATGAGAATTATACTCAACACTAAAATGTGAGAATGGCAAGAAACTTTGGATATATTATCAGAAGGAACCAGTTCCTGAAGAAAAAAAATAATGCTTGGAAAAGTAGAGGGATAGCGATTAATGACCTTCAATGAGATGCATTGACACGGAGGACGCAACGATGGGATCAAGTCTCATGATGATTGCCAAGACACCGCAGTCCTGGGCAGGGGCTCATGTTGGGTCCCTATGGGTTCACAGGGTCCCTATGAGTCCCAAGGGACTCCAGCGCACCTAACACCAATGATTTCTAATTGCCTTAAGTGACTGTATTAATGAATGTATATGATCATTTATACAAATAATTCATGTCTATTCCAAAATAATGGTCTGATTAGAGGGTAGAGTATTTGGTATAGCTCTGCTTATCCAAAACTCTTTTTCCTGTTGTGTAAATTCTGCATATCCCTGTTTTTGCTTCTCTTTTTGACATACCAAAGGTAGGAAATTATACTAATATACCCTTGCATACTTTTGAATGTGTCGACTTCTTACACTTTTATTTTGCAAGTGTTGATTCTGAATTATGCTGATTCATTTACTGTTTGCCATAACTATGGAATGTACATTTGATCCTTATAAAATGATGACCTATGCGATTTGATAACTGCTACTGGCTTTAAGTTGCATTTTATTTAATCATCTTAATATTCCTATATTTCTGAGTTGCTTTGACCTTTTGGTTTAGGGGTATCTTTTCCAAAAAGGCATACTGCTGAATATATGCTATTCAATATATTCAAATTTATTTTGATAGGCAGCCTTGGATACTTTTGTAATATGTCTTACCTATTTTTACCTTTTCATTTTCCCTTTTGTTTCCTTTAGCTGTCTTTGGTCGTACAGATCAAATCTCCAATATTTTCCCTCCCAAACTGCTTTTCCTGGTTCACCTATTTTGCATCTTTTTGTCTTTCAAATCTCAAGTCAAGGTTTCTTTCTTTCTCTTTTTTAATAGCCAGCACACCGGAGCTCCTGAACTTTTAGGATCCTTCATTGCACCTCCTACTTTTCTTTGAAAGTCCTTATTGTAATTTTAAATTACGTATTTTTGTGAATACCATCAACAGGGATTTTTATTTGGTCAAGGATCCCTGGTGGCTTAGTGGTTGTATGTTGGCTGCTAACTGAAAGATTTGATCTCAACACCCACTTTGAGGCATAAAAGCGGGCCTTTCTAGTCCTGTAATCAGTCCCTCACAGTCTCAGGAACTTACAAGGATGGTTTCTCCGTCAGAATCGACGTGCTGGCAGTAAGTCATAATGATGACACAGCTAGTCAAATATCCCAAAACGTCTACTAAAATGGAGTTTCATAAATGAGATAGGCACTCTGTTTCAGTTCAATTTAACACCTATAACTCTACTTTTTTATCTTTTAATGGAGGTCAAGGTTTTATTTCTGAAAAATGGAACAATAACTAAAAGGCATTAGCCAGAGGATCTGAAAAGAGAATCACCTTTTAATTACTTGTTCTAATCAGAAACGAAGTTCTTCAATGATTCCCCTTTCTCACATCTTCTGAAAGCGTTCAAGCTATGAGAATAAACATCTCTAAGCGTTTATCTAATATTTAATTAAATGTCACTGTTATAAAGTAGAAGAATATAAAATGCACTTGGAAGCAAACTCAATAGACTCTTGTTAAACATAAAATCCTGCTGTGCGAGTACAAGTTCTTGGTGCATGTTGAAAAATAACTAATTGCTACTCTTGTGTCATGAACACCAACTAATAAGTATACAGAATGTTTCCTGGGCTTTTTTGTTTGTTGGTTGGTTTCCTTAAATGTTTCTTTTTTCTTTTTTGAGTTGGATAGTTAATTTGAGAAATTTTGAGTGTGAATCACTCTTAAGTAAAGTTGTAAATCATGATTCTTTTTCTTTACGATTGTGCCATCAATACCTAGCTTACTGCATCTCCGTCATATCCTCCATTAATATTTCTTAAGTAGATGATATGTGCCTTTCTTCCTTTTTACCTGAAGACCGTGTGCTTTTTAAAGAATGAGCTGACATTGTGTGTGGTCCTGAGTATAGAGACCACAGACCCCCTAGCTTTGTTTCCTTTCCACAAGGATCCAGCTAAAGTACTATTTCCAGAATACACTCGTCTATGTATTACACTGTTATTACTTGTGGGTTTATCCGATGCTAGAAGTGATGCCCTATAAATAGATTTCAATAACATTTGCACATTAGCAGACTAGGAAGAAAGAGTTGGCAAGTTACTTTTGAATATAAGCCAAAGGAAATGGGATGGATCACAACAGAACTTTGCTTGACTCACTTGATTTGGACATACCGTCCGGAGAGATTAATATCTGGAGAAAAAACATCATGTCTGGTGGACTAGAGGTCCAATAGAAGCATTAGAGACCCTTGATGAGATGAGTAGACACCATAGCTCTAAACATGACATGGCATGGACTATGAGCATGGCACAGGATTAGTCAGCATGTTATGTAGGTGTGCACATGGTCGGGATGCTTGGAGATGACCCAATTGCAACATTTTTCTATTTGCACATTAATGTTAAGCATACATTCATAATATTTCTTCAAGGATAATTTAAATAAATGTTGAAAATGGTTCCAATGTCTATTTAAAAATTAAAATAATGTATGGGGAGGATGACACACTATCAGCCATCAGAAATCTGTTTTATATATTCAACTTCTTTAATCATTTCAACGTGATTGTGCGTATTTGTGAGAAAGGTACAAGTGTGTGATTATATGGAGTCAAGTTGGCTCAAAGCACAGTGACCTTGGGCATCACAGAATGTAACACACTGGTCCGGCACCATCCTCACAATCACCGCTATGTTAGAGTACATTGTGATAGCCATTGTGTCAGTTTATCTCTGTGAGAGTCTTTGGTTCTCCTGACTCTCTGAGCCACCAAGCATGATGCTCTGCTCAAGAGATTGGTCTCTTCTGGTAGGTAACATGTCCAAAATTAGTGAGATAAAATATTATCATCCTCGCTTTCAAGAAACATCTTGCCTTTTCTTCTTCCAAATCAGGTTTGTTTCTGCCCTTAGTAGTCCATGGTATAATCAATAGTTTCTTCACTAATACTAAATTAAATATATCAATTATTCTTAAGATTCCTTTTTTTCCCCTCCAGTTTTAGTATGTATATGAGGCAGCTGAAAGTACTGTGGCTTTGGTCTCTTCCTCTAAGCGATGTCTTTGTTTTAAAACAAGTTGTTAGGGTTTTTCTCTCTTTGTGTTTTACGATGTCTTATTGGGTGATAGTAGTCTGAATCAATACATGAGTTATATTGAAATCCATAAGGAATGATGTAGCCTGTGACCCTTGTCAGTAAGTGCTTCAAATCCTGGTGCTTCAAATTCAGCAAGCAAGCTTGGCTCATCAATACAACATAAGTATCTAGTATTCTTGCTTTCAGCCCTTACCTATCTGATAGCAAAGGTGATGCTTCTTGTTCCACGCCCTCTTCTGAATGCAGCTTTAATTTCTGCCAGCTTTCTGTTGACTTACTGCCATTAATGATTTTTCAGATATTCTGCAAAATATATTTGCATGCTATAATACTGATAATGCTCAATAATTGCACATTCTGTTGACTCACTTGTCTTTGTAATGGACATGTATATGGATTCTTACAATAGATTGCCAAAAAGCTGTCTTCTAAAAATCTCCTCAATGTTTGTTTGCTCAAGCATTTCAATTGACAGTCGGTAAATTCCTAGACCCTCGTTTTTCATCAATGCATGAGAAGTTCAGACTTCTTCCTTCCATACACGATGCTATTCATCATGTGCCACCTCCTGAAATGGTCAAACATCAACTCATGCTTTGTGGTAGAAGGACGCTATATATATATATATATATATATATATATACCCTCCAAAAATGTGATGGTTACTTCCAAAATCTCCATTAGTGAAAAGTCATTGTTTCACAATGATCCAATCAGCAACTGGTCCTGGTGCAACTGGTCATGATGCAAAATGAGGTGGGGCTTTGTTTTAGTGTGCAGAAGGAAGGCTGAGGCAGACTTGACAAGCAACCAATATGACAAAGCCATGTCAGTATACTATGTTTTCCCCTCTCCGTGGAATCTCACTCATCATGGCAGTTTTTTCAATGTTTAATAAAGGTGACATTGGTAGAAAATATGTATTGTTTTTCATTCCCTTATTCCTGTGAGAGCATACATATAAGTTATGGGTTAAATTGCATTTTCCCTGACCCCAAAGATATGTTTTGGTTTCTAATCAGTATGCCTATGATACTAATCACATCTGTAAATATTAATGGGGTGATATCAGTATAATATGTTTTAAAACAACCTTTTTCTTTTAGATACAAAGAAACTTAGATAAGCAAGCAGAAGAAAGATGATATGCAATGAACCAGAAACAGAAGCTGAAGAAACAATTCCTTCTTAGTGTGTCTGTGCTCTGAATTTGGACTTCTGGTCCCCTAAACGCTGAAATTTAATGAATGTTCTCTATTAAAGTCATCCACCTGTGGTATTTCTGTTATACCAGCACTAAAGAACTGAGATACTGTATACAGCCATCCAAACACTTCAAGTTCTGTTATGGCTCTGATAATAATCCATTTGACCAACAGCAACTGTTTATTGTAATTCAAATAAACTGCTGTGAAGCAGCTTCCACACCAATTACTCTGCCATCAGCCATTTTCCAATAGCAGCAAGAATGGCACTGTAAATAGATCAAACCATACATACCGCCACCTGAAAACCCTTGACCATTCATTGCTCTTGGCAAAAGGCAACTGTAGTGCTCTTTCGTGTACCAGAAGGCCTAACATCATCTTACTGCCCACTTCCTAATTGAGTGGTCACTTATGCCCCCCACTCTGTCTTCAAAGCGATAAAGTCAGTCTAGCTTCCTGCTCTTTTTCCAGCACACCGATTTCATTTCAGAACCAATGTCGTGAATTCTGTTGGTTCTCAATTTAGAGTACCTTTGTCTCAGGAGCTATGCCTCAATTCAAAGGTCATTTTCTAAGGCAAGCTTGCTGGATCACTCCATACTCTACCAGTTGGATCATTTGAAGAATGGGAATAAGTCAATAAGTAGAGAATTCAATTACATGGGAATTAAAGTTATGTTGGCAAAAGACATCTCAATTCTCTCTGATAGGTGATAATAATTTGACTCTTTAAATTAACTTGTTTTAAAAACCATGCCCTTGCCTGGATCCTTTATTAAAAACGTTATTGAATACGAACACTTGATATAGCTTTTCCGGATTTAGGATTAAAATGGGACCCACAAGGGGTGATGCTGATTTCTCTACAAATAGCTTAGAACCAGACACAAAACTGAAGGGGTTTAGGCTTGCTCTGGTTGCACTTGCAGCGAGGGAGTGCTAGCCGAAAGGAGCCGAGCCAGAGTGTTCGCCTTCCTGCCAAATTGTTTCTTTTTGTTTTTCTCAGAACAGCAGAGATTAGCTGGGTCAGTGGCACTCTGTAGAGTTGGCACCACTTCCTTCCTTTGGAGCCCGCGATAGCACTGCTCTGCTTTACATAAAATGCTATCCATGCTCGTGCAACCTGAGAGGCAGTGTTACACCAGGGCCCTTCCCTGAAATAGACTCTAGGGTCTGATGTAAGTCAGGGGGAATCACAAGATCAATTTGTCCTTCCCTTCAACTGCCCACCGCCTGCCCTTCTCCTGCAATGCAAAGCAGGCCGATCAGATTTCATGCTGCAGTCCCTTCTTCTTCTACCCAAGTGGCTCTTTCCTTTCGTGCAATACTTCACTAGCGAGGGCCTTGCCTTTCCTCTGGTGCAGATTGGTACAATTTATTGGAGCGACATTCTTCAAGATGTTTCACATGTGCCAGGCACCATGGATTTGAGCGTTGACATCAGTTTCCTCTTATTATTACCATTCTCATTGTCATTTCAGTGAAAAACACAAATGAGGTAGAAAGAAAGGTTAATGTGTGATCTCAAATTGCCATTGTAAATTCACAATGAACTAACAAGTCAAAATGGCAGGACTGAATCCGGGTGTTCATTCAACCATGTCCTTTGTTCATTTACTTTCTTTCATTTTGTTTTGCTTCAGATACCATGTTGTCTTATATGTAGATTTTTTAAAAGTTTTTTTAAGTTTTTAAGTTTAAAAATTATAATGATTAAATAACTGTAGTCCATATCCTAGTATTCTTTTTGCATATGCTCCAAAAGTTCAGGTATTCATTTCTGTCCAAAAATAACAATAAAAGTTGTACCTGACACAAGCTGTGGTACTTTCAGTTGCCTCATATGCATGTGAAAGTTTCCAATTGAACAAGGAAGGCCAGACAAAGTGATGGATTTAAGATGTGGTCCTGGACAGCATTCTTGAAAATACCATGGACTGCTAAGAGGACAACTTCTGACCTGTCTTGGAAGAAGTAAGATGAGGGATCTCTGCTTAGAGGCAAGGATGGCAAGGCTTTGTTTGACATACTTTGGACATGGCAGGAGGAACCAGTCCCTGTAGAAGGGCATCGTGCTTCCTAAAGCAGCGGGGCTGAGAACAAGAGACAGGCCCTCAAGGAGATGGGCGGACACAGTGGTTGCAACAATGGGCTCAAGCACAGGAACAACTGTGAGGCTGGCACAGAGCTAATCAGTGTTTTCTTCTGTTGTGTAAAGATCATTGGGGTCACAACGGACTTGAGGACACCTAACAATGGCAAATTGAACAATGGATACAATAATGAAAAAAATGTAAATTTGATTGAAATTATGAATGCACAACTATCTCTGATATACCTAACTATTGATTATTTAATATATTATTTAGATGTCAATAAAAGTATTTTAATAAAAAAAAAAGATAAGCTAAATGTATTAAAAAAAATTTTTTTCTAACCTCAATTAAAATTCTTTGAAACTGGGATGGCTCCATGAATACCTTTTGCTATTAGAATTTAGTGGAAATTGTGCAGGAGCTCCAAATCTAGGCCTGAAGAGTCAATGCGGATTCTACATTCACTTTCTTGAAAAACTACAGCTATGTCACCAACCAAGAACATGATAGACCATAGGAAGTCTAATCTTAGCTTCTGCAGCCATGCCAACCATCTTACCTGGAGACCCGAAGATAAACTTTCTCTGTAGTCCAAATTGACAGCCTACTGGACCTTTATTCTAAATAAATAAATAATGATAATAAACTCCTCCTAACATATCATGACTAGAGTGAATATTATCCAACTCCAGAAACACACATACACACACACAATGGCATCACCTTCACCTCCTTCCAGGGAGAGGTAGGAGGGTTTGTAATCTACCTTTGCTACATAGGTAATGAGACATAGAATGTTTTAGAGGCAGTAAAAGCAAGTCACATTTGTGATCATTGTGGCAATATAAATAAGGTAATTATTTATTTCATGAGTGCATACAACTTCATATTAAAATTAAGATTATTTTCTTTGTTTAAACAAATAGGTAGGCAGTATATATACAGTAATTAGGGGCAGGAGTTCATAAATCATGTAAAAAGCTTTTCTACATAAAAAACAAATTCAGATTTATGCTTTTATTTTGTTTTGTGTTTAATTAATGGCAGACCTTGCTTGTCTCTCTAGTTCATTTCCCCAAATAAAAATAAACTGGAAAATATAAGTCACTCGAAAACTTCATAAGATCGCCTCCCTGACATTGATGTTAATGGCTCATATGAAACATGCTTAATTAATGGTGGACCCAACTGAGGCCTTCGGGGAATACATTGCAGTAAGAGTAGGGACAGAGAAATGAATTCTTTTGTCCATGACTCACTTAAAGGTTTTTATACTTTTAGTGTATAAATTGGCTCATGCTCAAAATAATAATAATAATAATCTTACTGCCAAATTATACAGCTCTTGAATAATCTTTTAAACTGATGGAATCACAATTGTTCAGGAATGAAATTTTCATAGTAGCAAGGGCTTCTGCAGTGAATTATGCTTAGACACATCATTCTTGTTATTACAATGACCATCTCATCAGTCCCCTTCTATCTTGTGATCATGATGAATAAATGATAATCTTCGAATAGCTACATTTTTCTTTCCACTTGAATGAACTAATTGAAAGAATTCCAAATCTTCATTCTCTAGGGACACACAGGCAAATACAGGGGAAAAAACAAAACAAAAAACAGAAAGACAATACATGGGGAACTGATTGAATTCCTATATGTCCTGGTAGCTGCCAATCAACACATATTTTGCATACATTTACGGTAATGTAACAACTCCCTGAATATACTTCACATATTCCAGCTATGCTAAGCTTCTGTCTATTAAAAAACAAAACAGGTGTTCTGTTTTTTCCCCCTTTTTCTTTTAGAACAAATATTATTTGCAAATTCTTATGATGTGCTATGGAAGTAGTATGACCACCAAACTGATGCAAAGCTAAGTTTGCACCCTTGTTAGCTCTGCAGACTTGAGGAAGTCACGTCTGCTTTCTTTTTAAGTCAGTACAACTGCTACTCTGAGGCTGCTCATGATATCGCTCTTCTGCAGGTATATTTGTTCCTAGCGAGGAAAAAAACAACACAAAAACAACTTTTTTTCCCTAAGTGTTTTGTTCTTGAGGTCATTTTCCTATGTCCCAACTACCATAGAAATGAATTTGAAATGATCATTTATATTTTGTATAGCAAAAATAATTATTCAAATATAGCAAAGCATTTGACTATCACGATGTGTTCTGTTTGAGATGATGCAGTCACTGCATCATAGCCACACGGGTTGGAAGAGTCAAGTGTTTTATGTATCTTATTGAGTGGCTAAGAATGCATTCTGCATTTGTGAAATAATTAGCTCTCTGCCCTTACTTATGAAGCACCAGGTATGTAAGATCCCATGATCTTTAGCGTTCTTATCTCATCCCAATTGGGCATCTGCATTCCAGTCATCAAGGGTCACCTTGGTAATCTGAGCCATGTCCCTTAACTACCACCAATTCTGACATCAAATCATCTTCTCCCTGAAACACCTTGACCTGAAATTAGAACCAGATGGTGCTCAGCTTTCACAGTGGACTCTGAAAGGAATCGCATGAGAAGGTCTAGGATAGAGTTAGGGGATGTGGAACACAAATCACCATCATTGAAAAGACCAGGCTTCCTTGTCTGCTAGTGACTAGTGGAAAGCCCAAGGCTCTGCTCCTTAGTCCCCCTTAAGGGCTGGAAGAAAACTCAACTTCCAGTGAAACCAGATCGGCCTATAAGCTGAACAATAAAACTAGAGAAGTAAGCACTTTTCAGAACCATAAACCATACGAGAGCCAAAGAGGAAGAAATCGAGTGGATTGAAAAGGACAAATACGGTAAAGAGAAAGAGAAAAAGGGAGAGGGGGAAGAGTGCTGTTCTACTGCGGGAATTGCACCCAAGGTCACAAAACAAACGGTGTGCACTTTGTTAAGGTAAAATCAATTGTTTCTGTAAACTTTCACTCAAATCACAATTAAACCTTTACAATGTAAATACATAAACAAACAATGTTTTATCTCTCCATTAGAAATGTAATGCAAACTGAGTTTGAAGGAATTCGAAGATTTCAAAGAAATCATCCACAGGAAATATTTTTTAGTCCAGAAACAGTCACTTTGAAGAGTTTTAAGGGTGTGTTCATTTTCTTTCTTTTTAAGTGTGATTGGGGCATTTGAATAGTAAATGAACATTTGATAGTTCAGTTCCACCCAGAGGTGCCTCAGAAGAAAGGCTGGTTTTCTGCTTCCAACGGGTGACAGCCTTGAACACCTCATTCAGCAGTTCCTTGCTGGGGGGGGGAGGGGGGGGGTGTTATCATGAATTCGAACTGACTTGACAGCTGCGAGTTTGAGGTTTTGTTTTCTTTTGTTTTTGTGAATACACATTTACCAGATTGTTTCTAATGATTTTGAACATTTTTAAATATATATTTTAAAATGTATAGAATGTTATAAAATATGAAGCCATATAGAGAATTTTAGAGCACCCTGAGATGCCCATTTGTATATTCAATTTTAATTTCTGGTTATTGTACGCATCCTTAAAACCAGCAGAGAAATGTATTCATATTTAATACCAGTTACCAAAGCATATATAGAATTTTCTGGTCATTTGAGTGCTAGTGGAATTCGTTCTGAAATTGAACACTGTATACTCATAGCTTTTGCCATATTGGAAATATAAGAAGCCATATGAACTGAAAATGCAAAAATGCTCCATAGCCTATCTCTAATTAGCTATATGCAATTTAAATATATCATACAATATTCTAAAAGAAAAATAAGTACTTTTTCTAAAGGAGACCTGGTAGCATTTTGGGTGATTTACTGGGCTGCTAACCACAAGGTTAGCAATTCAAAACTACCATCTGCTCCAAGGGAGAAAGAGGAGGCTTGTGCCTTCCATTCCACGTTACAGCTTCAGAAACCTACAGGGCCAGTTCTACCCTGCCCTCTGTGGTTGGTATGAGTCAGACTTGACTCGGTGACAGTGAGCTATTGTTTCGAATGATGATTACTGATTTCTGTGAAAGGATAAATATCAACTTTGTTCCAAATATTTCACATGAATACTATTTTAATGGGATCATAAGTAACTTATTTGCATTCAATTTTCACTTTAACCTTATTTTCTGTTAATTCCAGTGGTAAACTGGAAGTCAGTCACTTAATTAGTTATACTTTTCTAATGGGAGAGGTTTTCAGCCTGTGAAACTAGTGAATCTATCTGTATGAATGTGTGTGTGTGTGTGTGTGTGTGCGCGCGCACGCGCATGCATTCAATGGATATTACGATTCTTCCTATTCCAAGCCTGGGCTCCGGTAGTTCCCAAGGGGCAAATAGATCTCCATAATACAAAGCACATTTTTTAACTCCTAGTTTTGGTTAGTCCCTAGGTGTTGCAAAGGGCTCAGTGTTTGGCTGCTTTGGAAACTGGACATTCAATCTACACATAGAGCACAGGTCTACTGTGACACACATGGGCTCATCAATTTGATGAGGACTGTTTTATATTGTAGTGCCCCTCCCCATGTACGTAGTCTTATAAAAAGAACCCTAGGTGCAATCGTTAAAGCCCTAGATTACTTATCAGAAAGCCAGTAGTTCAAACCTATCTGCTTCTCTCTGTGAGAAGGTAGCAGCAGCCTGCTTCCATTAAGATTACCACCGTGAACACACTGTGGCAGTTCTACTCTGTCCTACAGGATTGTTAAGAGTCAGAATTAAAAAAAAAAAAGAGGCAGAATAAACTCAATGGCCATGGATTTCTGGGCCTCGATGTTAATCCATTCTAGAAGGAGCATTGAGATGCTATGCAGTTGAGTTCTGAATCAATTTTTCCCATAAGAAATAACTGAAAATGGAATAATCCATTCTCTACCACAAAGTTTTTACCCTAATCTTGCCTTTTTATACAGAACATTACACAGAAATTTCAAAATAAATAAGTTCAGAGTTAGACAATATAATTTAAATAAGAAACACAACATTAAAAAGTTTTTAACAACTACAGTATGGCCCCTACCTTGAGACTGATGAGGAGCTGCATCTGTGGACACGATGTGGAGAGGAGGGGTGGAGAGTCATTGTTTGGAAGGGGCTCCCCTTCCATAAAATCGAGTTGTAGCTGCTTTTCAGGAGTTTTTTCCCTTCTTTGCTTTTTTCTCTAGGACCTGGCTGTCTGTCTCTAAAAAACAACCCCTCTAATGTGGTCAGCTGTTGGCGTTTCCTTAGGTGTTTTCTGAAAGGGTTTACTAAATTATCATAAACAATATCAACACACAGTTAACCAGTTCCTTATCATGGTGATTCTTTAAAAAAAACTCTTTCTTAGGGCCTATGTTTTTTTATCGAAAAACTACAAAAAGTCACAAAAACTAAGAAAATTATAGCAAAACACTTGGGACACAGCTGCAACAGGTTTAAACAACGCTGACTAACACAGAGTGATCGAAACACGGACTGCTTTTCTTCACAAAAAACACGTGCGTCGGGTCAGATTCCCATGTTTGATTTGAGCTTAGATGTAAAATTTTCTCGACGTTTCACAGCAAAATCCGATTATGTCAAGTATTGATGGGGTCGAGTACCAGGGTTCTACTGTATATTTGATAGCATATTTATTTCTTGTTCTCTTGTTTATTTTCTTGGCCTCTCAGCATCTAAATGGATGTGGGGACTATGAAGGGGCATCAGCTCGACTGAGGAAGATAGCAGACACTTTTCTTGCCACTTTATACAAGCCAGGAAGGCCAGTGAAGACTAACACCGGCCCCATTAAAACATCGAATTAACAGAGAATAAAAGATGTTGATCACTAATTATTGTTCTTAATTTTATCCTGTTATTCTCACAGTTATTTTCTCTCTATTGGACTTGCAAACAAACTGGGATACACACACACACACACACACACAGAGAGAACAATATTAAAGAATATTCAAAATACAGTGGACTTCCAAAGAACAAACAAATAAATCTTGGAAGAAATATACCCAGAATGCTTCTTAGAGACAAGCATGATGAGCTTTCCTCTCACATGCTTAGGACATGTCACCAAAAAAGACGAGCCCATAGGGAAAGACACCATGTCTAGTGATGTCGATCAAAGCCAAAACCAAACTCAGGGCTCTGAGCTGGTGCTGATTCATAGGGACCTGATCAGACAGGGTAAAACTGCACACTGAGTTTCTAAGACTGTTACTCTTTACAAAAATATGGAAAACTGAAAAGGTCGTTGACAAAATGGATTAACACGGTGGCTACAACAGTAGAGTCGAGCATAAGAATTCTTGTGAGGATGGCACAGGACTGGGCAGGGTTTGTTTGGTTGTGTTGTGCACAGGGTTGCTATGAGTTGGAACCAACTCAGTGGCACCTAACAACAACATATATACATACATATATACATATATACATATATACATATATATATATATTCTCCAGTTACACCCAGTCTCTGCACCACTCTTACAATTTTCAATCCATAAATGAAACACCATTGTACTGGGAAATCATGACCTTTAAAGCACTTTCAATGAGCATTCCATCATTTGTGACTATTTCTGTTTTCTTACCCTGGCTGTACAGAACTATATTAAGAGCAACCATCAAGATCACTTTCCAATAATTGCTTCAAATGTCTGACTCGGTTGCTGTTTCTTTGTCTAATTGTTTTATTTACTTGCCTGTTTGCTTTTAGTGTAAACATATACTGGTGAGTTTTTTCCCCTATACGTATAAATTTCCATAGTTCATGCCATAAACCCTGAGCATTTAAATCAAACGGTGTCTTGAATTCATTCCTATTACAGACAAGTATTTGTTCTCTCTTCCATTCCTAGTTATCTAATCCTTAAACTCAGCAGCTCAATTGACGCTTTGGACAATCAGATTGAAATGTTCCACCTACACTTTACTCAAAAAATCACATGCAAAACCCCATCAAAGCATTTATTATAGTGTATTGTGATGTTTAGCTTGCTTTTTTTCCCCCTTCCCTCAGTATTTTGAAAGCCACAGTGAGAGCCCTGGTGTATTTACCATTGCATCTCTAATAGATAGAAAAGTACCTGATGGAATGAAGACATTAGACAAATAAAAGCAGACCTCCCAAAGGAATTAATATTGTTGAAAAAGGAAGGGAAAAAGCAAGTCCAGATATTTTCACATGTCCCCTTCACATAGGAACTACTGTGGCTTAGCATATGCCCTGGTAGATATTCGAGATATCACTCTATGGAAAAGAACAGCCAAGATTATTGAGAGGTCAACCTGCTTGCCCTTCCTGACCCAGCTTTGCCATTACTACTGACCCCAACCCATCAGTTAATGGTTCTTTTGTTTACTTAGAGATATGCTCAAGCATGTGGGAAATCATGATGGGCTCATGGGGGGTGGGGGAGAGAAGAAATCAGAACAGGTGGCAGGAAGATCTACCAGCAGTTCACTCTTTGATATGCACGCTGTTGCTGGATTCACAGATGATGAAATGCTCATACTCGTAAGCAAAGGCTTTTAAATGGAAACAAAGCAGGTCTTGCATCCGCTCTAATTAGCAATCAGCATAAGGGAAAATAAAACCACAAAGTGCCTACCTGTGCAGAAATCAATGCACATATGTTTTTAGAGCAATTTTGAGACTAGAGCAAATCTTGTTTTGAGATAGAATCTGAAACGAAAAACCAAACCAAACAAAAGAATAATACTTAAAACAAACAAACAAAAAAAACCCATGGCCACTGAGTAGTCTCTGACTTCCAGTAACCATTGCCAAGGCTTTGACAGTCCTTGGAGGAGCTCACAGGCTCCTCTCTCTGGTGAGTTTGAATCATCCAACCTGTGGTCACTTGTCCAGTCTCCCCATACCCCACCCCACGCCCTAGTGGCTCCTGAAGGGGAATCCCAGAAAGGGTCATTTTGTGGTGTTGTGGTGGAGAAGGAGGGAAAACTACAGTGAGAGGACAGCCACACCAAGACCGTGAGGGAGCGTTTCAAAGAAGACGTGTCCAAGTAGCATAGTAGAGAACTAGTATTTCGATTGTTATCATTGGGTTTCATTTCTTTTTGATTGTGTCACTTTAGAAAATACATTATAAAAGGTGCATTTTTCTTTTATTCAAAGATAATTTTTTGAATAATCGGTCATTATGAATATAAATCAGAATACTTCATAATTATTAACTTCACAATAGCTTCCAAAACTCATTGCTATCAAGTTGATTCTCCTTCTACAATGACCCAGGTGGATAGAACTTCCCATAAATTCCCTAGACTGTAGTCTTTATAGGAGTTGCCTGTCCTATCTTTTTCCTGTGGAGCGGATGCCACGTTCAAACAGCCAGCCCTTCAGTTAACCACCAAGTACTTTGTCAGTAACCATCAGGAGTCCTTTCCAATGGCTTACAGATATCGGGGTGCTACACAGATCCTTTCCAATGGCTTACAGATATCAGGGTGCTACACAGATCCTTTCCAATGGCTTACAGATATCGGGGTGCTACACAAATCCTTTCCAATGGCTTACAGATATCAGGGTGCTACACAGATCCTTTCCAATGGCTTACAGATATCAGGGTGCTACACAATGGGGCACAGCTGTTACGGTGTTCAAGTGCATTTTTATTATTTAATTACCCCTGAACACCTGCTAGAGCGATCATGTTTCCCATGAATTAAAGGTCACTGTCTTTTTCAGTGCTGATAATCATTCTATCATTTACCTATTTTCAGTATTTCATTCCGCCTAGGTCCTCGCCATGTTAGAGGTGAGAATGAGTAATGGAATGAACTTATACGTCTTAGTTTAGCTGCACTGAGGCTACCTTTATGACGATGCATTTTGCAATATTAGTGATTACGCACCTTCACTCTACAGCACTGAATAGTACACAATGATAAGAAGTGTATAATCTTGGCTGTCAAAGAGAATTGTAGCAGCAACAAGCACTTATCACTTAAAAATGCCAAATGAATAGATGATAGGTAAGATAAGTTTGATTAGAAAAGGCAGACCTGCACGGATGACTGGTCTGCACAGCTTTCTGTTGAGTTCCTAGCACCAGGTGGTTGCCTGATAATATTTTGAGAAAATTAATCAACACAGAGGCACACAAGAAGAGGCTAATGGGAATGTTTCGTTGAGAAGATAGGATTTGAGTTGAATGATCAATAAGCCTTAAGGTTGCAAACGATAGACGGTGGGGCTGTGAGAAGTTAAACATTGCGATAGAAAAGCTCACTAAGACCTGGGCTTGATCTAGGTCGTTTGGCACAGTCCGTGGCCTGGGAACCACCGGACAGGGGAGCAGTTCACAGCTGCTACTCGTTGAGCTGCTGGCTACAAGGTCAGGCGGGCCCAGCTCCACAAGAAAAAGATGAGGCTTTCCCCTCCTGCAAAGGTTCACGATTTACGCGATGGCAGTGAGTGTGGTTTGGGCGTGGTCTGGTACAGAACTCAGTGAGACGAGACAGGGGGCGGTCTGTTGCAGAGAAAGCATGGAGTATGATCAGGGGTAATATTAAAGGATGTGTCATCTCTACATGTTCATGGGAAATAAGTTCGGAAGAATGGTAAAATCGCTTTACATAAAGCAAATAAGGAGTAAGGGCAATTATTTCTCAAACTGTGTCCAATGACCCAACAGTATCAGAATCAGCTCAGATACTTTATAATTAACCCCCGATCAAAGATGACTGCACAGAAGTTCAGGGGAGAGGGACACTAATCATCATTCCTAACAAACTGACCAGATCTGAAACTAGCTACCTTTAAGTCTTTACTTTCAACAAACAAATGACACAAGGAGAGATCATTAATAATGAAGATGCAAGATCAATTTTGGTGTAACTCTTAGAGAAAAATATATATACGTGGAATAAATAATTCCCATAGCCTGAGAAGTTCAAACACTTCATTTTAGAACATGGCATTTATCAATATCTCAAACTACAATATAGTTGTTTATTTGCTACCACAAGCATATATTTTTCATGGGATTATTTTTCTTACCTGCCTTGAAGTTAGCCTTGGCTCATGACCACTCCATGTACAACGGAAAGAAAAACTGGTCCCGCGTCATTTACGTGTTTAGCTGCAGTGCAGATCATGAGAGTCCTCATTGGGTGCTTTTTAGAAATAGATCACCAGGTGGTTCTACTTAGACTCTCTTGGTCTGAAAGCCCAGTGGACACTGTGGACCATGACAGCAGCACGAGAGGCTCCAGTAGCAGGCACTGCGGGGGTAGAAAGTTGATCGGTGTCTCCCACCTGACAGGCAAGAATTCTACCACTGAACGGTGAATGCCCGGGTCATGAGGTACAGGACTTGTATATAAGAGTACTTCAAAACAGTTTTGGATAATTCCATTTACTTTAATTTTCCCCATTTAAAAAATTCCACTTTCAATGAACTTTTTGAAGTACACTATATCCCTATATTTTATAGATATGTAGATGGATAAATATATAAAAAAGTAGCTAGATAGAGATTTAAGTAGCCGGGCATGATAGTATGTGTTTGACACATATTTTATGGATGAGTAAATAAAATATTTTGGTTGGCAGTTACTTAGCTATTTACACTAAACGTTTATCTGTTCATAAATTTAAGATAGTATGTATCCTGAAGGATTGTGTTTTAAAAAATATATTACAGGTTTAGGCCTTCATTTGACATAACTTTTCCCCAATGCTGGCTTACTCCTTGTGAAGGAAAAGAGTGAATTAAAAAATCTTACTTATTAATAACTTTCTATATTTCCTATCCCAAGGATATTTGCATTTGAAATCAAATATCTGAGATAATCATTGGCATCCATAGGGACTTTCCTCTACTAACTGCTATTCCATATCGTAATGCTGTGGAATCATGGGAAATTCTCTCCCTCTCCCAATATATATGCCTAAATATATATATATATATGTGTGTGTGTGTGTGTGTGTATGAGAATAAGGAAAAAATATTACTATTGAGGTTCAAGTTCATGCATGCTTAGGTGTACTTCAAATAAAACCCATCAAAACTGTTGGAAAATATCTCTGTGATCAGTGGGGGGCTTCAGACAAGTTATCTCTCTGTAATATACTTGTCTTAATCTCCTTAGGATGTCCTCAAGAAAAGAAAACTTAGATTTAAAAAAATAAATAAAGTGATGGGTGAGATCAGCTAGTCAACAGCTGATTATGCCAGTCTTTTAATCAGATAGAAACTAATCAACACAGTTCTAAGGACTCAATCTTAATCAGGGGTTAGTCTCAAGCTCCCCAAAACAATCTCAAAGATCAAAGTTCATTCAAAACTGTGGCTTCCACGTAAAGGTTCCAAGTTAGTTAACACTCTTCACAAGAGTTCTGCTCAGAAGGCAACGCTGATGGCTTTGGAGGGACTCCAACGGATAACCCCAATATATTTTCTTGGCACAGATCGTGGGGCATAAGTCTGAAGAGCACTGAAAACGGCACTGGTGAGAAAGGGGGCTGAAAAGTTGAATCAAGGATTTACATTCTTTTTCTCTCATCACAGCAGTGCACCAGTTAATTCTTCAAATGTAGCAAAGGTTGCGCTAAGACTATGTCATTAGGAAACCTTAGCCCATCTGTCATACCAGCCCCGTTCTTTTAGTTCCCCAAACTCCCCAAGTTCCCCAAAAGGAAGTTGGGTCTCTGGGAGAAGTCAGAATTGCTGTTTTGACTTAGTATAAATAGTGGAGTGCAGAAGTCTTCAGGGAAGTGCTAGAAAAATGGAGATGCCACCTTCAGCTGTGTACAGAACTAAATAGAGCATATAGTGAGAAATGAGAGTTTCACATTTTGTAATTTTGTTTTAATACACTTTCTATGATTTTGAGAATTTTTTACTTAGCCTTATATAATCTTGGGAGGCACCTAAGATTTTTCATTCCTTTAAAGGTGTTTTAGTGTAATAATTATATGTGAAATATATCCTTTTTGTTGTTGTTGAGATTTTTCACAATCACTTGTCCTGGAAAGTACTTTCTTTCTGAATAATTGATCCCAATGTTATATATGTTTGAATGTATAATGTTGTTTGGATATATACTATTTAACAAAATGTTTTGGGGATCCACAGATATTATATTCTTAGCCTTGGTACTAATTATACTGTTATTATAAAACAATGCATCCAGGCTGTTGGCACCTGAATTAATGATAAAAACTGAAATCTTCTCAAATGATATATGGACTTATTCATTTATTTATATTTGTGTACCTTTATTTTACTGTGATTATAATCCCTTCTTAAATTATTAAACCTGCCTAAATCTGGCCTTGAGCAACTATGGCTCTTTTTATGTAAGGGGGAGACATTTATTTTAGAGAAAAACAATAAAATTTACCAGTTTCAAATCTCAACAAAGCTGATCAGAAAGGGACATTTGGGAAGAATAAAGACTTGGGCAATTAATTGGAGAGAAGTGAAAGAACCCTGCTTGTACAGAATTCTGATCTTCAAAAGACCCTAAATTAATTACTTCAAGAGACCTGGGATTAAATTGGTCTCAGTTACAACTGAGAAAGAAAAAATAGTAATGAGAATCTCCAGCAGTTAAGAGTAAATGTTTCAATCTTTAGAACCTTAAAGGTGAGAGTAATGGTCTGGGAAAGATGCCTTAATGCAGGGAAGTGAAGGCCCCTGATGTAATTCACTGGAGCCACTTAGTAAACAATCTCAAACATGTACTAGCTCATGTTTTAGAGTATCTTCCCTTTTATATTATATTAATATCTGTCCACAATTATACTTAATCATTGCTTTTCTCTGTAAAAAACTGACAAATTCAAGACTCCAAGCCTCTAAGGGCATGCAGATGGGTCCATGCACATACTCAAGTTCTTTTTCCAGTACTTTGTTTCTAGAATGATCTATCTACAGTAAAACATTTGATGCTATGATACAAGTGTCCAAAGCCTAGTTTTGTTGACAGTCTGTTAAATCATTATCATTGAAACTAAATGTTAAAATGTTTGTGTTAACATTTTTCTATAAAACAAGATTTCATTGTTGCTACTCTCTTTCGCCTTTTGCAGAGGAGAAGCAGAGAGGAAGGAAGGTTTGTTTGGTTGCAAAATGCATCTATGCCAGGCTACTGGATTGTCAACATCTGTTTCACCAAATGTAGCAGACAGCATATTAGTTGTCTCACTTTTCTCACACAATGTCCATGCGCAGTGAGTACCACAATGGATGGAGACCCTAAACCTGTGCCTGTGTGCCATGGATCCAAGTAGACAAAGCCATGTTGCATCTTTGAGTTCTTATCCATTGTGGGCTGGATTATGGGCTTGGGATATCCCTGTAGCAGTACTCATGCATCTTTGCCTGTCTTTGAGGGTCATCTTAGGTCAGAATCAACTGAAAGGGGATGATTAGACAAAGCCATCTAGTCATTCTGCACATGCCTTTAAAAATCTGAATTACTGAAATAAATTCCACTCCACATAGCACATGCATGTCCTTCAAGCAAGTAAGCACATGCATACTTATTTATCCATGAATAATTACATATGTGTACACTTGCATTATTAGCCACCAAATCAGTGATCAGAATCTCTGAACATATCCTTAGAGTGACGCTTGTCAAACATATTAGGTCAAAGCACAATTGGTTATTCGTTAGACTGAGATTGATTATATAAATAACCTATCAAGACTTTCAGGCACAATTTATAAAGGCATTTTATCCTGATATTCTGACACTGTGAATTCTTTAAGAAAGGAAAATAAATATGAAAAAGTGATCCCAAGTTTCAGTGGTCGATAAGAGCATATTATATATACATATATATGATGTTTGTGTGCTATAAAATCTAATACTTTAAAACGAATAAAATATTTTAAATCATTCTCAGAGGTTATTTATTGATTTGCATTTGACTGTTTCCCTCTACTACTATTTATTTTAGGGAGAAAGATGAGACTTTTTATTCCCATATATAATTAGTCCTGGAAACGAATGAGGGGCAGTTATGCCCTGTCCTTTAAGTCAGAAGCAACTTGATGACAGTGAGTTGGAGTTTGATTTGCAAACAGAGACACTTCCATGACTCTCTGCATCAGAAGATGGGTAAAAAAATGTGATACTATGTGTTTTATGATCTATGTCTTTTGTGTGTGGGTGGGTGTTATTAGTTTAGTTAGCTTTTGCTTGATTTTCTCCAAAAATCTGTTATGGTAAATAGCCATTATGAAATATTTGGGCCATGGCTGTAACACCCAATCTAACTTTCTGTCCAACCCTACTCCCACTGAAAATTCTTCAGCAAAGAATGGAAAGAATGAGAGACCAAGGTGTCAACCCAGAGCAAGGAGTAGCTTCATCAAGCCATATTAATTAGATAAAAATATGGTAATCCTCTGCCTGATTTTATTTCACTCTTTATTCATTTGACAAATACTTGACTCTTACTCTGAACTTTGCATTATTATTTTCTGGGGAAACATAGGATCTAAGAATCTTTATTTGCTGAAAAAGTAAAGCTAAATAATATATCCTCTTGTCCACAAGAAGCCCAGAGTCAGTCAAATGAAAGATCCTATTGCAATGTCTTTTCAAGTCTTTTTGAGGTAGCCTTCATCACTCCTTCAATAATATAAATAATCTATTGTATTTGGGAGTAGCACGAGTCTACTATGCCTAGCTTCTGATGGGAAAGCACACACATGAGGAAGTCAGTGCTATGCAGCTGTCTCGTGCCCAGAAAGGGCCCCCACCAGTGTTCCAGAGCCATTAGATTTCTTAGCCTCATTTTGGAAACATTCGCAAATTTGGACAGGTGTGGAAGACCGCCCACAGTTCTAGGTCTTCCTCCTTTGCTCTCCCTGCTGCCGTGTGTTACATGGCTGTCATGTGCTCTTGTGGTTTTCATCCTAGTCCAGACCCGGAGACTTAATACCTACCCCGCACAGGCTATGCCCTTGAATTTCAAAATAATCCCGTCCCCAGAATCTCTACTCTGAATCAAGTTGCCACATGAAGGAATGCATCTGCTAAATGGGCTGAAGTGAAAATTCAATTTGAGTGCCTCAGTATCTCCTAGCAGTATCTCCTTTCTTGTCTCTGTGCCACAAGAGCTGGTTCTGAACCACAGTGAGCCTCTGTCCAACAGATGGAAAGAATGCTATCCTTACAAGTGCTGTTCTATTCAAGCTCATTGCCGCAGCCACAGTTCACTGCCGCTTATTGAGGGTCTTGATTTTCTTTCCACTTGATTTTCTTTCCACTGATACTCTAAAAAGCATGCTATCCGTCACAGGTATCTGGTCTCTATTGATAAAATAGCCAAAGATTGTGAGATAAAGTCTTGCCTCATTAAGGAGCATTCTGGCTGTACACCTTCCAAGACAGATTTGTTTGCTTTTCTGGAAGTCTATGATAATTTCAATATTCTTTGACAGCATCATAATTCAAATGCATATATTCTTCTCCAATCTTCCTTAATTTTTGCCCAGCTTTTCCATGCACATGGAGGAGAGAAACCATCCATTCAAACCCATCCCTTCAAAGAAACGATTGAAAGAAGGGAGTAAAGCGGTGATACAAAAAGAAAAGAAATTTAGCTTAATCCTTGCCTCAGACTTAACATTTAGGGAAGGAGGCTGACAGCAGTGGTGATCTGTAAAAGTGACTGAGGATTTGCCTGGGCAAAAGGAGCAGCAAGGGGCTCACTCTGACAGTGGGGGCAGTGGGCATCCTGCAGGCCACACAGAAGCGTCTTTATTTCACTGGCGGCCACTAGTAATCCAGTATAACAGAAGCCTATTTGATGGAGGAAAGGAGAAGGTGTCGGGGGGGAGGGAAAAAATCCTACAAAGAATTCAAACTGAATTTTAGTAATAGAGTACTAATGTACTGAGATAAAAAAAAGGAATGGGGGAGAGGGCTTACTAATAACAGCAAAGACACTGCCAAGAAATATATGGCAATTAGTTCCAGGTTAAGACATAAATCAAATATTTGCAACTATTCACATGAGAAAGCCAGAGACTGTATTTCCTTCTCATCTGATTCCAGAATAAAAGTTTTAATTTTGAAGAATATATAAAAAGATATTGGGAAAGTGAGATGATGAATTGTGCATACTGAAGCTATCAATCTTACTGTCGAAAGAAAGATGAATAAAACTTGCTTTGTTTAAGTATGTTATACATATTCCTGAAAATGCAAGTTGACAGAGTGCATTGAATGGAATATGTAGATCAGATAGTTAGAAGAAAAATTCAGACCCAATTCATTTGCATTGACATTATTAGGCATAGGTTTGTAGGACTGGCTTAGCAAGGCTACAGAGAAACAGAAAAACTTGCTCAACTTTGGGCAAACTTATCTTTAAAAGTATAATATTAATTAGTGTGTTGCATGTATCTTTCATGTCTAAGTATTGGAGAGCAATGTGGAATATCCCATTCCAAGTGGTTCTAGTATCCCCTTGAGAAATAAGGATTAAGAGACATTTATCCTGATTGTTGGCATATGGGCAAGCAGATGGATGGACGTAAGATGTCTGTAAGACATACCAAGTTGATGCTAAATATGTGGAAAATTACATAAAACAGAGACCAAATGCCACAAAGCAAGTGTTTGAAAGCATGAACACTTTCAGTACTGTTGGAAAGGAAGTCATTGAAAAATATTTTTAGAACTGAAATACTAACCTTCAAGAAAGAGATTTGGTTTGTCCCCATGAGGTGAGTAGATTGACCTAGTAGAGATATAGATTTGATGCTATGGTCCCCAAGTAAGCTCAGAAACTGTGGGGCACACTCATAACCTTCGGATTTTAATCACCTCTGTTAATTGGTCAAATATGCAAATATGGATGCAACCCTAGAAGCGGATCCTGGTAAGCTGAGCAATTCATCTGATTTCTGAGTGAAGATTTTGCTTCAGCAGTTAAAGAACACAAACTACATGCAGAGATCTTTAAAATAGAGCCGCCTTTTTATTTTAAGGAATGGCATGGCCTTGCTACCTAGATAATATAGAGTAGAATACAACAAGGTTTGGGCATTTGATTTAGAAATCATGGGAAATTTTGTGGGACTTGATAAAATCCAATAAAGCAGGTCCAAATATGTTTCTAAGACCATTTAAATCGTTATTCCCAAAATGGCTGGTATTGGTTCTTCGGGGTGGCACTGTAATGATACCGGAGAACTGCAAAGGAAGGCCCTACACTTTATCCTGGATTATAGATTTTAGTACAGAAGCTTTTCATTTCCAGGGGGGCACGGAGTTGGTTTTTTTGTTTGTTTTATTTCCTGAAAAGGAGGTGATAGGCCAACTATATTTGAGAATCTATTCCACCAAGTAATTTTATGTGCATGACTCATTCTTGGGGCCTCTTGTTGGTTTTTCCTTTTTGCTTGGTGATTCCTTCTAGGTTCTTGACTTTAAATATCTTCCAATGCTGACTCTAATGCAGACCTCTAGTTTCGACCTTTTCCTTGATTGACAAGGTCACACACCTGTCTAATTTGCATCTATATACTTTGACACACACAAAACCAGATTATTTTTTAACAGTTTTATTGGCATATAATGTTGTCAACTTTTGGACAAATTTTGACAATTTGACAATTTTTATTGACATACACTTTAAATTCAATGCCTCAAACATATTTTAGAAAGAATGTGTAATCAACAGCACAATTGAGTTTAGAATATTTTCTTCATCCTTGTACGTGGTTATCATCCCCCCATTTTCCCCAAGTTTGCCTGACAAGGCCAGATTGTTCCCTGTGCTCTGCTTCATAGTCTTTTCGCTCTCATGAGAAAAAAAAGTTAAATTCTTCCATTGCTTAGAGTCATCTTGGAGACTTCATTGACTCATCTCTTTTCCTGTGCGTAAGGTCTAACCAGAAAATTCTTTCAAATCCCTTTTTCACTAAACCCTAAATCCAATCACTCTTGATATTTCCAGTTGGAAGTATCATCATCTTCCAGCTAAACTGTTCTAATACGTTCTGAAATTGCAACAGTCTTCTATATTGACATACTGAGCCTTGACCTCCCCTGTTTATTTTCCATAGAACTAGACGGATGCATTTAGACTATGCTACTCATCTGCTCAAACACATTCCCATAAGTTCTTGATGTGTCACACGACCTGTTCCTGTCCAATGTTCCTGTCACAGTCCTCAGGGCATCCCTTCATTCTGCTTCCCACTTCAGAGCCTTATTGTCCTCAAAAAAGTGAGTTTGCTGCTATCTCAAGTCCTCTGCATATGCTACAACATATATCTGTAAGCTATTTACTGTTAGTCATTTCTGATATAAATTCGCATTACTTCTCCCTAACTTGCTTGAGATATTTATTCAAATACCAGCTTATCATGGAAGTCTTCACTGACCCCTTAGCTACATACTCAGATCCAAGGAGCCTTTATCACCCTTTGCTTAGACTCAAAACCTACAGAACGTGTTAAATGAAATGTAATATGAAGACTGGCTATTCTTCCTGACTTAAAAGCTAAATAGATACAGGCAAATATGAATCTAAACCAGAAAGTAGCCTAGACTGCACAATAGGCTGGCGATACTGAGTCAATCTCATTAACAGGCAACTTTCCACTGTTGCCTAGAGGGCAACTCACTAAGACTTTGACTCCAATTCTACTTCCTGAATTCAGGGAATGAATCAAAGTGGGTCAGAAATGTAAAAGATCTCTGAAAATATTATAAAGTATCATTAAAAGAACATAACTATTGTGCAGTATAATCCATTCTTATAAGTATTGGAAACAACTGTTTATCAAATAATTCATTAAAAACATCGTTTTATGATAAGTGGGTTTATTTTTATAAGAAGAAAACATGGCAAATCAAAGAGAAAATTAACATGCTGCACACAAAAGAATTTCACTTTCTCTTTAAGCTAATAGGATTGATTTATGCACCTGATGGCTCTATTAGGCTTCTTTTCTTTCTGTTTCTTTCTAGAAATGAGTGGAACTGGTGCACAAGTGAAATCAAATAAAGAAAGGGACCATTGACCTGATTTCAGCGTGACAACTCTGTCACAGAGCACCTTGGACTCTGGGACCTGGTGCTTCTGTTTTTGCCTCATGAAACCCCCTGGGCTGTCACTTTGACTTAATTGTTCTTTGGGCGGTAAGAACTGATAGTTGACCGTGATTTGTGTTGATTTTCAATAAAGTTACTGCCAGGGGTATTTAAGCCGAAACATCTGCCTGACAGTTTTATTGGCACCAGTGTATGTGACACTAATAAAGAAATGAAAGGGGGATTTCCTCATATTCTGTGTTTCTCCACTCGATTTGGGAGGTAGAATTCTAAGAAGTGCACCAAGCTAGCTAAGCCTATTGTAGGTTTTTCATACAAATAATCAATTACTACTTAGTGCTGGCAACTTGAAAAGCGTCCCTTGGTGTTCGTTGTCACTCCCCTTGCTTGTCTCGTATGTCTGATGGAATTGCATTTTTGTCATTATTTTGATTTCACTCTACATGGGGATTAAACCAAAATATAATATCTTACTTTTAAATGTCTGTGTCACCAATGCATCAAAAATACATGATACATCTTTATCTTTTCGTAACTGGAGCAAAGATACATTTTCAATTGCTTTCAAATTTTAACACATACAGAGAGGGATTGTATCCACAACACTGAGTCAATTCTGACTCATTTGTCTAATGTAAAGTGAAAAGAGAAAGAGAAAGGTAGTAAATTAGAACTATAAAGGGCCCAAAGCATCTTTGGAGATATTTTTATAGAGTTGCAGCTATCAGCTTACATGGGCAAGTTTTGTTATTGATTTAATTGACAGCCACATATTTGTTTTGTTGATTTATAAATGTTTTCAGCTTCAGGGTGATCTATACTGCTAATTCTAGGACGGAATTAAAAATAGACCCAGAAGATCCTATTAATTGAAACATTTGAATAGATGTTTTCGCTAAGGTTGGAATGAATTTAATATGAGTTGCTTTTGACTTAGAACTAAGAGGGCTCTTTAAAGTGAAAATAACAGAGTGTTCCAAAGTCAGATAAATGCTCTAGGAATTCTTCTTCCAAAGAGTTTTTAACATAGACACTACACACGGCATGTGAGCTGTGATCCACATGATTTGCAGTTACACACCACCAGCAGCTCCGTAGGAGAAAGACTGGCTTTCTAGTCCCGTAAACAGTTACAGTTTTGGAAACCCACAGAGGGTCGCTGTGAGTAAGCATTGACTCGGTGGCAGTGAGTTTGTAACTTGTTTTACATACATATTTATTTAATTTTCATTTATCATCCCTAGTATTATTGGTTAAGAACATAGCTGCTAATGCAAAGGTTGATAGTTCCAACCCACCAGTGATTCCATAGGAGAAAAGTGGGGAAATTTACTTCTGTAAAGATTTGCGGTCTTGGAAAGCTTATGCCGCTGCTCTGTGTCCAATGAGGTCACTACGAATCAGAACAGACTTAACAGCAATTAGTTACTTATCCTTTCATTTCTTTCTTATGCGCTATAATTAATTGATGCACTCTTAGTTTATCTATAATGCATTTAAGATCAAGAGGAAAAATGAGTGTTTTATTTGCAGGTGTAACAATTCTCACCTTCAGTTGATTCTACTGTGTGTGAATCAATGGCTTTTTAAAGTTGCATTTCTCATAAGACTACAAAGGCATAATATGATGAAAAATCAACACATACTGCTGTCACGTGAATGTCTGCAATACTTTTAGGATTTGCTTCTCGTCTCTCAGGCAGTATTAAGCATGATAACAATATATTAATCCACCTTGTTAATACCCAAATACTTAAACAGTATTTTATGAAGTGAATTTCAAATGAACTAAGCTGATATATTGCATACAATGGTTTTTGGAAGACAGACATATTTACATAAAGAAAAACATTATATAAAAGAGGGGGGAAATTACTCTTTCCCTAATATACCATATATGTGTTACAAAAGTCACAAATACAATTCACACCTGTAAATAAACACAGGTGGTGTTGGTTTTACAACTCAATTAGTTTATAAGCAATAAACTCCATTTAAATTCTGGGACACATACTTCCCATAAGGGGGAAGAAAAAAATAGGCTATACTTTTGCAAACAGGCTTCCTCATTCTTAGAGTGTATTTAGTTTTCCTAGTAATTATAGGTTATTTTCATAATTAAAAAGGGTCCCTGACTGTGCTATGGGTTAGATATGGGTTTGCTAATCATACCATCAGCAGCTGAAACCCACGAGCCCCGGCAAGAGAAACAGAGCTGTGTGTTTCTGTAAAGACTGAAAGCCTCGGAGCACTGTGTAGGGTTGTAAGGATTACTAAACAGAGTGCACTGGAAAGATGAGGAGAGAAGATCAAAGGGATAACCCAGTCTTGAACAGTGAAAACTTAAGTCAATCCCTCCCCACTCTGATACACACTGGATCTGATCTGGTTTTCAACATTTTCTGTATTTTTGTTTTGCTTGCTTTTATTTGTTCGTATTAGGGTGTTTCTCAAAGGTGTTGTGTCATTGGGGGTCACCCTCTTGAAGTTGGGTTATGTGTTTTTCTGGGCTTTGGGGTTTTTTTGGTATATGAAAGCCAGGATTGATGAGCCTATAGGGACAGAAAGTAGAATAAAAGAATAATGGTTTTGGTGAGGGGGTGAGGATGGTGCGAGGGGTGGTGGTGGTAAAGTGGTGGTTAGGAGGATGGTGGGTAAAGGGAGAAGATGTCAGGTAGTCCAAGAAGGAAAAGGGATTTGGAACCTGATTGTGATGGCAATTATACTGCTTGATGTGATTGAACTATGGAACAATATGATATATGTATCAGCTCTGAATTAAGAATAAAACTGGTTAAATGTGATGGAGGGCAATGGGTTTGTGGTTTGGGATTATATATGGTCAAAGATGAATGCCTTCTATTATTGGGATTCTTTCTCCAAGTAGATAGACTGACCCAGAGACTGTACTGTGGGCTCAAACCTGAAATATTACAGACATAGTGAAGGTAAGACAGAATTTCATTCTGCTAGACATAGGTAAACATGAATTAGAACCCACTTTAAGGTAAATAGCAACAACATTTTTAAGTTGTACATTTTTAAAGTTAATTAACCTACATATTTTTCTGTGCTTTCATGCAAATTTCTAAATTGTATTATCGAAACTTTCACCCAACATCTCATTAACAAAATATGCATAACCTCATTTTTCATATGTTTACTGAGTTTCATATGTTTACTACTATTTTAAGCTATTTACTGTTTTGACAACGGAGGAGTTAATTCTTTTTCATACATTTGCTCATCTTATTTGTGAATGATTTCTGACCTTTCTTCATATATGATATCAAGTATCATATTTCAGAGGATCTACTCAGTTATTTATTCATATTTATTTTAAGACATTTTATTATTGATTGATGTTAGACATACTTTTCCTACTAAATTGATGACTTTTTAAATATTATGTTTGCTCTTTTATATTTAAAAAATCCAAAGGTTTATGACATTGAAAAATGCATATTCCTCTGCTGTTCAATATTAACCTGTGGAAATCTGTAGGGAAAAAAAGTGACTAAATAGTTTTCTTTATGGAAAAATTGCCTTGAAAACATGGCCTATATATGTAAGAGTTAGGAACCTCATCAAGCTCATTAACTGAGTATGTATGGTCAAAGGAAATCCTCTCTTGTTCCCCAGTGCCATACTGCCAATACATTTTTCCCAAACATAAGTATTTAAACATCATCCTTGTAGTGTCTAGTTCCTTTATGATGTAATTCAATTCCATATGAAAATATTGTGAATATCATTAGTAGTTTTATATGAATAAACTGCCTTTCCCCCCCTAGAATTTAACTGGATATTCCAGCCTCATATAATGTACACACTATATTCTCACTGAAGAGAAATATGTGTGTGCATCTGTATGTGTGCACTTCACAACACTATTTATTATCTTTCATATAAGTTTCTAATTTTACAATGTTGGAGAATATTTCATTTTTTGTCAGTTTGTGATATACCAAACAAATAGCAACATAAATAAGATAGACAAGAACTGAAATAATGTAATTGGCAAACTTTATTTTAGTGTTATATATCAAAGGGTCTACAATACAACAAGTGCACCTTTCTTAAGTTTCATCGAATCATTATAAAATTAATCAGAGTCAAAGTAAGAATTAAATAAAATAAATTACAAAAGTATCAAAGATCTATGTAAAACTATTTGGCAGTACAAAAATAAACACAATGTTATATTTCAAAATATAAAATTAAAGCATTGTATAAAAAAGAAAGCCATAAGCTTCATTTCTTAAGATGATGAAAACAGTGGAATCTATAAATTGTATTTAAAACTACAAAGCCCAAATTAAAGCCAAATTCTCTATGGAAAATGAATACAGTGGTACATAACGCAGCATTCAAAAGCAGTATTTAACAATATGAAAATTCATCATGCAAATAACAGCTACAGATTTTACAGATATGGTTTGATTTTTAGTACATCAATAATCTTAATAAAAACAATTTTGCAGAATAATTTGCCAAATTATGACTCAAATATTTTCCTTGAGATTACAGGATATTCCCTTTATTTGTTCTCAAGTATATTTGTTATTCTTCTGTATATGCTACCGTAAAAACTATTAAAATAAATGTGGATATATTTGGGGTAATTATTTCTGTAGCAATGTGTATTTATATGCATACATACATGTTTAGATATGTGTATATACAATTTTATTCCATTCATGTGATAAAAGAATGAGACATAGTAATCTCTGTAGAAGTAGATTTTTTTCGTGTTCTTTTTCATAGATATGGGAAATAAAAAATAAAAATGACCCCACCTCACCTGAGTCTACCTTAACCCACATTGATGCTGTAGGATAGAATAGCGGTGCCGCAGAGCTGTAGTGTTGAAAGAAGCTGTAGTCCTGTCTTTCTCCCTTGGAAACACCTGTAGATTTGAACCACTGACTTTCATTAGCAGCTGAGTACCTAATCACTGCACTACCAGGCTCCTTTTGTTATATTAGTAAACTTAAACAAGAACAAAAGAACAAGAGGGTGATGGACAATCAGACTGATCTTGGACCAGGTAATGCTACCATTAGCATTTTGTGTAATTTAAGAAGACCTGGTGAGAATTCAGAGACAATTCAGAGAAAATCAAAAGCCATCAAACCCATATCTGATTTATCTGCAAGACTCTTGGTGTCATAAAGGAGGAAGTGGAGAGCCAGGGGAAAAGAGCTGCTTTCTGAATAAATTATCCTCTATAGGACCTAAGAAAGTCATAGGGGAAAATGTATCAAGGTCATGATTCTGATCCTTGTTCAAATTTCAAATGGATACTTTATGACACTTTGTCTTCCTTAAAATAAGAAAATAAAAAACACAAAAGGAATATATTGCAAAATGCAGCTGTCTGTGCCACGCAGGTGCTTGAAGTGATAAAAATGCTTCGTTAACCCTTTCAACAACCACATGCAGTCCGTATTGGTAATGTCATCTTAACAACTGTGGAATTGGATTTGAAGATATTCACTCTTTCCTTCAAAGTTTTATAGAATTTTAATTATAGCATTAATGAAATTTAAATCCAGTTTGGGCCTTTTCCAAAACCAGTACTCTCTCTGCTATTCCTTACTGCCTCTTCAATCTCTGCACCCTCCCTCTCTACTTTGTTTTGATGTTTGTTTTCTTTCTTTTCGCTCACATTAGGAGCTCAGATTCCACGGGGGTGAAGCACAGGGCTCAGAACTGCAGGTTTCGCTGTTTGGACCCACCGTGCCCTGAGCAGGAGAGAGATGTGCAGTCTTGCTTCTGCGATGATTTACAGCCTGGGAAACCATATGAAATTGTCCACTGTTCTTTGGGGTGATTACACATGGAAAACTACTGAAGCATGGTTACTCACATTGCCCATAGTGATCAGAATTTGTATGGGAACAATGGGAAACACAAACTATCAAACAACTAAATAACCTTTTTTATCATCTTCAATACAATATATATTTTAACATAATTAGGCTACTTTTCAAACGCCAATTTCTTGTTAGAGTGATGTCAATGTAATTTCTCCATCCAGTCACAGCTCACGTTCCACAGTTTTCAGACTAGAGCACCAGGAGCAGAGCCGCTTCTTATTCCTCAGCAATTCTGAAAATGTTTAGAGTTCCTATAAGTTCAATTGTAAAAAGGTTCTGTATAAACCTGTAGTGCCCTGTGCCTGCAGTTCATATTTTAAAGACATCATTGCTTTCTTTGGAGTCCTTAAAGACAGACGCTTTCCTTTTTCAAGCACTTAGTTCACTGCTGAGCAATTTTCAATTTTCAACAAATGCCCATTGATTGAGAGAAATTTGTCTCTCCAGGTACACTGGCATACACATGGTCTCTCCTTTGCTGGAACACAGTGTAGGTTACCAAGGTATTCAATTAGCTAAAATGGAGTTCTATTTATTCATGTCATTTCAGATGCATTTACTTCTATACCCCTGTAAATGGTCTCTGATGTGAACACAGTGTCTGCTATAATTGCCATGTATGTGTTTGCAATATTCATTATTTCTTAGGAGAAAAATAAAAGGCTACTCTTCAGCTGTCTCCTACAGTGAAGGCTTTTTATATGATTCCGTATTTCCGTTTAGATACAGATTTCTCTGTCTCTTAGGCACTTTTGTTTCCTTGCTGACCTTTCTTTAATGACAGTGACAATGATTTATTTTTTAGGTGAAAGTAAGCGTGAGAATCTTGTAATGGGCTTTGTCACATCCATCATAAACATGTCTGGGAAGCCAGGTAGTCTGAAAATGAATAGACTTTCTTAAAACCGAATACACACACTCCGAAGATCAAAGAAGCAGGATACCTTGCAATTGCTTAAGAGCTTTCAATAAGCAAGTTCTTAGAGTTTCCTGAACTGTGCACATTTTAACAAGAGGCCAACCTCTCTGGATTCCTAAGGAAGATAACTCACAGGCAGCTTCCACCTTTAAAGGAGAAGGCAGAGCAATCTGCAGGGAGTGCAGAGCAGATTCCTGCACTCAAACTGAGCTTGAGCCACAGTCTGGCTCAGGATTTGGGGAGGGAGCCTGCCATTTCTTTCTCCCATTGCCTGCCCTCTCCCCTAGCCCCTTGGCTCCACAAGGCCCTTCAGAATGAGTGAGCACTTCCTCTTCTCACACAAAAAATCCCAGTACACCAACTGATAGCTGAGCAATAAAGAAATAGGAAAGACCAAATGCCGAGAGAATTAGACCACCATATCTCAAACAACATTATGCTCTACGCCCAGGCTTTCCTTTTGCCCTTGTGCTGAGCTAGCTTTAGCCTATCATCATGGTGATGCCAAGATCATTCAGGTGATGACAGTGGACTTCACCAATCTCCAAACTGACAACATAGCATTGAGGGTAGCAGAGAGATAGCATCTGAGTCAGCTCCTTGCTCTTGCCATTAAAAGACAGCACCTCTGTTTATGACCTTCCGCCAGTCCTGTCTAGTTAGTACAGCTGGCAATTGTAGAGATCTGTCTTGGAAAGAAAATGATCATTTATAAGGAACCAGAGAAGAGAAGTGCAGCAGGAACAATCCACAGAACCTCGGCCTGGCAGCGGGTTACTTTCAGGAGATGTTCACGCTCCCTTAGAGAGGCTTTGTGCTAATTCTTGCCCTATTTTCCCCACATAATAAAGTATTCCTTCTATTTTAACATGTTAGTAATGCAACGCGGAGAAAGCACAGCTCAAGTAAAATTAGCAGCTGCCTCACGCGGGGTTAATGCCTAGCTGTACACTGGACACTTGTTTAATTCAGCAAACGGGCTCCAAAAATCAATTAAAGTATCATTTCAGTTCTTAGATAGATCCTTTTCTGCCTTTTTCTTGCTGCCGCTTTTGATAAAGAATGCAAATTAAGCAATATTGGCAGTAGGGAATAAAAGGAAGGTGCAGGCACAAAAACTTACAATTGAGGTTTGTGTGTGGAGGGGATGTGCACGTCCGAGGCCTCTACTCTCCAATGCTCTAGTACTCAAAACAAAATTGCTATCTGTAGCGCATTTGGGGTTAGGGTGCGTGTGTGCGTGTGCGTGTGCGTGTGTGTGTGTGTGTGTGTGTGTGTGTGTGTGTGTGTGTGTGTGGAGAGAGAGAGAGAGAGAGAGACAGAGAGAAGGCTTTGCAGCATTTGTTTCCTCCTCTTTGATTCACTCCCCACTTGACCCAAATTCCAAATTGCTCTGAGGATCACTGCTTCACTCAGTGATCTAAACCTAGCACAGCATGGAATTTGTAAAGCTGTGACAGGTCATGGAATTGATACACGATTTTTCAAGTATGCTCTCCATGGAAATTCCATGTTCACCCTGCACTCACTCCCTGGAGAAGCCCAACACGTCCTGGCTTCTCCCTGCTTGCTGGCAGCATCTTTCAAGATCAAGAAGGACAAGCATAACTAGCCTCATGAACATTTCTGGTATGAAATCCTGCGGCAAACTGGGAGTGTGTTCATTCATGGAATCCTCACAGGACTTTTCGAGATGGGGGTCAAATAGTAAGATCTTCCTTCTAATAATGAGAGCACGAAGGCTCATAGAAGGAAAGTAACTTTCTTAGGTTTATAGATCTAGGAAGGGGGTGAATTGGGAATTACATATCGCAATCTGGATCCAGAATGTGTTCTTAATCATGAAATTAGTCATGTTTTTAGCAAACCAATCCACTAATTTGCCCTCTTTGGGAAGGTCACGGAGCAGAGCAGGGTACCTGCTACCTTTGACAAAGAACACAACGGGGTTTCAGGGGGTTGAAAGCAGACTTCTGCTCTCAAAATAATCTTGACCCACAGACGGGCTCAGGATTAGGTAAGGGAGCCTGCCATTTCTGTCTGTCTTGGTCTGCCCTCTCTCCGAGGCTCAGGGCTCCACAAGACCCTTCAGAATGTGCGAACATGTCCTCTTCTTGTGCCTTGGTTCATATGAACCACATACAGATGTTTTTATAAATGCAAATTAGTGCAAAGCAAAATCAAAATATTGATCTAGCTATTGGAGCAAGCTGATCCTTTGAGCACTAGGTAAAGGCAGAGACAAAATTATATATATATATATATATATATATATATACACATACATATGTGTGTGGAAGGCAAATATTTCACTCTATGAATACTCCTGGCTTGGGAATGAATGCTGATTTCTCCTGTTTCCATGTTTCTGCTTTATAATCACACATTTTGAGATTCTTTTTGGAAATGGATGAAGTTTAATTTTGCGGTACCTTGTCAGTGATCCTTTAACCCAGATCCCCACCGGGGTGTCCACAAAATGAAAACCAGTACCTGTCGAACTCCTTCAGGCCCATGGGGATTCCAGTGAGGACAGAGTAAAACTGTGCTTCGCAGAGCTTTTGATGGACAAATTGTCATATATAGATTACCCAGCCTTTCTCACAGGGACCTCTGGGTGACCTCAAACCTTCGACCTTTTGTTTAACAGTGAGGGCTTAATCTTTTATGCTTGTACCACCCACTAAGATGATAGATAGATGATAGATAGATAGATAGATAGATAGATGATTAATAGATGATATAGAGAGCTATAGATACAGATATTAGGAAAGAATGAAGATCCAAAGGAAATGGGTAACTGCTTTAAGTACACAAAAGAAGTGAGATCTTTGCCCCTTTCCAGTTATGTCGGTAGCAAATGCTAGTGTGACAAGCACCGGTGCTCTGAGCCTAGAATGCTTTCAGTTTGGATGCAGTTTTGCCACCTATAAACATTGCATTACTCACTGCCATCAAGTTGATTCTAACTCATGGGGACCTTATAAGACAGAATAGACTGCCCTGTGGGTTTCCTTGGCGGTAACTCTTTATGGGAGTCGACAGTTTCTTCATTCTCCTGTGGAGCCATTGGTGTTTCCAAACTACTGACCTTGCAGTTAGCAGCCCACTGAGACACCAGGAAGTACAGCCAGCATACAACTCTGATTTTTATCCTGCTGTCTAAAGAAAGTAAACAGCTTCAACAATTGCAATTCACATATTAAATGTTTCCGGACAATGAAATACTAAACTTTTCTTTAAGAGCTTGAATTTGTGACTTCTAAATCAGAGAGAATCTCTGAAGGAGGCATAGTAAGAACAACAGCAGCTGATTCTCACTAATTTAAACTTGCTGGTGCTTTGTCCCAATATGATTTGACCAGTCTTTACTCCAACTGTGAGAGAACAAGAGGAGCCTTTATTTCTCATTTTATTTTCTACCAGGCATGGGCTTGTAAATTGAATACCCCACATGAGATTTCTGAAACATCAGGAAGTGAAAGAAAAGGCAGAGAATAAAACACTATAAAATGCATAAGAAAATAAATTAAAAAACAGATTTCAGAGAGATATTGATATACAAAAGTTCATAACAATTATATGGTAAATTTAAGAAGTTTAGAATCATTACATAATGTAAAGAATGATGCATTTTAAATATGGAATGACAATAAGACATTTATTTTTCTTCTCTAATCTTAATACAAATAATTGTGGAAAATTATTATTTCCAAAGGAAGTTTAAAAAATTGAATTCCTCATTTGATAAGACTATACTACTTAAATAGACAAACTAAATATTAACTGAGAAATGATATAGTGTAACAACTAAAGTTATAAGTTGTTGTAAGTTGCTACGTATGTTTATTAACAAGGTTGTATGATTTTCCCACCATCCAAATAAGACTCAAAAATCTATACAAGAATTTTGGCATTTAGACGACAGACTAGTGTAAAAAAGTGGTTCATATGACCTGGGAAGTAGACTTAGAGTAAGGTTACCTATTAGGGAGGAAATTCAAGGGTGTTAGGATGAAAATTTATTTGAGTAAAAATTGAAATCAGAATGAATGTTAACTAAGGAAATGTTGGGAAATTCATGTGACAAAACTTTTATCTATCTAATAATTTTACTTAAATTAGTTTTGATAAGTATGATAACCTGATTTAGCCAAGTCTGTGTGGTGTAGTATATTTCATAATAGTAATAGCTTGAATTTAGTGAGTGTTTATTATTTACAAGAGTTCATGGGAGACATAATGAGTAAAGCTTTTCACTGCTACCTGAAATGTTGGCAGCTCAAACCCACCCAGAAAGTCCTCAGAAGACAACGTTGGCCATAAACTTCTGAAAGGTCAAAGCTTTGAAAACCCTATAAACCAGTTCTAATTTGCACATGTGGGGTTGCTATGTGTAGAACTTGACTCAACAGCAAATAACAACATTATTGTCAAGGAAGCCTTCTTGCATCCATTTATCTATCTATCTTGGGCTTTCTACTTCTACAAAGATACAGTCTTAGAAACTTGGGACAGTTCTATCCTTCCCTATAGAGTCATTATGAATAAGACTCAACTCAATGGACATGAATTAGTTTGTTTTGGTTTTACATTGCTGCTTACTTATTTTTTTTAATCATTTTATTAGGGGTTCATACAACTCTTATCACAATCCATACATACATCAATTGTGTAAAGCGCATTTATACATTCATTGCCCTCATCATTCTCAAAACATTTCCTCTCCACTTCAGCCCCTGGCATTAGGGCCTCATTTGTCCCCTCCCTCCCTTCTCCCCCTCCCTCATGAGCCCTTGATAATTTATAAATTATTATTTTTTCATATCTTGCCCTGTCCGACATCTCCCTTCACCCACTTTTCGGTTGTCCATCCCCCAGGGAGGAGGTCATATATAGTTCCTTGTAATCGGTTCCCTCTTTCCACTCCACTCTCCCTCTACCCTCCCAGTATCGCCACTCACCCCACTGGTCCTGAAGGGATCATCAGCCCTGGATTCCCTGTGTTTCCAGTTCCTATCTGTACCAGTGTACAACCTCTGGTCTAGCCAGACTTGCAAGGTAGAATTCATATCATGATAGTGGGGGCAGGGAGGAAGCATTTAGGAACTAGAGGAAAGTTGTATTTCAAAGCGGGTAAATAAGCAAATGTGGTGAAGAAAGCTGATGGTGCCCGGCTATCAAAAGTATAGCGTCTGGGGTCTTAAAGGCTTGAAGGTAAACAAGCAGCCGGCCATCAAGCTCAGAAGCAAAAAAGTCCACATGGAAGAAGCACACCAGCCTATGCGATCACGAGGTATCCAAGGGATCAGGTATAAGGCATCATCAGAACAAAAAATCTTACCATAGTGAATGATGGGGGGAGTGTGGAGTGGAGACCCAAAGCCCATTTGTAGGCCACTGGAGATCCCCTTGCAGAGGGGTCTCGGGGAGGAGATGAGCCAGTCAGGGTGCGATGTAACAACGGTGAAAAATACAAGTTTCCACTGGTTCCTAAATGCTTCCTCCCCGCCCCCACGATCATGATAAGAATTCTACCTTGCTGCTTACTTATTATTAGAAGGTTTTTATAATGCCACACATTTTATGCTTCAATTAAACTTAGTATACTTAAGTGTGTTTAACTGAATGCATTTGCCAGACTGAAAAGTGGCTCAGCGCACAATAGCAACAACTGGTGTCTTTCAAATGCAAGCAATGGAGATGTTCTTGGCACCAAATTAGGATTTTCGGGGCTACTCGGTGATCCAACCTTTTGCCTAACAATTTGTGGTTCCTTGAGCAATCTTGGATTGCTTCTGCAATCCAATATTAGTATTTATGATCTATTCAACTTATTCTTTCTGTGTTTTCCTTTTCCTCCCTACCCCCCTTTTTGGTGGCTTATACTGTATCAACCCAGAGAATCATTCACAAGGTTTTCTAGTTCTGTCTTCTGTATCTTTAGTTAAATGTTTCATACAGACATGAGATAGTAAACAAGAAACCATCAATTCAATGTTGGTCTGTGTTATTAGGAATTTCCATTATTTTTTAAAATAGTTGGATTTTAAAGGATTTCTTCCTTCTTAAGGGCATAGCCTAGAGCCCAGACTTTTGTAATTATATTAAAAACTGCCTTTAATACATAAAATAGAAGCTTGTTTCAGAGATCCACAGAAATGATTTTGACATGAGTAAATATAGCTCCAATTGAAGATTTATTTTTTATTTGATGAAATACAAACATTTAAAGTAAAAGAGGAGAACATATTTTTCAAGTTTTGGTTACACTGATGAACTCACTTTATTATTTTGAGAGCTAATAAGGAACAACTTTAAACCACTTACTTTAATTGATATAATTCAAGTTTAGCCAAGTACACGCAAAAGTTAATGGCATTTTATCAAAAAAGAATACCAAAGAATAATAAATGGCAAAATGTTTGCAAAAACTGTATAAAATGTAAGGGAAAAGGCAAACAAAACATAGTTCATCAAATCAGAGTCAGGATCTCATTTAGTACACTATATTTCACAATTGGTTTCTGTGCAATGGGTTATTGGCGATCTTGAACATGTTCTGCAGGAATTATTCATTTTGAACTTTATTTTGACAGAAAATTGTGCCAGAGAATTTCCTAAAATCCTAAACATAAGAAATAATTACAATGTGTTATCTAAGGAACTCTAATTCATAAGTGAAAAACTATGCAAACAAAGAGTAAAAAAAAATGTGAGTCATGTAATGTGATTGAGGAGCGAAACAGAGCAAGCAAGAAACTTTGGAAATATGGAAACAGGACACATCTAAATCACTTGGAATATTGAAGATGAATTTGAATGGGGATTTAAATGACAATAGCAATTCCCAAAATATAAGCTATGTGGGAGAAATGCATGGCCAAAGACTTAGCAAGGGAAGTTATACACCATATCCTCGTGGATTTGAAACCATAAAGAGGGGCTCTGCTGAAGAAAATAATAATTTGTAAAGTTTAAGAGTTTAATCCTGACAATGGGTTTACAGTCATCTTTCAAAGATGTTTGTGTTTGCATTTTATCAGAAAAAGCAAAAAGAACCCAGGACATATTCAGATCGGTTGTGTGACATGATAAAATTTATATGTGAAGAAGACAATCTTAGACATGCTCTGGTATAAAGAGGATTGTCAGCTACTCAATATACTTTCACAAAGGAGAGGTTATAAATATATTTCATATAAAATGTAAAAATTCTAAAAGGCCTTTCATGGGGTGCAGTATCTATTCAGGGATTATTCATACCTGTCTCACCTAGATTTAAGCCCCAAACACTTGATTAGCTATTGTTTCGTATTGCCTGGGGTCCTCATTTCTTTCTAACTCAACAAAGCAGATGCATCAGAAATAAACAGGAATAAGGGCTTTCTTGGTGGTTCATAATATAGTAGCTAATGGATCTTGGATATACATGTGTAACAATGTACAGTGATCTTCTTGCTGTGTATGGTGAGTGGGAGTGGGCAGGGATGCAATCCTAATTTCCTTGGTTGTCTTAGAAAAATTATGTAAACAGACAAAATTAAGTAAAATATGTCTTTCATTCATTTTTTCAGATATATGTTGTGTCTATATTGGCATCACCTGAAGATGAGAGATGGAATAACTTTGTACATTCAATGATTTAATATAATGACATATTTCTTATGACATATTTCTAATGACCCATTCCTTATGATAACAAAAGCAGTAATGTTATAACAAAATTAAGAAAAGTATTTGTTTAAAGATGCTGTTACACAAGACTTACAAATTATGGTTAATGAATTTACAGATTATCAGAAATGTGACATATATTTAAAATAATATAAAAATTATTTGAGATATTCTATCTTATATATGCAATATAGTTGATTGCTGTCCTGTGCACTTCTAAATGAATGCATTTCAATGAAAAAATTAGTTACTCCACAAACAGACATGCTCGTTAATGTTTAACAAGGTTGATAATTGCCCATTACTATCTCGTGATAAAGATTTTAAAAGGACTATCTATATTAGGAATGTTTTCTTTCATTTTAATGGAAGAAGAGTGCTAACAATGACACACTATGCAGAGAGAGGGCAAAGACGATTAAAATAAAAAGCTAAGCATTTCTAGTTGTATAAATAATTTGAAACATATTAAAGGATTGTGTTTTACTTTTGATTGTATTGCACTTAGATATTTAAAATGTTTTAAATGAATGGAAAAAGCAACATACTGAGAATTTACTGGAGCTTTAAAACTACAGATTTAGAGATCTATTAGTCAGTTTTGCACGCTCTTTTTAAACAAAGTACGAACTTGAATGTAAATTAATTTATTGCTAATACTATGGGTCAATCAATTGTTGAAATTAATAAGTTGGTTCCCATTCTCTCCTTTTGCCCGCTGACTTAGGTCCTTTGCCATGTTTCATTATGGCACCAGAATGAATCTCCTTGGCGCCACTGAACCAACTGGTATGAGGCAAGAGAGTTCAATCAGCCTTAACACCAAATCTGCGACCTATAATAAAATACCAGCAATAGTTGCCTAAAGGCTAGTACTCTATCTAATGTTCTCCTTAGCTTTTCAAATCGATACTTGTCTGTAAAAGACTATCATCAGTCTGAACCTGTTCAAACTACTCTTTGGTCAAATATAGAACAAACTTTGTATCTACAGATATTCCTTCAAGTTTTCATTCACATAAAACTACAATTTTTACATCATTGAGCAATCTGTCTTAGAAGCCTGCTTTTATTGTGATTTGTAGAATGGGGATAATCTTCAGTTTTTTAAAACAGCCATTTTCCTCATAAAGTCAGCAGTTTATTTATTTTTGGGGGGGGGTTTCTAATAATTTTATTAGGGTTCATACAACTCTTATCACAATCCATACATACATCA
>NW_022111368.1:33058187-33090922 GCF_000313985.2 Echinops telfairi
GACAGACAACCAAAAAGTGGGTGAAGGGAGACGTCGGACAGGGCAAGATATGACAGCAGTTTATATTAGCACAAAACAACAGGAAAAATATAAAGTATGCCATTTCTTATAATCACCCTTAAAAAGTTTTCAGTATTTAAAACAACATGTATATTTAATATATTTCTTTATTTCAGCAACATGAGCCACTACACCCAAGGAACAATTATCATGGTCGTCTATGGAACATGCTTCAATATTTCAGTATTTCAAATAACCTCTTCTTGGAATATTCAAGTATTAGAGTTGGAAGGACATGTAGCACAGAATTAGTATTCCTAGATAGTAATGTTTTAACTCTTCATATACTGAGCTCACATTTTATCTCCTTGGTTATCTAGTGCTTTCATGATAGAAATACAAGTGAGTAGCTTTAAAAAAATGTTTTTTCCCACAGTTTTGTCGTTGCTGCTGTTAGGCGATTTCTAAGCATTTCCAGCTCCTGTCAACCCCACGTCCAGCAGATGAACCACTGACCAGCCCATGTCATCCTCCAGTGGCCCTGGGTCAGCCCTTCATGTGAGTGGTCTCCCCCTTTCTCACTGCCCTTCACTTTTCCCAAGCACAGTGTCCTGCTCCCGGGACCGGCCCTCCTACTTCATGTCCAAGGACAGGAAACAAAGTCGCACTGCCCACCCTTCAGAGGAGTATTCCAGCTGTGCTTCTTGCAAGACAGATGTGTTCCTGTTTCTGGCACAACATCGTACAGTCGTTATTCTGTGCCAGTACTGTAATCCAAATGCATACTTGCTTCTCTGGTCTCCCTCACTGTCCATCTCTCACATGCATATGAGCTGACTGAAGATGCCATGATTTGATCCAAGTTCATGTTGGTCCTCAATGTGATATTTTGTTATCTTTCTCACGGTAGGGGCTAGAAGTCTGAATTCACACTTGAATTCAGCCGTGTTTGTGGTCTGTGAGGAAAGGCTGTCTCTCTCTGCTGGTTCTGGAGGAAAATCTTTTCTCTTTAGAGGTTCTCTCTCTAGGTGAGTTTCATGTGGCTTTGCATCTCTTTTTTTCTCACTGCCTTTGAGTGGGTCCATTTTGACTCACAGTGACCCCCTCCGGGTTTCTGAGACTGTAACTGTTTACCCGAATTGAAAGCCCACTCTTTCTCCCATGGTGTTGCTGGTGGTTTCAAAGCGCTGACTATGTGGATGGCAGCCTAATGCATAACCACTCTTGCATATTCTCAATCAGTCTTTCTTAAGATGGAGTAGTTCAGGTTGAAGGGGTGTATGACAGGTAATTATGATATTTGAAGTGATAAAAACATATGCATGGTGTATGTGTAGGATAGGATTCATCCGATGTAATAAATATGTTTGCTTAATGAAACAGAGGCCCCTGAAAATAGCCAGGCAAATATTTAGTCCTCCTTGACTCTTCATTTCTGTGACAGTTAGGGCTTTCTGTCATCTTGGCTGGGGTACTATTCATAGTGGATTGGTCATTGATACCTAGTAATCCCTCATGATGTGATCTCCTAGACGTGTGGCCTGCTTGGAATATAAACCTGCATGCTTTTTGTTGTGCTTGGTCTTGCAACCAATTTTCAGGTCTCCAGATTTTCAGCTTTGAGCCGATAACCTGTTATATGGCCTTCCACTCCTGGGAATTTTCAGGGGCCGCTATCTTCCCTGCTAGGATTGATTCGCCTTTGCAGCTACGGTCTGTCATCTTCCTGCTTCTTTGAGGTTTATCAGCCAACTCAATTAAGCAAGTCAGGAGACGCCTTAGCCTAACATCTGACCTATGGGCTTAAAACTTGCCTGGATTTTGGATTTACCTGCTTCTATACGTGTGGGAACTTTTCCTTGATACAAACCTCTCTCTCTCTCTCTCTCTCTCTCTCTCTCTCTCTCTCTGTAGAGATATAATTATATAGATACAATTAATATAGTCATCATTGGTGTTAACTGTTCTCAAAAGTGCAGGAACTGAAACAGGAAGAAAACAGCAGCATTTCCCTTTTCATTTATGGTTCTTACATTGATATGTGCAACACTAAGAATTTGAAGTGGAGCAACATGCATGTAAACTATAACTTTGTGCTTAGTCCTGTTAAGTTACCATATTAATAGAACCAAGATGTTTTCTTATGTAGAAAGACTCAATATGTATCCCTCTGTCTGTATTATCCTTGAAACAGTTACTTGAAGACTGCTTCTACCTGGCAAGACATGGAACAAAATATAGATCTAGAAAATGAAGAAGCTGTATTATAAAAATTTTAAAAGAAGAACAAAAATGAAAAGAAAAACAGAGAACACTGACAATACATTAAATATTTTAGTATGTCCTTCCAGTACTCAAGAATTTGGACTTTGGATAGAACTAAATCCAGTTTTAAAAGTATGGAAATGTAATATCTCATGGAAATATTAGTAGAACCAGAACATTATAGTCCAGTATTGAATGAGTGGTTTATAGAGAAAACATGAGGAAGAGGACATGTTCTATATTATAAAACAATTAATGATATAAATTATAAAAGATAAATTTCACTTGGGTACCATTTTTTTTTTGAAAAATCAAGAAAATCTAATTTGGGTAATATAATACCACATTAAAGTAGTGGTTCCCTGGGTAAAACCCCACTTGACACCTCATAGAGATCCATGATCTCGTCAAATCGACCACTCAACCTGGTGGAGCTCTGAGAAGCAATCCAGCAACCTGACCAATGGGTGCCTGTCCGGTAATGCTATGCTCTTTGCCAAACCTGCATCTGAACTGATCTGACCTTGTTCTAGGAAGAACAAAGCAAGAAATATAGCAGAACAAAGAAACATAAGGAAAAGAAAGCCTCGTATAGGATCTGATCAACGGTCCCCAAAACGGTTCATTTTATTTATTTTTTACCATGACAAGGGCACAACCGAATTTGACAGCAAGAGGACAGCATATCGAAACTATCAAACGAGCTGGTGTAGAGGGGCAGCCAGCTGAGAAAGTAGAAGGGAGGATGAAATTATGAGGGGGGAGGGGCATCAAAGAGCAAAATGATCTTCTGAACATTAAAGTAAGTGCCAGAGGGGGGGAAGTTTAAAGAGGTTGAAAATATTGAAAGATCCTGTGATAGAAAAAGAGAAAATTAATGGAAAGCCAAAGTATAGGCAAATCTAATAAATAAGAGATAAGAAAGGTGAACCAAAATAATAAGATGAAAATTAGAGATATCCTCAATATAGAGAGAAATATGGCTCATCATCTTTCAAACAATATTCCTGAAGGTTTGCATATTTGAGCTAAAATTATAAGAATAGTGTACAAAATAGTCCACCTGAATCCAAAAGATTAGAAACTTGATATGCATTAATATATTGAGCCACATGAAAATATAAAATACACAATTAATTCTGCTTTCAATCCAAGATAAACTATAAGAAAATGCATACTTTATATCAGTGCTTAAGAAGGTGGTTAAGATCACAGAAAATGAACTTATTTATAAGATTGTGGATATCATGATTATCACTTCACTTAGCTTTAATGTTTAAAAGTTCTTTATCACCACGTTGTCAACGCATTTGAAAATATTCTCATTACTTAATTTCTAAAAATACATACATATTTCAATACTGCTTTACTAAAGATAAAGACTAAAATCACTCCATAGTTTAGAACGACATAGAAATGATTTAAGTACTATATCTTCCTCCAAAACACACCAGACTTTTTTTGAGGATGACAATGGTGAATTAAATACTCATATTCATGTGCTTCAACTATTGCAGAGAATGGAATGATAGAAAGCTTTACAATTCATTTAACAAAGCTAGTTTAATTCTGGTAATAAAACAAAAAATATATTTTTTAATCTAGTTTCAAAATGCTTAATATTTCATAGTCAATTTACTTCAACTATATAGCACAGTATCATTCCATAATAAATTTTCTAGCAATAAAGCAATGATGGTTGAAAATTAGGAAATCAGGTTTATAATTTCGTGAAATAAGTCTGTTATTAATAAATTAATAGAAATCATCCACATAGAGAAGGCATTATATGATACAATTTTGAATGCATTTTTTACAAAGTATGATTGACTGAGAGTAATAGAGTATTTCCTTATTATACTAAATGACTTATATTTATCTAAAATTATTGACCATTATAGTGCAGAATGAAGAAAGGCAAGCCAGATAAGTTTTTGCCTCCCTCAGGTGCAAAGTAATACCATAGAAAATCCCAGATGAAAAATGCAAAAATATTTTCAAATTAGGTAGAAATGCTTTCACCAAAGTCTCATTTTACCTGTTTATTTTTGTTTGCTTGTTTTGTTGTTCCCACCATTGAATTCATCCTCTTACACTCACTGGCATCACTTGGCATCACGCCCTGCTGTCACTGGCTCTCCTCCCTAGCATTTAGAGACCTCGCCCAGTCTTTGCGGGATGCACAATGAGTGACCTAAAGGTTGGAGCTTAGAGTCCACTGAAAGGCAGCTTGGGATAGAGAAAGGTTTGGGGATCTACTTCCATTAAAAATTTTTGTTAAAGCCTTGTTACCATTCATTTGATCACCAAAGCAACTATATAGGGCATTGTAGAATGTCCCGAAGAAGACTTCCATGGAGCCCCCTGGCATACTTAGAAGCGAAGCACAGGTGACGTGGTGGTTGAAGGACGTGACTGAGAGTCACAGGTAGATGATTTGAACTCAAACTCACCAGCGACTTCATGGGAGAGAGATTAGGCAGATCTGTCAGCCTAGGTAATGAATTGCAGCAGGGCAGTTCTACTCTAACCTCAAGGGTTAATCAAGTCAGAATCAATGTTACAGCTGTTTTTATTGTGGATTTTGGTCATCTTTAGGGAAGCAACTGTCTACATCTGTCTCCAATGAAACAAAGAGTGGGTTCCGACCACTGACTTTCGGTTAGCAGATGAGTGCTTTAACTGTTGTGACACCACTGCACCATAAAACGTTTATTCATTGCAAACGCTATGGAGAATCGTTCTTCTCAGAAGCATGTGGGCTCATCAGGATTTGCAATCAAGTCCACAAGATCAGAGGAGTTGGAATCTATGAAGTGCAAAGAAGATGGTGTACTCCTCAAGAAGAGATCAATTGAACATTAAAAGTGAGGCTACTTATTGCCAAGTAATTAAATTTTTGTCACAACTCTTTGCATTGTTTCCTACTCTTCCTATTATTTTGCTTAGCCCCAGTCAGAGGGTCTCATTCAAGAGCCTTATTCTCGTGCTTTTTGTGTGCGTGTTGTTTTAAGAGTTCTGGTGCTGTTGGGTGCCACTGTGCTGATTCTGACCCATGGCGACCCCTGTGTGAGACTGAACAGTGAGAATGCTCCAGAGAGTGTTCTTAACTGCATTAACCACATCAGATCACCAGGTCTTTCTCCTGGAGAGCCATGGCGGGTAGGGGATGCGAACTTCCATCCTTGATATGATTAGCCATTAGGGCTAAGTTATAATTGACATAAAATATACTGCACATATTTAAAATATAGAATTTAGTAAGTTTGGGTGTATGGACACACCAGGAAGCCATCTCCACGATCTAGATGATGAATCATCAACCACACTTAGATGTATGCCCCTGTGTTCCCCTTGGGAAGCCTTTCACACCCACTGTCTTCATTTCCAGCAAACCACTGCTGTTTTTCTCTCTGGTAAAATTCACCTGAGTTGTCCCCTGGGCCGTGACTTTAAAAATGTATTTATTTGGGGGGTAGGGGGAGGTTTTTCAGTGTATTTAATAATAGGTATTTTCAGGTTATCAATTTAATCTTGAGTGAATACTTTACAGAATATTTCATAGTAAGTAGAAAATATATTCAGTTTTATTATTTTCACTTGGTTTGGTTATGCTACTTTCCATTCAATACAAAATTATGAGATTCGTCTCTACTATTATGCCTATGGATTGGTGCTCATTTTTATTCCTAAAGAGTGTCCCATTGTGCATATACACAACAATCTGTTTATCATGAAACTGTTGTTATACATTTAGATTGTTTTTCAGCTGTAGGTTATTCACTTCACTCTGTCTATTCATGTACAAGCCTTTGCATGGGTGTGTGCTGTCAGATCTCATGGGTAAATATACAGAATTAAAATGGCTCGGTCACATGACAGGTAATATAACCTTTTAAAGAAACTGCCAGTTCTCCAAGGTAATTGTATCATTTCATGTTCCAAACATCAATACATGAACATTGAAGCTCCTCCACACCTTTGCTAAACTCTATGACCAGTTTCTCCGATTGTAGTCATCTCTTCGGGTCTGTGAGTTTTCTTTCCATTCTCTCTCTCAAAGAGCAGTGTTTCATTTTGACCACGTCCCATTTGTCAGTTAGTTTATTTCATGAATTATAGCTTTATTCTTTGCCTGACACAAGGTCATGATACACAGACCTCAATTGATATGGTATCTGGACTGAAATGTATATTGATGTTTTGCCAATTTCATTTGCTGAAAAGACTGTTTTTTCCCCTGATTTTACATCTGATTTTACATCTTTGCCAAAAATCAGTCACATGTGTTATTATTATAAAAGATAATTTATTTCAGTTTTTAATTCTTTTTGTTAATATGTACAATATAATCAATTTTTGGCACAGTGAATATTTGTTAAACACACATTGCTTTTTATTTTTGGTTTTCATTAGATTTCTACATAACTAATCATTTTTTCTGCAAAAAAAATGTTGATGGCATTTTTCCCACAATCTGGATGCCTTTTCTTTTCTCCTGCCTAATTGCACTGGCTAGGACTTCTATATAACATTGAAGGGTGTAATGCGAACACCTACCTTGCTTTTGCTTCTGATCGTTAGGCGAAAACATTAATTTCATACTCTAAGGTATGATAACCATTTTAGGTTTTTCATAGGGGACTTTTGTCAAATTTTAGAATTGCTCATCTCTGTCAACTGCAGAATTTTTATCAGTAATGTATGTAGGGTATTTTTTAATGTTTTCCTATGTGTGCCAAGATGATTATATGTTCATTTTGTGATTTAAAGAAATGCATTTATTGAACTTTGTATGCTCGACCATTTGGTTGAAAGCTGGTAGCTCAGTGGTCAAGAGCTCTGATGCTGCTTGGTCACTGGTTTGAACTCACCACCTGCTTCGTGGAAGAAGCACCTTACAGTCTGTTTCCATGGAGATCACAGCCTCGAAAATCCCGCAGAGCCGGTCCACTTTGTCCTATGGAGCATTCTTCTCGGCCATGATTATGCATTATTAGATGAAATTTGCTAAGCTCGTTATGGAGTTTTTGAACACATGTACATGAGTTATGCTTGCAGACAGTTCTTTTGTAGTGACTTTGTTTGGTGTCAGTGTATTTATGGATAATTTGGGACAACATCCTTCCTCTTCAATTTCTACAAGAATTAGTTTCCAATGTGATAGAACTTATCATATATGCTACCTGTCTATGGTTTTCTTGGTGGGAAGATTTTGCAATATGTGTATTTTTTTATTTAAATTATCCAATATTTATATTGGGGCTATTAGGATTATTTCTTTCTCCTTGAATGAATTTTGGCAGTGTGTGTCTTTCTAGAACTTTGTAAATGATGGTAAAGTGTCAGAAGAATTGATAACAATATTCCCTTTTAGGATATTTAGGATCTGTGATCTCCCCTCTTATTTCAGACATTGGTCATTTGTGTGTTGTCTTTTTTGTTGCTGTTCACCCTCTATAGATTTTATGAATGATATTAATCGAGATGTTTGGGGTTCTATTAATTTGCTTTATGGCTCAATTGGTTCAATTTGATTGACTTCAACTTTGGTTTTTATTATGTTCTGTTTATATTTGGTTTACTTTTTTCCTCTCTTTATAGTTTGTTCAGGTAGAACCTTAGGTCATTGATTTAAGATGTTTCTGATTTCTTAATGTAGCACTTAACCACTTTGGCACTTATTTTCAGAATCTATGGGAAGGACATTCTCAAATGTGGGATGAATCTAAATATTAATTCTTGTCATATTTTTCTATTACGTCAAGGAGTCAAAAGACAAAAAACCACAAGTATCTATAAGGTTACACACATATGTGTACATACATCTATGTGTAGACACACATGCTCACATGGATATATGTATTGTGCACATAAATGCATTTATATGTGTAAATGTTTATGAAATTGCATAAATACTATTTATCTTAAACATCAGTGCACTCCAGAATAACAACTTCTATTTATTTGGAGCTCATATTATGAGTAACAGCATAAACTTAATAAAGCATTTGTGCTAATTATACATAGAAATAGAACTTCACACACAGAATATCACAATGAATAGCTATGATTTGTGACATTTACAAAGAGCACACACTATGTCCCAGCACACACTATGCCAGATACATTTCTACATGAGTTCACGATACATTCATTTGGCCCTGAAGGTGTGAACAGTATTATTACTGTCTCAATAATAAAATAGGTCATGTAGTTTATCTAGACTGTTTAAGAACACAGCTAAACATAACAGAACTAGTGTTTGAAGATAAGTTTTTTTTGACTCCAAAGTGTTTCTAAAGAAAGGAGAAATATATATTTTTTTATTTTTAATTTCAACTTCTTCACTGTACCAGTCATTCTATGTCATTTGTTCATATTTTATTACCTGTGAACCTCAAACTCAATTGGAAAAATCTTTCAAGAAGGGTTTAACCATATCAAACACATATAATAGGGGAAAATTCTACCAACCATGAAAATTGCTTCCCCCAGTAGAGCATGCCATCTGCAAAAACATCTCAGAGATTGTAAAAAAGTATAGACGTTTCTCTGCGAGTTCCTCAGGTTATCCTGAGGACAGCTTCCTCTTACATAGTGCATTTTAAATCTTATTTGGTTTTCCATTTTCCTCTTGCCTTTCGTTTGCCTGGCTTCCAATGTCCAATCAAATGCACTCTCTAATTAGTATCTCCTCCCTTTCCATACGTATAATGAACAAACAAGCGGGGTTACTGCCCTAAATCCACTGATGCCTAAGCAAGCAAACAATACTCTAAATCCACCGATGCCTAAGCAAGCAAACAATGCTCTTGGCTCTGTGCTGGTTCTATTGGTGCCTTCCAAACCAACTGATTCAGAAACCCAAGGAGAAGATATAATTCTCTGCTTTGTACTGAAACATGAGGTCAGAGCTCAGAAACCCCGAGTCACTCCTTAGGAAAAGAGGTGGCTTTCTACTCTTGAAACAGTTCGAGTCTGGGAAATCCACAGGGCCTGCTCGATGCTGTCACTCTAGGACTGCTAAGAGCAGGAAGCAATTTGTTGGCAGTGAGTTATGGTGCTACAGCACAACAAAAAATCTTCTTTTTCCTCCTTATTCTTTTCTATACAATGGTGGATAATATTTCATCTGTAGAAACTAGACACTCTTTTCAATGTGAGTTAAAAATCATGATAAAAAGAGGCATATCATTTATATAATGAGTAATATTCTGATGCTGCCTAGGAATGCCTTCAATTTTGACACAAACCACAATTAATTTAAAGATACATACCAATCTCCCCAGATATTACACCTTGTTTCTTATTCATGTCATCCAAATCTTGAAGTGTACTGGAGCCAGGAAACCTTCAATGGGCCCAGAAATGCATCCATAGCAATTGAGGATACCAGTTATTCTCAGTCACGGGTGAGGATGTTTTCTTTCTCATGGGGGCAATAGTTAAAGACACTTTCGCTTGTCCCAAATGGAAAGTGTGGGTTGCTACTGGAATCTAATTGTTAGAGGCCAGGAGCATTATTCTCATCCTATAGAGCATGCTCTCAACTATTATCTAGCCTGACACATGACTGAGGCTGAGTTTGACATGACTGGTCCAGATTCTTTCTTACTCCAAGCGTCACACCTTGTGTCCAGGAAAACATGTCCACAGGAAAAAGGTTTTTGGACATTTGTAATTTTGCCTCACTTCTCTGTACTTGACCTCATTTCTTTGCACACTTAATTGATCTGACCAAGATGTAGGGGATGCTAATAAGGGTTCAAGGATGGAAAGTACTGTACAACATGTGAATTACAAAGATTGCTTTGAAACCTTTGAAACCTTTAAAATTGCAAACCAGTAACCATAAAATAATTTTGTCCCAAACATATTTTATGTAATTGATACAGTGTTGAAATCATAAAAATAAACTGTAAACTTCTCTAACCCTTAATACAGTAATTTTTAATCCTTTAAAATGTGTCCACCGGAACCAGGTTTTGGGACATTTGTAATTAATTTGTAAATATACATGTATATATATTTTAATTATACATGCTGCTTCATATACCCTCTGTGGGGCATATTGTCTTTGCCCTGAAGGCATGTGTTTGGCTATGCTTGTGCAAAACAGCTCTGCATTCATGCTCCCAAGAAGATTTACAACCTCGGAAACCTTGTATAATGTTGGTTCAGCTTGGACACAACAATTGGGTAGTGAGTTTGTTTTTAATATGGTCATGTTTAAAGAAGAATATCTTCCTCACTATGTGCTCTAGATCCATACACTTATTCTGACTTTCAGGTCTTTCCAATGGAAAGAGAATAAGCTCTAGAAGTCTAGCACATAAAGCTCAAGAAGCAGATGTTATTTCCCCAGTGACTTTGCCTGACTTGTACCGGTCTTTTCCCCCAGGGGGAATCATTTTCAAGCTGAAGATAACTATCTGACCTTTTTATTGCATTCGCAGAATGTAGGAATATTCTTCAAGGCAGAAAGATCCAAAGGGAAGGGTCTTTCTGCAACATCAGACCTGGTGCTCTATCCCCTTCCTCTTGGGAGTGGTCTATGTTCCTGTCCAGACCAGGCACAGTGAGTCTCCTCCTCCTCCATGGTGAGGGGACTGGGGTTACGGCTCGCTGAGCTTCCACATGGGCCAAAGTGATGTTAGACCGACCGCATTGTTTAGAATAGGAACATGGCATTAAGGAAAAGACCCCCCCTTCCCTGCCATTAAAGTCACAAGCCACCAGTCACAAGACACACACACACACACACACACACACACACACACAGAAATTAAGGAAATTAATGTGATTTTTCACTATTGAGGGATGAGATTTGTCAATAAAATGAAAAATATCATAGTTATTATACCAAAGAAGATAAGCTGAAACTCAAATGTACTTAATATTTTAGTAATATGCTATCATTGCAAGTTATAACAGGTACCTATATCTACTTCTGTCAATCTATGTATCTGTATCTACTTGTATCAATCAATCAATCTACCTAGCTATCTAAATGCAGCCACAGAAGCCCGATAGTCACATTCCAACATAAATAAATTAAAAAACCACTGAAATGGAGTTGTTGCCGACTCATAGCGACTCAACAGGATAGGGCAGAACTTTCTCAGTGAGTTTCCATGACTTTAACTCCGTGTGGAAGTAGAAGGCCTTGTGCTTCTTCCAAATCACATTATATTCCAGAAAAGCAAGTAAATAGAGAGTACAAAATGTTGTAAAAAGAAAAATATATATTTGGGTTAGGGCCAAAGTCATAAAAGTATTTAATTCATTTAATAATACATTTTCCCTAGATGTAGAACATTGTAGCATTTTGCTATATGATCTGCTCATAAAATAAACACAAATATTTAGAAATTTATCACATCCAAAGATCATTCATATTTTAAATATATTAACCTACTCCAAATTGTTCTTTAAAAAACACACCATTCCAATAAATGTGTTAAAGATATTTTATTAAAATATTTACATAAAAGTTTAAATCTATCTCAATACCACAGAGAATTTGCTTGTCTATCACTAAGGCCTATATTAATAAATTAAAAACTAAGAGGTACTATTTACTCACTACTGTGGAAAATGTGCAATATATATGTTAACAAATCTAAAAATATACAAACATGATTCAGACCAATACAGTTAATATATTATCTGAAAATAAAAGTGTGTTTATTTATATATGAATGGTAATATCCAGAAATGGGTTGATAATAATAATAGCTTAAATGTCTTTATTTATCTCTTCTTTTATATTTTGTATTGTTACAAAGACGCAAAATATATTAAAACAAGAAAAATGAAAGTTAATTTATCAAATTAGTTGAGCAGTATAGAATAAGCACAATCAATTTTTTAAAAGCTTGTATAAAATTATGTATATATGGCAACATGTTAATATGCATGAAATATGCATAATCCATATATGTATATGTGAAAGTTTAGTGCTTTATAATTTAGCACATATGCCATGTTTATCTAACAATCTCTGAGCAAACAATAAGTAGCAGCAAATAGGAAAAATGTCCATAAAAAGTTATATTCAATCAATCAAATGAAGGATTTACATAGAAAATAAAAGCATAAGCAATAAAACCTTAAATATAAATAAAAGTAAATATTTATTTAATATTTGATGAATAGAAACCAGAAACAATAAAAGATTAAATACATAAAATTAATGTGTTAAGTGATAAAATCAAATTTCCACTTAAAATAACTCAGAAATTTTTTTAAAGTGTGAAATAAACCTAAAGGGTTAATAATATATTTAATAGATACATTATCAGTCAATAGCAGATTGTGAATGAATTAAGCAAATGAATATAAACTTATAAACATTAAAAAGGCCAAGCAAACAAAAAGTTAATATGTATATCATTAATCAAAGTGGCTAAGAGTAAAATAAAACAAAATCGATTTGTCCAAAATTAAAAATGTTCAAGCTGAAGAAGATGAAGTAAAATATTAATATAAATTTGTCATCATTTAAAAGCATTTGAAGAGACAGAAGTACAATGATAATTGTTTTAAGATTGTCTTTTTTCCCAAAGTGTTGAATCAGCCCCTATAAAAAGATTGGAATTCATAGATTATCCTGTAATTCAAATTATATTGTAGATGAATTATTAAACCCATTGCCAAAGAGTTGGTTTCAATTTACAGAAAAGAGTACAACTGTCCCACAAGTGTCTCAAGGCTATAAATCTCTGAGGAAGCAGGTGGCCACAGTTAGCTCCTGTTGGCGTGGGGGAGGGGGGTGGCAAACTGCTTTGCCATTGGTTTCCAGCTGAGCACCTAGCCAGTGCTCCACCAGGGCTCTGACTGAATGAATGTTTAATGATACAGGAAATATACTTAGCATGCAGCATAGAATTAAAAAATCTGATGGAAATCTATTTACCTTCATTTGATTTGTGTTACCATAATAGATGCATAAATACAATAGAGAAATGGGAATAAATGTTATATAAAGGTAATTTTCTTCTTTTTATTTACGTGCTTTCTCATTTAAACACAAATTTGTAAAATAAAATGACACGCTAGTGTTTTTTAAAGACCATGAGGAAAAAGATATATTTAAAAAGAGATCAGCCCAAAATCTATAGACTAAAATTATTCTATAGAGTCCCTGGGATGTGGAAACATGTAAGGCTTATTTTCTAGCTGAATTTAGAATTACTCAGTTACCTTAGGTTACAGGCCTGGTGATGTACTCCCAGAAAGTCAGAGCCTTAGAACCTTAAGGAGCAATTCTACTGTGAGCACCAGAGTTTCATCAATCAGAATAACTTGATGGCAACTAACAATAATATCAAAGTTATTTGAACAACTCTGAAATTTAATTAAGGAGCAAAATTTGAAATATGTTCACCTGAAAATTAGTTAATTTAGTTAGTTAATTTGTCCAAAATTTGAACAAATTAAGTAGCAAAATAAGATCATCCATTTTTCAAAAGGAAAGAGTATGAACAAGAGATGTCAAATTTGAGAATGAATACATTTATTAAACACCTATTAATAGAAACCATGAGGTGGATCATTGACTACTTAAGTCAAACAAAAAATCATATAGAGCAATAGATTAGAGTATAATTGGTAGACATTATTATACTCTTTATAGAAGTAAAGGTATGTATTTTGTAAGTGATCATGTTACCTATGACAGCGTGGACCTGATTAAGAAAGGAAAAACTTGAATATTTTCCCAAAAAAATTAGCAATAGAAAAATGGTAAGATTGCACTTTAATGGCTGACAATTTCTGAGATTGGGAAGTATAAGACACTCCCACATTCTGACTCATAATTGCACTGCATTAAATGGCAATGGCAATAAGTAAAAGTGAAATGCTATAGCACATAGATGTCACAAATACCTTCCTGAAGTATGATGCATGAAAACTAGATGGAGATGAGTAGATTTATCATAGTGGTCATCTTTGATCCAATTCTCACTCATGGAGACTCCAGGTAGTATTTTGCAGTGTAACCCTGTCTGCTTAAGATTTCATTTGCTGTGATTTTCAGAACTACATAGATCACCAGGTATATCTTCTATGTAGATGTGAACTGTCAAATCATAAATAGCCAACTTCTTCATCATTTTCTCTATGTACGCACTTCTGAGTACCATTCTAGGGCTGGATTTCTGTTGTACAAAGAGGGAACATGATAAATAAAGGGGGTAGAAAGGAACCCAATGAAGATTGAATAGGATGGGGTGTTCTTTGAATGGAGGTTTGATAACAAGGGGAGTGAGTGTGGTATCAGTAGAATCTATGAGTATAACCTTGAATCGGTGATTTGAGATTGTATAGGCCATATTAAGGATTTGGTTTTTATTCTGGTAATAACATGATCCCAGTAATTCATTTAAAATAAAGGAAGTGACTGGCATGATCAGCTTTTGTTCTTGAAAAGTCACATGTTGGCAGTATAGTAACTAAGTCTAACTGGACCAGGATGGTATTAGAACGAACAGTGAGACCACTAGCATGAGTATTAATGATGATGGAAAGAACTGGATAAATTTGAGAGCTATTTAGGTGGTATAATCATCAGGAATTTATGAAGATTGCTTAAGGAATGCCAAGGTGAGGCAGGGAGTCCAGGGTGATTTCTGTGATTCTGTCTTATAAACACGTATAGTTTGATTCTCAAGAAAGGGAAACAGGAATGAGATGTAAACCATACTTTGGTTTCAGAAATGAGGCTAAGGTATATCTTAAATATCTGAATATAAATGTCAAAGAGAAAATTGGTATATAGGTAAGAGTTCAAAGAAGCAAAACATCACAGAAGGCTATGGAGAGCAGTGATTCCCCAAGTGGCTTCAGCCTCCATTTAATTCCTTCGGACTATTGATTATGGGTGTAAAGGCTTCCTCTCAGAACGCACTTTAAAGTGGATTACTACAGATAGAGTATTTAAAATTCAACATATTATTATTTGTTTTTCCTTTGGTCACATTTTTAATCTCTTCTAGTTTCTATAATCTTCTGTACTCTTTTAGATTGAGGTTTCTCTGTGCTGTATTTTGTTGGCATCGATGGCTTGATTTTGGTTTTTATTTTGTATGATTTTCTTTATATGAAATGCAGGATTGGTAATTCCTTAGAGACAGGAACTAGATTAATATTCCTTTTGGGTTATGGCAGGCAAGGTTGGGTGTAATGTAGAGGTCATATTAGTGAACAAAGGAGGACAATGTTCTAAAATGTATTGTGGTGATGATTGCACAGCTCTTTCATAAAAGAGGAAACCACTGAATTGTGTGGGACAGAAATTATATATCCATAAAATTTGTTGGAAAGAAAGAAATAAAGACAGAGGTATACCTTATTTATCTGTACTTAATAAATGATCATCTAATTTTATCTGTGAATGAGTTCAATCATATAAATAGTATATAGAAAGATAAAAGGGGAGTTAAAGAATGCATCCACGAGAGAAATATAACTCTTAGGTGGAATCATTGGATTTTACAAAGAATATGAAAAAAGATCATCCAAAGTGAAGAAGGTGGAAAACCTACCTGAATGATGTAGGTTATCCAGGGGCTTAAACATCCCTGCAATTTTTGTAAATAAAGATATGCTAATATATTTTTAGCTGCTTTCATGTCACAATACCAAAATGTAGCAGCAGCAATACAGCATATATGGCTTGAAAAATAACAAATATATTTACTATAGAGATATGTATGATACCTTACCTAGATCTAAAGAAAAACAACTATTTATTTGGAATAAAATTAGTTTTAAAATACAATTTTTTAAATGTGTGAAATTTAGTGACAAGAGTAAGAAAGCATATTTATAAAAAAACTTAGTTATTAAAATATTGTTATGTTGCAAAAATATGGAGCTTGTTGGAGAGCCTGTAGAAAACACAGAAATGACCAAAATATATACATATTTTGATGTTTTTAGCAAATCATGAAAGAAGAAAGTTATTTCTCTATTTTACAAGAATTGGTAGTCTATTTTAAATGCACAAAATAATTGAGTATCAAAATGGAAAGCCAAGAAAGTGATAAAAGGGTAAAAAAATTTACTGATATACAGGAAGGGTAAATCTTTCTAAGATAACAATATTAATAAAAATTCTATTATTAATGTTCACTAAATTGGATGTCACATACTACATCCCAAAATATATTTAAAAATAAATTCTACTGAATTACATCAAAAATATGAACACAAAACAGTAAAAATCTAACATTTATAATTATTTTTAAAGATGTTGACATTGAAGACTCTCTAATAAGTCAATAAAAATTCTTGTTAAAAAATCATAGAGCCTTTATTAAACAAAATTATCAATGTGTGAAACTATTATTTCTAGACATATATTACATTGAAGACTGTATACTTCTAAAAGTAGTGTTGCTTTCTTTTCGATCTTTTCCCCCAAAGAATTTTGCCCTCTTTTATTTATGCCATGTGAAAATAGAAATGTTGGCATCAACCCTAAACCAAGCCCACTGACATGAAGTGCAATTCAACTCATAGTTACCCTGTATATGGCCTCTCAGAATGGACTTCTTCAGCAGACAGCCTCAGTTTACTGAATGGCTGGTGACTTTGAACTAACTTTGCAGCTAGCAGTCCAATGCCTATCTCAGAGTGCCACCAGGGCCATTGTTTTCATCCTAGAAGGATTCAAATTAGGTATCTTTTAAAAATTCTTCAATTGGGGAACAAAATGAAGTTTGAAGGAAGAAGACGGGGACTCTAAGGTGGACACAGTAAGATTCCCCGGTGAAATTCTACTGGTATAGCCTGGGCTAAGAGTGGGCAGGTGGCATTGTCTGGATGAGAAAAAAAAAATCCTGACACAACTTTCCTGGCTTATTTCTCACCAGCACAGTTTTCCATTTTCTTAAAATATTTCCATAATAAGTCTTTGCAATTGCCCTGTGACTTTAAGAAAAGATATCACAATTACCCAATGGAATTTAAAATTTTTAAATTTCTGTAACTTTGGAAACTTACTTTTCAGCTTTGTTTTTTTATTTATTTGTTTGTTTGTTTGTTTATTTTATGTGTGTGTTTATGTTTAGTTTGTTCAGGAAACTAAATTAGTTGGTTTTGCTTCTTTATTTTTTCATAAGTCATTTTCTTGGGGGCTCATACGGCTCATCACAATCCATCCATGCATCCATTGTGTCAAGCACATTTGCACATAGGTTGCCATCATCATTCCCAAAGCATTTTCTTTCTACTTGAGCCCTTGGTATGCGCCCCTCAGTTTTTCCCTTCCCTCCCGCTCCCCTCTCCCTCAGGAATTCTTGATCGATCTCCACAGAAGCCACTGTGTTATTATTACTCTGGATCTTACTGGAAACCCACTCATCCAAATTATGATTGTTTTCACAAAACTGTCGTCTAGTTTACCCCTTGTCTAAAACTCTGATGGCAAGACGCACTTTGAGTTTGCTGATGGTCGTAGGGGTGTTTTTCTTTCTGTCTTCTTATGAAGGCATTCCAGACTAAGGCAAGTTTATTGCAGAGAGACTGTTTCTGAAGCCATACACTGGCCACAGAGACAGGTTTAACTATGTTTTATTTGGAATAAATCCATGCAGACATAAACTGCAATCAAAGTAGCAATGGCCTTTTGACACCCTCCAAATCTAGAAAGGGGAACTGCTATATAATGTTTTGTGATTAATAAGTTGCTATATTATAGTGAGTAATTTAGTAATATGACCTGAGAAAACCAAATGTTTCATAGTCTCATGTATTTTCTCTTAAGACTATCTTGGCTAAGGAAATCACTTAAAATATTTATAAGAGTAAAATGGAGCATCATAATTGTCCACCAAAAAGGGAATGCTTACCCAAATTATGATATATCTTAAATATATGTTTCAATTATTTTAGAAAATAAACTCTATTGTATCACATAAACTTAAAATAACAGTACACAAGTCTATAGTCTAATTTCTAATAGAAAATGAATTTTAAACACATACACCCATACTCACACATATATGCCTATGAATATGAGAGAAGTTAATTTATCAAAATTTCCCAAGTATCATCTGTGTATAGTGGGTTTTAGATAATTGTATATAATTTTATATAAACTAATTTTCAACATTTTCCAAAAGAAGTATTCCATTTCTTTATAATTAGAAAATAAATAAAACATACCAGGTCCATCCCCACCCCCAGCCAGTCCTGGGGATTTGGGGCTCGTCTCAAGGGAGTCCCTCTGGAACATGGGGTACAGTGAATGGGGTGAGCCTTTACTGGGCATGCCTACACAGTAGGGTATGCTGGGCCACTCTAGGGTTTCCCGTAGGGGCTCCAATAAATTTCTTCCCTTTTGCTTAAAAAAATAAATAAATAAAACATACCAGGTCAACCTATAAAATTATTCCCATTCATATTTTGAATAACCTTTATCTATCTAATCATGTAGAACTGTGGGATAGAAATACTCTAATATCATTGCATACTAAAATAGTAGATTGTCTTACATAATTAATCATTTTCTTCCAGAAAACATTCAGTATGTAATGCAGTTAGGTAAAGAGTAGATTCCACCTTTTTCTTTGTTTTTCTTTTGCCAAATGTCATACGTTGGTGGAAACCCGTACACATTTCAAAAATTAGATATAATGCCAAAATTAACGGGGTGTGAATATTAGTCTACATTTATCCCCTTCCCTCTTGTTATTTAAGAAAAGACAACACAAAGAGCCAAAGGGATATAGGAACCTAAGGGATAAGGTGACAAAATGTCGGACCTTTACAATTGTATGTTATGCTTTCTTATCTTCCATTAGTTTCAAAATTGAAATCTAAGCAGTGTTTCCTAAAAATAAAATAAGGAAATTCTGTTCAGTGTTCCTCAGGACATACTCTAAGAAGATGTTTGAGAATGACAACCTGACTACTGGGGAGCAAAAGAGATTTAGGAAAGGACTGTCTTGGAGCATGGCTTCTTGCTTGTTGTTTACCAGATATTACAAAAGGAATTGCCTATATCAGACTGTGTTTCTTAAATGAAACCAAGATAATTAGATCCCAGGAGGACAGGAACATAGCATGGACATCTCACTGCCAAACAGGGTGGATAGAGTTTACATAATGGAGCAATGAGTCAAGTAATGATAATTTTTTGGCTTGCAAAGAAGATTAACTAGTTAGTTGATCACGGTATCCCTAAAGGTGAAGCAATGAGAAAAGTCAACAGATTTCTCCCAAGATTTGTACAAATGGAAGAGTTCTAGGTTAAGTGACCACAAGTCTAACATTATTTGTTAGGACAAATATTCTCAATTCGAGGGTCAATTCCTAGAGTTGAGTTAGATTATAAACCCCTTTCCTGAAGAAGATCCTGCTTTACTGTCCAAAAATGTATAATGCCAATCTTTTTCGTAGATATCCACAAAATCATGTAATATATGGAAATAACAAAATATGACTTGCTATGAACTGACATGAATTCGCTGAAACACGAATTGTCACTGTGACCCACTCATCAGAGTACGTATGGGTAGCACAGGTTCATGGCACCTGGGGTCTAGTGGAGGTCTTAAGCTGTGGAGTGTTTAGTTGGACAGACAGTTTCAGGCACTGACAAGATGTCAGTGCTAAAATAAGTCTCCTTCTCTATCACAAACTAAACAAATATAGGAAATACATATTTTTGCTCTTTCATATGTCTATTTTTTATGTAAAAATATCTTTGTCTATGGTACCTCTATCCCATAAAACACAATGGTGTATAATTGAAATTCCTTAGGGGAAAATAAAATGAATGTCATGACACAAAAATATAATACAGTTATGGAGATACTAAGAGAAATCATCCAATATATACCTCTGAAAAAATTAAAACTCAGATGATACTCAGGCAAAATACTTACTCTTTATGTCAAAGTCATGTGTCCTTCATATTTATTGATGGTCCTCTGTTTTTTATAATGAAATAGCAAAATATCAGGTTTTATTTAATTAACATAACATCTTAGTTCAGAAGGAAAACTCTATACATTGTTAGAAAAATCTGACTTGTAATGCACCACATTTTGGGAGAATTAACATGGCTTCCAGTTGTTTAAAAAAAGACAACATTTAATAAGATTGCAAATTCTAAGCTATTTCTCTAGTCTGCTTCTTCAGTGTTGGTGCTAATGTTCAGAGGGAGTGTTTTACAAAGACTTGGGTATTATTTAAAAATCAGTGTGTCTAATATCCCAACTAAACTATAGATCAGACAAAGTACTGAAGGGTCAGGTTTATCATTCAAGTTAATAAAAATGTAACCACAAACTTGTTTCTATATCAGAGGATATTATAGCCATCAATATAACTAACAATCAGAATGAAAATAATACAGCCACACTGTATTTTTGGGCTTTTTCAGTAGATAGTGGACTTACGATTAATCATCATTCACATTTACAGTGAGGATTTTATGGGAGAGTTCAGAATGGTTTTCAAATAGTCATTCATTAATCATTGCAACAAGTTACTTGGAAAGTTATTACTCCAGCTGAACAGATGGAAAGATTGTATCAGTGTAAGGTCAGATACATATTTACTTGTCCAATATTACTGAAGCAAAGTGAGTTGATTTCAACTCTCAGGGACCTATTGTTCACCCCTCGATCTAACCAGTGGACCAGTATAATAGTGGTTCATGATGTGGTTTGACCATCAACCTTAGAGACTTTAAGGCTGACCTTTCTGCTATTATTTTTATAGAACTATAAAAAGGGAAGAAACTATCCATTTTTCACCCTACTAACAATAAGCCAGTAATAATCATTTTTCCATTTTTTGTTGTCTTTTAGAAACACTTTCCAATGGTTGGTTCCAATTTATAATTGTACCAAAGCACTTAATAATGTAATGTATTTATGATCAAATTCATATTGAAATAAACAAACAGTTCCTGTATATTTTAGGGCTTTCTTTAAACTTAAATATATGCCAGTTGAAGAAAAGCGATCAACTTAAAAAAAAAAACACCAGAAACTGTGCTATTCCAATATAAGATTGTCAGGAGATGAAAAAAGGCAGTGTTTCAGTCAATGTGACTTATGAGGAAGGAATTGAAAAAGCAATAATAAGACAAGTACCCCAAACTGTTTCTTGTTTGTTTCTTGGTCAGCATAATTTTATTGCATTCTCTAACAGCATTTAGTTAGTCAAGAAATAAAAATGTTTTATATGTAAAATTGAATTAATCAGTAAATTGAAATTAGGTAGTATCGCCACTCCCAATCAAAGTAGCATGAAGTATTTTTACTTTTCTCAGTATCATGTGCTTTTCCTAAAACAGTGTCCATATAGCTTGCTTACCAAAATGCTGAAAAGTATCCAAAGTAGAATCGCATTTAAAGAATAAATTTTTGTTTCTTACTATATTTTATTTATTTAGATAATAGAAATAGTTGACTTTTCAATATTCTTCCTAGCTTGTCAGTCTTGAAATAGGCAAGCTTATTGTTAAAGAAAAAATACCTTTAAGTCTTGAATTCAGTGCAATCAGAAGAATCTAATCATTGACATTCTGAGATGATAGTTAACCTTTTATTAACTTATGTTTCTTTTAAATCCAAAATGATTAAGAACACTTACAGAATGTTAATATATTTCACTAGAAGATATTGCATTTAAAATATAAAGTAGTAAGAAAAAATAGCTGTCATAAGGTCATCTTTACCTGATGCCGAAGTCTGAGAAATAAGTAGCTATGCAGAAAACTAATATAAGGAGAGAACAGAAACATCTACCAAAAACAAACACACCAACTAAGACAATAATAAAAAGTCAATAAAATTATTCCAAAGTAATTAGAACCCTAACCACTCTTTTTCCCTTTTGAAACAAATAAACAAGTTGGACACATTTATTCAATAGCACAATATATATTACTTTGAAGGTAATATATTACTATGAAGGTTTATATTTATAGGGATGTTTAAAGCAATATAACACCAATGTTACATTGGTATTCATGTTTATGGCTACTGTTCATGAAATATTTAAATATTAAAGTATTTAATGTTTGTGTACCAACACAGATGCTAAATATATTAATCTTTAAGTATATAATAATTTATTTATTGTATAACCAGATATCAACTTGCTTAGAGGTTTATCAGTTTTTGCCAAGCTTCTTTATAATATTCGGACAAGATTTTTATGATTATTCATAGCAGCATAATATTTCTAACCTTTTATCTGTATCACCTGGTGCTAAATTAACCTCAGAACATATGGTAACAAATATTATACTACATGAGATTTGACTTATGATCAAATGTCTTACTATAAAGGAATTATTTTCCATAGCTACAGGGACTTAGACTTTAATTTTTCTTGACAATAAAAGCTTTAATCTTTAAACTCTTTAGAATAAGTCTTTGAACATACCTAGCAGTTTAAACAGCTGTTTATTAAAACAGGTAATAGTTCCAACACTATAGAAAATACAGTGATTTCTCTCAAGCCTTTTAAGTTATACTTAACATTTTAATGTCATAGAGTGCATGAGAAAAATGCTCTCATAATTTCTGTTTCCTTTTAAGAATATTGAGATTTTATTAAACTGACTCAGTGAATGATGGGTCTTCTGGTACTGGAAAAAGCTATTTTAATTTTTAAAACTTACTCAGCATCACTTTTATGCTTTTTACTGGGGCCAAAGACATACTAATTTCTTAAAGCTACCAGTGTCTAGTGATATACAAGCTGCAATCCTTCACTTTGAATCTTGAAACTTGAGAGACATGAAAATTCAGATGAGTCACCAAGTCCCTCATACTAATATTATTGTGCAACTTTCTAAGCCTTAGAATTGTCCATAAATGTGATTCCAGAGAACTAGGATGATAAGATTTTACTGAGTATATAAAAGTCTTAAGAAGAAAAATATATCATGTGAAGATTACTAAAATATATCACAATCTATATATTCCTAAAATTATAGTCAGATTCCTCATCCTGGGAATTCAGTGGGAAGCCAATTGTTAAATTCTGACCACGAGATGCTAACATCAGTTCATTTTAGAAGAAGGAGTCAAACTATTTATCTTCAACTTAAATATTTTTCTTAACTTAGACACTGCCATCTTTCCTAGCAACTGTCACATACCACTAATACCACTTATCACCATTGGTGACACGCTTCACAAACGTATTTGAATGGACTCTAATTCAGGAAATTGATTCTTTTTTTTTTTAATTAATCAATTTATTGGGGCTCATACTTTTTAAAATAGTCATATTTCAAATGCTTTCCAAGTAATTATATATTTGGACCATTTAAAAAGATTAATGCATTTATCTGTTTCTGCATGCATGTGTATGCTATAGTTCCCCTTCATGCATAAACAAACTTTGCGCTACTAACCATATTAGTAGTTCGATACCATCAGCAGCACAGTACAAGAAAGAAGAGGCTTTCTAATTCAGTAAATATTTACTGAATTAGTCCCAGAAACCCTCAGGGCAATGTTAGTTTGTCCGATAGGATTGCTATGAGTTGAAATATACTGGATGGCAATGAGTTTTTGAGTTTATGGTTCCTTGACTGAGCATCCCAGTTCTTATGACTTCAAGAAGGTCATTCTTTTTTTTCTTGACACAATTACTGTATGTATTTTTGTTTGTTTGTTTGTTGTTTTTAATCATTTTATTAGGGGTTCATACAACTCTTATCCAATCCATACATACATCCATTGTGTAAAGCACATTTGTACATTCATTGCCCTCATCATTTTTTTACTGATAATGGATGTAGGTAATTCAGATTATTATTTTTTATATTTAAATTTGCTCTCTGGAAACTGTTCCATGGAAACAATGGCTGATATGTACTGCAGTTTGCTGACTGAGAAATACTTTGAGTTGATGAATGCAGTATGAATTGAATACACTCATTTTTACTGACGTCACAGAGACATAAAGTATCTTGCCCCAAATCCCTCCCCCAAATGCCAGTGTGTAGCAGAGAAACAATTGGACTAAATTAAATTTGTGTTTTTTCACTTTATGGTGGTAACACAGACAATAAGTTTCAAATAACTTTTATATATGGTAAAGCATTCAACTTCGTAGGAAGTAATATGTCTGACTAACCAATATGCGTAGTGTAGCCCCCATTTTTATCACTAATAGTTTAAATGATAAAAAGAAAATAATAGTTGGACATAAGTTGTGATGACAATGATTTATTTTCTCTCTCATTCTCTATACTGTTAGTCCTAAACTTAGGCCATTCATGTTATAACAAAAATCATTTATGATCACCTGCTTTTATATATATCTATCTCTAGTAATATATATTACATGCAATATTTCAGCACATAATTTTCTGATTTTTTTGACTCTCAGGAATTCACTTGCAAGTGTTTAATTTCCTATTCAATTTAGATGATAGATAGATGGTTAGATAAATAGATAGATAGATGATAGATAGATAGATAGATAGATGATAGATAGATAGATAGATAGATAGATAGATAGATAGATAGATAGATAGATAGCAGGCTATGGTAATAACAATGAAAATGGTTTGAAATGAGTTACTCAATTTACATCAGTGCTGACTTACAGAAGATTCATTGGAACATAACCCCATAATACCTACGCAGGAGTTTATACATATAGGTTTATGTGTGTGTGTGAGAGAGATAGAGAGATGGAACCTTGAAGATGCTGTTGAATAGGTGTTAAATTGGTAATCACAAAGCATAAGATAAGAGAGTCAAACTCATCAGATGGGCTCCATGGGGCAAAGATGAAACTATCTGCTCATAAACATGTAAAGCCTAAGAAACTATAAATAGGTTGATATGAGTCAGATTTTAATTGATGGCCATAGGTTTGGTTTTGGTTGATATAGATAAGTATGTATATGTACATGTATATAGCAAGTATACCCAGAAGAAGATTATATATTTTAATCATAGCTTTTTAACATAACACATTATTCATAATCAAACACCCAAATAGAGTGTATGTGCCTTAATTTTGTATCGGTATAATGACAATGAAGATCAATGATACTGGACAGATTGGCTTATAATTCTTTGGGTGCATCTCCTGGATAGCCATACAGAGTACTGTGAATGTAAATTTCTAAATCATAGACAGAAATTAGTAACCACTTAAATGAACGTGGCCTAATATGTGTTTGTCAATATAAACTATAGGAAGGAGTTGAAAATAACTACTGCAAAGCAGTAAAATAATAAATATAAACTTAACTTGACAATCATTAACTATTTTATTTTACCCTAGTTCCAAGTGTGTATCCAACATAGCAAACATTTGGAAAATAAGTATCTATCACATCACTGTACCCCTTGCCACTACACTAATGGCAGTAAAATTAGTGTTATGGGATACTTTAAGTTTATATTTCAATTATTGACCCTTCAAAACAGTTTGTATAGAGAGATTCTATAAAGGCCACCCTCATTGTTTTTGTGTCCTTAATTTTTTTTTAATGTAAAAGACAAATATTCCCTCTTGTCCTATATTTGCAACGACTAATTTTATCAAACTCCTTGCTATGTCAGCTGATTAAACACACCCTAGAAGAACTGAATATTCAAAATTTTGTTCTGTATATTTAAGCAAAAGATTTCAATACAGAACAAAATAGCGTCATAACCATGTATTTTTAATGAGATAACATTATGCAAAGTTTCATGTGCTATTTTTATGTTAGTATTTGCAATTCTATTTTTATTAACATCATATTCTGTTCAGGTCTTCTCCCTTTGATTCAAAGTGATTTTTCTAAGTACATTTTGCACACAGATAGGTGAAATGATTCCGTTCAGACCGTCATTTGGATCCACTTCAAGTTTGGTGATTGATATGTATTTTTACTATTCATTACTTTAATTATTAACATACTCGGTTGCTTTTATTGATATTATTTTTACTGCCTAAAATAGCATTATATGCTCCTTTAAGTTGTTACCATGGTATATACCTGTGACTTTTGTAAAATTAAGCCTATAGAGTACAGAGCTAAAGTTATTTGATCTGAAAACTCTATATTTCTGTGGCGGCTCAAAGGAAACTTATTATTTCTATTTTCTTTCCTAAATAAAGAGACAAAATGTATATAATAATTGTATGTATGGCATAGTCATATAAATTAGTTAAAAAGTGAAGTTTTAAAATTATTGCAACATTGTTTACTTCAAGGCACTGTATTAGAAAATTAGCTTTGGGTGCTGTGTTGTCAAGCCAAATGTGCATGGCTTTGGGGGGCAGATTTTGGTGGTTTGAGGCAATAAACAAAAATCAGCATAAAAAACTACCACATCCTTCGTTTTATAAATCTAATCAGAAGCCTCTTTTTGTAAGCTATTGATATTTAAGATTTATAGAAATGTTGGACAGTGTAAGACATGACAAGGTAATAATAATTTATAAATTATCAAGGGTTCATGGGGCTGGGGCACAGGGAGGAAAGGGAAAAATGAGGAACTGATACCAAGGGCTCAGGTAGAAAGAAAATGTTTTAAGAATGATGATGGCAGCAAATGTACAAATGTGCTTGACCCAATGGATGGATGGATGGATTATGATAAGAGTTGTATCAGTCCTCAATAAAGTGATTTTTTTAAAAAAGATTTACGGAAACCTCCCCAGACTAAATGTCAGCAAGCCTCTACTATTTCTAAAAATTGTATTCTTTAGCACATAAGTCCCCTCACTTGACTTCAACAGGGGAGATATTTTTCCAAGGAAGTATTTATCAACAGGTAAAATTTTATTCAGTGACAGAAATAGTTGTGACTTACAGCATCTGGACCAATGTTTAGTAATTTGCTTATCTTCACTTTCAACATCCACCTATAATATGGCATGCAGTCTGCCAAGGGACAGCGGGGTGGGGGTGACTGAAATGCTTATATTGCTATATTTGATTTACAAAGTGGGTATTCATTAAGTGTGGCTTTATCACACCCTCTCATATGCTCACGTGGAATTCATGATCTTAACTATGTATGTTAGTATGTTCCACATTTTACAATACAGAAAGTTTGCTCTACCCCAGTGAGTCTGCTTTTGTGACTCAACATCATTATTTTTAAATTATCTTCTGTTTAATGCCTAACCAACAGCCATTTCTACCAATTCTTCAATTCCACGGCTTCCTCTTTTAGTTGATTGAACAAGCATCGTATCAAAAGCTACATGTTTTGACAGAGTAATTATGTGAGTTAGTTGGATTATGGTTTTTGAAGGAATAATATGTGGACTTCAAAATCTCTGAAAATGTGTTAGAATCAGTGTTATCAATCCTTGTTCTTTAAGAATTATTTTTCCTTCTTTGTGTTATAAATAACAACCACTACTTGGCTCTAGGGGCCAGGAGACCCTGAATGATAGTAGTTCCTCTCTCTTTTATGCTACTAGACATCCAGAGGGTCTCAAAATGAAGAAAAACTGCGAATAAGATGAACTTGTGTTGATAATGTTCATATATATATATATATATATATAGCGAAAGTTTGACCTGGAATAAAGACATGAAGCCTTGTTAGACTTTTATAGAAAACTTTTTTTATTATCTTTAATTTGTAAGGGCAATTGCATATACAATTTCTTTTAGGGAATTATCATCTGGGATTACTTTTTTGATTTTCAGTCATTTACAAAAAAGAGATTGATGCTCTGTGTAGAATAGTTCAATATTCCAAATTCTACTGGGATAGAGATTATCTGAAATTCAGCGATGTCTGTGTAAACAGTTTCCTTAGCATCTGCCTTTTAGTTGGTGTATATATTGTCAGAAGTAAATGATGTTTTGCAACTTTTAAAGCTAGGGTGAACAGGGCATTTCATCATTGAACCTGTCTTTTAGGAATATATTATCCAAAACCAGATACTATGATATTACCAGAACTAGCTCATCCTAGCAACAGGGTCTTTGGCAGCAGGGATGGCATGAGGGTAAAGAGTACCAGGGAAATCACTAAGCTTGGACCCCCATTCTCAATTTCAAAATGAATGGATGTTCATAGTACCAATTTATCAGAAGAGACACCGCTGCCCCTCTTGGCCTTCTCATACCTTGTCCACTGCCTCAGTCAAGTGACTTTCAAAATGATGGTGCCTAGGAATGTCATTCTGCTCCTCTCTGGATTTGGACCTGTACTCACTTCTGATACACTTCTGGGTGTGTATAAAGGTTGAGGAATGACTCTGGGCTCTAGATGGTGGATATAAATTACTTCAGGATACCTAGCCTTTTCAATGAGACCCAGGGACCATGCCAGACCCTTCACATGTGGACACACCTCTGCTTTGCAGTCACAATCTTTGTACGTTAAGGTAAACTTTAGGAAAGTTTAAGGAATGAATCAATTACATCAGTAGTACTTATTGACATGTAACAGGATCTGACTACCTTTTCTATTCATTAACATGTTCCTATAAGAAATTTTTAAAATTAAAGGATCAGAAAACAGAGCCAAAGTTATTCTCATAAAAATGGAAATGGTTTAACATGATATACCCTCAGTTGAGTTTGTTACATTAAGGGAAACTACTCAGAAGTCAAACCTCTCTTTTTTTATTAATAAATATTTGAATCACGTCGTTTTAGATAAGTTTAACAAGAGTACACATCATTTCATCCAGAGATAACAGCAACACTGGCAAATAGTGCCTCTTATGCCTGCCATTATGTTATTGCTATGTCCTCCACAACAACATGTCCTGATTTTAATTACCAGAGACAAACCAAAACATGAACTTTGAGTCTCATTCTGATTACATACAAATATCCAGCACTTTTGAAAAATGTTTTTTGAAAAGTGGTCTTTGTCCCAGAAGGAAATAGAGAAAGGAAGGAAGGAAAGTCGATAGGCAAGTTGAAAGGAGAAAAGGATAGAAGGAAGGCTAGGAAGAGGAAAAGAGGGAGTGAGAGAAGGCATTTTTAAAAGCCTGGTACAATTACACAGTAGGTCTCTGACATTCTCTATGCTGGTATGATTTCTAAATGGTAAGTAACATGGAAACAGTTACCCCTGCGAGCTCCCTGTTGCATGCTTTAATTAAAACAACAATTTACAACAAATCAACCCTTGGGTAAATTGTTCTTTGGTTTAAATCTTTGTCATCACCCCGAATTTTGGTGAATTCACTTTGCTTTTAACTTAAACTGGCCTCTCCTTCATTATTTCATTTTGAAATGAAACACCAAGTACCAGAGATAAAATTTCAGAATGAAAAAAAAAGTTGTGTTTGTGTCTATGTAGGTGTTTACATCCAACCCCTGTATACAAATTGTTTTTTTAAAAAAAAGATGCTGTATCATAGTGCTTTATTCCAACTTAATCTCATCCTTGAATGAACTTCCTTCAAGTTTCAACCATTAAAAAAAAAAGTCAATTTCCTGGTGGTTGTAATTTAATTAAATAACCTTTCACACTGAGCAAAACCCCAAAGCAAAAGGGCCATTAATCTTTCTAGTGATTAGAGCCACCTCTAGAGCTTCAAACATTTACCTCTCCTTCCCCGCAGTAGAAACGCTTTTAGGAGGATCATGGTTCATACCTCACATTCCCTGGAGCCAGAGATGGTATATGTGCAGGGCCCAGATCCATTAACCGATATATCCATGGTCTCAGAGTTTGTAGGCTTGTAGTCCACATAATACTCCTGTAAAGGGGAATTCATTTGTCTTTCCGACTCTCTGGCCTTTTTCCGTCGCCTCTTCATAAGAGCATGCTGCTGAAGTTGCTTCATGCTGGCTGGGTAGCGTTTCCAAGATACGTAGATGACCAGGAGGATCATGGCCACGGACAGGAAGAGAGCCACACTCCCTGCAATGATCTTGTGAAACGAAACATGCTCATACTCTTGCTCTGTGCCAGGAATCTGAAACCCCGGGGAAGGGCTGGGTAGTTCAAGGGTGGGTTGAGTGGCGCCAGGTTTGGCAAAAGTAGGTTTAGGGACAATCAGAGGCCTGTGGGGAGTTTGGGGGACCAGGGGTGCTCTCTCTGTGTTGACCACGTGGACTTCAGAGCAGAGGTTATAGGTTTCCACGGCGTCACTAACCTTTTCTCCCTGGATAGGCTTAGGTCCCGCACATATCATGGCGCTCTCCTTAGTCCCTTTGAAATTCTTAAGCCAGGAATACAAAGGACAAATGCTCCGACTACATTCCCACATATTTCCAGACAAGGTGATGGATATTAATGAAATCCACGCATTGACAGTTTCCTGTGAGATGTTGGTAAGCTTATTGGAATCCAAATTCAATTTTTGCAAATTGGGCAAACACTTGAATGTGCCGGGCTCGATTCCTTGGATGTCATTGCCCGATAAATCCAAGTTATGCAAGGAACTCCAAGTCCACGTCAAGCCTTGGCTAATGGAGCGAATCCTGTTCCATTGTAGGTAAATGGAGCGGAGGTTGAAGAGTCGGGGAAAATGAGCGAAGTTGATTTTGGAAAACTGGTTATGCTCCAAGTGCAGCTCCTTTAACTTTAAGAGGCCGGCAAAAGCATTTCTGGACAAGCTGCGAAGACGATTGTAACCCAAATCCAGAAAGTCTAGATTTCGACAGTCTTGAAAAACTCTTATGGGCACCGTCTTCAGTGAGTTAGATCTCAAGTGCAAAATGATGAGTTTCCGAAGGCCTTTAAATTGTTCTGATTGCAATGTCTGAAGCTTATTGTACGAGAGGTCCAGGTTGCGGAGATTGGGAACTGGGTGAAATGTTTTATTGTGCAGATAGGTAATTTTGTTGGAGCTTAGAATTAATTCTTTCAGTCTACGGATTCCTTGAAATGCATCTTCATCCACTGAGCTAATGTAATTATGGTCAAGATAAAGCCATATGAGCTGGTTAAGGCCAGCAAACTGATTGGATTTGAGTTTCTGAATGCTGTTGAACCTTAGTGATAAGCCTTGTGACCCGCCAGAAATGTTCTCTGGGATACCTGCGAAAGCATGGGACTCGCAGTATACAATTTTGCCATCGCATCTGCAGTTCTTTGGGCAAGCTCTCTGAGCCCCCGTGAGCATGACAAGCAGCAGTGTAGGAAGCAGCACTAGCACCACACTCATGCCTCTCAGCTGCGTAATTAAATGGAAACCTACAATATTAAAAAGAAGACAAATGCAAATTGTAAAGCTATTCAAATAAATCACCATCGGCTTGCCTCTTATCAGGGATTTCATCTAGTGTGGAAACGGGACAGCTGATTTATGACACAATGTCAACAACATTTAACACACGATTTTCTGTAGTACTGCGTGTTCACCATTTAGGTTCAATCTTTCTCTCGGGATATTCAAGTCACCCCACTATCATAGACCTAAGAAAAGGCTTTGGGAGTTTGAGGAGTTCAAATGTATATCATCACGGAAAACACAGACTCGTTCTTATCACTTAAAGCTGGCATTCTGACATTTTGATAACAAGAATATTTGTCTCGTCACTGTGTTGAACACCAGTATAAAAGTATAAAAAGCAAGTACACTCTGCCTTCGGGTAAGGGCAAAAATGTGACTTAGTAATGCCAGTACTTAGTTATCTTCCCTAACTGAGCAGACAGGCTGTGACTTGGCAAAGGAGCGCCAGGAAGCTGGCAACATCACCCATTTGCCCTGTCTGAAATTGTACATTTATTACATAAGAGAAAACACAATAGATGAGCTCTGGAAAATGACATTGGGCTAGTATGGCAGCAAATGGAGCATGGGATGAAGAGTGGTAGCAGGCTGAAGCGATCTCCAGCTTGTTAATAAGTATATATATATATATATGCTCACAACCTTAAGCAGAAGCAGCACACTGAGCCTCCTTCGCCCAGTGAAACGCAGGCGAAGAACCCAGACTATGGCCAACACTGAGCACTCCAAAGTTAGGTTGTCAAATGCTTAGTAAACAGTGAAAACTTGACATCCTACCGGTTTTCCCACCATGTTAATACAGTTACTTTTGCAAATTTCAGGGATGGACCAGAAGAGCAGACTCCTCCCCCTCCCTCTGGGGACCTGCTTACATTTCTCACGGACTTTCTTTTCCTCCCCTATCTCCATTAACTTCAGAAAACCTGCAAAGTTGCAGTGGATTGGCACTTAGGCTGCATTTCCAAGTCGCTGCATGTTAAGGGGCTTCTTACCTCTGTCAACAGTAGATTTATTATTTCTCAGCGGTGGGGAGGAAAAAAAGAAAAAAGAAAACTACCGCGTGCTGCAATTCTTTTTTTGAAATATTTCTATTTTTAATCAAGCGGCAGTGAGCCAAACCTTTAATGCAACCGAAAAGAAGGGGGGGAAGAAAAATACCCCTTTCGTTCATTCAAATAGTTGTATTTATTTATCTTTCTTTCTTTCTTTTTTTTTTAATTAACCCTCGATCTTGCTCTGTCCTCCTGCCAGCTACAGACTATTGAAATACATTCTAGCTCTCCCAGACAGGAGAAGGGGCGGGG
>NW_022111368.1:33091022-33126008 GCF_000313985.2 Echinops telfairi
GTGGGAGGGGGGAGAGCCAGTTACACTTGAAAAAATAAGACTGGCGAATGACTACTGGACCTTTAGAAGCCGCGCTCGGGATACAGCTTCACAGATCAAACAACCCCCTGTGCAGCCCCAAATAAAGTAACGGCTTCACCCTGTCCACACGCAATAAAGTGCTAACAATCTTCCTGACGGGAGCCAGAAATACAAGCGTGGTTAATAATACCAAGAAACAGAAACAAACACAATATTTGTCTCCTGCTCAATTCCCTAGCTGTGGTTACACAGAAGGTAGAGACCGCCTTCAAGATCTTTCTCTGGAGTCTGTTTAACTCCATGTTATGGGTTTAAGGATTTAACATAATAGCAATAAAATACTGCAAAAGAGGAAAATGATATAATAGCAACTATAGTGAGAAGCTGCTGCTTTTTTGCCTGTTTCTCTTCTTTTGATCAGCTGCTGCCACCACCACGGAGGATAGGAAGCCAAGAGGACCAGAATTGCTAAGAAGGAAACAACAAAAGTTCACTTACCCATCCTTTGTCATCCAAAAACCTTCGCCCACCTCTCTCAGTTTTCTTCTTCCTTCACCCCTTGTGCTGAAGTCACCGCCACCTTCATGTCACAGTGCGGCTGTCATTCACACCATCCTGACCCCGCATGTGAGCTAGTCCCTCCATACAAACTTCCCCGGAGAGCGGAGAGCGCAGGCAAAAAACATTTACATATGTATTTAATAAAAACTGGCACCGGGTGGGATGGGGGGATAAGGAGAAAGATGCCGGGAAGGGGGTGGGGGGTGTCTCTAGGCTCTGAAGACCATTGTGAAATTCACCAGAGACCCGTCAGCAGTAATTGGCAATCTGTGGGAAATAGCTACTGCTCCTCTTGAAGGTAACCAACTTCTCTGTGAAAAGAGAGAGAAAAATCTTCAGAATACCTGGCATTCCTTATTGTGCTGGCTTTTGCCATTCCCAGAAAAAGCAATTCATCCTCTAGATTTTCAGTTCTTGCTTCAAGTAGGCCTCCTGTGCTGTGTGAGACCCCAGTTTAAAAGCTACGCAGGCTAGGTTTATCCATTTAGCCGGTCAGGTTTAAAGTGTTTTGTAGCTGTGCTGAGAGGCAGCCCTTGTCTAATTCAGAAGGCTTTCCAGAGACTGATGATGCTCAGAGCTTGTTGGTGCTAATGCTTGAGTTTGTGATACACTGAGTGCCCTCCGCTGGAGAAAACAGATTGCACATTAAAGACGGGAACAAGTGAGCCTGTCAGTGGTGTGCAGCCTTCCCTTCCTCTGAAAGGGGAATTAAAGGCACAGGATCACTTTTTTCCCCCTCTCTCTCACCACTAATCTAAATGATCACAGCTTTATGTCAAAAGGTTATTTTCAGTGATAGCAAATATTAAGTAAACATCTGCATCTGTAGTTATTCTGCATTCGTAGTTTGTTTTCATTTTATGTTTTAAGTTGCCTAAAGTTGATTTTTTTCTCCCTCCAATAAACGTCACAGGTCATTTATTTATTTGCATGTTGATTGATTGATTTTAGTGATATACATCATTTGCATTTTATTTTTGTTGAAATTTGATTTTTTTATTTACTTTTTTAAACCAAACCACATAAGGAAGCCATCATACTCAAGGGGGAAAAAATGATTTCATCACTTCTAAAGATAGTGGCAGAGTGGTGCGAGTTGGGCGGCTAACCATAAAGTCAGCAGTTTGAAGCCACTAGCTGCTCCTTGGGAGAATAACTGAGTTTTCTACTCCGGAAGGAGTTACAGTATCAGAAGTAACAGGAGCAATTCTACCCTGTCTTATAGGGTCACTTCAAATAAGAATCCACTTAAGGTCAGGGAATTTGGGTTGGGTTTTTGTTTTTTAAAGATAATTACATTGTTTAAAGTCAAATACTCATATTTCCAACTTATCAACTAGAATCTGCAATCTCAGGATATTTTTTGTAAAGTCTAGATCATTGCACTTTAGAAATTGTATAAGGCTTATACTATAATCCTTAGAACAGTATTAGAATAGTATTAAGGATAATAGCATTAATACTATTTTACTAAATGTACAACAAATCAGACAGACCTAGATAAGAGGATGTTTTCAAATTGACATCAATTATCCCAGTGACTTTCCTCAAAGTAGTCTTCATATAATTCATAGTATTTGTTATGAAATTTATTTACCTTAATGTGCAATTCAAGAAAATCTAAAACTATTAAAATATAAGAATTTTATTATGCGTCTCTATAATTTATGAAAGCTTGCTCAAAATTATGAGGAATGAAATGATAAAATACATAAGATGTATCTTAAAAAAAGAAAAAAGAAAACTTTCACTTTATTCGAACTTGTGCTTAACTTTGAAGAAATGTCAACAACGAAAACAAGTCCTCGCCTCTTTTGTTTTCTCCATTATCCTCTGAAAAATAGCAACTTTTGGTGCAATCCAGAATGAACTGAGCATACAGAGACAGTCTGCCAAGTAAAATATTAAATCTGTTGTAGCACGTGTGAGTTTCAATGGATTTTACTTAAGAATCTCAAATGTCCTTGAATTTCTGCAAATGAGTATATTTTGATATGTCCCTTGATTTTAGATTATCTGCCAAACTACTAGTTGTTTAATGGATCTTACCCTTCCAAAGGGGTTCTAGTAGAAGTGAATAAGCACCAGGCTCCTAACCTAAAGTACAGCAGTTCAAACTCACCAGTCTCTCCATGGGAGAATGTTGTGGCAATCTACTCCTGTAAAGATTTCCAGCCTCGGCAACACAATAGGGCGGTTCTACTCTGTGTAGGGTTGCTATGAGAGGCAATCAACCCCATGGAAAAGTGTTGGTTTTTTGTTTGTTTGTTTGTTTGTTTTATTTAACCTATGGAGTTCGGTTCTACTTTGTGGGACACAGGTCCACTTATGAGTTGAAATTGATTGAAAAGCAATGTTTGACTTTTAGTTGTGTATCATATAAAGGGAAAATATAACTAGACTCTTTTTTTTTTAATAGATCATCATAGGCAAGAAGTTGATGGGTAGTGTAAATAGGTAACTGCAAACTGAAAGGCTGAAATTGAGCCTTCAAAACCACCCACAGGTACCATGGAAAGAAGTTGGGACGGTAACCTGCTGCTGAAATGTTAAAGTGCAATCACCCAGTGAGTGTAGTTCTACTTTGCATATGTGGAGCCACTATTAGTCTGAATCTACTAGATGGCAACTAACAACAATGCCATATACAATTGTTTAATACCTAAAACTTCTTAAAGAACCAGAAGGGAGAGATACCCCAAATATAGCTCTGTGTGTTAAGAGATATCTAAATTTCTATTTTAGAAGTGTGTGCCATTTTATATAGTCCCTTTCCTTTCATTTGCTTGAATAAAAGACACAAGAACATTTATTGATAACAGTTTGGGGAAGCCCATGATATTATCTACATTTGTAATGTATGGACTGGCAAAAATGAAAGCTTTGCTTAAAGTATTAACATATAATAAATACACAAAAATGATATACATATAAGTGTTTTAGGGGATACAATACAAAGAACAACAAGCCCCATCTCAATATCTAATGGTAAGGGATTAATTAAGGGAATATTATATATTTTACATTTATAGACTAGACTGCATTCTTTCATTATTTTTTAAAATGTTTGTATTTACTGACAGAAAATGATGACAATAATGTATAAATTACATAGCTTGGGGACAAAATAAATATAGATATTACAGAAAGATGGTAAAAGGGAGTCTATTTCTGTACGTTGTTTTATCTGCATGAGGTAAAAATAAAATGTTAACAGATCATCCTGAGAGGTACATTTTGGATATATTTAATGTCATCTATGATTTTTCTTTTTTTAATCTATCTACATTTTATAAATTTTTTATATAATGAATATGTATTATATGTAAATATAGACACACTTATCTAGATATATATGTATATGTACATATATTTCTTTTTGTTGCATGAATAAAAGATATAAGATCATCTATTGATAGTAGTTTGTGGGCACCCATAATGCTACCCACATCTATAGTGTAATAACTGGCGAAAATGGCACCTTATTTTGCAGTATTAAGATCTAATAGATGTTTCATTCCAAAGGAGTTACTGGATCTTATGCAGAATTTGAAAGGTTATGATCAAAAGACTACTAAACCAAACTGAGAAAAAGCAGTTACTGGTTCCTTCAACACATTGTGAGGATATAACTGGATCAAGAGACTTGAGAGTGGCGGAAGATGTGTAGAACACTTCTTACTATTACTTGCCTTCTCCCATCTCTTATCCCTCCCATGTGAAAGAGATGTGTATAATTTTCAGCTTCTCACTTACTGCCATTGAATTGTTTCTAACTCATAGTGACCCTATAGGACAGGGGAGAATGAACTATCACTGTGGGTTTCTGAGACTTTAACTGTTTGAGAGAGTAGAAAGTCTCATCTTCCGCCTATGTAGGCCCTGGTGGCTTCCAACTGTTCACCTTGAGGTTGGCAGCCCAACATGCAACCAGTATGACACCAGGGCTCCCTCTCTTCAATTCCATTGTAGGGAAAGGAATTTCTAGAGACTACTTCAAGAACTGGGTGTGTGTTGTTTTCAGCAGTGAGCCTGACAATTGAAAGGGTCTGATTTCTGTTTGGAAAATCCAGAGAATTGAGGCCTGAGTTGTCAGAGCAGAGTAACTTAGTGCTGCAGTAGTTTTATTCCATTTGTCTCTATAAAAACAGGTACAATTGTTTTCCGTGAGAGAGAGAGTGGGTGTGTGGAAGAACAAGTCAAGGTAGAATTAGCAGGTCCCATCCGAATGGGACCTCCACCGAAGGAGTCTATGAGTACATTACCAAATAAAACAAAAACAAATAAAAGGGGTGGGTGGGGGGCAACCATAACAAAACAAACACACTAATCCACAGTGGCCAAGCACCAGACAATGAAGAAAACTATAGATTATTTTTTTATGATGGTACCTAATGGAACTAAGAGATTAAGAAATAACTTTAGACAATTGCTAGACACAGATGTTACAAATCCTACTTATTACAGTGTTAATCAAGCAATGTTTCCTGCATAGATCTGAAATAATATTTGTTAGATGCAGGAGGAGGTAAGTAAAAAGGGAAGAATTTAACTTGACTTCATATTTCACCTAGGTAACAGATGGCCCACTGCAACCGGTCTCACCTAAGGAGTAGGGGAGAGAAATTCCTAGCATACATGAAATATTTACTCCTGAATAATATCCAGATTTGACACCTCATTTACTGACTTGAGACTTCATGTATTACAACAAAGAGACTTTTTGTTACATCAAAGAGCACTGGATAATTTATTTTATTTTGATTTTTATTAAAACATTGTTTTATCGGGGATTCTAACTACTCTTGCTACAATCCATACACGGATTGCATCAGGCATGATTGTACATATGTTGCCTTCATTCTTTTCTAGACATTCACTTTCTATTGAGTCTTGATATCAGCTCCTCTTTATTTCACTCCCTCCCCCAAGCCCCCAAACCCTCATGTAACCTTGATAAATTATAAATTATTATTATTATTTTCATATCTCACACCAACTGCTGTCTCCCTTCACCCACATTTTCTGTGTTCTTACCCCTGGAGAGGAATGTATGGTTATGTGTCAATCATTGTGATCATTTCCCCCTTTCTCCATTCCTCTCCCTCTCTTCGCCCTACCCTTCTGGTATCACTCACAATTCCCACTCCTGTTCCTGGATTCTGTGTGTCATAAACTCATGTCTCTTATGTAAACCTGTGTACCTTCTCTGGTCTAGTCTGAATTGAGAAGCAGCACTGGTGTCATGATAGTGGGGTGTGAGGAAGCCTCAAGGAACCAGAGGAATATTGTGTGTTTCATCAATGCTTTATTGCACCCTGGTTGGCTCATCCCTTCCCTGTGGTCCCTCTGTGGGGGAATTGTTCCACTGTCTACAGATGGACTTTTAGTCTCTGCTCCAGCTCCCTTTATTCTTAACAACATGTTTTTGTTTGTTTTATTTTGTGTCTTCTGATGCCTATTACCCAATACCTATGTCTCCTCATGGTTAAACTGGCGGTGTGATTCTTCCATGTGGGCTTGTTGTTTCTCTGCTGAATGGCTGCTTATTTAACTTCAAGACCTTAAGGCCCCAGATGCTGTGTCTTTTAATAGCTAGGCACCATCCACCTCCTTCACCACATTTGCTTATGCACCCATTTTGTCTTCAGTGATTGTGTCATGAGGATGAGCATCTCAGAATGCCAATTCTTAGAACAAAATGTTCTTGAATTGAAGGAGGGTATGAGCAGAGGCCCAAAGTCCATCCACTACCTCAGTGTATTGCCATATAAATATATGTACATAGGCCAATGCTTCTATGTTTGTGGATCAATGTATTTTCGTATGTAGACACCTATGCCTATACCTGCATCCATTGCTTTGATTCCTAGGTCCTTCCTCTGTTTCCTTTTAACTTCCTCCTGCCTCATCATCACTTTCCTCCTATTTCTGCCTCTTAATACTTCCTTTTAGCTAGTTTGCTGTTGCTGCGACTCCCCCAGCATCTCTGTCTTCCTTGTTGACTCTAATTCCCCAGTTGCCTCCCTGTCTATGATGTGGCCTACACATCACACACTTCCCCCACCATTCTATCCCCCCAAGTCCCCCTGGGACCGTAGGTCCCACTGCTTTCTCCTTGGGCTTGCTTCCCATGCCTGTCTTCTATAAGTAGGCATATCAATAGACCAAACAAAAAGAAAACAAAAGATTGAAAATAATTCCAGAACTGTTCGCTGACCTTCAAGACTATCTCCCCACTGGTCATGGGGGGAAACAGGGAGCTTCCCCTCCTAGCGTGAAGTCCATTTGGGGGGGAGGCTCTTCAGGGGATTCATAGACCCTACTTTGTTTTGCTCCAGTTGCTGATCCGTTATGTTCCCTTCTTGATCCACCCCGCTGTAGGGCATTCAGACTACTGTGTAACCTCAGAATTGTCCTCTGTCACAGTCTGCTCCAGTAAGGGGACAATATGACATGAGCTGTCATCAGCCCCACAACCCCCTCTTTGTCCCAACAACTCCCCGCAGGGACATAGTGCTCAGGGCCTGGAGTGCCAGCATGGGGTCCAGACCTACTGTGCCTTTCTCTTCTTCCTTCCTGGTCTGCTTCCATGTGCCTGTGGTGTGGTGGCCCCTCTCCCCAACCTGCAGGATTAGTGTTGTCCCCTGTCACAATATTTCTAGGGAGGAGGTAAGTTTGGCTCTGATTGGGGCCTGCTCTGTAACCCTCTCTTTTCATGCATTCCTCCATGCGGCCACATGGCCCTCATGGTTTGGTGCACCATAGTAGGGTCTGCATGCCCACTCCCAATTCTGTGCAGACAAAACCAATACTCTCCCCCACTAGGTGGGTTACTGTCCTGCTCCCCGCATGTCATCATCTCACTTTTGTGCCCCCCCCCCTTTTCCTCCTCCTCCTCCTCCCCTTTCCCCTTCTTTGTGTTGGACCAACATGTACCTCCTTGGGTTTGATCTAACCTCCTCCTGTCTCCCTGTACCTCAAGCTGAATATTGTGAGATAGGTGGTTTCTCTTCTATACCTACTGTGCTAATTACACTTATCTTGGGGACGCATGCCGTACTTCTCCTTTTGTGATTGGCTGACCTCGCTTAGCATAATTTCTTCCAACTTTTCCTATGAAATGACCTGTTTCATGTGCTCATCCATGCTTTTTAGTGATGCATAGTACTCCATTGTGTATATATGCCAGATTTTACTGATCTACTGAGAAAAATTTAGGTTGTTCCAAACTCCTTGCAATTGTGAATTGCGCTGCAATAAATATTGGAGTGCAGATGACTGGTCGTGGTTTATTTCTTACCTCTTCTGGGCATATGGTCAGTAGAGGAATAGTTGGATCATAAGGTAGATCACTTTCTATTTCCTTTAAATATCACGAGATACATACCCACAAGACCACCACGAGTGGAGGAGAGCTCCTGTCTCACCACATCCCCTCCAACATTTGTTGCTCTCTGATTTTCTGATTCGGGTTAACCTCAAGGGTGTTATATGGTATCTCATGGTTGTTTTGATTTGCATCTCTCTCATGGCTAATTAACAGGAGCATTTTCTCATATGTTTATTGGCCATACGGGTCTCCTCCCTAGTGCAACTTCTTTTCAGTTCTCTTGCCCACTTCGTCAAGGGGTTAGCTGTTTTCCTCTTTTTGCAGGCCAGGAGGGTATTGTAGATTTTCATAATGGACCCTTTGTCTGTTGTGTCATTGCTAAAAATCCTCTCCAAATCTCTGGGTTACCTTGTAATCTTCTTGGTGAAATATTTTGATATACATAGGTTTTTTATACTTAGTAAATCCCACTTGTTGATTTCAGGTTCCCCTGTGTATATACCCTGCTCTATTGCAACTAGCCTCTGTATTTCTTGGGCCAAGATTCTTAGATTTATCCTGATTCCTTCACTGATGGTCCTGATAGTTTGGAGTTTTACTTCTAGGTCTGTGATCCACCTTGTGTTGTTCTTGTGCATGGGGTGTGGTAAACATCTTGTTTCATTTTTCTAAATGTGGATATCCATTGTTTTCAGCAGCACTTATTAAAGAGGGCATCCGACTCCCACTTGATGCTTTTGAGGCCCTTGTCGAAGATCAGTTGTCTATATGCTGATGATTTTATTTCTGGGTTTTCTGTTCTTTTCCATTGATTTGAGTATCCATCTTTATACCAGTACCACGTTGTTATGACCACTGTGTAGTAGGTGTTAAATCCAGGTAAAGTAAGCCCTCTGACTTTATTCTTCTTCTTGAGGAGTTTTCTGATAATTCTGGGCTTCTTCCCTTCCATACGAAATTGGTGGTCAGTTTTTCCAGTTCTTTGAAGAAGGTTGTTGGTATTTGAATCAGAATAGCATTAAACTTATAAAGTACCTTGGGTAAGATCAACATTTTTACTATATTGAGACTTCCATTCCAAGAGTATGGAACATTCTTTCATTTGTGGATTTCGCCTTTGGTTTCCTGTAGTAGGGTCTTGTAGTTTTCCATGTATAGGTCTTTTGTTGTTGTTGTTAAATATATCCCTAGATATTTCCATTTATCCTTGGCTATTGTGAGGGGTACTGCCTTCTTGATCTCCACTTCCATGGTCTAGTCTGATGTATATAGCAAACCAATTGACGTCTGTCTGTTGATCTTGTATCCTACCACTTGTCTGTATTTCTCTATTGCTCTCAGTACTCAGATTGTGGAGCTTTTGAGATTTTCAATGTATAGAATCATGTCATCTGCAAATAGTGATAATTTTACCTCCTCCTCTCTCAGATAGATGCCTTTAATGTCCTTCCGCTCTCTTGTGCTGTTTATCTAGGATCTCCAGTATGATATTGAATAGAAGTGGGGACAAGGGATAACCTTGTCGAGACCCCTTTTTCAGTGGATTGATTTTTGTCTTTTTTCCATTGACTATGATGTTGGCTGTTGGCTTTTCGTAGATAGCCTGTATTGACTTGAGGAATTGTCCTTCCATTCCTATGTTCTTTAGCATCTTAATTAGGAATGGGCATATGGTGTTGTCAAATGTTTTTTCTGTAGCTATCGATACTATCATGTGATTCTTATAATTTTTCTAATCAATGTGGTGTATAATATTGATGGATTTACAGATGTTCAATCATCCTTGAATCCTTAGGATGAATCCTACCTGATCATAGTGGATGATATGTCTTATATTCTTTTGTATTCTATTGGCCAATATCTTGTTAAGGATTTTTGCATCTATGTTCATTAATAATATCGGTCTGTAGTTCTCTTCCTGTGGGATCCTTGGCCTGTTTGGGGATCAAAGCTATACTGGCTTTGTAAAATGAGTTTGGGAGTTGCCATCCTTTCTACACTCTGGACTACTTTGTGGCGGATCGGTGTTAGCTTTTCCCTGAATGCTTGGTAGAATTCTCCCGTGAAGCCGTCTGGTCTGGATTTCTTTTTTATGTTTGTTTGTTTTGTTTGGTACTTCTTGATAACCATGTCTATTTCTTCTTTTGCTATGGGTTTGTTTAGATTCTTGACCTCTATCTGGGATAGTCTAGGGAGGGATTGTTTTCCCAAGTATTTATCCATGTTTTCCACATTGTTGAATTCATTAGAGTAGAAACTTTCATAGTACTTTGTGATTACAGTTTTAGTCATATTGGGGTCTGTTGTGATTCCCCCTGCTTCATGCCACATCCTGGTTATTGCTGTTTCCTCTTTCCTTTTTTTGACTGGGTTTGCCAGGAGTCTGTTGATTCTGTTGAATCCTTTCAAAGAACCAGCTTTTTGCTGCATTAATCTTTTGAATAGTTCTCTTGTCTTCCCACTGGTTTAACTCTGCCCTGATTTTTATTATTTCTTTTCTTTTACTATCGGAGGGGTTGTTCTGTTGACTCTGTTCTTGTTGCTGGAGGTTTTGTGAAAGCATATCAGTCCTAAGTCTCTCTTCCTTGTTCATCCATGTACTTATTGCTATCAAGCTACCTCTGATAACTGCTTTTACAGTATTCCATAAGTTTTTGATATGTAGAATTCTCATTCTAATTAGTTTCTAGAAACTTCTGAGACTCCTCCCTAATCTGGGCCAGTACCGACTCATGTCTCAGAAGATCATTATTCATCCTCCAATTGTTTCCCCTTGTTTTCTGGGTCATCCTTTTATTGATCTCCAGATTTATGGTCTGGTGATCTGAGAGGAACGTCTGAGTAATCTCTATGTGCTTAAATTTACTCAGGCTCAACATGTGGCCCACCATGTGGTCTATTTTCAATAATGAGCCATGTGGACTTGAGAGGGATATGAACATTTTTGTGTTTGGATGGAAAGATCCAGTTTGGATATCACATCCAGTTGCCTAGTTGTAGTGTTTAGCTCTATAACCTTTCTGATGAGCTTCCTTGGCAGTGATATATCTTTCTCTGATAGCGTTGTATTAAAGAACCTGTGATTTCTTTTTTCATGTTTTGAATAATTTGTTTGACAAATGTTGTGGGTCTATTGTTAGGCACATATATATTCATTATGCTCACTGGTTCCTGGTTAACTGATCCTTAGAGCCTTATATTGTGCCCCTCCTTATCTCTTTTTATGGTTTGAACCTTGGAGTCAATTTTGCCAGAGATTAGGATTTCAAACAGTGCTTTTTAAAATTTGCCATCTGCCTGGTATATTTTCCACCAGCCTTTAATTCTTAGTTTAATTTTGTCTGAGAGCTTAAGATTGAGTGGGTTATGTTTCCCAAGCCAGTCTGCAAGCCTTTTTATTTTGGTGTAGGAATTGAGACCCTTGACATTTAGAGCTATTATGATTTGTGGATTCATTGCTGTCATCTTCCCTTTATATCATTGTGCTGTGTGTCTTTGTGGGGGGCTTCTTTATTGCCTTCTTTTCTCTATGAGCCCATATTATCTTGGTGATTGTTATCAGCACATTGACTTTTGGGTGGATTTGGGCTACATGATTTTCTCCTACTTGTGCTTAGCAGATGTTGGTCTTCTGGCCATAGTGAGTTGGCAAGGGTCTTCTGCAGAGATGGGTGTCTCACAGTGTATTCTTTGCATTCTTCCTTATCTTGAAAGATCCTTATCTCTCCTTCTATCTTAATAGATAATTTGGCAGGTAGATGATTTTCTTGGGCAGGTAATTTTTTTTCTTGCAGAATTTGGAAGATGCTATTCCACTCTCTCCTCCTCTTCATTGTTTCTGCTGATAGGTCTAAGCATATTCTTATATGAGAACCATTGTATGTGACTGTCTTCCTTTTTTTTGCTGCTCTTAGAATTTTCTCTTTTTCCTCGAAATTGGATACTTTAACTCATATACCTTGATGAGTTCTTCTTGATGTTTAGTCTAATTGGTGTCCTCTCTGCTTCCAGTATGAGTATCAGATTCTCATTCATTAAAGTGAGTAAGTTTGCTGCCAGAAATTCCCTTGCTACTTTATCTGTCGACTTCTTCGCTGTGTCTTGTTTCGGCAGGCCCATAATTCAGAGGTTGTCCATCTTCATAGCACCTGTGATTGATCTCAGGTTTGCTTCTGTCTCTTTTATTATCTTGTTCGACTGTCTTTCTCATTTGCTGAAGTCTGCCTGATTGTCTTCAAGACCATTGATATGATTCTCAGCGTTCTCTAGTCTGTTTGTGAGATCTGTTCTGTCATTGCATCCTTATTCTGCATAGCTTCTCTCATCTCAAAGAAATCTTCTGATTGTGTGTGTGTGTGTGCAGCAAATCCACATCTGATTCCTCTATGAGCACCATGAGATCTGCTGTAGTGATTTGTCTTTCTTGTTTTCTTGTTGGGAGTAATGTGGTATGCTATTGTTCACATGATGATTTCATAAAGCTGGGTGCCATATTTCTGGGAGAACAAGGGGCCCTGTGCTCTTTCTCTGTGTGAGTGGCAAAGGTATTTTCAAGAGCTGCCTGTGGCCTACTATGGGGGTGGGTTGGACTGCTGTGTGGGCAGATGCTGTGGCAACTCAGTGGTCGATGGTACAAGGAGCCTCAGAGACTGAATTGACGCTGGTGACTATATGTGTGCACCTGGGCTTGGTTGACCTGGGCTGTTAGGGCACAATTTTTCAGGTTTTAATATTTTTTTTTAAATTTAAAGCCACCTAATAGACAAAAATGGCAGGGGAGGCCTCGCTGCCATCGGAGGGGATGCTGAGTGAAGGTGGGAACAATCCCACTGTCACTGGTGCAGGTGCCATGGGAAAGCCTCCCCAGGGTGGAGCTTGCGGGCACCAGTGGGGGCAGCTGTGAATAAAACAGTGGGACTTCTGGATAGCTCCAGATACACCAATAGGGCTGTGGGGGCCAATGGGAAGGTGGAGGCTGAATTAGGGTCTAGGGTGGTGTGACCAGCATGAGTCAGGGAACTCCCAGGACCAGGTCACTGATCTGCTGGGTTCTGGAGCTAGGCTAGATTTAAGGAAAGGATGCCCTCTGTACCAGGGATGTGCGTTCCACTGTTCTGCTCGCTTGGGCTTGGAGAGACCAGGGCAGTGATGATCCACACTGCCGGGGAGGTAGTATGCACAGTGCTGCACTGCACCACATGGGATGGGAGTGCTGGGGGCAGCTAGGAACCATGGAAGTGGCAGGAGCCATGCCCCATTGACACGGCAGATGTGGCCACACAGGGGTGGAAGTGTCCTAGGTACTGGTGTGGGGAGCCCCCACAGCCACAGATGATCAAACTTACTACAGGTCATTGCCTGTGGCCCTGGTTGGCTGTTACAAGGGACCAGAGCTTGGTGGCAGAATGGCTGCCTCAGGGAAAGGTTGGAACCATGGGAAAAGGCAGCAGCTCCCCCAGGGGGGTGCCTTGAGGGGACATCTGCTTTGTGGTGGTCAAGTCATGGCTTTAGGGAACTCAACAAGTAAGCCACCCAGCTCCTGGGGTGGCGAACAAGCCAGGGAGTGGAGGTGGGGCACTGACAGGTGCTGACAGCATAGCTGACAGGAAATCCTGGTATAAGGAGGACACAGATCTCCAGAGCTTTGGAGCAAAGCATATGCAGGGTAGGGCTGCCTCCTGGTCAGGGGGGGCACCTTGTGTCTTCATGGGAACTTTTCCACTCACCAAAGTCTTCTCATTGACTTTTTGGACACCATGCTCACCGATCTTTGTGGAACTCACTTATGGGCTGCTTACCTGAGCACCATCGTGAAGCTCTTCCTCGGATAATTCTGATTACTAGCTTTAACTTAGACTGGTAGAAGTATTTATACTAGGGAATTCAGTGCACTATAATCAGGGTACCATTTATTAATTTTTGAATGCCTACTCTTATGACAGTGCTTTGTATCTATCATGACAACGTTGTAGCCAGCGCAAACATGGAGAATTTTTCCTCCAGTATTTGAAAACTGTGATTTGATTGAGCAAACAATCCCCTTACATTATTAATAAGTAAAGGGAATTAGAGCACACAGCTTCCTTTTATTCTTGGGTGCATTCCTCAGCACCTCTCTGGTGATCCAGGAGGCTGAGGAGCAGTTCGCCTGTAGGAAAAACGGGTCAATGAAACAGGAACACACCCAACAAATAGGGAAGAGTGACTTCTGGGGAGTTTCCCCTCAAGATTTATAAAGTTGTTATGCATTGAATTGTGCCCCCTCCTGGTCCCAATATGTGTTGAAATCCTAACCATTTATCGGTGGATGTAACCTCCCTTTGGGAATATGGCTTTTCTTTGTTATGTTAATGGAGTCCTGAAAGTGTAGGGTATGTCCTAAACCTAATTGCTTCTGGGTTATAATAAGAGCAGATTAGACAAAGAAGCAAGCAGAAATAGAGTGGAGAAGGTGGTGTGTGTGGGATAGACTCCATGTGAAAATGGCAAGTAACCAAGGATGCCTGAGCTAGAAAATATGGCACAGAAAAGAATCTATCCCCTCAAGTCAGCACAGTAAGAGACTTCCCGTACAGAATTTGGACTTCTAGTATCTTGACCTGTGACAAATAATTTCCGGTTTTTAAATCTAATAAATTGTGGTATTTCTGTTAAAGCAGAGCTAGATTACTAAGCTAGATGCACATACATATGCAACCTATGAAAGGGGCCACAGCTATGTGCCTGTTTTGCTTACTAGAAATCTTGGTGGCATAATGGTTATACTGTGGGCTGCTAACCACAATACAGGAGTTTGAAGCCACCACCCAACCCATGGAAGAAAGATGAGGCATTTTACTCCCATAAAGAAACTCACAGGGAAAGTTCTCATCTGTCCTACTGGGTAGCTATGTGTCAAAACGGATTCAATCAGTGGCAATGAGTTTCGTTTTGATTTGGTATGCTTACCATTTAATGTTGCAAAAAATATGTGTTCAATAAAATGTTAAGTGAATCTCTTAATCAAATCAACTGGTAACTACTGTTCAATAATCAACACCCAAATCAATCATTTGTGAGTTATAGATATTAACGTCTCTCTTAATACCTTTGTTCTTTCCTAAAATATTGTTTTTCCTAATTAAACTGTTATCACTTAAGAAATGTAAAGTTACAAATGATAAAACATACCCCAAACGATTAAAAGAAAATGGAAAACCATTTTGCTAATGCAAGTGAAAATTTCATAAGTGTTGCTTGATCTTAAAATCAAATGTGTCTACATTTCCTTACTTCATTTCTGAGGTCTGCTTTAAAATGTGCTATTTCTATTCTAATTCTAGTTCCAAGATACTTCCAATATCTCCAGCACCGTGTATACTAGTCCTCAAGGTCCAATTATCATTGCATTGTATCCAGGGGTCTTACTTATTTAAATTTCAATTCATTTTTTTTACTTCTTTTTGATTTAACACTCTCTTTTTTAAATCATTTTTTTAGGGGCTCATACAACTCTTATAACAATACATACATATATTAATTGTGTAAAGCACATTTGTACATTCATTGCCCCCATCATTCTCAAAACATTTGCTCTCCACTTAAGCCCCTAGCATCAGGTCCTCATATTTTTCCCCTCTCTCCCCACTCCCCCTCCCTCATGAGTCCTTGATAATTTATGTTATTATTTTGTCATATCTTGCCCTGTACGATGTCTCCCTTCATCCACTTTTCTGTTGTCCGTCCCCCAGGGAGGAGGTCACATGTAGATCCTTGTAATCAGTTCCCCCTTTCCAAACCACTCTCCCTCTACGCTCTCAGTATCACCACTTACACCACTGGTCCTGAAGGTATCATCCGCCCTGGATTCCCTGTGTTTCCAGTTCCTATCTGTACCAGTGTACATCCTCTGCTCTAGCCAGACTTGCAAGGTAGAATTTGGATCATGATAGTGTGGGGAGGGGGTGGGGGGAGGAAGCATTTAGAAACTAGAGGAAAGTTGTATTTTTCATCGTTGCTACATCGCACCCTGACTGGCTCGTCTCCTCCCTGAGACCCCTCTGCAAGGGGATGTCCAGTGGCCTACAAATGGGCTATGGGTCTCCACTCCATACACCCCCCTCATTCACTATGGTAAGATTTTTGTTCTGTTGATGCCTTATACCTGATCCCTTCAACACCTCATGATCGCACAGGCTGGTGTGCTTCTTCCATGTGGGCTTTGTTGCTTCAGAGCTAGATGGCCGCTTGTTTACCTTCCACCCTTTAAATTTCAATTCTTGAATTACAGAAATAAGGAACATATTACAAATGCACACCCTTATTTATTGCAAACTTATTACAATAGCAAAACCAGAAACAATCTGAATGAATTGTTGAATGATCGTCGTGTCCATGGCAGAGACCTCTGGCTGGTTTTCTCATAGACTCTATTTCTACCCTAGTTGTGGTGTTAAGAACACCTTCAAACATCCATATGGACTTATACTGAGGAGAAAAATAAGGTGTATGTCTCTTCCAAGGTGTATCCATTCTTCTAGCCGTGAGCATTTAGATTATTTCTGGTTATTGCTATTGTAAAGAGTATTGTGATAAACATGGATGTGCATTTGTAATATGTTCTTCATTCCTGTCATATATGCCCAATAGTGTGATTACTGGGTCCCGGTAATTATTTACCATACTACTTTCCCACAGTGGTTGTACTATTTTACAATCCCACCAGCAGTGTTTGAGGATACCAATTCTCCACATTCTCTGTAGCAATTTATTTTAAAAAACTCTGCCAACAATCCTGGAGGGAGGTGGTATCATCACTGTTTCAGTTTTCATCTCTTGGATGTCTAGTGTTCACAAACCTTTCTTGAGAGCAGAGTTTTATTGAAAGATCAATTGGCAAATCAGGAGACACACTAACACCCAGTGAAGGACTTATAAAAGTATTGAGGTTCAAAATTATAAAAAGTGTGCATAGCTTTATTGGATGTAGAAGCAAAGAGCTTCTCACAATTATAAGGGAGCATACGTCAAAAAATTACACCCACCAAACACATAACTCATACTGAAACAGATTAAGGGATTTAAAAACCGAGTCTTTTTCCTGCTGAGATGATGGTGGTTTCAAACTGCCAACCACACGGATCAGAGTCCGATGCTTAACCACTAAACCACCAGAGCTCATACCAATAGTGGTATAGGAAGAGTAAAATTGCTCCCTATGATTTCCAAGGCTGTAAATCTTGGAAAGAAAGCCCCTCCTTTCTCCAGTGCTGGTTCCAACTCCTGACTTGTAGTTAGTAGCCCAATACACAAATATATATGCCACCAGGTTACTGGAAGTTACAAGAGGTTTGCTAAACTACAATCCTTATTTTCTGTTTCATAATCCCCTGGGACAAGTTGACCAAGTCATTCATCTTAAATCAATCCAATCAAACATGCTCATTGAAAATAATTTAACAAACAATTCCTGACACTTGATTCTAAGCTAAACTCTTGTGCCTTGCTCATTTGTGCTACAAAACAAGTATACCTTTACAAGAAGTTTAACTGTCTTTTCAGAGCAATAGAAGCAGAAAGTTTAGGCCAATCTGCCTGGATTTCAAAAGATATAGCATTTGGGGTCTTACCGGTATGATTGCTGAAGAGCAATGGGTGCATAAAAAAATGTGGTGAAGAAAGCTGACGGTGCGCAGCTATCAAAAGATCTAGTGTCTGGGGTCTTTAAGGCTTGAAGATAAACAAGCAGCCATCGAGTTCAGAAGCAACAAAGCCCACATGGAAGAAGCACACCAGCTTGTGTGACCATGAGGTGTCGAAGGTATCAGGCATCAAAGAACAAAAAATCATACCATTGTAAATGAGGGACCCAAAGCCCATCTGTAGGTAACGGGACATCCCCTTTCAGAAGGGTGGCAGGAAGGAGACAAGCCAGTCAGTGTACAGTGTAGCAACAATGAAACATATAACTTTCCTCTAATTCTTAAATGCTCCCTGCCCCCCCACTATCATGATCCAAATACTACCTTACAAATCTGGCTATACCAGAGGATATACACTGGTATAGCTCAGAACCAAAAACACAAGCAATCCAGGAAAAATGATTCCTTCAGGACAAGTGGTGAGAGTGGTGATACCAGAGTGTGGAGGAAAGGTAGAGTAGAAAGGGGGATGCAATTAAAAGGATCTACATATAACCTCCTCCCTGGGGGACAGACAACAGAAAAGTGGGTGAAGGGAGGGAGATGACGGACAATGTAAGACATGACAAAATAATAATAATTTATAAATTATCAAGGGTTCATGAGAGAGGGGCAAGCAGGGAGGGAAGAGGGAAAACGAGGAGCTGATACCAAGGGCTTAAGTGGAGAGCAAATGTTTTAAGAATAATGATGGCAACGAATATACAAATGTGCCTCACATAATGGATGGATGGATGGATTGTGATAAGAGCCATATGAGCCCCCAATCAAATTATTTTTTTAAGTGAAGTTTAATTTAGATCACTAGCAACCATTTTAGTTATGTCATTTATATAATTCTCAGTTCATGAAACTCTCCCTATTATATATAAAATATCACTAGAACTCACAAATGTCATTAAAAGAAAAAAAAACCCACCACATTAATACAGTGTGCCTAATCTATTATACACAAGGTCCCACATACATACACACATAGAAACATATCCACACCATACTTGCATATACTTTAAAAAGTATTCATTAATTTGATCATATGTTAATTATCCAGACCAATTTCAACATGAAGATAAATATAAATCATTTTTTATAAAACAAATGACCTTTCCACTCTTCAATTTTCTCACCATCATTTAGCTATGCCTCAGTTTGGTAGTAGTCATCATTATTTAACTAGTTAAAAATTAAAAATTAAAATATTTTGCTATGTGTTGAGCTGAATTAAGAAATCCCTATATGCATATCGAAAACATCTAATTCCAATTTGTAAATTAAGATAATATTTAGATTTTAATGTAGTCATAATAAAAAGGGCTTTGTCAGAGAAATAAATTGATCATCTATGCTATGTTATTAGTAGATTATAATGAAAATATAAAACCTGTAATAAATATTCTAAAATATCAATGGACTTGTGCAATTTCCATTGGGCATGAAACAGCTATAAGCACAAGAATAAATATAAAAAAAGAAATTATGGTAAGAATTAACAAATAAAAGAAGATGTTATAAAAGACCCTACTAGGTGAAAATTTATATAAGAAATATGAGGAAAACAATGTTAAAGATAATAAATATGTTTTATTTAAAATGTCACCATACAATAGTGGGATTTATCAATTATCACACTTTGGCACATCTACAGAATACCTAATACTGAACCACTCAAAAATGAAGAATATATCAGGGAAAATTATATATAGTTCCTGTGAAGATAATAACAGGCCTGTTTGAAGATATAAAACATAGAAAGAGCAACAATAGAAACAGGCATAAGGTATACATATTACATACATAACTAGACATATTACATATACAATTACATATTGGAATAATTAAGCACAAATGTATTTAATGTGGCTCTTCTAGCCCAAATCTCTAATTCCCAGAAAACAACCATTTCCTGAATGGGTCCAGTAGTAAGAGGTTGAGGGAAAATACTGATGTGATTCATCTCTGAGTCATTGTGAACAGGATTCCCTGGAGTGCCATCATGCTATGAATAAAATGAGCCCTTTGAGAATCAAGTGGAGGGACCTCATAAGCAGCAAGAATCAAGAGAGGAGCATGTTCTCTAGAATCAAGATCTCTGCACAGCGAATGTCCTGGATCCAGAAGACAGCTATGATATCAGAAGAGCAGCAGCAGAACCAGGACCTAGAACTTGGAAGAGATGATTGACTTCCCAACCCTGGGAGCTGGTAAACCTCAGTGCTTTTGTGCAGGAGACTGGCATGTGGAGTGGGTGCCTCTGGGCACTTAATTGGGGGAGCTTGGCTTGCTGACCCATAGACCTTGAATGCCTTGAGATTTTTCCTTTGGGGCACTTATTACCAGACCTGAAAGAACTTTGTAACATGTCCTAATAAACAACTTAACTCTGAGCATTTCTAACATACATTACAACTTGTCATGTTCCTTAATGAATCTTTTGATCATGAAAATTTCTGTGAGTTTTGTGTAGAGAATGCTAATAAAAGCAGTACAATTGGTTGCTAGGCTTAGAGAAGTGAGTTAGTTTATTGTGCCAACCTGGCAGAGAAGCATATGTGGGATTAATTGAAGGGCGGAGGGATAAATGGCTCTGTGAGCCTCGCCTCTCACTCTTTGATCATCTTGGACCAGTGTGTATATATATAGAGAGAGAGATTTACCTTTATACACAGAATGAAATAAATTTTACTCAAGTAAAAATAATTTTATAGAGCAATTAGCAGAAAATCCAAACCACTGCCATGAAGTCCATTCCAACTCATAGAGACCCTATGGACGGTTTTAGAGACTGTACCTGTTTGGGGGAGGGCAGGGAGGCTCCTCTTTGTGTATGGAGCAGCAAATGGTTTGGAACTTTGCAGTTAGCAGCACAATGCTTATTTCACAGCTCTCCAGATCTTCTTAACATAAAGCAATACTTACTCTGATAGATTCCACTTTATTCAATTTTATTTATAAATTGCATGTTTGATGGCCAATGTTTCCAATTCTTTGAAGAAGATTTGTTGGTATTTGACTCAGGATAATGTTAAACTCATATAGTGCCTTGAGTACGATTGACATCTTCACAACACTGAGTCTTCTGATCCACCAGTATAGGATATTCTTCCATGTGTGGAGGTCGCTTCTGGTATCCTATAGTAGGGTTTTGTAGTTTTCCTTGAATAAGTCTTTTGGTTTGGGGGTTAGATATATCCCTAGATATTTCCATTTATTCTTGGGTACTGCCTTCTTGATTTCCACATGCATGGTCTTGTCTGATGTATATAGCAAACCAATTGCCTTCTGTCTGTTGATCTTGTATCCTGCCACTTGTCCGTATTTCTCTATTACTCTCAGTACTCAAATTGTGGAGCTTTTGGGGTTTTCAATGTATAGAATCATGTCATCTGCAAATAGTGATAGTTTCATTTACTTCACTGCCAGCCAGATATCTATAATATCCTTCCACTGCCATATGTTGTTAACTAGGACCTCCAGGATGATGTTACATAGAAGTGGGGAGAAGGGTCATCTTTGTCTGGTCCCCGTTTTCAGTGAGACTGTTTTTGTCTTTTTTTCATTGCCTATGGTGTTGGCTGTTGGCTTTTCATAAATGACTTGTATAACTTGAGGAATTTTTCTTCCATTCCAATCTTCTTGGGTGTCTTAATTAGGAATTGATGTTGGGTGATGTAAATTATCTTTTTTGTATCTATCAATATTAACATGTGGTTGTTATCCTTTTTCCTATCAATGTCATGGACTATGTTGATGGACTTTTGGATGTTGAACCATCCCTGCATCCCTGGAATGAATCCCATCTGATCATGATGGGTGATACGTTTTATATATTTTGTATTCTATTGACCAATATCTTGTTAAGGATTTTTGCATGTATGTTCACTAGTGATATCACTCTGTGTTTCTCTTCCTGTGGGATCCTTGCCCTGTTTGGGTATCAAAGTTATACTGGCTTCATAGGATGAGTTTTGGGGTTTGCCACAATTTTCTATGCTCTGGAATAATTTGTGGAGAATCAGTGTCAGCTCTTCCCTGAATGCTTTGTAGAAATCTTCTGTGAAGCCATCTGGTCCGGGAGCTTTTTTTGTTGGTAGTTTCTTGATAACCCTATCTATTTCTTCTTTTGCTATTGGTCTGTTGAGGTTCTTGGCTTCTGTCGTGGATAATCTAGGAAGGGATTATTTTTCCAAGTAGTTGTTTATGTCTTTCACATTATTGAATTCCTTAGAATACAGAGTTTTATAATACTTTGCGATTATCCTTTTAATGTCATTTTCGTCCACTGTAATTTCCCCAGTTCCATGCCTCATCCTGGCTATTGAAGTTTGCTCCTTCCTGTCCTTGGTTGGTTTTGCCAGACATCTTTTGATTTTGTTGATCCTTTCAAATAATGAGCTTTTAGCTGAATTGATTTTCCCCCCACTTGTTTATTTCTGCCCTAATTTTTATTATTTCTTTTCTTTTGCTTTTAGAGAGGTTATTCTGTTGACTCTGTTCTGGACGCTGGAGGTTTAGTGATTGCATATCAGTCATAAACCTCTCTTCCTTTTCTTATATATGCATTTATTGCTATAAGTTTCCTATGATAATTTCTTTTGCTATATCCCATAGGTTTTGGTGTGTGGTGTTCTAATTCTCATTAGTTTCTAGAAACTTGTTAATTCCCTCTCTTATCTGGGCCAGTACCCATTAGTGTCTCAGAAGATTGTTATTCATCCTCCAATTATTTGCCCCTTTTTTTCCTAGTTGTCTTTTTGTTGATCTCCAGCTTTTTGGCATGATTGTCTGAGAGGGATGTCTGAGTGACCTCTTTGTGTTTGAATTTACTTGGCCTTGATTTGTATCCCAGCATGCAACTTTATTAATTACTCAGGCATATATTTTGCATGGTATATATAGAAATATACAGACAAAGAAATTCTGGCTGAGAAACGCTTAATCACTTTTTTCACAATCTCATAAATATTTAATATGAGGGCTCTGAATAGAACTCAAGAATATGCAATGATATTATGTTGCTTACATAATGTGAGGAACTTTATCTGCAATAGGCAACACTAGCAAAGCACATTGGAAATTTCCTCTTTCAAGCATTTATCATTATGTTTTTCTCTAGCGTTGCTTGTTTGTTTTTGCTTGATTGTTTGTTGTTTATTGTTGCTTGTTTGTTTTTATTTGAAGTGTAGAAGAATTTAATAGAAGAAAAGACTGATGAATTATTTTACATAAAAATCACACAACTTTGGTTAATAGTTTTTTTTAAAAAAACAACGTAATAGTCCAAGATTTTGCTTACAAGTTGATGTTTACAATTAATAAGGCTGATGCCTATATACATAGATTTTTAAAAGCTGTCAGACATTCAGAAATTCTAATATTAAAATAATCTTTAAATATTTAATGTAAAATATTAACTATAAATATTATTAATATAATATTAATATAAATAATGGTGCGATGAATGCTTATTTCTAGGACAAAAACAAAAACTAAAATTATACAGTGATTTTTTTTATAATTAAAAATACACTGTCAAAAAATACACTGTATTTAGATTTATGCTATTGTCCAACTTATAGCTGTTAGGGAAACATACATTAGCATATTTATTTGGGCATGTGTTTAAGAATATATAACCAGGTTTAAAAATATAATAACCATGATAATATTTTAGCCTTTGACCTAATATTTCCAAACAAGGATAGTTTAGACCAATAGAAAGCAATAGCCAAAGTTATTTATTGTTAAAGAGGTTAAAAGAGGATGAAAAAATAAGTACCAAGACATATATTCAAACATAAGGGAATATTTAGCAGAAACATGACACATTAGCTCAAAAAACATTTGCTTTTATTAAAATCAAATACAACACCACCAAGGCACAAACTTGAAGCCAACATTATCTGTGTGTGTGTGTGTGTGTGTGTGTGTGCATGTGTGTAATGATTGTGGTTGCTGTTAGTCACCAACATGTCAATATTGCTTCATGGAGATACATATACAGTATTCAGAATAGAACTATTCCAAAGGCTTTTCAAGAGTGGGAACTTTCAGAAATATGTCAGGCCTGATTTTTAAGAGACCTCTGGGTTTGAATCATCAATCTCTAGTTACTAGTCCAGTATTTATCCATTTACAACAAGCAGGTACACCTGTATCTGTAGATATATCTATATATGTATTTCACTCAACATGCTTAGCATTTTTCTTGATGTATGAAATACTATTTAGTTGAGTCTCTATATTAGATGTATGGGGAAAGTGTCTGAACTCCTCTGACTATGCAAATAACAAAGATAATCTAATTTCACATCAATCCGAGACCAATTGCTAAAAGGGAGAAGTTAGCCATATTTCCACCCTCCATCATTCTTTCCCATATTTTGACACCCGCCTTTGCTCCTGACATTTCTCTGCTGGTTTGATAATCTGTGTTAATGGCAGAACAGAACTTGCATACAATATTTATGATTATGGGAGTTTATTAAGGAAATAAAACCTTAAGAACCTAGTCTTTGGGACACAGAAGCAGCCATATCTCTCTCTGCTTGTCAGCATCACAGTCATTTGTATCGCCCCTTGGCCTTTTCTTTGCTCCATGGCCTGGGAAGCTCATTGGCTGTTCTTCCTCATATTCTCATGGACTCTGGTCTCGTGCTGCAGGTTCTTTGCTGTGGTGCCTCTGGTCTCCGAGTGGAATAGACTGTGCTGCCTGTGCCAATTCAGGCAGAGATGCCCATAGAACTTAGTCCTCTGGTAGTGCTTATTCTTCCATGATCCTTGGAATGCCATCTTCCTTTTCTGAGATGCCTCATTTTTATATCAACTAATCTCCTCTTCTCATACCCATCCACTCATTTGGTGGAAGTTACAAAGATAAAGATAGAAGAACCATTGAAGTTATTCACTACATTTCAAAGAAAAGTCCCAAACTATTGCTACAAAATGAAATAAATCTATATTAAACACAAATATCAAAATATGAAGCTGTTGGGTTTTTGTTGTTTTGTTTTAATATTATCCTCTATCAAGTTCTGTATAATTTAGAAGGTACTGTTTCTCTCTACTTCTTCCTGTAAAGAAGTCTACGCTCTACTCTAATCATATTCTTTTTAAATATTGTTTGAGTTTGAAACAAAAAAGAAGTCTAAGAAAACCAGATCAGGACATCAGGTGAATGGGATAAGATTTCCCAGTAGAATTCTAATTAAAACAATACAAAAACAAAAACAAAAAAACAAAACAAAACCCTTGTTAAACTGGAAGAATGATTAGGTACTTTGTCACAATGGAAATAATTTCCTGGTATCAATTCTCCTGGCGTTTTGTTTGTTTGTTTGTTTGTTTGTTTTATTTTTTATCACCGGTGCAGTTTCAATTTCCTTAGAACTTCTTAATAAGCTACTGTGATCATCTTGTGTCCTTTGAATAATTGTATTAAAATTACTCCTTTGGGATCCCCCCAAATTGGTTCCATAACCTTCTTTACTGGCTTCCCTGATTTAAATTAATATTGAGGTATTTCCAATCTTCCTTAAAGCCATTGATCTATCTGTATTTTTACATAGGGCAGCATTCCTGTAAACCTGTCAACATTTCAATGATCTGAGAACATGTCAGCTTCAGATTTGTTAAATTTTTAAAAAATATATTTTATTAAGGTACCCTAGCTAAACTACAGGAGCTGTGGTGGTGTAATTGATCATATAGTGAGCTGCTAATCATAAATTCAGTAGTTTGACCCCACCAATCACCAGAGAAAGATGAAGACATCTACTCCTATAAATATGTAAAGTCTAAGAAACCCGAATTTGCAGTTCTACTCTGCACTCTTGAGTCACCATGAACCAGAATTACCTTGATGGCAGTGAGTAACTAGACTAGAGGAACAAAACAAAATGCTAATAATTATATATATATTTATACAGATAGATATGTAACATAAGAAATAAAAAGTTAATTAAATTACAAGGCAGTACAAATGGCTCAGTGCAACTCACTCCCATGAGACAGTTGTGAGACACTGGCAGTCCTTCAAGTCTTGAGGGCTTCCAGGTAGTCCTCTGTAGAGCAATTCAGGCTATCTGGGCACAGGCAGCAAACAGCAAGGCAGGTCACCAACAGTCAGCCAGATGACAAGGTCCAACAGTCCCCAGCTCAAGAGATGTAAATTCCAATGGTGTGGTGAAGCAGGACTTGTAGGAACCTCAAATTACAGTGACACAGTTCACGGGTTAGGTGTCCCACAGGTAGTGTATCTTGCAAATTGAGGCACAGAACAAGCAAGGCAGCTGCACACTGGTCTGATGATCAAAGAGCAAGAGACAAGACAGGCGAGGCTCACCAAGCCATTTGTCTCTCTACTCTTCAATTAATCCCACATGTGTTTATCGGCCAGGTTGGCACAATAAACTAACTACCTCGCCATCTATGTATGAACTAGGACTTTGGTAGCATGATTTGACTTACACATATATTTCTCTATTTTTCACACCACTATCTTTTCATTTAAAAGATAAAATGGGCTTTATGCTTATTTTCAACTTACAATTATCACTAATACAGTACTAGGCCCGTTTTGGTACATTACCTTGTCTGTTCCAGGCATAAGTATTACATTTCATAGACCTGGGAACTGCCTTCTGATCCAAAATTAACTGCCAACAGAAGGACATTAAGAACCTTACATATCCACTGTTTGCTTTTACCATTATGAATGAGATTATTTTGGATGTTAACCATAAGTATACTAATTGAATGATCATAAAAAATTAAATATCAGGAAATTTCATAAAAAGATATTGGTCGTCCTGTTTCTTTTTTTTTTTTTGGCTTTAAGACCCAGACAAAATATCATTACCTATACCAACCCACTTCAATTTGGTTGAGAATGATTCAAAGAGAACACATAGGGCAAAGTAGTACTGCCCCTTTGGGTTTCTGAAGTACGAATCTTTATGAGATCAAAAAGCCTCATCTTTCTCTTGCAGTGTGGCTGAAGAGTTCAAACTGCTTACCTTGTGGTTAGCAATTTTACCTGTAAACTGGTACATCACCAGGGTTCCTACAATTCCACTAAATCCCATATTACATGTGTGTAAAAATAATAAAATAATTTACAATCACATATTTATAAATTATATAAAAATTAATAATATACTCTCACATATCCAGATTATTTTAAAACTCAATTCATGGCTTCATAAATGTGTCCTTTATTTCTAAAAAAGAAAAGAAAAAGAAAAATCATTAGCTAAATGTAAACTATTATGATTTGTATCAATACACAAATAAATTTAAATAATACATGACCAATTTGTATGTGAAAATAGTAACTTCCCAAATTGTATTACTTTTATTCAGGGCAGTCACTTATGTATGCTTACGTGCGGGGACAGGTTGGGGAGGGGGACTGAAATCCATGCTATCGACTCCGTTCTAACTTATTGTTTCTCTTTAGGGTAATGTAGGACTGCCTCTGTGAGATTCTGCGATTTTAACTTTTTACTAGTAAAAAACCTCATTTTCTACCGCACAGTGGCTGGTGGTTTCAAACTGCTGACCCTGCAGTTAACAGCCCATTGCATTACTAAGCCACTAGTGGTCCTCAAATGGCCCAGATTCACTCTCTTCTAAAGCAGCCTGCACAATGTCAATTGTAACATCAGCAGATGAACAAAATGAGCAAAGTGAACATGCTTCAGTACCACAGGATAATTTATTTTATTCCTCAGAAATATAAATAGAAAGGCAATATGAATTTAAATTCCTATCACTGTCATTTCTATAGCTACTAGGTTTAATGATAAACACATAATCAGAATATAAATAAGAACTTCCTATGTGTTACCTGAAACACATCCCCCTCTAGCACATACTCATGCCCTAGACATGCAATTGTTGTTGTTGCTTTAATCCAAATGAGTACAAACACATACAAACATACTTATCTCTGTCATGTGAATTTTTATTTTACATAAATTACTGCTCATGAAATATAATGATATTTAAAAGCTTTATCCAATGAAAAATTATCATATGTAACATGTTTGCAATTGGACATTGTTAGAACATACTCCAAAGAAATTTCACTGTGACAAGAAACGTAGAGAGGTCATTGAAAGAGCTTGGTGAAATGGGGCAGGATTCCAGTGTTATCCAGGTAGCAACATGAGTGTGTTTTTTTCTGGGATGGTTACTTAATTATGTCATTTTTACATCTCTGTATATTCCACATTTTGTAATATTTAATATAAAGTAAAAGCAAAAAGAATTGATATTGAGGATTGAATTTGAGTGGGTCTAGAAGCTTCTCTAAGCCAAGCATCACATATTTCTAGGTGCATAAAAAAAAATCTTCTTTCAAAGTTAGGTTTGAGAGTTTATATCAGGAAGTGATATTCTCCTAATAGAGCGGAAGCAAAACTGATGACCCACTCTGTACAGGCATTTGCCTCCCTCCAACCACAGGGAAGGGAGAGCTTGGTTCAGTGAGCGAATGTTTCAGGGCTATTCTTTAAGATCGAAACCAAACCACCAAGGTGACTTGTAAAACTCAAATTTGCTACTCCAAGGCTGAGCCAGCATTATGTATAAAAACAGTCATATTTATAATAAAAAACAAAACATTTCTATTCAGTCCTTTATGCTAGCCATTCTTCTAAACTTTTTTTAACCTTAATACATACTTAATAATACTTACTAATTATTATCTCCATTTTACAAAGATGGACACTGAGGTACAGCTCAGAATTTTTTTTTTTTTCATGATTTTACAACCAGTGAAGGAGCACTATTGCCACAGCGGTTAAAGAGGTCGGCCACTAACTGAAAGGTTTATGGTTCATATCCAAGGGCCATAGCAGAAGAGAAAAATGAGGCAGTGTGTTCTTTAAAGATCTACAGACATCTCAAAAGATCTCGATGGCACTCTTCTGTTTTTACCTGTTGCCATGTGTTAAATTCAACTCCATGGCACTGCACGTTATTTTATTTATCTCACTGCTTGGTTATATAAAACAAAGAAATAGTGAAGTCAATATTAGAACCCAGGCAGTCAGACTCCAGAGCTCACAATATACTGTCCTAATTGTTCATATCTAATCACCATCCTATGCTATTTCTGTCCAGATTAGTTGTGTGTGTGTGTGTGTGTGTGTGTGTTGTGGTCTGGTGGGTGGAGAGTGGTACAAGCACGGTCTTCGATTTTCCATCAATACTGGAAACAAATTCTATCCTGATCAGGTTTGAGTCACACATTCACACATTTAACCAGAGCTGAATCCACAGTGACTAATCTGCAGAGCTAATATGGACAATGGAATCTGTGTGCACCAGAGAAAAAGGGGGAGGGCGGTTAGTTCTACTTTCTGGGCTTGTCCCTTTCAACACCATGTTTGTGTGGACTGAAACCAGTGTCACGCAAGCTGGCAGTGGAAAATTCTGTTCTGCTTCCAAAGAGGAAAGACTAATTCTAGCTGCTGCAGAAGTTGGTATCAAGATACTGCAACTAAATTAAGCTCTGAGAGAAGGCTGTGGGCTGAGGGCTAAATAACTGTCCAGTTTTTTTTAAACCGAACAATTGACCTAAATATAAATTTAGAAGATCTGAGAGAGCTTATTTCTTCTTAAATTCGATGGGTCTTTCTCTAGCCATGCAGTTTACAAATATAATTCATAGGATATAATGTTGACTAGAAGAGAGGTTGGCAGGGTCGACTGGAGGCAAATATTGTTACTATACATTTGCTAAATGACTACGATTCACTTGCTTGGCAAGGTACTTGGAAATGGAGATGTAAATAAATATAATGTATAAACAGACCTTCAAGGAGCTTTTTGTCTTTCTAAAGGAAATATTGTATGCATTATAAAAACTAGATTAAAACTGAGGATCCCTGGTGGTGTAGGGGTTACATTTTGGGCTGCTAAGCACAAAGCTCACTGTTCAAAACACCAACAATTCATGCAAGAGAAAAGGTGATATTTTCTACTCCCATCAAGATTCACATTCTGAGAATCCCACAGGGGCACTTCCACTCTGTCCTGTAGGTCAGTACAAGTCAGAATTGACTTGATAGCAGTGAAGGTTTTTTGAGGGGTGGGGTGGTGGTGGGAGGTGTTAGATTAAAATAACAACCAAAAACTTATAATACATGTCAAAGAAGTGAGATAGACTAAATATTAAATATACAGAACCTGAATGTGGTTAATTATTACTGAGGCTTGTATAATGTTTAAGAGAGAATAAATTTGTCTCTCAACAAAAGTATGAACAAATTTCTTATAATGCAAACCATTTCAGAAGGTATAGTAAATTCTAGGCAAAATTTCCAAGTTAACCACACACTGATGGACAAATTTAGCTTTAATGAATAAAATTATTATACAATACTAACTTCAATTGTAAATTGTACATAAGGATTTTATTTTTTTAACCCTGGCTTTTTATATCAAAATAGACACAAAATTAAGTGACTTTAGATTATATAATGTACAGAAGACGGTACATAACTTTATCCAGAGTTGGTGTATTAGTGTGGGTACATTAGAGAAACAAATCCACAGAAAGTCATATGTATAAGAGAGAGTTTTATATAAAGGGTAAGTGGACATCAAGAAAACATCCCAACCCAGTGCTTCCCAAGCCCCACAAGCCCACAAGTCCAACATTAGCCCATATGTCAGACACCAGTTCACAAAGTCCGCATCCATGTCACAAAACAGACGCAATGATGTCAACTGCAGGAGGAAAGCCAAGTCAGTGAGCATGTAAGTATCTCAACACTGGCAGGGGTCTCCATACAGGTGCTCCAGCATCCAGGTTGCATCAGGGTAGGTCCATGCGGCTTCTCCTCAGGGATGTCTAGCAGAAAGTGAGCCTTGCCAGCTAAAGCAGGGAACTGGCTAAGGCAGCTGCACCCTGGTCTGACCATCAGAAAGCAGAGACCTGAGAACTAGAAAGGGGAGGTTCACCGAGCCATTTATCCCTCTGCCCTTCAATTAACCTCACATGTGTTTATAGGCCAGGTTAGCACAATAAACTAACTACCTCAGGTGGACATGATTTAAGTAACTCAGACAATGCAATTAGATTATTTATCTTCAGACACCCCCATTTATGTAAAGATTGGTGAATTTTTAAAAAGTGTTTATTACAAAGATATTTAGTTTTATCAGATGTAACCAATAAGTAAAACCCATCCATCAATTTTAGATTAAAAGAGTTCTTGAGAAAGATATAATATCATCAGGACTAGCGTTACACCAGGGAATTACACATTATCTGAATCCATCTCTTGCTCTAATACCTGCACGTACCTGGCATTATTTCTTCTTGCATAATTTAACAAACTATTCCTTGGAGAATATGTTGAAGTGAACAAAACTTATTTTATTATTGATCTGCGACTCACAGTTGATTAATTTTCTTAACTCCGTAAGTGACTTGACTAAATGCAAGACTTAAACACGTTTGAAACAGTCTTCACTATTGTCACTATAAAGGCAGTGAAAAATGAAAGACTCTAGATAAATTGACACAGTGGCCCGAACAAAGCGGTTCACATATAGCAACTGTGAGGATGGCACCAAATGGGGCATGTTTCGGGCTGTTATACCTTGGCTCACTGTGAATTGGAACCAACTCAATGGAACCGACCAACAGCAACTATTGTCATTAGAGAGCCCTGGCGGTGCTGGGATCTAGGCTGTGGGCTGCTAAATACCAGGTCAACAGTTCAACAAGGTCAACCAGATCCTTCAAGGGGGAAAACTAAGGCTTTCTGATTCCTTGAAGATTTACAAAACCTAAGAAACCAAACACAGGGTCATGCTGTGTTCTAATCAGATCACTGACAGTGGGTTTTCGTTTTAGATGTCATGGCTACATGGGTTATTTCCTAAAGCAATTCTAAGTTCAGAGTTTAAGGCTTCATTTTTTTGACTGGAAATAATTAAGAGTAGATTGGTATTCCAGAGGGCTTTTAAAAAAAAAATGTTTGCCAAGATTGAGATATATGATTGGATGGCTCTTTGTTGGCTGATTTTGTCCTGTGTATCCAGAATATTTCACAGCATTTCTGCTTTAATTCACTGGATATGTCAAACCCAGCTATAAAGTATTGGTCAGACATTGACAATATACCTTAGGAGTAATTACCTAAATCTGTTCATCTCACCCCATTAATTAAAGAACCACCTCCCAAATAGAGCAGATCAAATGAAGGAAATTAAGAGATCACGAATCCTGGGACTTTTTCTAGAAAGGTTTTGAGGCCCAAGATGTGTGTGAGGGGGGTGCACTAAATTGAATAATTTAAATCAATGTTTTTACATTAAACTTAATAATAAATAATAAATAAAGATTACCAATCAATTTCAAGACACAAAGACATTATCCATATATGTGATACGATATTTTTGAAAGTTTATTTTTGCCCTAAATTATTATACCATGAATGTTTATCTTTTAGAATCTTCCAAATGGAAGAATGATAGACATTTAAGGCTGAGGTATGCCATGAATCATTCTAAAAATATTGGTAGTCTTTAATTGTGAATTATTTGAACCAATAATTAGATGAAGGATGATATATCTTAAATGACAGAGAAGATATTTGCTGACCACAAACAAATACACTCAATATGAATATTAGTAAAAACATGGGTAGCGTAGTCTAATTATGATAATTTTTGAAACTAAACAAACACAACAATTATAGCAAAGTAATTAGAACATTGAGCTGTATTAATAAATGTTTCAACTAATCATTATCATTATCTTTAAAGAAAAGGATATATGATACAGGACTGCATTTACCAGATCCAATTATTTCCTTATAAAGTAGAAATCATCATTTATATTAAAGATAAATCTAGAGCTACTTAATTGTAGCTACAGTGCCATAAAAATAATTCAAACTTGTCAATTCTTAATAAATTTTCACTCTACAACTTGTGTCAGCCAAGGTGCAATTCAATAGGAAGCTGCTTGTCCTTATTGCTAATGCTATTAAGTAGGAAATGTGTGTGCTAGTCAATATTACATTACAGTAACATGTGCTCATTTATGCTTTGGAGTAGAAAATGAACTTCTGGTGTTGCTGGATGACAAGATGTGTCAATTCTTCTGTCAAGAAAAGATTTATTAAACATGTCCGTTGTACATCACAGACCCTCTTATAAGCTTCCCACTGTTCTTTGCTGGTGATGCCTTAGATTGCTATAAATAGAATGCTTTGAAAAATAATAGACTATTCCAGCCATATCACACCATTGAAGGAATTTCAGAGACAAAATATCCAAACGCTTTCATTGGGTCTTCTGGCTGTGGGGCATTGACAAATGCTTTACTACACCATTCATTCCCTGTGTATAGTTCAACCTAAAGCTGCACATATAGAGAGTCAAGTTGAAAATCACAGCTGAAGAAATAATAAACATATTATGATAGCTATATTGCTAAAGAAAAATGTAGCTTCTTAAGATATTTTTATTCTCAGAAGCATTTAAATCCTTGAAAGCTGTTTTAGGATTTTAATATAAATGAAAAAGCAAGCTGTTTTAGTTATCTAGTGCTGCTATAACAGAAATATACATGTGGGTTGCATTAATAAACAAATTCATTTGCTCAGAGTTTAGGAGAATAGAGGTATGAATTTCGAATGTAATTCTACGGGAAGTCTTCCTATCTCTGCCCATCTCTGCTGACTGTAGGGGGAAGCCCTTATCTCTTTAGCTTATATCATGGTGCGTTGGACAATGCCATGTGACTTGGCATGAATCTTCTTCCATCTTTGTGTCTTTGGTTTACTCTCTAAACCGACTTTATGTTTCAAAAGTGATTTATTATGACAAAAACCTACAATAAGCCTGCCTCATTAACAAAGACCGCCCCAAGTGGGATTATAACTACAAACATGACTGTTAGAGCTTATAATTAATATTTGGGGGAAATGAAAACTCGTAACATTCCATCCTGGCCAAAATTCCTTTCCTGGCCACAAATATATTCACCTCATCACATAATTTCAAAAATCTTTAATCAACTTCAGCTCTCAATCTCTCATCTTCTGAAGCATCTAAATCAAATATGTATGAAGCTTCATGGGATATTCTGTTCTGTGGTAGAAACTTCCACTGCATCTGTGAACCTGTGAAATGTAAGCTAAAATTTATCTGTTTCCAATTTTAACGGTAGAACAGTTGTATGCTAGACATTTCTGATACAAATGGAAGACAGAAGAAAAGAAACCATAATGTATACCAATCAAGTCAGTAATCCAGCAAACAATTTACATTAGCTTTCAAGCCTTGGAAATTGTTCTCTGTTCTTTGGGACTCTATTGGCAATGGACTGGCTGCCCACAATCTAGGTATTGGTCACACCCTCTGGATAGAGATTGGTCAGCCCTGGACTTCAGCTACACCTGTCAGGACTACTAGGATGGCAAATTTGCTTCCTGGGCTTCAGAGAACCCTATTTTTCTAGTCTATCTGAAGGGGGCTGTGGGCCTCAGCTGATCACATTCTTTTGACCCTGGGTATTGGGAGCCCCGTTAGCTATGAGCAGTAGTTGTCCTACCTTCCTGGCACTTATGAATGACAGATCCATATTCTGGAAGAAAATTGGCAAAGACTTGTTTCATTCAAACCTAGACGGTGGCCTCATTCTCTGAAGTTGGCAAACTGCTATATTCGTACTCAGAGCCCTTGTTAAGAGGTGGCATCAAGTGCTTCATTTTGAAAGGTATGGATACAGCAGAGAAAGGACAGAAAAGGCTTTGGGATACAATTACTTGAATGAATATCTTAGTTCTCCAAAAGTACTGCCATCAAGTTGATTCTGACTCACTTTGGTTTATATTTTGGATAGGAAATAGTAAAATAAAATATCTCTTTTCATAATTTAAAAACAAAGGAGAAGACAATTTTAATCAAACTAAAAGTATTTTGTTAATTTTGTCACATACTATAATGCATGCATATAATGTTTATTTCATGAATGTTTGGTTTAGAAGGTATTCTACTGAAAAGTATTCTTTGTTTTGGGAACATCTGTGTCCAGGTACTTAATCACAAGGTATATGAACCGGAGCCCAGAGGAGAAAAGAAGCAGTATTTTAGTTTTTGCATGGTAGAAAAATCTTAAAGGAGAAGAGACTGGAAGAGTCCAGTGCTGTATGGGACTATTTAGCTGGAGCCTGGTGAAACGAAGTCTATAAATATGGCCCTTTTAGCCATAACACTTTATATTCTGGGCTCTATGACGATGACTATGATTGCATTTTGGAAGGTTTCTCTACTGTACTAATAGACAGGATTAAGCTGAGATTAAACCTGACGGTCCCACAGGGTATGCCTTTGTTTCTTTGAAGTCATCTTTTTTTTTTT
>NW_022111368.1:33127041-33186022 GCF_000313985.2 Echinops telfairi
CTTTTAAGACCCTAGACGCTATATCTTTTGATAGCCGGGCACCATCAGCTTTCTTCACCACATTTACTTATTCACCCGCTTTGTCTTCAGCGGTTACTTGACAAGAGGGTGTGCTTTATATGTTAGACAGGGTTCTCTAGAAAAACAAAACCAGGATACTTATGATTTTAAATATATATATATATATATTCAGTTCAACTCACTTCTGTGAAACAGTAAGTGTACTGGAAGTCCTTCAACTGCCAGTGACTTCTCAGTGCAAGGTCAAGGAAGCAGACAGCTGAGTCTTCCATAGAGCAATGCAGGCAGTCCGGCCACAGGCAACAAACAGCAGGGCGAGTCATTAACAGTCAGCCAAATGAAAGGATCTGACAGTCCCCAGCTCAAGAGTTGTATACACCAGCAGTGTGGTGAAGCAGGTCTCAAAGTAGCCTCAAGCTCTAGTGACAAGGTCCACAGGTTGGGTGTCCCACAGGTAGTGTAGATCACAAGTTGAGGCAGAGAATAGCTATGGCAGCTCTGGTCCAATCACCAGAGAGCAAAAGAGAGAGGGGCGGGGCTTGCTGAACATTTATCTCTTGCCCTCCAATCAAACTGCAACCTTATTAATCTCACATATTCTTATTGGCCAGGTTGGCACAATAAACCTATCACACCTTAAGACACCATCCTTTGATTTCCTTATTGTGGTCAGTCAAAAGACAAACTTCACCTCCATTAAAGCCATTTCTGAGTATGAGTCATCTGGAACACAGCTAAATCTCTGTGAAGAGCATATCCAAGAGCCCTATCTGAAATGGCATGGACCTCCAAGATGAGAGGAACCAGAAATTGTGGCACTGAGACTCATAATTCATAAATTATTATTATTTTGTTATATCTTACACTATCTGATGTCTCTCTTCACACACTTTCCTTTTGTCCATCTCCCAGGGAGGAGATTATATGTAGATCCTTGCAATCAGTTCCCCCTTTCTACCCTACCTTCCCTCCACCCTCCAGATATCTACACTCTCACCACCGATCCTAAAAGGGCCATCTGCCCTGGATTCCCTGAGTTTCCAATTCCTATCAGTACCAAGGTACATCCTCTGGTCTAGCCAGATTTGTAAAGTAGAACTGGGATCATGATAGTGGGGGGAGGAAGCATTTAAGAACTATAGGAAAGTTGTATGTGTTTCATCATTGCTACCCTGCACCCTGACTGGCTCATCTCCTCCCCACAACTCTTCAATAAGGGAGTGTCCAGTTGCCTGCAGATGGTCTCTGGGTCTCCACTCTGTACTCACCCTCATTTACAATGATATGCTTTTTTGTTCTTTGCTGCCTGATGCCTGATCCCTTCAACACCTCGTGGTCACACAGACACGTGTGCTTCTTCCATATGGGCTTTGTTGCTTCTAAGCTAGATCACCGCTTGTTTATCTTCAAGCCTTTAAGACCCCAGATGCTATATCTGTTGATAGGCAGGCACCATCAGCTTTCTTCACCAAGTTTGTTTATGCACACATTTGTCTTCAGTGATCATATCCGGAAGAAGGGCACCCACTGATATAATTTTTTTGTTCTTTGATGTCTGATACCTGGTCCCTTCTACAGTTCGTGATCACACAGGCTGGTGTGCTTCTTCCATGTGGGCTTTGTTGTTTCTCAGCTAGATGGCTCCTTGTTTATCTCCAAGCCTTTAAGACCCCAGATGCTATATATTTTGATATCCGGGCACCATCAGCTTTCTTCACCACATTTACTTATGCGTACAATTATCTTCAGTGATCGTGTCGGGAAGGTGTACAACATGGAATTCCAATTTTATAGCATCCTTGCATTGAGTAAGTACTTGAGTGAAGGTCCAATGTCTACCTGCTGCCTTAATACTAAGCCTATAAATATATGCACATAGATCTATTTCCCCACCTTCCCATATAAATATATTTACATATGTACATGCCTGTATTTAGACCTCTATAAATACCCTTTGTCTCCTAGTTCTTTCCTCTCCTTCCTTTTACTTTCCTCTTGTCCCACTATCATGCTCAGCCTTCACTTGGGTTTCAGCAATTTCTCTCAGTTACATTGCCCTTGCTGAATCCCTACCAGGCCTCTCACACCCTCCTTGCCACTAATTTTGGATCACTTGTTGTTCCAGACTGTTCATCCAGCCTACTTATCTAGATAGATCTGTAGAGATAATAATATGCACCAAAAAACAAGACATAGCAAGAAAAATCAACAAAAGAGAAAACAACAATGACAACAAAAAAGAAAACCAATGACCCATAAAAGAATGAATTAATTTTTTTAAAAAAGAAAATATTTTAAAATTTTTTAAAAGAAAGAAAAACCTGTAAATAGATCAAGGTCTGATTTTTTACCTCTAGATGTGTCCTCCAGTCAAGTCCAATGAGGTGCCATGCTCTGGCCCAAGAGTCTATCCTTGCACTCCCTCAGGAGCTCCCTGCTCTGCTATCCCTGTTGCTCTGCTGCACGCATTTAGTATTTAGCCTCGGTGTCATTCGGTCAGTCTGTGCCAATCCCGTCATTGAGTCTCCAGTGTTGCCCCCCTTAGGGTTTGGGTCAGCGAGGGACGTTGTGCCTTGTAGTGAGATCAGCCATATGGTCCACTCTGTGCATTGGCTGTTCCGAGCAGGGATATCGTCCTCTAGGTGTGGTGGGCCAGGACGTGCTCCACTCTTTCTTCCTCCCCATTCATTTGCTCCTGTGTGCTCCAATCAGACATGTTCCTCTCCCCTAACTACAGCTTCAGTTCCATCCTCTAAAGTAAATTCTTCTGGGGGGAAAGGCAGTTGTCCACATAGTTGCTATGGGGGCCAAGCCCTCAGGTCCCTCCACTGGCTCCACTCTGCATGCTGGCATGCTTCATTCACATCCTGGAACACTGGATTTAAGCCTGGTCCCTCTTTCCCTGTGGAGACACAAACAATACACTCCCCTTTGGTGGGTCAGTGCCCTATTCCTCCGCCACACATCTTTTTTCCCCCCCCGTTTCCTCCCCACCCCTCCTTTTTAGTTGGCTACAATATGTACCTGTGGATTTGGTCTGACCCCTGCCATACAATCTGGACTTCACCCCTGGAGTGTTTGTATACAGTAGCTATTTCCCTGTGCCCCTTTTGCATTTACCTTTCTGTTCTTTATATATATACTTAACTCAGTGGACTCATGTTGTACTTGTCCTTTTGCGCTTGGCTTACTTCACTTAGCAAATTTCCTCTAGTTCTTCCCATGCGGCAATATGCTTCATGCATTCATCACTGCTTTTTAGCGATGCATGGTACTCCATTGTATTTATGTACCACAGTTTTTTAATCCATTCGTCTGTTGATGGAAATTTGGGTTGTTTCCAACTCCTTGCAATTGTGAACTGTGCAGCAATGAACATTGGAGCACAGATGTCTGGCCGTGGTTTGTTTCTTGCCTCTTCTGGGTATATGCCCAGTAGGGGGATTGCTGGGTCATATGGTAGCTTAATTTCCATCTGTTGTAGAAATCTCCAAATTAATATCCATAGTGGCTGTACATACCTACAGGTCCACCAGCAGTGGATGAGAGTTCCTGTCTCACCACAGCACCTCCAGCACTTGTTGCTTTCTGATTTTTTGAATTGGACTATATTTAAGGGAGTTAGGTGGTATCTCATAGTTGTTTTAATTTGTATTCCTCTTATGGCTAATGATTGGGAACATTTTTTCATATGTTTATTGGCCATTAGGATTTCAGACTCTGTGAAACTTCTGTTCAGGTCCTTTGCCCACCTCCTCAGTGGGCAATTAGTTTTTCTCTTATTATAAGCTTGCAAAGTATTGTAGATTTTAGTAATAAGGCCTTTGTCTGATGTGTAATTGCTAAAGATGATTTCCCAGTTGGTGGGCTCTTTTATTACTTTCTTTGTGAAATCTTTCAATGTACACAAGTGACTTATCTTCAGTATATCCCACTAATCTATTTGTGACTCCTCTGGATTTGTATACTTCCCTATTTCTGATAGCCTTTGTATTCCTTGTGCCAAGGTTCTCAGGTTTATCCCAATTCCCTCATTAATGGCCCTAATTGTTTGGGGGTTTATCTCAAGGTCTGTGATCCACCTTGAGTTCATTCTTGTGCATGGAGTGAAGTAAGGGTCTTGCTTCATTTTTCTGCAGCTAGATATACATTTTTTCCAGCACCATTTACTGAAGGGGGCTTCTGTTTCCCATTTAATATTCTGGGGGCCCTTATCAAAGATCAGTTGCCTGTATGCTGATGTTTTTATTTCTAAGGGAAGTACTCTGATAAGATTTCACTTTTAGTACACATGGACACTGATTTATGTAAAGCAGACACAGAGATGGAGAGAATAAAGTATCAAGATCAAATACAACCTTAAATGTAAATTTCTAAAATAAAACAATAAACAACAAATATTGACGAGGGTTCAAAGACTGGAGCTGCTCTTGCCCTGCTAGTGTAATTGTCAAATGGTGCAACCACTGTGGAACATGTATGGTACTCCTTTTCCAATATGAGAGAGAACAAATGCCAAGTGAACCACCCATTCCTCTCCTTGGAATATGCACTAGAGAAATAATGTAATAACATCTACGTTCCTCATAGCACTGCACACAATGGCAAAAAAATGAAAACAACTTCAATGCCCGTCAGTGGAGGAATGGCTGAATACACGTCAGCACATACACGCAGGGAGAGAAGAGACAGCTTCAAAGAATAACCATCCGTCTTTACAACAGCTCAGAACAGGCTTGAACCCTGAGGACATTATGCAGAATGAAAGTATTCAGTCAAAACACGACAAATAATGTGTGTGCTCACTGTTGTAAAAAAGTAAAGACAAGACATTCTCACTAAAAGAACCACTATTTGATGGTCAGAAAGAGTGTGACCATAAGGGAGAAAGGGGAAGATGCTGGTTAGAACACAAGTGCTTTTGATGTGGGTGAAGGGGAAGGCAATAAATAACAAGAGGTGGGTTCACCAAAAATGGTGTACGTAGAGAGAGGCATTGGAAACTTTGTAAGAATTGAAGGTCATGGAGGCACATGTTGTTATACACACAATCCTGCAATGACTGTGATCTATGAATAGGTGCATGCGTAGGCATTTGAACAGGTTTGGGGATATAACCACAAATATAAGAAGATTTGACAGGATATCTGAACTGACTAAAGTCCTAAAATCTCTGGAGTGGCCAGATAAGATACAACTATTGGTCTCACCTCATGCTAAGTCAAAAAAGTGATGAAAATCAAAAGGCATGTGAAAACAATTAATCCAATGGACTAAAGAGCCAAACATAAATCTCCACATTGCTTTGAACAGAAGGGTTGATAGTTGCCACTACCACCACCAATGACTGTACAAAGGATCACATAAGACGATCTTAGGTGGAATGGGAGGAAAATGAGAACTATGACTCAAAATCATAGAAGAAATGAGATTTACTGGTCATATCAATACTGAAGGAAGTCCCCCAAATTGTGGCTTTTAGTCACCCATCAGTACTAGAATTGAGCTCCCTTCCCAGTTAGAATAATCAACCATTTAAGATCAAATGAGTAATATTTACTGAGATAAAATTCAGAGATTTAGGAAAAAAGTAGAGTTGGAAACAGGAAAACTCAGGGACAGAATAGGATAAGAGGTAGAAGTGGAGGGAATCACAAGGGATCAATTGAAAAAATGTATATGAACTGTCGACGTAAAACTGCTGCACTTTGTAAAGCTCCACTTACTTCACACAAACAATTCAAGTTTAAATAAATGAGTACAAAATAGAAGAAATATAGGGTCTAAAACATCTTCAACTCAATGAGGAGAGAAGTAGACATTTAAAGAAAAGTGAATGATTCCAGAGACAACAAGATTTGTTGACATATTGAAGATGGAGAGAAGGGAGTATAAGAAATGCTACTTCTGAACTAAACCATAAGGTGTAGTAGATTGGGAAGCACGCTGCAAAAAAGTTGGGGGTAAGAATCAAACTATGAGTTGACAATGTTCTAAAAATTAATCACTGAAGATATAAAATAAATATACAATTTCAATGAGTGCTTGGATGTGGAGGTACTGATGTTAAGAGTTACCAACAATTAGTATTTCTTGTAAACAGGAAAAAAAATATGCTAAATTTCCAAAAAGAAATGTCACTGTGAATATGGTTGAGAATAATGATATTTTTTACTCAATAATTCAGCTCTTTCTTCTAACAGTTTATCGTTTTGTCATAAGAGCTGTTATATATGCAAAGTATTGTATTTGTTACAACAAATAGAATGCATGGGATTTCTAATAGTTAGATGAAGCTATTTACATATAATTTTAAAAGAAGACAGTACTTACCCTTATTTGCTCTCCTGAGACTTTGATATCCATTTTATAAAATGCTATTCTACTTCTTCTGTCCCTGATAATATTTTTATGATACAACTTTCAAAAGATATTAATATTCTTACTCAATATGGAAAATTATACAGTTATTTTTAAATGCAGCAAACTGTGCACATGTATGCCTTCTCTTTTCACTATCTCAGGGTGGTGAAGCAATTTATAGCAGTGGTCAGTAATGGTAACAATAATTATAATAACTAGAATTTATTGTATGTTTACTTTATGCTCAGGACTTTATGTTCTAAGTGCCAGAAAATTAACAGAACAATTTTGCTTAAAATATGATAGCTCTCTGTGGTAGACATTGAATGTATGAACTGTAACTATAATTAAATGAAAATCAAGCTTTGACTGAAGGACTGAGGTGCTAATATTTCTTCCTGAAAATGTTTGGTCAATTAGTATGTATCTTTCCTGGGTGAAATACATAAATTGGGACCAACAGATTCAGTACAACAGACAGATTAGTAAACATTTTTTCCCCTCTCCCAAAAGCATTTCTTATGTCTTTCAGGGATTAAATTATAAGGTCTTGCATAACATGGGAAAAAAATGTAGAACAAACTCATAATCATAAAAGCAACCAGACTTACTAGCCAGGCAGAGATGGATGGACCCCTAAGACTGTGGTCCTTTGTCACCCTTCATGTCTGGAACTGAACTCTCCCCTCATGGCTCAATTCTCAGTCAACTAATACACAGATCTACCAGGGAATAAGAACACTAGAAAGGTAAGCACATCTTAAAATAACCAACTATTCGTGATCAAATGGGCAGCTTTTAACCAAAAATAAAATTCCAAAGCTTAGGAAAGAAGGAGTGAAAATAATAGAATTGTAAGCAAATGGACACATTGGATGGTGTAAGATATGGCAAAATAATAATGACAATAACAATTATTTATATATATTACATACATATATATAAATAATTGTTATTTATTTGCAAAGCAGCAAAGAGAGAGCAGTTCCAATGTTTCTCACCTTACCCAAAGGCCACACCCCAAGGAGATGTCTTTAGGCTCACATATGAATGATAGGTTGGGCTCAACTCCTACATGTTCTTACTAATTCCAGTTGACATAAAAGCTAACTGCCACAGGTGGGGAGGAATATTATACTGAAAAAGAGCCCTGAAAATTACAAAATATGCTGTAAATGTAAGTGATTTAGCCAATCTGGGCAGATACTTATAAAAGTGTGCATACAAAAAAGGGACAAAGGGAAGGAAGGGGAAGCAAAGAGTAATGATGACAGTACAGCCCCATGTGAGGGGAAAGGATGATGGAATTGTAGGTGAGCGGATACATTGGATGGTGTATGATATGGCAAATAATAGTAATAATAATAATAATAAAAGCCGCTAGGGGGTAGGGTGGGGAAGGGAGGGGATAAAAGGAAGCTAATACCCAAAAGTTTAAGAAGAAAGTAAATGTTTTGAAAATGATGGCAGCAATTGTACAATTATACTTGATCTAATTGAATTATGGATTGTTGTAATATCTGTAAGAGCTCGCTTTAAAATGATAATAATAATAAAAAGGAATGCAGCCGAGCCCAGCCCAACTTAATTAAATTCATGGGTCTAATGCTAGCTGGTGTCTGAAGGCACAGAAGACTGAAACACAACGCAGGAGGATCACAAGTCCGTGGGTGCCGAGTCCTATGGATCCAAGGTCATGGGACTCATAGCAGAAGGCTAACAGCTCTCATGGTCACACTGACCACATGGGGTTGCCTCTGGCAGGCACAGAGACGCAGCCAGCCAGAAGATGTAGGGGCAGAGAGAGATGGGAGGAGTCCCCACTGTCTCGCGAATAGAAAGGCTACAGGAGACAATGCCAGTCTGTGGCTCAATTGATAGGTGGGGTTACACACCTGTAATTCATTACAAATCCAAGTTGAAGTAAAATCTAACTACCATAGTCAGAATCGACTCAGGAAACGGGTTTGAATTTGGTTATTTGATATACTTCCCCTATTGACTTTATCTGATGTCCTAATGTGCTCAACAGTTAGAAAAACAAAATAACCAAACAATTGACAAAGTCATTTCTAACTCATGGCAAGCCCATGAGTTTCAGAGTCAAAGTGATCCGTGATTGATTCCACTCCAACCACTAAAGAGCTGATTGTCGGGCTTTTCTTCTGCAGTGCTCCTGTTGCGGTTCCTATGGCTAAGCTTTTAAAGTAGTAGTTGTGCACAATTTGTGCGAATTTATCTTGTTTTGTAACTTTAATTTATTAAATATATTTAATTTATTAAATCAGACACCACTATCAGCACTTTCCAATTAGGAATTATCTCTGTACTTTATATTAACAATACATCTTCTATTTAAATGTCATAACTTTTTAAAAGAAATGCATGCATGATTGTAGCAGGTGACAACTGTTGTCACTAAGTGTTGACTCTAAGTACAACACACCAAAACACTCTAGACTTGTGTGTTCCTCACAATTGTTACACTTGATCCCAGAGTTCTAGGCTATCTTCCATTTCATTGAGAGGCTTATGCCTCTCTCTGATTAATCCCTGACCAAGCACCATGTCCTATTCCAGGAATTGGTTTCTCTTGCTATCCTGTACAAAGTACATTAGACAAAGTCTCACGACTCTTACTTTTAAGGACCATTCTGCCTGGACTTCCTACAAGATGGATTTGTTTTTCTAACAGTCAGTATATTTTCAATTATCTTCACCGATAACATAAATCAAATGCAACAATTTTTCTATGACCTCCCTTATTTATTTTCCAGCTTGCATATACGTATGACACAAGTCAACGAACTATGGCTTGACACAAGTCAACGAACTATGGCTTGGGTTAGGGGTACGCTCACCCTCAAAGGAACATCTTTGTTCCTTAAAATTTTAAATACATCTTGAATAGAAAAATTTTGTCTTGTAGAGAAGTATTAAATAGGTGCATTGGTCCTGTACATAAATATTATCAGCTAAAACCAGTCTAGGTGCTGACTGTGCAACAGAACATCACTTGCTCATATGGAAGTTTAAGTTGAAGTTACATGAAATGTAAACAGTCCCACAGCAGCCAAAACACAACCTTGAGTGTATCTCATCTGAACTGGAAGAATGACTCCACAGCAGATCCAATGCATTGAACAGAAGACCTGCTGAGCAATGTGATGACATCATGAACATTACCCATGCGAAAGCAAAAGGCCATTAAAAAGACAAGATAGAAAGATCAAAGTGGATGTCAACAGAGACGCTGAGACTTATTCTTAAAATAAAAACTAACTAAATATATATGTATATGTGTATGCATGTATGTGTGTATCAGTCTACTATAGAGGAACAATATCAATTTCTTGTGTATAGTGGCTAATCAGAACAAGCTTTATTTCCTTGCCCTCTTCTCAATCCTATATTATAAGCCAACATCTTATAATATGCCCTTTCCGAAGAGTCTTCACATGAGGCACCCTAGTGGCATGTGGTTAAGCCTTTGTCTGCTAACCTCAAGTCAGCAGATGAAAACCATCAGCCATTCTGTAGGAGAAAAATGAAGCTTCTATTTTCATAAAGTGTTACAATTTCAGGAACCTGCAGGGTCAGTTATACCCTGTTCAAGAGTTGCTATGACTCAGAATCCACTCATTCGCAGAGAGTTTGTAGATAACTGCAGAGATGGTCTTGATTTGTTATATTGGGCACGATCATGCTCCACTTCCTGCCTGTTATATTCCAGATGTTTGGCTGGAGGACATTCCAAAACTGAACCACAGCATCTTGTTTAATACTTTGCTATCTCAAAGTCTATTTTCATTGACCCATATCAGCATTGCATATCTTCTTTTCTAAAAACTATCATGTTTGACGTCATGCTACCCATGCTAAAATATTTATGTCATTTATTTCATGCATCACTTGTGGCATGATGGAGCAGTGATTATGAAGTCCGCGATGATCCTCAAGGTCAGCAGTTCCCATCCACGAGCTGCTCTGTGTGGAAAAAGATGGGGTTTTCTGCTTCCTGAAAAGAGTTACAGTCTCAGAAACACACAGGGACAGTTCTACCCTGTCTTATAACGTCAGTATGAGTGGGCACATGCTCGATAGCAGTGAGCTTTGCTTGGATTTTTACAGCGTATTAAATGAATTGTTGCTTTCCTCAACCTTGATAATTTGAAATAATGTTTCAAATAATTTGGAAGTGTGCTTTCCTTTTCATAACCTTCTATCCTCGAAGTCATGATGTGATATTTATAAGCCATACTAAAATACATCTTTCTAAATATTAGCATGATAATTGGCACTATTTCTGATTCAGATTTTTTTATAGACTCTATAAAGTATATTGTCTTAAAACAAGGTTAATTATTTATGCACCCTGATTTGCAATTAAATAATACTGTTTTGCTAGCAGAATTGTTCATTGTTTTTTCATTTCACTATATTAATCTTTTTGTTATTATTTAATTTCACAATCGTATGTAAAACATCCGCTGTAAGTGTGGGTGGCATACCACAGGAGAACTTACATGTCAGCGAATCTCTTTGTGAAAGAATGATGGTTTGCCTGCTTTAAGTTTATTCTGTCACAGTCATCTAACTTCAAATTTTCCATCCATCTTTCATTGCCTTTTTATGTAAAAAGGAATGTGAGGCCAACCAGATATTTTCTTACCGATAATGTTTATGAATGTTTCTCAGAAAATTATTCGAGTACATATTTTATTTTGCTATCATACAGAAAGCATTAGTAGTTAATAAAATTAAAATTTTGGTATTTATAGTTATTTACACGCTGAGAAGCAAAGGATCTTGTCACCTGCCAGAAGGACATGGTTGCTCATACATACTGCTGCTGTCAGGTGCAGTTGAATCTGTTTTAATTCCTAGTGACACCGGCTGTATGACCGAGTAAACTGACTGCTCTAGGGGTTGTCGTTGGCTGTAATCTTTACAGAAGCAGAACGCCAAGTCGTTCTCTTGCTGAATGTTTAGGTAGTTTAGAAGGGTCAACATTTTGGTTCGTAACCAAGCCCTTAACCATTGAACTGTAGGTGCTAAGTAATAATAAGTGCTTGGGAAGACTTAAAGCTTTATATTCCTATCGTGTAATTATTTATTAGTATCCATTTTAATCTAAGAAACCTTCATAACTTTCCCTTCTGTATCTGCTAGCACATCATGGATATATCCGGAGCAAAGGTAATTTATACATTCTCAAAGATCCTCTGCCAAACCTCTGTGCATTAGTGATTAGACTTCCATTCTCCCTCCCACACCTACTCAGCCTGTGTGTCAGGCCAAGCATGTGTTCACAAATCACAGGCATTACAGGATCGTGCCACTGGCTAGAGGGTGGACAAATATTACCTTGGGTGAAGGGGTGTTGTTGTTCTTGTGCAGTGCCAGTCTGTTCTAACTCGTAGGGACCCTGCATACAATGGAAGGAAACACTGCCCTGTCTGGTGCCATGCTCACCACTGTCCTTAGGATCGAGCCAAGGTGGCAGCCACTGCATCAATTCATCTTGTGGAAGGCCAAGATAAATCTTAAGGCCCTCTCCGAGATGGTTCCTAACAGTGGCTGCATCAACGGGTTCAGGCATGGGAACATTTGTGAAGATGGTGAATGACGATGCAGTGTTTTCTCCTGTTGTGCATAGGGTCTGGATTCAATGGGACAAAACAAAAACACCCCCAGAACATGCATTTGAACGGACACTAGTAACCAAACTCACTGCCATTGAGTCAATGCATTAACGCCAAGAGTTCATCCACATGCAAGCTCTTCCCCATTCTGTTTCCTACACCCGGGCTCCTCCTTTATTGGTTGGTTGGTTGGTCGGTTGGTTTGGTAATAAGAACAAAAGAACCATGGTTGCATAGTGATTACGAGTTGGCTACTCACAAGGTCAGTAGTTCAAACTACCATGCTCCTTGGGAGAGAATCAAGGCTTTCTAATGCCATAAAGATTTACAGCCTTGGAAATTCATGGAGGCAGTTCTACCCTGTCCTGTAAGGTCACTATGAGTCAGGACCAACTTGATGGATGTGAGTTTTATTTTTATTTTTTTATTTTTGGTTAGTGATGCCATGGTCTTGCATTTGAGGCATATAACCAAAAGTTTAATGATTCAAACCCACCAACTGTGTCCAAGAAGGAGGATGAGGTGGTCTGCTCCCATGAACATTTACAGTTTCTAAAATTTTAAATAGAGCTACTGTAAGTTACAATTGACTCTATTGCTGTGGATTTGGTTGTGGTAAGAGCAATTCAAATTTACTTTTGGTGAGTTTATTTATTTAATGGACAGACATTTCTTCAAAAGAATCCAACATTAATCAAACAAATCAACACATTGTGTTTTTACCTACAAACGGTATTGTGTTTGTAAGCTCTATAGGATTTAACTTATGCTTGGCATAAAGAAAAATAAATTAATGAGGAAGGTAAATAGAGTATGGAAAGGCAGTCATCACATTTCTTCATCATATTGTGGTACCCATTTATTTTGAATTAACCAGGCAGCCAGCTTTTTAAAAGTTCTCCACATAATCTTGTGAATGATTTATATTTGAGAAAACTTAGGATGAATTAATAAAGTGATTCAGGAGAACAATTTGTAATTATAAGAGAATACATGATAATAACCCTTAGATTGCTCTTACTTAAACTTTAATTCTGAGATCATGTGCATTAGCTTTATCTAGCATGTGAATTCTTAACTGAAGCTTCCTTATTTAGATTTTCTAGATTGTGACCCTGATATCTATTTTTAAAAATTTACGCAGAGCATTTTTATTCATGTGTGAAAACTATTTTCTTACATGCTAAGATATTGTCAAATATATATAACTGTATATATACATATAGATGTAAACAGTAGTTGTGTCTATGATTTTATGTTAACAAGTGGTGTTAAAATATACATTTAAAAAACTTCCTTCCCACCCTCTTTTCTCAGTTTCCACATTCATAAAGTGAGTTCACATATTCAAAATCAGTGATGATATAACATCTTTGTTAACACAAATTTCACTTGGCCAGCATTTTAAAAGAAATAGTTTAGTTTTATTTAAACAATGAATTATTATCAAAATGAAGGTTCATTATTAAATTAGGTTTAAAAATTCCCCAAATCATCATTTTGAAAAAGAAACTGACTTCTATAAATTTAACTTTCATATCACAAATTAATATTTTTAACACATAAGACAGAAAAAAAATCAACTCACCTATTAAGCTAAACATAAGTATTAATTTGTTTACTAGCAGTTCTTAAGCTGCAACGAGCATCAGATTGTCTTGTGTAGGAGCTTGTTAAAAAACATCAATTGCTGGATTTCAGCCAAGAGAGTTTGATTCTGTATGGCAGGGAAGAAGCCCAAGAATTCTTTCACGTCTGCCAACTTCCCAGGTGAGACTAATGAGGCTGGTCGATGGGCCACGATTCTAGAACCACAACTTTTTACGGCTAATCCAATCCATACAGCGTTTTCATTTTTACTTTCAGCAAAAAAAGGCCTGTGCCATTCCGATTCTGCTGATCCACAGTCTGTGTGGCAGTCTCTTGGGCATCCTGTACACGGAAGTCAGTTTCAGTGACAGCCATGAAATGTGATCCCCTCTGTGATTAAATAGGTCAAAATAGGATGCTCCAAGTTATTATTTTTAAAGAGAGAATTGCAGATTTCACCCCTTAGCTATGTCAAGTTCATGTTTTTAGATGATATACTTTATTTTGATTGAACAGATTTTTAGATTAAAATTATGAAAAATTTACATATTTTATATCAGACACAACATTTAATTCTAGATAGACATACAAGTGAAAATAAACAAGTGAAGTATAGAAAAGTTGGTGCAGAGGTATCAAATCATTGGAATAATCAAAATTATTTGACATTTAAGTGAAAGAAAGCAATGAAACAAATGATGACCCAACAAAGTACACTAAATCAGAAATATTTCATTATAGCATAAACATTGTTAAATAGAAAGTAGATACACTATCTGTTTAAAGCAATTAAAAGAGACTGTTTATAAATGTGTTGTATAAAATACATTTTAAATATTGATGACAATATATGAATATTCTAATAGATACATTTGCAATAGACATGAAGGGGCAATTCCCAGGAGAGGCATACAATTAGTAACTTTGAATATAGGAATATGACTCATTTTATGATAAAATGAATGCAAATTAAAACAAAAAGGATATAGCAATGCATTTAAAACAAACTAAAAACAATATAAATGTTAATGTGTTTATGAAAATTAGTTATTCCAGTGGGATACATAAATTAACATAACACATGGAAATCCGTTTCCAAAATTTATCAATCGCGATACAATGTCTACTTCCCTTGATACATTAACTTTTTTGAATTTAGACCCATATCCTACAACCTCTCATGAAAATTTGCTCAAATTGTCTCAGCGACATAAATGTTGCAAATAAAAATAGACAACTAAAAAAGAAAGAAAGAAAAGTGAACGAGTTGACCTTGGATTTGGCAATGATGCTTTTGGTTTCATTTCCTAACACACAATTTATAGAAGACCTGATCGGTTGGATTGTAGGGAATTAAAACTGTGTCCTCTGCAAAAGGCCCTGTTGAGAGAACAAGACCACTGACTGGGAGAAAGAACGATCAAACACAGATCTGGGAAAGATTTGTATCCACATTTACAAAGAATTGCAAAATCTAAACAGCAAGAGAACAACAATCCAATTAAAATGTGGGCAAAAGATACCACACCAAAGAGAAGCAGATAACAAATAAGGATATAAAAATATATAGCATACTATAGGTCTTGAAGAAATTGCTAATTAACAACAATAAGATGACAATGCATAGTGATTAGAATGCTTCATATCCAAAACAGTCAAACACCAAATTTTAATGATATTAACAAGCAAGAGGAAATTTCATGATGGGAATTCATAATAGAAGATAGGTAGCTGTTTTTAAGTGCAACACAAACTTACCAGACAATCCAGTAATCAGATATTAATGAGACGAAAGCATATGTCCTCATAAAAATATGCACAAAACATGTATAGCAGCTTTATTTATAATTACCAAAAATTAGAAGTAAGTAATATGCCCTTCAATAAGTGAATGAATAAACTAACTTTGGTGCATCCATACAATAGATTTTTATTCAGTAATAAAAAGAAAATTAGCTATCAAGCTCCTAAAAAAGACATGGAGGGAACTTACATACGCTCAGAAAGTAGCCAATCTGAGAAAGTTATACTTTGTACGGATGTAAATTATGACATCCTGGAAAAGATACCATTATAGAGGCAATAGGTAGATTGCTGGCTTCCGAGGGTTCTAGGAGAGAGGAGAAGGGATGAGTGGGAGAAGCATGGGGCCATCTACCATCAGCACCATCATCCTGCATGCTACTAGAAAGGCCAACATCTTAAGTTATGCATATGGCGAAATCCGTAGAAATGTATAATACAAAAATTGAACCCTCACACAAACTATGGACTTTCACTAATAACATGTCATTACTGGTGCACACTGACACAAGTTGTTAATAGCATGAGAAATTATGTAGAAGGGATACAGATAGGGATATGTGAAATCTCTGTACATTCTGTTCTTTTTTATGTAAATGTAAAATAACATAAACATTAAGTCTAAAATAACAATACTTACTTTTATATCATCCTGAATTATAAACTTCTGCATATGAATGTTAAAAACCAAAAAACTAAACTTAAAAAAGGCTCCTAAACATTGATGGTATTCATTGCATCATCACCTCTTTTAAGTGGAAACCAACATGTGACTATTGTGATGTGCTTATGTTTATGTAAATTGCTTCTAATCAATTGAATAACACATTGTATAACCTATTATAACCAATTAATGGCACATGACAGCAATAAGGGCAACATAATTTTAGCTAAGAAAATTACAAGGAAATGTATATCCATTATGTGGTAATGACTATATAAAATTATCTATGGTGAAGGAGAATGAAGAATAATTACCTACTGTAGAGGGCTTCGGATTACAGTTTTGGGGTCCTTAATTTGTTATTTGAAATTCAAATATAACATTTTACTCTTGAAAACATACACACACCTCTAGTTCTCCCTTTATCAAAGGTGGCCTGAACCTGTACAATTTTGTCATTGTTAGATGCAAGTGGATATATCACTAGGACCCTATGTGTGCAGGGTATAATTGTTTCCTATGATTTTTGAGATTATGACCTTTCTGAGGTACTTCTGAGGGAGTTGGAAAGGAATTTTGACTACTAGTCAACTGTTTCAACTCAGTTAATTTTTTCCCAGCTACTGTAAATTTTTCACTATTATTTTCTTAGCTAAACCTAGTCAAGCACTTAATTATGCTACCCAGGGACTCTTGCTGTCCTACCATATATATAGAGAGTCCTTTGAGTCAATTCCTACTCATATTGATCCCATAGGGGAAACAAAACTGTCTTATAGGGTTTCCACCAGCACTTCCCTGTCAATTTGTTGTACTGTGGTGGCTTCTCTATTGCTGTGCTGCTGGAAATGATGGCACTGTTATTTCAAATACCAACAGGTTTCAGTAGAGCTTCCAGACTAAGAACAGATTATGTCGAAGGAATAGGCTATATACTTCAGACGAATTAGCCACTAAAATGCCTGTGGATAGCATTGAAACATTGGTAGTTATTTAAAAATGAATTAATAGACTCAGAACATATTCAGATAATGCCAGAAGATGAGCCCCACAAAACACGACAGTAAGAGCTGCCTTCTCGAAGTAGGGTCAGCAGTATTGACACAATTTGATTAGAAGTTGGGTGAAAAGCCTTCTGGACCTTCATTTGCTGATGAAGCGAGCCTAAAAATGAGAAGAAACAGCTGCAAGCATTGATCAATAATTAGACCTTGGATGTAGCAAGTGTAAATATTGGAAAATGGGTAATTGTTAAAAATGAGATGGACTGCACAGAGATTGATATTCTAGAATTTATTTACCTGAAATGGACTGGTATTAGCCATTTCGATTCAGAAAATTATACGGTTGACTATGCTGGGAATGACACAATCAAAGTAATTCTGTTGAATTCATATCCAGAAAGGACATTTCAGGATCTACTTTGAAGCACAATCCTTTCTGTGATACCATAATATCTATCCCCATACAAGGAAACCAGTCAATATAAATATTATTACAATTTGCACACCAGTAACTAAAGAAAGTTATGCAGACATTGAGGGATTCTACTATACCCTCATTCCAACATTGATCAGAACTGCAATCAAAATGCATTGAAATTTATTGATGGCTGAAATGCAACAAAGAGGAAGGACACATAGTAGGATAATGTGATCTCAGGGAGAAATGAAGCCAGAGATCACATGATAGAACTTTGACAGACCAACGGCTTCATCACAATACTTTTTGAACAACACAAATGGTGGACTTCTCCAGAAGGAATAGATAGAAATCAAATTGACTACATTTGTGGGAAGAGACCCTGGAGAAACTCATTATCAGCAATGAAAACCAGGCCAGGGCCAACTGTGGAACAGACAATCAATTACTCGTATGTAAGCTTAATTTTAAGCTGAAAAGAATTCAAATAAGTCCACGAGAGCCAAAATACTACCTTGACTGTTCAATCCAAATGAGGATTCCATCCAAATTTGGAGCACAACTCAAGAACAGAGTTGATGCAATGAACACTCATGACAAAAGACGTCATGAGCTGTTCGATGGCAGCAGCAACATCATCTATGAAGAAAGCAAACAGCCACTAAGAAGACAGGAGAGATAGAAAAAAGATCAGCTTGGGTGTAGAGACTCTGACACTTGCTCCTAATCATAGAGTAGCAAAGGCACATGAGAGAAATAATAAAGTAAAAAAGCTGAATGGAAAATTTGGAAGGCAAGCTTAGTAAGATGAAGTTAATATGCAAAAGCCTAGAGTTAGATAACCAAAATGGAAGGACATGATCAACATATCTTAAACTCAAAAAATTAAAAATTCAAGCTTCAGGGGGCAATATGAAAATATCTATGTAAAAACGTGAATGATGCAGGAAGCATCAAATGAAGACAGAAAGAAGACACTGTACAAAAAGAATGAGCCACCATTCTGCAATTTGAGGAGACAGCATGTGAGCCACACCCAATGGTGCTGACTGAAAAAGTTCAAGCTGCACTGAACGCTTTTGCCCAAAACAAGACCCTAGGAATCGATGGCATACCAACTGCAATGTTTAACAAATGGAAGAGGCACCGGGAGCACTCACTCAGCTATGCCAGCAAATCTGGAAGACAGCTACATAGTCAACTGACTAGAAGAGATCCATATATGTACTCATTCCAAAGAAAAGTGACCCAGTGTAATGTTCAAACTAAAGAATAATAGCATTGATTTCACATGCCTATGAAATATGAGTAACAATCATTCAACAAGGTTGTAGCCGCACATGGACAGCAAGCTGCCAGATTCAGAAGAGAACTTGGAACAAGGGATATCATTGCTAATATCAGATAGATCTTGGCTCAAAGAAGAGACTACTAGAAATATGCTTACTTGCAATTTATTGACTCTGCAGAGGCATACGACTGTGTGGACCATAACAAACTCTGAACAACCTTGAGAAGAACGGGAATTCAAGGACACTCAATTATGCTCATATGGAACAGCCACATGAATCAAGAGGCAGTAGTGTGGACAGAACAAACTTTAAAATTAGGCAAGGTGTGCATAAGTGTTTGATCCTCTCACATCAGTTATACACCTGTATGTTGAGCCAATCATCGGAGAAGCTGGGCTATATGAAGAGGAAGGTGGAGAACGGCTTATTCATTTCTCTCCTTATGCTGGTGAGGCAACCTTGCTTGCAGGAAGTGAGGAAGACTTGTACCACTTGCTAATGAAGATCAAGCGTTGCAGTGTTCAGTATGGATTACAACTCGCTGTAATAAAAGCTAAAATCCCGACAAAATCCTCTGTTTCCATGAAGATTCCCAGGCTTGGAAACTCTCTGGAGCAGTTCTTCCCTGTCCTATAAGGTCTCTCTACAGGTCAGAATTGAATTGCTGCCAGTGGATAGATATGTCATAGAGAGTTATGTAAACATCTCCCTTTTGTTTGAAATATTCAGATACTTATTTTAAGTGCTTTCCTTTTTGATGACTTAATTAAAAATATGAAATGCACTTGCTTTCTCTTCCCTTCACATTATTAAAGCTACATGTTACAAAGACAATGCTCCTTGCATTCTTATCAAGATAATGAGGGTAATCTTGATTGGAGCCGCTCTGGGTGTGTACATGATCACAAGAAGAGTCCTCTGCCTGGGGAGACCAGCTTGGCTCTGAAATGGTTCATTGCCTTGAAATGCATATGCCCACACTCAGCGCAGCAACCAGTTGAAAGGCTTAGTACAGTTACACTGCAGTGAGCCCATCTGACTCTAACTCCATAGGCATTTTTGGCAGACAATGCTTTTATACCTTCTAATTTGCAGTTATTTTTATACAATGCTGTACTGAAAATAAGCTCACACTAAAAGTAGTTTACTGCTCTCATTATTATTAGTTATGTCAGAAGAACTAATGCACAACAGATATGTCATTTAAACATATACTTGTTGAATGGAAATTATCTCTGTTGTCCTTAAAAAAGGGACAACAATGTAAAATATTAAAGATGGAATTTGATTGCATTTAAATCTCTATTCTCTCTCCCAAAGGATAAGCACACAAACATTTTTTTATAGGTCATTTGTTTAGAAAACATGCATATATGCTGAGCTATGCATTTGCCTATTATCTCTCAATTAAGCTAAAACATTACTATACTCTAGACAATTTCTTCACCTTACTCTTATGAATTGAATTTATTTTAAAACTATTTTCACAATGCTATAAATTATGTAGTTTTCTCTGATACCCTCATGTCTTACCATAGATTACAAGACACTATATCACGGCATAAATGATCTCCCTTAGTTATAGTTGTCAATATCCTTGTTGTCTCTGGATGCTGGGTATCACATACTTTGAAAAACAAAGTAGTCTTTGTCAATTTATTAGTGTACTTTAAAATAATCAATATTTGTATAACCCTATGATTTATTTATACACTCAAGACACATAGACTGTGAGGCATGCTTGGAGTTAGTCACTAAATCTGAGCTCACCTTTTGCTGTTGGTAGTGGCTGTCAAATCATGACTCTAAGTACAACAGAAGGTTAGATTGTTGAGCTTGGTGGTATTCTCATAATTCCTGTATATCCAAATGCACTTTCATGGCTATTGTGTTATTCCATCTCACCCTGCCTTTGTTGGCCTTTTACTTCCCCAAACATGACCTTCTCTAGCGAGTACTCTCTCCAAGCAGCAAAGTGAATGTTGCTCAGGTGTGATTCATAAGCTTATCTTTGGCTAATTTTCAGAGGTAGAGCAGCTGGCCCTATTCTTAGCCTGTCTTAGATTTGAAGCCCTGCTAATAGTGTGAAGCATCGTGTTGTATGAGAAATATGGGTAGCATCACTTCCAGTATCACAGCAACACCAGTGTGGCAGCCTCACAGAACACCAAGTGACAGGTGATGCAGAGAAGCAGAGTCAAACTGGGATTGGAGAGAATCAATTTGCTTTTCCATGCAGATGAAGTCTTAGGTGCTTCCACAGGTAAAGTTTATAAAGTCACTACTTAAGACAGGACTTGGATTTGTCCATATCCTTTAGACAGACCCAGACAGACAGACAGAATTTCAGACAGAAAGAAATTTAAAGAGGACCTCTTAAGATGCTTCAAATTTTCCTTTATTCTTTTAGTGATTCTGATAGTTGGCTTTTTGTCAACTCAACGTACCTGGGTGAAGGTACTGGGAGACCCCAATAGATCGACAACACTTCCTTTGTATAAGAGAGATTCTGAGCAGAACCAAGCTCTTTCCCATTCATCTTGTGCTGGATTTGATCTTGCATCTGTTTTGTCTATTGGCTGATGCCAAGAGCCATCTGAGATTGCTGATGTTAGAATTATTCAGCTGTATATACCAGTCTGCAGATTCATTCAGTTGTGCATTCCCTAGTCTGTGACTCCCTTACTTCATCTTCCTGTTTATCAGCCAAAGCTTCAAGAGTCAGGGATAGGGACCTATGGATTTGAACCAGACTAAACTACTTCTACAACTGTCTAAGCCATTTACTGATATAAATCTCTTACTGTATGCATAAACATGCATGTTTCGTTGTTTTTGCTTTTCTAGAAAACCCAAGTTAGCACAGAAAATCAGAGAATGTAGTAGTTGAAGAAAGAAACTGATACATGATAGAAAAGACAATTAGTATCCGACAAAACACATGTCAATATTAGATGTGACAATAAGCTACTAAGTGGAATCCTTATTATGTATTACCCTTTTTACATGTCTTTCTGGGAAAGGAGTCACGTTGCTTGGCCAAAGGATGCTTGTCTGCTTTTAGAAGCACCTCTCGGAGACTGCAGAGAGAATCTCTCCTTGAGATTTCAGAGCGGGAACATAGCTCATGAAAATAGCCATTGATTTCACATGATAATAAGATCCATCCCATTGCCATCAAGTTGAATCTAACTACCAGCAACCTTGGGTGGGGTTCCCAAGCTTGAGAATGTTTATGTGAGCAGACAGCCTCATCTTTCTGCTAAGGATTGGCAGGTGCCAATGTAGTTATCAGTCCAATGTTAACCTCATAGTACTGTCAGGGCTCCTTTCTTTGAACATAAGATGAAATTATTTATAATGTGGCTTTTCAGTGACTTACAAACTATAATCTGCATATTCATAATTAAATTAAGAGTATTGTTTACTTCTTTGTGACAAGGAAAAATGATTATGAAATACATATTAGAACCTGGATGGTCATAGCTAGGCAAATTTTGATAAATAATTATCAAGGGGTATTACATTAAAAACAATTTACATATTTTCAGCCTTTTCTCACTATACAAAACAACAAAATAAGAACAAAACTGGTATCTGTGATAAAAGGTTGATACCATACCTAATGTTATCAGCCTATGATAATTCATAGAATAAGCATTTATTTTCATTATTTTAATTTATAAAAATGAAATGTTGCAGCATAAAGAATAATATTTTTTATATTTCCTTCTGATTGAAATGTGTAATAAATGAAGAAATGCCGAGGAATGTGAGAGTTAAGACTTAAAACAATTTAAAGTTCCATTGAGAGAAAAAAGGATATGGCACAGTTATAATGTTTAAAAATGTTGCGTGATCATTTTTAGCATTTCCACTTGAGGCTAAGAGATATTTGCATAACTAATATTTTACAAATATGTTTCTTTAAGGGATAATATTCCCGAATCTCAACACTACAACTAGAATAAGAATTCACTAAGAAGCACTAATTGGACACTTGAGTATAAAAATTCCATCTGTTTTTAAAGGACATTTGTGTGATAACAGCACAGTATTTCTACTATAAAAATATCTCAATTCTAAGAGAGGTATACAGAGCTCATTCCTTAATATAAATTATTTAATTACTCAATCTTCTCTGAACTGAAACTGCTTTTCACAATCCCTATCTTATAGAGATGTGATTATTAAAATAATATTCTCAAAATGTAAATTTCAAGATTAGATACATAAAAGAAAAACTAAAATGCACGGTATAATTTTCATTAGGTAAATTAGCTATAAGTATCTAAATAACAAATATACCAAACATAGAGTACACTATATACATCAACATTATCGAAATTTGAAGAGAACTTAGTTTCACAATTTTATTGACATCTTGGATTATAACTACAGTATACTTAACCACATATGTATACACAAAGAAGCATGCTTTATGTCTAAACGTTTCAGCTACCTCCCTGTACATTACACACTGATTTCCTGTCAACTTTTTAAACCATAACTGATTATTTTATTTCACTTTATTTAATTTGACAAATTTCATTTTATTGTTATTTTAAAATTTATTATTAATTGGGAGTTAATACATATATCATTTGCATATTTCAATCACATCAAGGAGTATTATACAATCACTACCAAAATCAATTTTCAAACATTCTTCTCCTTCTGAGACTCCTTGACAACATCGCCCTTTTACCCAACAAACTTTCCCCACTCCTAAATCCACTGAAACACTTATTCTACTTGCTGTCACTATAAGTTCATGAATCCTGGGTTTCATATACCGAAAAACAGAAAAACATATAGCATAACTTCTTAGGGGCGACCCCCCAATGACATAATCCCTCTGAGATATACCGTAATATGACCAAACAATAAAACAACGCAATTATGGAAAATGTTGAAAGCCAGATCAGGTCCAGCATGCATCAGAGGGGGGAATCACTAGACGCCTATTTCCTATGTAGTTCCCACAGATGTATCTTGGGATCCCACTGTGGTCCATAGCCTTATGCAAACCATATTCTCATAATTCTGTCTGTGATACTATTCTTTCCTTTGACTTCAGATTATCTGATTTATAATCTTTCAGTGACTGAAGATGGTGTGCTTCTTCCATATGGAATTTGCTGGCAGCTCACTTAAATCGCTGCTTGTTTAGAGACAAGACTTTAGACCTCCAGAAGCCAGGCACCATTTAATTTCTTTGTTATATTTTGCTATAGAACCATATCTTCTGCCTTCTCTTCCTGAAGGTGAGGATTGAGTAGGGCCATGATGTAAGAACTAATTGTTCTGAAATTGGAGCTAGGATTTTTTGCGAGCCCAAAGCTCATTCCAGGATCTGTTTTCAGTTTGTTGGTTTGTATCTGCTTTCGGCTCCCTTTCAAAACCTCCTTGTTAATTTATAGCAGAGAGTCTTATTGATCCTCCCCTTGAGCCATAATGGTCTTCTGTTATTGTTGTCTTTGATTAACCCCTGGTACTAATTTGTTTAAAGCCCTGTTAGGAGAAGGATATTGGGCCAATGTAGTCTAACTTCTTGTCATTGTACCTGAATTATTCACTTGTACAGAATCAGTCCTTTCATGGCTGGATGCTATTTACACAAACAATGGGCATTAACTCTAAGGGAATTTTACAATAGTAATCACTGAGAAAGCCCGTCACAGGTTTGCTGGAATAATACATAGCTTAATACGGCATGGAGGGCACTGATGTAGCAAGACCAAGCTTTCCTTTGACCAAGAGGTCAACAGTCTTGGGAGGGCTGTCTTCCACTTCCTCAGATACCATGTTTTTTCCCGACTTAAGTCCTCAGATTAAGTGTGTCTGTTAACTTTTAATAAACATACTTAAAAGCGAAAAATTCATGTGTGTGTGTGTTTAGCACCTATGTTTTCTTTTTTCTTTTAAAGAGCTCTCTTGGCACATAATCTATCATAAAATTCCATACTTTAATCCTATCAAGAAAACTTGCACACTCTGTACTGCAGTCAATTTTGGGACATTTTCTTCCTCCTGTGGAAATTGTTATTAGCCACCCTCTTTCCCACAAGCTTCCCTGCCACACACCTATGAAGCGTTAGTCCAGTTAGTTTCTATAGATTTACCTATCCCAAATTTCATGTAGAGAAAAACAAAGTGTAAGAAACAACAGCAATAAAAATAACAACAAAGTAAAACAGAAAAAAAACAGAACAAATTTAGCCTGCGAAAAAATGAAAACTCTCTGCCAATGTTGACCGAAACTGTATCCGTTAGTCCAGTAGAAAGCCCAGGCTTTCTCCCAAAGATCTACTGGTGGTTTTGAATTATGACCATGAGGACTGCAGCTCAATTTGTAACCACTACTCCACAAGGGATCCTAAATTGGATCAAAAGGGAAAATCTAAATGATAAGATGTTAAATTGTGTCTGCCATGCTCCACGTTCCAATACTCTCGGCATGATAGCAAGGCTATTCACATCTCTGGTCTAAAATCAGAAGGGATTCACCAGAGTTAATCCACATGTATTCTCATTAAAAAAGAAAACTATTTAAATGGGTCAAAGGGGAGATCAAATAACATAGTACATTTTAATTTAACTTAACTATATATGCCATAATTGACTTTATAATGCTCTCTGTCTAATTAGAAGGCTATTCACATCCCTGGCCCATGGTCTCAGGGGATTCACCCGAGCCTTGGGGTGGGCTCTACAGCTGGATTTTCAGTTTCCACCATTGCCTAGAGCCTTTTGCAAACCAGGTGTTCACAATTTAAACTCTGATAGCATTCCCTCTTTTGGATTACAGTTAGCCTTTTTAATGACTCTATGTAATACCAAAATAAGAATTAACTCTCATGCTACATTCAGCTTTCCCCCCTCAATTCTTCTTCGAAGAAGTCTTTGAAAGTTTTGCCAATACTTTTTAACTTTATAGTAAATTTATATATGAGGGCCTTTAAAAGCTCATGGAAAAGTTCATTGCCATTTATTTCCATTTTCCATGAACTCTTTGAAGCTCTCTCATCATTCATAAGTTTCAAATAAATTAACAATATACCAAAAATTTTAATAAGTAAAACATCAACCTCACTTTAACCAATATCAAAATTCTAATAATAAAAATAAAATATTATCTTTCTAAAATCATGTCAATTTATACTTCTTTCTGCAAAATAAAAGTGCAGTTTCTAAATGAAACTCACTGTCAGGATTCCCTTGATAGCTGCCCTTATACCCTAATCTCTCAAATTTTACAAAGATTTATAGAATATGAAAAAATGTCAGAAAATTATGGACAGATTCCATTTTCTCATCATTGCAGTTTTCTACAATTTTTGAGGATCCATCACATGAAATGATAGAGGAGAAACTATATCAGTCTAAATATGAGAAGAGAGAGTACTGGGGAGGCTTTAAAACAAGGCTCCCCAATTCTTAGTCATACTCATTCCTCTCAAATTCTCTGAAAAACCTAGGCAGGCTTCTAACTGCAGAGTATATCATGGACTACAGGATGCTGTTTAGCTCCTGGTACTAGGTCAATGAAACTTTCACAGCGCGTCCCTTTCTTGGCTTCAACGTTTGTGATGAAGAAGTCAAGCAGCATGGAGGAACATGTTATCGTTCTAGTCAGCATTTATAGAAAGAGCTCTAGAGACAATATAGTGCTAGACAGCTACCTTAAAAGCTGGTGGTCAAAACCATCAAGTGGATCTGCCTGACCAAGAACTGATAATAGACTCCCTTCAAAAATCAGGCGAGAAACCCCTAGGGCCATTTCTATTGTGCCTCATGGGTTGCTATGAATTGGAGTGGAAGCAGCAACAACTGCAAGCAATGGTACTGGTGGAGTCATCAGCTCCTAGACATTAAACATGGCAGTGACCAGCCTTCAGAGTCAGCCTCCCACTTTAAGTCTTCCAGTTGAAGATTTATTCATACATTGTGGGACTGATAAGTCCCAATCCCTACTGTGCTTAGTACCAATTCCTGTTTCTATAATTAGTGTAGATAACAAATTAAATGCTTTATGCTGGTTAAATTTGATTAACGTGTTTAACAGCAACAGTACTTTCAATAAATTGTATCTGTCTAAAATATACTTAACGAAAATTCTCTAAGACATGTCACAGACTGAATGCGGGAAGGGAAGATTTGCCGGAGTTCACTTGAAGCCCACTTGATAAGTGAAAGGGAATCCAGGGCACACTGACATGGATCAGTTATGTCCTAAATCAGGAGAGGCAGGAGGAAGATGTGATCCTGGTGCTGAAGAGAAAGATAAGAAAATGTAATCTTAATAATGGGGTTGAGATCTTTTAAATAAATAAATAATTGGGTTGAGATCTTAAATATTTGGTGTTCCATCGAAGAAAACATTTTTCCAATTTATTTCAGTCTGTGTTTCTTCCTAGGCATATAAGTGGATCACTAACACAAGCTACTGCAAGTCTAAAGATGCCAGTGTGAGAAGAAGGCTAGTGGCCCGACTCCCGGCACACCACCAATAGCTTAACCAGAAGAAAGGCATGAACAGATTGGACAGAAACTTAGTCTGCATGTTGCTTAAAAAATTAATTGCTCACTTTAAAGTAGATTGTAGAAACATAAAAGTAGACTTGCTGAGGGTTTTCTTTTCCTCAATAGTTCAGGTAATGATGATAGTTACTTAAATGAGGAGGATTACAGAAGGCAGAGTCTTACTATATCATGAGAGTAATTTTAAGAATTGTTAATGTATGTATCCTGGGGTTAGAGTAGTAGGGAATTACTCCACTATTCGTTAATTTTCTTAAAAAATTTTTCAGCTTAAAAGTTGGCATATCCATCTATATATATATATATATATTTATTTATATTTTTATTTATTTATTTATTGCTGTTGTTAGATTACATTTTTTTTGTTTCCAATTCATAGCAATACTATGTTCAACAAAACACTGGCTGGTCCTATCCCGTCCTCACAATTGTTATTCATTAGCCCAGGGGTTGGCAAATTGTGACTTGCAAGCCATATTCAGCTCTTTCAGTATGTACATGTGGCTCTGAAGTAAAATTGGAAAATAAATAAATAAATAAAATATAATGTGTCCAAAGTATGTGAGTTATTCTCACCATCCTGCTTCTAAAGAGTATTCTAGCTGCAATTCTCCCACTACAGATTTGTTTGATCTGCGACAGCCCAGGTACTTGCACGGTTCACTGCCAACAGCCTCACACAAATGCACCAATTTTTCTGGGATCTTATTTTTTGTCTAAATTCCACATACACACGAGGCAATTAAAAGTCCGATGGCCATGGTGACATATTTGCTCTTTAAATATTTAAAGATGTCTTGCAATATCTTCTTTTATCAACTGACTGCTGCTTCCATGAGCATTAACTATGAATTCAAGCAAAATAAAATCTTTGATAACCTCAATTTTTTTCTGTTTACCACGATGTTGTTGACTGATTCACTTATCCAGAATTTTGTTTTCTTCACATTAAATTGAAATCCATACTGGAAGTTCCAGTGTTTGAGTTTCATCATCAAATGCTTCAAGTCCTCCTTTCTTTAAGCAAGTAAGACTATATCATCAGTATAGCACAGGCTGTTAATAACCCTTTGGCAAAGTCCTACGGCCAACTTCATATAGTCCAGTTTCTCCAATTTGCTCACCATAGAGATTGAATAAATATGGTCAAAGGATACAACCATGATGTACACCTTTACTGATTTTAAACTACACAGTGTTCTCTTGTTCTTTTTGAATATTTCCTTTTGGTCTCTGGATGAGTTCTTTATGAGCACAATGAAGTGTTCTGGAATTCTCATCGTCAATGGTATCCATAAGTTGCTGTGATTGATACTGTTGGATGTCTTTCCACAGTCAATAAAACACCCGGCAGCTCTCTGTCATGGAATGATCTGCTGCAACATTTGTTGAAAAATCTTCAGCAAAATTTAACTTGCGTGTGATAGTGAGAGTACTGTTCGATAATTTCCTCATTCGATTGAATCACTTTTTTAAAGAAATGAGTGTACAAATATAGATCTCTCCTTGTTGGTTGGTCGAGTAGCTTTCTTCCAAATTTCTTGGCACAGACCAGTGAGAGCTTACACTGCTCATCAGCTTGTTGAAACATTTTCATTGTTATTCTGTCAATTCCTCGAGTTTTGTTACTCACTAATACCATCAGTGCAGCTTGGATTTCAAAATCCATGCTGGACATATAATCCTTATGTTCTTTTTGACTTTCTAACTCCACGTCTTTGCACATTTCATTTTAATGTTCTACTTGTTCTTCTTGAGCTGCCCTTTGAAACGTTCTGTTCAGCTCTTTCAACTCATCATTTCTTGTCCGTGTTTTAGATATGCCACATTCAAGGACAAGGCTCAGAGCAACACCTGATATAAACTTTGTTCTTTTTGTCTTTTTTGGTCTCTATAATTGCCTTTGCTTTCTTCATGTGTGACATGATTGATGTACATCATTCCATAGATTGTCAGGTCATCATCTTTAGTGTTCAATGCTTCTAACCCACATACACATACCGAACATTTGCTATTTTAACCTGTCACTCATGCAAAATGTAGTGAAATTGATTATACTTATAATGTTGATCAATCATCATCCTTATTTAATTACAAATCTTTCCATGATCATTAACATAAGGTCAGTGTCCTATTGCCATCTAACTGTCTACACCAGTGTATTACATATATTTTTATGTAACTAGTAGAAAGCAAAATTTTCTCTTGTTATTGACTTAGTTCACTTAGGAGAAAGTTTTCCAAGAGAAACTAGATGGTACAAGTGGTTATTATTCTCAGCTGCTAAAAGAAAATATGATGGTACTTTGAATCCATCTTAAGAGATTCACTTAAAAAATTTATATACCCTATAGAGCAAGCACAGTCCCACTTTCAAATTAAAAACTCACCATGACCTGGAATTGCCAACATGGAAATTGTTGTTTGTTGATTAATGGTTTCAATGTTTGTTCATATAGTGGTATCAGTATTTCATTCATTATTGGTGTTATTCCATTGTATTACATACCTCATCCATTTATCTGTTCATAGATAGTTAGACTTTGAATAGTTGCTTGTAAATATCAGTTTAGCTATTGTGGAGAACATTTTGGCAGTTCCACCCATCATTAAATATGACATTATAATATGACCTAGCGATCCTATTTCTGGAATAATTGAAGTTTGTTTTTTTTTACATTTATTTTTGGATTTGGTTTTAATAGATTTATTGGCATGAAAATCACGTATCACACAATTCAATAGTTCAATTACATCAAGAAAGGTTGAGCACAATTCACAATTACTGCAATCACATTTTGAACATTTTCTTTATTTTTATACTAATCTTTATTATCTCCCCATTTTCTCCCAATCTTCCCTACACCACAAGGAACCATTAATATAATTACTGTCTCTACAGGTTTACCTATCCTGAATTTCATATACAGAAAAACATTTTTTAAAATTTAACAATAACAAAATAAAATATATTAATTCCAATCAAAAAGAAAGTAAAAAATATTAAAAACTAGAACACATTTAAAATAAATCAAAAGGAAGATAAAAGGGTAAGGTTAGATATTAATGTATTTACATTCATTTATGTCTTTTATTCTTTTTTAACTACTCTTTCTTTCCAGTTAAGTAGTTTATATTTTTTAATGGTATCTTTAACTTAATTATGATCTTTGTATAACCTTTCAAAGTCTGATATTCAACTTTAATATTTTTGTGAATATTTTCCAACTTCATATTCCCATTTTAGCTTTGTACCTTGCATGGTTAACATTCCAATCCATAAAGTATCTATTTATTTACTTTTAGAAAATATTTGATTTACAAAATTTACCACTTTACCTGGTATTCGTATACGTCTCATTTAAATGCAAAGAACAAGGTAGGTAACCTGAAACAATAATGCAACTTTATATTCAAAATTATTTTTATGCTTTAAACAAATGCATAGAAAATCATTTTTAGCTTAAATTATAGATAGTATTCATAGACATTTGAGTTGATAACCAATAAATTTTGTATAAGCAAAATATTAATTTTTTCAGGCACCTATAACTACTATATTCTTGGCTTAGTATAAACTTTTTCAGAAAACACAAGGTTCTTTCAGATCAGCTATTATTCTATTGTAGTTTCAAATGATAACAAAGGAGATGAATTATAATAAAATTCATGAAGTGAAAATAAAATTAAAACATAACTTCTTCCTCAGCAAAGGTGATTTAAGTTCATGAGTTAAAAAGTCCAGTCTCCTGGATTGTCCAGGAAGGCAGAAAAATAATAATAATAATGAAAATAAACAAACAAGAAAACATTAACACGATGAAAATAGAACAAAATATGTTTTATCTTCTAGGGACTTTAATTTTTTTCCCAAAGGAATATTAACTTGATGGTAATGATTATCACATTTTTATTTCTAATAATGTAGGTGGTGAAAATGAACATTCTAATATATACATAGAAACCAATGGAGGCACAATCTTGATATTTCACAATGAACTCTCCTTTGACATATATTGACTATGGAGAGATTTTACAGTATTAGAAAATTTAAAAATAGGAAAACAAATGTATAGGTAGCATGAAGTAGATCAATCTAGGGGTCTGAAAAATAGAAACACTTAAATGGGTAAAGCATAGAGGAGTTTTAGGGTTACAAGTATAGTCTGCCTATATATATATACACACACACACACACACACACATATATATATATATATATATGTGTGTGTGTGTGTGTGTGTGTATATATATATAGGCAGACTATACTTGTAACCCTAAAACTCCTCTATGCTTTACCCATTTAAGTGTTTCTATTTTTCAGACCCCTAGATTGATCTACTTCATGCTACCTATACATTTGTTTTCCTATTTTTAAATTTTCTAATACTGTAAAATCTCTCCATAGTCAATATATGTCAAAGGAGAGTTCATTGTGAAATATCAAGATTGTGCCTCCATTGGTTTCTATGTATATATTAGAATGTTCATTTTCACCACCTACATTATTAGAAATAAAAATGTGATAATCATTACCATCAAGTTAATATTCCTTTGGGAAAAAAATTAAAGTCCCTAGAAGATAAAACATATTTTGTTCTATTTTCATCGTGTTAATGTTTTCTTGTTTGTTTATTTTCATTATTATTATTATTTTTCTGCCTTCCTGGACAATCCAGGAGACTGGACTTTTTAACTCATGAACTTAAATCACCTTTGCTGAGGAAGAAGTTATGTTTTAATTTTATTTTCACTTCATGAATTTTATTATAATTCATCTCCTTTGTTATCATTTGAAACTACAATAGAATAATAGCTGATCTGAAAGAACCTTGTGTTTTCTGAAAAAGTTTATACTAAGCCAAGAATATAGTAGTTATAGGTGCCTGAAAAAATTAATATTTTGCTTATACAAAATTTATTGGTTATCAACTCAAATGTCTATGAATACTATCTATAATTTAAGCTAAAAATGATTTTCTATGCATTTGTTTAAAGCATAAAAATAATTTTGAATATAAAGTTGCATTATTGTTTCAGGTTACCTACCTTGTTCTTTGCATTTAAATGAGACGTATACGAATACCAGGTAAAGTGGTAAATTTTGTAAATCAAATATTTTCTAAAAGTAAATAAATAGATACTTTATGGATTGGAATGTTAACCATGCAAGGTACAAAGCTAAAATGGGAATATGAAGTTGGAAAATATTCACAAAAATATTAAAGTTGAATATCAGACTTTGAAAGGTTATACAAAGATCATAATTAAGTTAAAGATACCATTAAAAAATATAAACTACTTAACTGGAAAGAAAGAGTAGTTAAAAAAGAATAAAAGACATAAATGAATGTAAATACATTAATATCTAACCTTACCCTTTTATCTTCCTTTTGATTTATTTTAAATGTGTTCTAGTTTTTAATATTTTTTACTTTCTTTTTGATTGGAATTAATATATTTTATTTTGTTATTGTTAAATTTTAAAAAATGTTTTTCTGTATATGAAATTCAGGATAGGTAAACCTGTAGAGACAGTAATTATATTAATGGTTCCTTGTGGTGTAGGGAAGATTGGGAGAAAATGGGGAGATAATAAAGATTAGTATAAAAATAAAGAAAATGTTCAAAATGTGATTGCAGTAATTGTGAATTGTGCTCAACCTTTCTTGATGTAATTGAACTATTGAATTGTGTGATACGTGATTTTCATGCCAATAAATCTATTAAAACCAAATCCAAAAATAAATGTAAAAAAAAACAAACTTCAATTATTCCAGAAATAGGATCGCTAGGTCATATTATAATGTCATATTTAATGATGGGTGGAACTGCCAAAATGTTCTCCACAATAGCTAAACTGATATTTACAAGCAACTATTCAAAGTCTAACTATCTATGAACAGATAAATGGATGAGGTATGTAATACAATGGAATAACACCAATAATGAATGAAATACTGATACCACTATATGAACAAACATTGAAACCATTAATCAACAAACAACAATTTCCATGTTGGCAATTCCAGGTCATGGTGAGTTTTTAATTTGAAAGTGGGACTGTGCTTGCTCTATAGGGTATATAAATTTTTTAAGTGAATCTCTTAAGATGGATTCAAAGTACCATCATATTTTCTTTTAGCAGCTGAGAATAATAACCACTTGTACCATCTAGTTTCTCTTGGAAAACTTTCTCCTAAGTGAACTAAGTCAATAACAAGAGAAAATTTTGCTTTCTACTAGTTACATAAAAATATATGTAATACACTGGTGTAGACAGTTAGATGGCAATAGGACACTGACCTTATGTTAATGATCATGGAAAGATTTGTAATTAAATAAGGATGATGATTGATCAACATTATAAGTATAATCAATTTCACTACATTTTGCATGAGTGACAGGTTAAAATAGCAAATGTTCGGTATGTGTATGTGGGTTAGAAGCATTGAACACTAAAGATGATGACCTGACAATCTATGGAATGATGTACATCAATCATGTCACACATGAAGAAAGCAAAGGCAATTATAGAGACCAAAAAAGACAAAAAGAACAAAGTTTATATCAGGTGTTGCTCTGAGCCTTGTCCTTGAATGTGGCATATCTAAAACACGGACAAGAAATGATGAGTTGAAAGAGCTGAACAGAACGTTTCAAAGGGCAGCTCAAGAAGAACAAGTAGAACATTAAAATGAAATGTGCAAAGACGTGGAGTTAGAAAGTCAAAAAGAACATAAGGATTATATGTCCAGCATGGATTTTGAAATCCAAGCTGCACTGATGGTATTAGTGAGTAACAAAACTCGAGGAATTGACAGAATAACAATGAAAATGTTTCAACAAGCTGATGAGCAGTGTAAGCTCTCACTGGTCTGTGCCAAGAAATTTGGAAGAAAGCTACTCGACCAACCAACAAGGAGAGATCTATATTTGTACACTCATTTCTTTAAAAAAGTGATTCAATCGAATGAGGAAATTATCGAACAGTACTCTCACTATCACACGCAAGTTAAATTTTGCTGAAGATTTTTCAACAAATGTTGCAGCAGATCATTCCATGACAGAGAGCTGCCGGGTGTTTTATTGACTGTGGAAAGACATCCAACAGTATCAATCACAGCAACTTATGGATACCATTGACGATGAGAATTCCAGAACACTTCATTGTGCTCATAAAGAACTCATCCAGAGACCAAAAGGAAATATTCAAAAAGAACAAGAGAACACTGTGTAGTTTAAAATCAGTAAAGGTGTACATCATGGTTGTATCCTTTGACCATATTTATTCAATCTCTATGGTGAGCAAATTGGAGAAACTGGACTATATGAAGTTGGCCGTAGGACTTTGCCAAAGGGTTATTAACAGCCTGTGCTATACTGATGATATAGTCTTACTTGCTTAAAGAAAGGAGGACTTGAAGCATTTGATGATGAAACTCAAACACTGGAACTTCCAGTATGGATTTCAATTTAATGTGAAGAAAACAAAATTCTGGATAAGTGAATCAGTCAACAACATCGTGGTAAACAGAAAAAAATTGAGGTTATCAAAGATTTTATTTTGCTTGAATTCATAGTTAATGCTCATGGAAGCAGCAGTCAGTTGATAAAAGAAGATATTGCAAGACATCTTTAAATATTTAAAGAGCAAATATGTCACCATGGCCATCGGACTTTTAATTGCCTCGTGTGTATGTGGAATTTAGACAAAAAATAAGATCCCAGAAAAATTGGTGCATTTGTGTGAGGCTGTTGGCAGTGAACCGTGCAAGTACCTGGGCTGTCGCAGATCAAACAAATCTGTAGTGGGAGAATTGCAGCTAGAATACTCTTTAGAAGCAGGATGGTGAGAATAACTCACATACTTTGGACACATTATATTTTATTTATTTATTTATTTTCCAATTTTACTTCAGAGCCACATGTACATACTGAAAGAGCTGAATATGGCTTGCAAGTCACAATTTGCCAACCCCTGGGCTAATGAATAACAATTGTGAGGACGGGATAGGACCAGCCAGTGTTTTGTTGAACATAGTATTGCTATGAATTGGAAACAAAAAAAATGTAATCTAACAACAGCAATAAATAAATAAATAAAAATATAAATAAATATATATATATATATATAGATGGATATGCCAACTTTTAAGCTGAAAAATTTTTTAAGAAAATTAACGAATAGTGGAGTAATTCCCTACTACTCTAACCCCAGGATACATACATTAACAATTCTTAAAATTACTCTCATGATATAGTAAGACTCTGCCTTCTGTAATCCTCCTCATTTAAGTAACTATCATCATTACCTGAACTATTGAGGAAAAGAAAACCCTCAGCAAGTCTACTTTTATGTTTCTACAATCTACTTTAAAGTGAGCAATTAATTTTTTAAGCAACATGCAGACTAAGTTTCTGTCCAATCTGTTCATGCCTTTCTTCTGGTTAAGCTATTGGTGGTGTGCCGGGAGTCGGGCCACTAGCCTTCTTCTCACACTGGCATCTTTAGACTTGCAGTAGCTTGTGTTAGTGATCCACTTATATGCCTAGGAAGAAACACAGACTGAAATAAATTGGAAAAATGTTTTCTTCGATGGAACACCAAATATTTAAGATCTCAACCCAATTATTTATTTATTTAAAAGATCTCAACCCCATTATTAAGATTACATTTTCTTATCTTTCTCTTCAGCACCAGGATCACATCTTCCTCCTGCCTCTCCTGATTTAGGACATAACTGATCCATGTCAGTGTGCCCTGGATTCCCTTTCACTTATCAAGTGGGCTTCAAGTGAACTCCGGCAAATCTTCCCTTCCCGCATTCAGTCTGTGACATGTCTTAGAGAATTTTCGTTAAGTATATTTTAGACAGATACAATTTATTGAAAGTACTGTTGCTGTTAAACACGTTAATCAAATTTAACCAGCATAAAGCATTTAATTTGTTATCTACACTAATTATAGAAACAGGAATTGGTACTAAGCACAGTAGGGATTGGGACTTATCAGTCCCACAATGTATGAATAAATCTTCAACTGGAAGACTTAAAGTGGGAGGCTGACTCTGAAGGCTGGTCACTGCCATGTTTAATGTCTAGGAGCTGATGACTCCACCAGTACCATTGCTTGCAGTTGTTGCTGCTTCCACTCCAATTCATAGCAACCCATGAGGCACAATAGAAATGGCCCTAGGGGTTTCTCGCCTGATTTTTGAAGGGAGTCTATTATCAGTTCTTGGTCAGGCAGATCCACTTGATGGTTTTGACCACCAGCTTTTAAGGTAGCTGTCTAGCACTATATTGTCTCTAGAGCTCTTTCTATAAATGCTGACTAGAACGATAACATGTTCCTCCATGCTGCTTGACTTCTTCATCACAAACGTTGAAGCCAAGAAAGGGACGCGCTGTGAAAGTTTCATTGACCTAGTACCAGGAGCTAAACAGCATCCTGTAGTCCATGATATACTCTGCAGTTAGAAGCCTGCCTAGGTTTTTCAGAGAATTTGAGAGGAATGAGTATGACTAAGAATTGGGGAGCCTTGTTTTAAAGCCTCCCCAGTACTCTCTCTTCTCATATTTAGACTGATATAGTTTCTCCTCTATCATTTCATGTGATGGATCCTCAAAAATTGTAGAAAACTGCAATGATGAGAAAATGGAATCTGTCCATAATTTTCTGACATTTTTTCATATTCTATAAATCTTTGTAAAATTTGAGAGATTAGGGTATAAGGGCAGCTATCAAGGGAATCCTGACAGTGAGTTTCATTTAGAAACTGCACTTTTATTTTGCAGAAAGAAGTATAAATTGACATGATTTTAGAAAGATAATATTTTATTTTTATTATTAGAATTTTGATATTGGTTAAAGTGAGGTTGATGTTTTACTTATTAAAATTTTTGGTATATTGTTAATTTATTTGAAACTTATGAATGATGAGAGAGCTTCAAAGAGTTCATGGAAAATGGAAATAAATGGCAATGAACTTTTCCATGAGCTTTTAAAGGCCCTCATATATAAATTTACTATAAAGTTAAAAAGTATTGGCAAAACTTTCAAAGACTTCTTCGAAGAAGAATTGAGGGGGGAAAGCTGAATGTAGCATGAGAGTTAATTCTTATTTTGGTATTACATAGAGTCATTAAAAAGGCTAACTGTAATCCAAAAGAGGGAATGCTATCAGAGTTTAAATTGTGAACACCTGGTTTGCAAAAGGCTCTAGGCAATGGTGGAAACTGAAAATCCAGCTGTAGAGCCCACCCCAAGGCTCGGGTGAATCCCCTGAGACCATGGGCCAGGGATGTGAATAGCCTTCTAATTAGACAGAGAGCATTATAAAGTCAATTATGGCATATATAGTTAAGTTAAATTAAAATGTACTATGTTATTTGATCTCCCCTTTGACCCATTTAAATAGTTTTCTTTTTTAATGAGAATACATGTGGATTAACTCTGGTGAATCCCTTCTGATTTTAGACCAGAGATGTGAATAGCCTTGCTATCATGCCGAGAGTATTGGAACGTGGAGCATGGCAGACACAATTTAACATCTTATCATTTAGATTTTCCCTTTTGATCCAATTTAGGATCCCTTGTGGAGTAGTGGTTACAAATTGAGCTGCAGTCCTCATGGTCATAATTCAAAACCACCAGTAGATCTTTGGGAGAAAGCCTGGGCTTTCTACTGGACTAACGGATACAGTTTCGGTCAACATTGGCAGAGAGTTTTCATTTTTTCGCAGGCTAAATTTGTTCTGTTTTTTTTCTGTTTTACTTTGTTGTTATTTTTATTGCTGTTGTTTCTTACACTTTGTTTTTCTCTACATGAAATTTGGGATAGGTAAATCTATAGAAACTAACTGGACTAACGCTTCATAGGTGTGTGGCAGGGAAGCTTGTGGGAAAGAGGGTGGCTAATAACAATTTCCACAGGAGGAAGAAAATGTCCCAAAATTGACTGCAGTACAGAGTGTGCAAGTTTTCTTGATAGGATTAAAGTATGGAATTTTATGATAGATTATGTGCCAAGAGAGCTCTTTAAAAGAAAAAAGAAAACATAGGTGCTAAACACACACACACATGAATTTTTCGCTTTTAAGTATGTTTATTAAAAGTTAACAGACACACTTAATCTGAGGACTTAAGTCGGGAAAAAACATGGTATCTGAGGAAGTGGAAGACAGCCCTCCCAAGACTGTTGACCTCTTGGTCAAAGGAAAGCTTGGTCTTGCTACATCAGTGCCCTCCATGCCGTATTAAGCTATGTATTATTCCAGCAAACCTGTGACGGGCTTTCTCAGTGATTACTATTGTAAAATTCCCTTAGAGTTAATGCCCATTGTTTGTGTAAATAGCATCCAGCCATGAAAGGACTGATTCTGTACAAGTGAATAATTCAGGTACAATGACAAGAAGTTAGACTACATTGGCCCAATATCCTTCTCCTAACAGGGCTTTAAACAAATTAGTACCAGGGGTTAATCAAAGACAACAATAACAGAAGACCATTATGGCTCAAGGGGAGGATCAATAAGACTCTCTGCTATAAATTAACAAGGAGGTTTTGAAAGGGAGCCGAAAGCAGATACAAACCAACAAACTGAAAACAGATCCTGGAATGAGCTTTGGGCTCGCAAAAAATCCTAGCTCCAATTTCAGAACAATTAGTTCTTACATCATGGCCCTACTCAATCCTCACCTTCAGGAAGAGAAGGCAGAAGATATGGTTCTATAGCAAAATATAACAAAGAAATTAAATGGTGCCTGGCTTCTGGAGGTCTAAAGTCTTGTCTCTAAACAAGCAGCGATTTAAGTGAGCTGCCAGCAAATTCCATATGGAAGAAGCACACCATCTTCAGTCACTGAAAGATTATAAATCAGATAATCTGAAGTCAAAGGAAAGAATAGTATCACAGACAGAATTATGAGAATATGGTTTGCATAAGGCTATGGACCACAGTGGGATCCCAAGATACATCTGTGGGAACTACATAGGAAATAGGCGTCTAGTGATTCCCCCCTCTGATGCATGCTGGACCTGATCTGGCTTTCAACATTTTCCATAATTGCGTTGTTTTATTGTTTGGTCATATTACGGTATATCTCAGAGGGATTATGTCATTGGGGGGTCGCCCCTAAGAAGTTATGCTATATGTTTTTCTGTTTTTCGGTATATGAAACCCAGGATTCATGAACTTATAGTGACAGCAAGTAGAATAAGTGTTTCAGTGGATTTAGGAGTGGGGAAAGTTTGTTGGGTAAAAGGGCGATGTTGTCAAGGAGTCTCAGAAGGAGAAGAATGTTTGAAAATTGATTTTGGTAGTGATTGTATAATACTCCTTGATGTGATTGAAATATGCAAATGATATATGTATTAACTCCCAATTAATAATAAATTTTAAAATAACAATAAAATGAAATTTGTCAAATTAAATAAAGTGAAATAAAATAATCAGTTATGGTTTAAAAAGTTGACAGGAAATCAGTGTGTAATGTACAGGGAGGTAGCTGAAACGTTTAGACATAAAGCATGCTTCTTTGTGTATACATATGTGGTTAAGTATACTGTAGTTATAATCCAAGATGTCAATAAAATTGTGAAACTAAGTTCTCTTCAAATTTCGATAATGTTGATGTATATAGTGTACTCTATGTTTGGTATATTTGTTATTTAGATACTTATAGCTAATTTACCTAATGAAAATTATACCGTGCATTTTAGTTTTTCTTTTATGTATCTAATCTTGAAATTTACATTTTGAGAATATTATTTTAATAATCACATCTCTATAAGATAGGGATTGTGAAAAGCAGTTTCAGTTCAGAGAAGATTGAGTAATTAAATAATTTATATTAAGGAATGAGCTCTGTATACCTCTCTTAGAATTGAGATATTTTTATAGTAGAAATACTGTGCTGTTATCACACAAATGTCCTTTAAAAACAGATGGAATTTTTATACTCAAGTGTCCAATTAGTGCTTCTTAGTGAATTCTTATTCTAGTTGTAGTGTTGAGATTCGGGAATATTATCCCTTAAAGAAACATATTTGTAAAATATTAGTTATGCAAATATCTCTTAGCCTCAAGTGGAAATGCTAAAAATGATCACGCAACATTTTTAAACATTATAACTGTGCCATATCCTTTTTTCTCTCAATGGAACTTTAAATTGTTTTAAGTCTTAACTCTCACATTCCTCGGCATTTCTTCATTTATTACACATTTCAATCAGAAGGAAATATAAAAAATATTATTCTTTATGCTGCAACATTTCATTTTTATAAATTAAAATAATGAAAATAAATGCTTATTCTATGAATTATCATAGGCTGATAACATTAGGTATGGTATCAACCTTTTATCACAGATACCAGTTTTGTTCTTATTTTGTTGTTTTGTATAGTGAGAAAAGGCTGAAAATATGTAAATTGTTTTTAATGTAATACCCCTTGATAATTATTTATCAAAATTTGCCTAGCTATGACCATCCAGGTTCTAATATGTATTTCATAATCATTTTTCCTTGTCACAAAGAAGTAAACAATACTCTTAATTTAATTATGAATATGCAGATTATAGTTTGTAAGTCACTGAAAAGCCACATTATAAATAATTTCATCTTATGTTCAAAGAAAGGAGCCCTGACAGTACTATGAGGTTAACATTGGACTGATAACTACATTGGCACCTGCCAATCCTTAGCAGAAAGATGAGGCTGTCTGCTCACATAAACATTCTCAAGCTTGGGAACCCCACCCAAGGTTGCTGGTAGTTAGATTCAACTTGATGGCAATGGGATGGATCTTATTATCATGTGAAATCAATGGCTATTTTCATGAGCTATGTTCCCGCTCTGAAATCTCAAGGAGAGATTCTCTCTGCAGTCTCCGAGAGGTGCTTCTAAAAGCAGACAAGCATCCTTTGGCCAAGCAACGTGACTCCTTTCCCAGAAAGACATGTAAAAAGGGTAATACATAATAAGGATTCCACTTAGTAGCTTATTGTCACATCTAATATTGACATGTGTTTTGTCGGATACTAATTGTCTTTTCTATCATGTATCAGTTTCTTTCTTCAACTACTACATTCTCTGATTTTCTGTGCTAACTTGGGTTTTCTAGAAAAGCAAAAACAACGAAACATGCATGTTTATGCATACAGTAAGAGATTTATATCAGTAAATGGCTTAGACAGTTGTAGAAGTAGTTTAGTCTGGTTCAAATCCATAGGTCCCTATCCCTGACTCTTGAAGCTTTGGCTGATAAACAGGAAGATGAAGTAAGGGAGTCACAGACTAGGGAATGCACAACTGAATGAATCTGCAGACTGGTATATACAGCTGAATAATTCTAACATCAGCAATCTCAGATGGCTCTTGGCATCAGCCAATAGACAAAACAGATGCAAGATCAAATCCAGCACAAGATGAATGGGAAAGAGCTTGGTTCTGCTCAGAATCTCTCTTATACAAAGGAAGTGTTGTCGATCTATTGGGGTCTCCCAGTACCTTCACCCAGGTACGTTGAGTTGACAAAAAGCCAACTATCAGAATCACTAAAAGAATAAAGGAAAATTTGAAGCATCTTAAGAGGTCCTCTTTAAATTTCTTTCTGTCTGAAATTCTGTCTGTCTGTCTGGGTCTGTCTAAAGGATATGGACAAATCCAAGTCCTGTCTTAAGTAGTGACTTTATAAACTTTACCTGTGGAAGCACCTAAGACTTCATCTGCATGGAAAAGCAAATTGATTCTCTCCAATCCCAGTTTGACTCTGCTTCTCTGCATCACCTGTCACTTGGTGTTCTGTGAGGCTGCCACACTGGTGTTGCTGTGATACTGGAAGTGATGCTACCCATATTTCTCATACAACACGATGCTTCACACTATTAGCAGGGCTTCAAATCTAAGACAGGCTAAGAATAGGGCCAGCTGCTCTACCTCTGAAAATTAGCCAAAGATAAGCTTATGAATCACACCTGAGCAACATTCACTTTGCTGCTTGGAGAGAGTACTCGCTAGAGAAGGTCATGTTTGGGGAAGTAAAAGGCCAACAAAGGCAGGGTGAGATGGAATAACACAATAGCCATGAAAGTGCATTTGGATATACAGGAATTATGAGAATACCACCAAGCTCAACAATCTAACCTTCTGTTGTACTTAGAGTCATGATTTGACAGCCACTACCAACAGCAAAAGGTGAGCTCAGATTTAGTGACTAACTCCAAGCATGCCTCACAGTCTATGTGTCTTGAGTGTATAAATAAATCATAGGGTTATACAAATATTGATTATTTTAAAGTACACTAATAAATTGACAAAGACTACTTTGTTTTTCAAAGTATGTGATACCCAGCATCCAGAGACAACAAGGATATTGACAACTATAACTAAGGGAGATCATTTATGCCGTGATATAGTGTCTTGTAATCTATGGTAAGACATGAGGGTATCAGAGAAAACTACATAATTTATAGCATTGTGAAAATAGTTTTAAAATAAATTCAATTCATAAGAGTAAGGTGAAGAAATTGTCTAGAGTATAGTAATGTTTTAGCTTAATTGAGAGATAATAGGCAAATGCATAGCTCAGCATATATGCATGTTTTCTAAACAAATGACCTATAAAAAAATGTTTGTGTGCTTATCCTTTGGGAGAGAGAATAGAGATTTAAATGCAATCAAATTCCATCTTTAATATTTTACATTGTTGTCCCTTTTTTAAGGACAACAGAGATAATTTCCATTCAACAAGTATATGTTTAAATGACATATCTGTTGTGCATTAGTTCTTCTGACATAACTAATAATAATGAGAGCAGTAAACTACTTTTAGTGTGAGCTTATTTTCAGTACAGCATTGTATAAAAATAACTGCAAATTAGAAGGTATAAAAGCATTGTCTGCCAAAAATGCCTATGGAGTTAGAGTCAGATGGGCTCACTGCAGTGTAACTGTACTAAGCCTTTCAACTGGTTGCTGCGCTGAGTGTGGGCATATGCATTTCAAGGCAATGAACCATTTCAGAGCCAAGCTGGTCTCCCCAGGCAGAGGACTCTTCTTGTGATCATGTACACACCCAGAGCGGCTCCAATCAAGATTACCCTCATTATCTTGATAAGAATGCAAGGAGCATTGTCTTTGTAACATGTAGCTTTAATAATGTGAAGGGAAGAGAAAGCAAGTGCATTTCATATTTTTAATTAAGTCATCAAAAAGGAAAGCACTTAAAATAAGTATCTGAATATTTCAAACAAAAGGGAGATGTTTACATAACTCTCTATGACATATCTATCCACTGGCAGCAATTCAATTCTGACCTGTAGAGAGACCTTATAGGACAGGGAAGAACTGCTCCAGAGAGTTTCCAAGCCTGGGAATCTTCATGGAAACAGAGGATTTTGTCGGGATTTTAGCTTTTATTACAGCGAGTTGTAATCCATACTGAACACTGCAACGCTTGATCTTCATTAGCAAGTGGTACAAGTCTTCCTCACTTCCTGCAAGCAAGGTTGCCTCACCAGCATAAGGAGAGAAATGAATAAGCCGTTCTCCACCTTCCTCTTCATATAGCCCAGCTTCTCCGATGATTGGCTCAACATACAGGTGTATAACTGATGTGAGAGGATCAAACACTTATGCACACCTTGCCTAATTTTAAAGTTTGTTCTGTCCACACTACTGCCTCTTGATTCATGTGGCTGTTCCATATGAGCATAATTGAGTGTCCTTGAATTCCCGTTCTTCTCAAGGTTGTTCAGAGTTTGTTATGGTCCACACAGTCGTATGCCTCTGCAGAGTCAATAAATTGCAAGTAAGCATATTTCTAGTAGTCTCTTCTTTGAGCCAAGATCTATCTGATATTAGCAATGATATCCCTTGTTCCAAGTTCTCTTCTGAATCTGGCAGCTTGCTGTCCATGTGCGGCTACAACCTTGTTGAATGATTGTTACTCATATTTCATAGGCATGTGAAATCAATGCTATTATTCTTTAGTTTGAACATTACACTGGGTCACTTTTCTTTGGAATGAGTACATATATGGATCTCTTCTAGTCAGTTGACTATGTAGCTGTCTTCCAGATTTGCTGGCATAGCTGAGTGAGTGCTCCCGGTGCCTCTTCCATTTGTTAAACATTGCAGTTGGTATGCCATCGATTCCTAGGGTCTTGTTTTGGGCAAAAGCGTTCAGTGCAGCTTGAACTTTTTCAGTCAGCACCATTGGGTGTGGCTCACATGCTGTCTCCTCAAATTGCAGAATGGTGGCTCATTCTTTTTGTACAGTGTCTTCTTTCTGTCTTCATTTGATGCTTCCTGCATCATTCACGTTTTTACATAGATATTTTCATATTGCCCCCTGAAGCTTGAATTTTTAATTTTTTGAGTTTAAGATATGTTGATCATGTCCTTCCATTTTGGTTATCTAACTCTAGGCTTTTGCATATTAACTTCATCTTACTAAGCTTGCCTTCCAAATTTTCCATTCAGCTTTTTTACTTTATTATTTCTCTCATGTGCCTTTGCTACTCTATGATTAGGAGCAAGTGTCAGAGTCTCTACACCCAAGCTGATCTTTTTTCTATCTCTCCTGTCTTCTTAGTGGCTGTTTGCTTTCTTCATAGATGATGTTGCTGCTGCCATCGAACAGCTCATGACGTCTTTTGTCATGAGTGTTCATTGCATCAACTCTGTTCTTGAGTTGTGCTCCAAATTTGGATGGAATCCTCATTTGGATTGAACAGTCAAGGTAGTATTTTGGCTCTCGTGGACTTATTTGAATTCTTTTCAGCTTAAAATTAAGCTTACATACGAGTAATTGATTGTCTGTTCCACAGTTGGCCCTGGCCTGGTTTTCATTGCTGATAATGAGTTTCTCCAGGGTCTCTTCCCACAAATGTAGTCAATTTGATTTCTATCTATTCCTTCTGGAGAAGTCCACCATTTGTGTTGTTCAAAAAGTATTGTGATGAAGCCGTTGGTCTGTCAAAGTTCTATCATGTGATCTCTGGCTTCATTTCTCCCTGAGATCACATTATCCTACTATGTGTCCTTCCTCTTTGTTGCATTTCAGCCATCAATAAATTTCAATGCATTTTGATTGCAGTTCTGATCAATGTTGGAATGAGGGTATAGTAGAATCCCTCAATGTCTGCATAACTTTCTTTAGTTACTGGTGTGCAAATTGTAATAATATTTATATTGACTGGTTTCCTTGTATGGGGATAGATATTATGGTATCACAGAAAGGATTGTGCTTCAAAGTAGATCCTGAAATGTCCTTTCTGGATATGAATTCAACAGAATTACTTTGATTGTGTCATTCCCAGCATAGTCAACCGTATAATTTTCTGAATCGAAATGGCTAATACCAGTCCATTTCAGGTAAATAAATTCTAGAATATCAATCTCTGTGCAGTCCATCTCATTTTTAACAATTACCCATTTTCCAATATTTACACTTGCTACATCCAAGGTCTAATTATTGATCAATGCTTGCAGCTGTTTCTTCTCATTTTTAGGCTCGCTTCATCAGCAAATGAAGGTCCAGAAGGCTTTTCACCCAACTTCTAATCAAATTGTGTCAATACTGCTGACCCTACTTCGAGAAGGCAGCTCTTACTGTCGTGTTTTGTGGGGCTCATCTTCTGGCATTATCTGAATATGTTCTGAGTCTATTAATTCATTTTTAAATAACTACCAATGTTTCAATGCTATCCACAGGCATTTTAGTGGCTAATTCGTCTGAAGTATATAGCCTATTCCTTCGACATAATCTGTTCTTAGTCTGGAAGCTCTACTGAAACCTGTTGGTATTTGAAATAACAGTGCCATCATTTCCAGCAGCACAGCAATAGAGAAGCCACCACAGTACAACAAATTGACAGGGAAGTGCTGGTGGAAACCCTATAAGACAGTTTTGTTTCCCCTATGGGATCAATATGAGTAGGAATTGACTCAAAGGACTCTCTATATATATGGTAGGACAGCAAGAGTCCCTGGGTAGCATAATTAAGTGCTTGACTAGGTTTAGCTAAGAAAATAATAGTGAAAAATTTACAGTAGCTGGGAAAAAATTAACTGAGTTGAAACAGTTGACTAGTAGTCAAAATTCCTTTCCAACTCCCTCAGAAGTACCTCAGAAAGGTCATAATCTCAAAAATCATAGGAAACAATTATACCCTGCACACATAGGGTCCTAGTGATATATCCACTTGCATCTAACAATGACAAAATTGTACAGGTTCAGGCCACCTTTGATAAAGGGAGAACTAGAGGTGTGTGTATGTTTTCAAGAGTAAAATGTTATATTTGAATTTCAAATAACAAATTAAGGACCCCAAAACTGTAATCCGAAGCCCTCTACAGTAGGTAATTATTCTTCATTCTCCTTCACCATAGATAATTTTATATAGTCATTACCACATAATGGATATACATTTCCTTGTAATTTTCTTAGCTAAAATTATGTTGCCCTTATTGCTGTCATGTGCCATTAATTGGTTATAATAGGTTATACAATGTGTTATTCAATTGATTAGAAGCAATTTACATAAACATAAGCACATCACAATAGTCACATGTTGGTTTCCACTTAAAAGAGGTGATGATGCAATGAATACCATCAATGTTTAGGAGCCTTTTTTAAGTTTAGTTTTTTGGTTTTTAACATTCATATGCAGAAGTTTATAATTCAGGATGATATAAAAGTAAGTATTGTTATTTTAGACTTAATGTTTATGTTATTTTACATTTACATAAAAAAGAACAGAATGTACAGAGATTTCACATATCCCTATCTGTATCCCTTCTACATAATTTCTCATGCTATTAACAACTTGTGTCAGTGTGCACCAGTAATGACATGTTATTAGTGAAAGTCCATAGTTTGTGTGAGGGTTCAATTTTTGTATTATACATTTCTACGGATTTCGCCATATGCATAACTTAAGATGTTGGCCTTTCTAGTAGCATGCAGGATGATGGTGCTGATGGTAGATGGCCCCATGCTTCTCCCACTCATCCCTTCTCCTCTCTCCTAGAACCCTCGGAAGCCAGCAATCTACCTATTGCCTCTATAATGGTATCTTTTCCAGGATGTCATAATTTACATCCGTACAAAGTATAACTTTCTCAGATTGGCTACTTTCTGAGCGTATGTAAGTTCCCTCCATGTCTTTTTTAGGAGCTTGATAGCTAATTTTCTTTTTATTACTGAATAAAAATCTATTGTATGGATGCACCAAAGTTAGTTTATTCATTCACTTATTGAAGGGCATATTACTTACTTCTAATTTTTGGTAATTATAAATAAAGCTGCTATACATGTTTTGTGCATATTTTTATGAGGACATATGCTTTCGTCTCATTAATATCTGATTACTGGATTGTCTGGTAAGTTTGTGTTGCACTTAAAAACAGCTACCTATCTTCTATTATGAATTCCCATCATGAAATTTCCTCTTGCTTGTTAATATCATTAAAATTTGGTGTTTGACTGTTTTGGATATGAAGCATTCTAATCACTATGCATTGTCATCTTATTGTTGTTAATTAGCAATTTCTTCAAGACCTATAGTATGCTATATATTTTTATATCCTTATTTGTTATCTGCTTCTCTTTGGTGTGGTATCTTTTGCCCACATTTTAATTGGATTGTTGTTCTCTTGCTGTTTAGATTTTGCAATTCTTTGTAAATGTGGATACAAATCTTTCCCAGATCTGTGTTTGATCGTTCTTTCTCCCAGTCAGTGGTCTTGTTCTCTCAACAGGGCCTTTTGCAGAGGACACAGTTTTAATTCCCTACAATCCAACCGATCAGGTCTTCTATAAATTGTGTGTTAGGAAATGAAACCAAAAGCATCATTGCCAAATCCAAGGTCAACTCGTTCACTTTTCTTTCTTTCTTTTTTAGTTGTCTATTTTTATTTGCAACATTTATGTCGCTGAGACAATTTGAGCAAATTTTCATGAGAGGTTGTAGGATATGGGTCTAAATTCAAAAAAGTTAATGTATCAAGGGAAGTAGACATTGTATCGCGATTGATAAATTTTGGAAACGGATTTCCATGTGTTATGTTAATTTATGTATCCCACTGGAATAACTAATTTTCATAAACACATTAACATTTATATTGTTTTTAGTTTGTTTTAAATGCATTGCTATATCCTTTTTGTTTTAATTTGCATTCATTTTATCATAAAATGAGTCATATTCCTATATTCAAAGTTACTAATTGTATGCCTCTCCTGGGAATTGCCCCTTCATGTCTATTGCAAATGTATCTATTAGAATATTCATATATTGTCATCAATATTTAAAATGTATTTTATACAACACATTTATAAACAGTCTCTTTTAATTGCTTTAAACAGATAGTGTATCTACTTTCTATTTAACAATGTTTATGCTATAATGAAATATTTCTGATTTAGTGTACTTTGTTGGGTCATCATTTGTTTCATTGCTTTCTTTCACTTAAATGTCAAATAATTTTGATTATTCCAATGATTTGATACCTCTGCACCAACTTTTCTATACTTCACTTGTTTATTTTCACTTGTATGTCTATCTAGAATTAAATGTTGTGTCTGATATAAAATATGTAAATTTTTCATAATTTTAATCTAAAAATCTGTTCAATCAAAATAAAGTATATCATCTAAAAACATGAACTTGACATAGCTAAGGGGTGAAATCTGCAATTCTCTCTTTAAAAATAATAACTTGGAGCATCCTATTTTGACCTATTTAATCACAGAGGGGATCACATTTCATGGCTGTCACTGAAACTGACTTCCGTGTACAGGATGCCCAAGAGACTGCCACACAGACTGTGGATCAGCAGAATCGGAATGGCACAGGCCTTTTTTTGCTGAAAGTAAAAATGAAAACGCTGTATGGATTGGATTAGCCGTAAAAAGTTGTGGTTCTAGAATCGTGGCCCATCGACCAGCCTCATTAGTCTCACCTGGGAAGTTGGCAGACGTGAAAGAATTCTTGGGCTTCTTCCCTGCCATACAGAATCAAACTCTCTTGGCTGAAATCCAGCAATTGATGTTTTTTAACAAGCTCCTACACAAGACAATCTGATGCTCGTTGCAGCTTAAGAACTGCTAGTAAACAAATTAATACTTATGTTTAGCTTAATAGGTGAGTTGATTTTTTTTCTGTCTTATGTGTTAAAAATATTAATTTGTGATATGAAAGTTAAATTTATAGAAGTCAGTTTCTTTTTCAAAATGATGATTTGGGGAATTTTTAAACCTAATTTAATAATGAACCTTCATTTTGATAATAATTCATTGTTTAAATAAAACTAAACTATTTCTTTTAAAATGCTGGCCAAGTGAAATTTGTGTTAACAAAGATGTTATATCATCACTGATTTTGAATATGTGAACTCACTTTATGAATGTGGAAACTGAGAAAAGAGGGTGGGAAGGAAGTTTTTTAAATGTATATTTTAACACCACTTGTTAACATAAAATCATAGACACAACTACTGTTTACATCTATATGTATATATACAGTTATATATATTTGACAATATCTTAGCATGTAAGAAAATAGTTTTCACACATGAATAAAAATGCTCTGCGTAAATTTTTAAAAATAGATATCAGGGTCACAATCTAGAAAATCTAAATAAGGAAGCTTCAGTTAAGAATTCACATGCTAGATAAAGCTAATGCACATGATCTCAGAATTAAAGTTTAAGTAAGAGCAATCTAAGGGTTATTATCATGTATTCTCTTATAATTACAAATTGTTCTCCTGAATCACTTTATTAATTCATCCTAAGTTTTCTCAAATATAAATCATTCACAAGATTATGTGGAGAACTTTTAAAAAGCTGGCTGCCTGGTTAATTCAAAATAAATGGGTACCACAATATGATGAAGAAATGTGATGACTGCCTTTCCATACTCTATTTACCTTCCTCATTAATTTATTTTTCTTTATGCCAAGCATAAGTTAAATCCTATAGAGCTTACAAACACAATACCGTTTGTAGGTAAAAACACAATGTGTTGATTTGTTTGATTAATGTTGGATTCTTTTGAAGAAATGTCTGTCCATTAAATAAATAAACTCACCAAAAGTAAATTTGAATTGCTCTTACCACAACCAAATCCACAGCAATAGAGTCAATTGTAACTTACAGTAGCTCTATTTAAAATTTTAGAAACTGTAAATGTTCATGGGAGCAGACCACCTCATCCTCCTTCTTGGACACAGTTGGTGGGTTTGAATCATTAAACTTTTGGTTATATGCCTCAAATGCAAGACCATGGCATCACTAACCAAAAATAAAAAAATAAAAATAAAACTCACATCCATCAAGTTGGTCCTGACTCATAGTGACCTTACAGGACAGGGTAGAACTGCCTCCATGAATTTCCAAGGCTGTAAATCTTTATGGCATTAGAAAGCCTTGATTCTCTCCCAAGGAGCATGGTAGTTTGAACTACTGACCTTGTGAGTAGCCAACTCGTAATCACTATGCAACCATGGTTCTTTTGTTCTTATTACCAAACCAACCGACCAACCAACCAACCAATAAAGGAGGAGCCCGGGTGTAGGAAACAGAATGGGGAAGAGCTTGCATGTGGATGAACTCTTGGCGTTAATGCATTGACTCAATGGCAGTGAGTTTGGTTACTAGTGTCCGTTCAAATGCATGTTCTGGGGGTGTTTTTGTTTTGTCCCATTGAATCCAGACCCTATGCACAACAGGAGAAAACACTGCATCGTCATTCACCATCTTCACAAATGTTCCCATGCCTGAACCCGTTGATGCAGCCACTGTTAGGAACCATCTCGGAGAGGGCCTTAAGATTTATCTTGGCCTTCCACAAGATGAATTGATGCAGTGGCTGCCACCTTGGCTCGATCCTAAGGACAGTGGTGAGCATGGCACCAGACAGGGCAGTGTTTCCTTCCATTGTATGCAGGGTCCCTACGAGTTAGAACAGACTGGCACTGCACAAGAACAACAACACCCCTTCACCCAAGGTAATATTTGTCCACCCTCTAGCCAGTGGCACGATCCTGTAATGCCTGTGATTTGTGAACACATGCTTGGCCTGACACACAGGCTGAGTAGGTGTGGGAGGGAGAATGGAAGTCTAATCACTAATGCACAGAGGTTTGGCAGAGGATCTTTGAGAATGTATAAATTACCTTTGCTCCGGATATATCCATGATGTGCTAGCAGATACAGAAGGGAAAGTTATGAAGGTTTCTTAGATTAAAATGGATACTAATAAATAATTACACGATAGGAATATAAAGCTTTAAGTCTTCCCAAGCACTTATTATTACTTAGCACCTACAGTTCAATGGTTAAGGGCTTGGTTACGAACCAAAATGTTGACCCTTCTAAACTACCTAAACATTCAGCAAGAGAACGACTTGGCGTTCTGCTTCTGTAAAGATTACAGCCAACGACAACCCCTAGAGCAGTCAGTTTACTCGGTCATACAGCCGGTGTCACTAGGAATTAAAACAGATTCAACTGCACCTGACAGCAGCAGTATGTATGAGCAACCATGTCCTTCTGGCAGGTGACAAGATCCTTTGCTTCTCAGCGTGTAAATAACTATAAATACCAAAATTTTAATTTTATTAACTACTAATGCTTTCTGTATGATAGCAAAATAAAATATGTACTCGAATAATTTTCTGAGAAACATTCATAAACATTATCGGTAAGAAAATATCTGGTTGGCCTCACATTCCTTTTTACATAAAAAGGCAATGAAAGATGGATGGAAAATTTGAAGTTAGATGACTGTGACAGAATAAACTTAAAGCAGGCAAACCATCATTCTTTCACAAAGAGATTCGCTGACATGTAAGTTCTCCTGTGGTATGCCACCCACACTTACAGCGGATGTTTTACATACGATTGTGAAATTAAATAATAACAAAAAGATTAATATAGTGAAATGAAAAAACAATGAACAATTCTGCTAGCAAAACAGTATTATTTAATTGCAAATCAGGGTGCATAAATAATTAACCTTGTTTTAAGACAATATACTTTATAGAGTCTATAAAAAAATCTGAATCAGAAATAGTGCCAATTATCATGCTAATATTTAGAAAGATGTATTTTAGTATGGCTTATAAATATCACATCATGACTTCGAGGATAGAAGGTTATGAAAAGGAAAGCACACTTCCAAATTATTTGAAACATTATTTCAAATTATCAAGGTTGAGGAAAGCAACAATTCATTTAATACGCTGTAAAAATCCAAGCAAAGCTCACTGCTATCGAGCATGTGCCCACTCATACTGACGTTATAAGACAGGGTAGAACTGTCCCTGTGTGTTTCTGAGACTGTAACTCTTTTCAGGAAGCAGAAAACCCCATCTTTTTCCACACAGAGCAGCTCGTGGATGGGAACTGCTGACCTTGAGGATCATCGCGGACTTCATAATCACTGCTCCATCATGCCACAAGTGATGCATGAAATAAATGACATAAATATTTTAGCATGGGTAGCATGACGTCAAACATGATAGTTTTTAGAAAAGAAGATATGCAATGCTGATATGGGTCAATGAAAATAGACTTTGAGATAGCAAAGTATTAAACAAGATGCTGTGGTTCAGTTTTGGAATGTCCTCCAGCCAAACATCTGGAATATAACAGGCAGGAAGTGGAGCATGATCGTGCCCAATATAACAAATCAAGACCATCTCTGCAGTTATCTACAAACTCTCTGCGAATGAGTGGATTCTGAGTCATAGCAACTCTTGAACAGGGTATAACTGACCCTGCAGGTTCCTGAAATTGTAACACTTTATGAAAATAGAAGCTTCATTTTTCTCCTACAGAATGGCTGATGGTTTTCATCTGCTGACTTGAGGTTAGCAGACAAAGGCTTAACCACATGCCACTAGGGTGCCTCATGTGAAGACTCTTCGGAAAGGGCATATTATAAGATGTTGGCTTATAATATAGGATTGAGAAGAGGGCAAGGAAATAAAGCTTGTTCTGATTAGCCACTATACACAAGAAATTGATATTGTTCCTCTATAGTAGACTGATACACACATACATGCATACACATATACATATATATTTAGTTAGTTTTTATTTTAAGAATAAGTCTCAGCGTCTCTGTTGACATCCACTTTGATCTTTCTATCTTGTCTTTTTAATGGCCTTTTGCTTTCGCATGGGTAATGTTCATGATGTCATCACATTGCTCAGCAGGTCTTCTGTTCAATGCATTGGATCTGCTGTGGAGTCATTCTTCCAGTTCAGATGAGATACACTCAAGGTTGTGTTTTGGCTGCTGTGGGACTGTTTACATTTCATGTAACTTCAACTTAAACTTCCATATGAGCAAGTGATGTTCTGTTGCACAGTCAGCACCTAGACTGGTTTTAGCTGATAATATTTATGTACAGGACCAATGCACCTATTTAATACTTCTCTACAAGACAAAATTTTTCTATTCAAGATGTATTTAAAATTTTAAGGAACAAAGATGTTCCTTTGAGGGTGAGCGTACCCCTAACCCAAGCCATAGTTCGTTGACTTGTGTCAAGCCATAGTTCGTTGACTTGTGTCATACGTATATGCAAGCTGGAAAATAAATAAGGGAGGTCATAGAAAAATTGTTGCATTTGATTTATGTTATCGGTGAAGATAATTGAAAATATACTGACTGTTAGAAAAACAAATCCATCTTGTAGGAAGTCCAGGCAGAATGGTCCTTAAAAGTAAGAGTCGTGAGACTTTGTCTAATGTACTTTGTACAGGATAGCAAGAGAAACCAATTCCTGGAATAGGACATGGTGCTTGGTCAGGGATTAATCAGAGAGAGGCATAAGCCTCTCAATGAAATGGAAGATAGCCTAGAACTCTGGGATCAAGTGTAACAATTGTGAGGAACACACAAGTCTAGAGTGTTTTGGTGTGTTGTACTTAGAGTCAACACTTAGTGACAACAGTTGTCACCTGCTACAATCATGCATGCATTTCTTTTAAAAAGTTATGACATTTAAATAGAAGATGTATTGTTAATATAAAGTACAGAGATAATTCCTAATTGGAAAGTGCTGATAGTGGTGTCTGATTTAATAAATTAAATATATTTAATAAATTAAAGTTACAAAACAAGATAAATTCGCACAAATTGTGCACAACTACTACTTTAAAAGCTTAGCCATAGGAACCGCAACAGGAGCACTGCAGAAGAAAAGCCCGACAATCAGCTCTTTAGTGGTTGGAGTGGAATCAATCACGGATCACTTTGACTCTGAAACTCATGGGCTTGCCATGAGTTAGAAATGACTTTGTCAATTGTTTGGTTATTTTGTTTTTCTAACTGTTGAGCACATTAGGACATCAGATAAAGTCAATAGGGGAAGTATATCAAATAACCAAATTCAAACCCGTTTCCTGAGTCGATTCTGACTATGGTAGTTAGATTTTACTTCAACTTGGATTTGTAATGAATTACAGGTGTGTAACCCCACCTATCAATTGAGCCACAGACTGGCATTGTCTCCTGTAGCCTTTCTATTCGCGAGACAGTGGGGACTCCTCCCATCTCTCTCTGCCCCTACATCTTCTGGCTGGCTGCGTCTCTGTGCCTGCCAGAGGCAACCCCATGTGGTCAGTGTGACCATGAGAGCTGTTAGCCTTCTGCTATGAGTCCCATGACCTTGGATCCATAGGACTCGGCACCCACGGACTTGTGATCCTCCTGCGTTGTGTTTCAGTCTTCTGTGCCTTCAGACACCAGCTAGCATTAGACCCATGAATTTAATTAAGTTGGGCTGGGCTCGGCTGCATTCCTTTTTATTATTATTATCATTTTAAAGCGAGCTCTTACAGATATTACAACAATCCATAATTCAATTAGATCAAGTATAATTGTACAATTGCTGCCATCATTTTCAAAACATTTACTTTCTTCTTAAACTTTTGGGTATTAGCTTCCTTTTATCCCCTCCCTTCCCCACCCTACCCCCTAGCGGCTTTTATTATTATTATTATTACTATTATTTGCCATATCATACACCATCCAATGTATCCGCTCACCTACAATTCCATCATCCTTTCCCCTCACATGGGGCTGTACTGTCATCATTACTCTTTGCTTCCCCTTCCTTCCCTTTGTCCCTTTTTTGTATGCACACTTTTATAAGTATCTGCCCAGATTGGCTAAATCACTTACATTTACAGCATATTTTGTAATTTTCAGGGCTCTTTTTCAGTATAATATTCCTCCCCACCTGTGGCAGTTAGCTTTTATGTCAACTGGAATTAGTAAGAACATGTAGGAGTTGAGCCCAACCTATCATTCATATGTGAGCCTAAAGACATCTCCTTGGGGTGTGGCCTTTGGGTAAGGTGAGAAACATTGGAACTGCTCTCTCTTTGCTGCTTTGCAAATAAATAACAATTATTTATATATATGTATGTAATATATATAAATAATTGTTATTGTCATTATTATTTTGCCATATCTTACACCATCCAATGTGTCCATTTGCTTACAATTCTATTATTTTCACTCCTTCTTTCCTAAGCTTTGGAATTTTATTTTTGGTTAAAAGCTGCCCATTTGATCACGAATAGTTGGTTATTTTAAGATGTGCTTACCTTTCTAGTGTTCTTATTCCCTGGTAGATCTGTGTATTAGTTGACTGAGAATTGAGCCATGAGGGGAGAGTTCAGTTCCAGACATGAAGGGTGACAAAGGACCACAGTCTTAGGGGTCCATCCATCTCTGCCTGGCTAGTAAGTCTGGTTGCTTTTATGATTATGAGTTTGTTCTACATTTTTTTCCCATGTTATGCAAGACCTTATAATTTAATCCCTGAAAGACATAAGAAATGCTTTTGGGAGAGGGGAAAAAATGTTTACTAATCTGTCTGTTGTACTGAATCTGTTGGTCCCAATTTATGTATTTCACCCAGGAAAGATACATACTAATTGACCAAACATTTTCAGGAAGAAATATTAGCACCTCAGTCCTTCAGTCAAAGCTTGATTTTCATTTAATTATAGTTACAGTTCATACATTCAATGTCTACCACAGAGAGCTATCATATTTTAAGCAAAATTGTTCTGTTAATTTTCTGGCACTTAGAACATAAAGTCCTGAGCATAAAGTAAACATACAATAAATTCTAGTTATTATAATTATTGTTACCATTACTGACCACTGCTATAAATTGCTTCACCACCCTGAGATAGTGAAAAGAGAAGGCATACATGTGCACAGTTTGCTGCATTTAAAAATAACTGTATAATTTTCCATATTGAGTAAGAATATTAATATCTTTTGAAAGTTGTATCATAAAAATATTATCAGGGACAGAAGAAGTAGAATAGCATTTTATAAAATGGATATCAAAGTCTCAGGAGAGCAAATAAGGGTAAGTACTGTCTTCTTTTAAAATTATATGTAAATAGCTTCATCTAACTATTAGAAATCCCATGCATTCTATTTGTTGTAACAAATACAATACTTTGCATATATAACAGCTCTTATGACAAAACGATAAACTGTTAGAAGAAAGAGCTGAATTATTGAGTAAAAAATATCATTATTCTCAACCATATTCACAGTGACATTTCTTTTTGGAAATTTAGCATATTTTTTTTCCTGTTTACAAGAAATACTAATTGTTGGTAACTCTTAACATCAGTACCTCCACATCCAAGCACTCATTGAAATTGTATATTTATTTTATATCTTCAGTGATTAATTTTTAGAACATTGTCAACTCATAGTTTGATTCTTACCCCCAACTTTTTTGCAGCGTGCTTCCCAATCTACTACACCTTATGGTTTAGTTCAGAAGTAGCATTTCTTATACTCCCTTCTCTCCATCTTCAATATGTCAACAAATCTTGTTGTCTCTGGAATCATTCACTTTTCTTTAAATGTCTACTTCTCTCCTCATTGAGTTGAAGATGTTTTAGACCCTATATTTCTTCTATTTTGTACTCATTTATTTAAACTTGAATTGTTTGTGTGAAGTAAGTGGAGCTTTACAAAGTGCAGCAGTTTTACGTCGACAGTTCATATACATTTTTTCAATTGATCCCTTGTGATTCCCTCCACTTCTACCTCTTATCCTATTCTGTCCCTGAGTTTTCCTGTTTCCAACTCTACTTTTTTCCTAAATCTCTGAATTTTATCTCAGTAAATATTACTCATTTGATCTTAAATGGTTGATTATTCTAACTGGGAAGGGAGCTCAATTCTAGTACTGATGGGTGACTAAAAGCCACAATTTGGGGGACTTCCTTCAGTATTGATATGACCAGTAAATCTCATTTCTTCTATGATTTTGAGTCATAGTTCTCATTTTCCTCCCATTCCACCTAAGATCGTCTTATGTGATCCTTTGTACAGTCATTGGTGGTGGTAGTGGCAACTATCAACCCTTCTGTTCAAAGCAATGTGGAGATTTATGTTTGGCTCTTTAGTCCATTGGATTAATTGTTTTCACATGCCTTTTGATTTTCATCACTTTTTTGACTTAGCATGAGGTGAGACCAATAGTTGTATCTTATCTGGCCACTCCAGAGATTTTAGGACTTTAGTCAGTTCAGATATCCTGTCAAATCTTCTTATATTTGTGGTTATATCCCCAAACCTGTTCAAATGCCTACGCATGCACCTATTCATAGATCACAGTCATTGCAGGATTGTGTGTATAACAACATGTGCCTCCATGACCTTCAATTCTTACAAAGTTTCCAATGCCTCTCTCTACGTACACCATTTTTGGTGAACCCACCTCTTGTTATTTATTGCCTTCCCCTTCACCCACATCAAAAGCACTTGTGTTCTAACCAGCATCTTCCCCTTTCTCCCTTATGGTCACACTCTTTCTGACCATCAAATAGTGGTTCTTTTAGTGAGAATGTCTTGTCTTTACTTTTTTACAACAGTGAGCACACACATTATTTGTCGTGTTTTGACTGAATACTTTCATTCTGCATAATGTCCTCAGGGTTCAAGCCTGTTCTGAGCTGTTGTAAAGACGGATGGTTATTCTTTGAAGCTGTCTCTTCTCTCCCTGCGTGTATGTGCTGACGTGTATTCAGCCATTCCTCCACTGACGGGCATTGAAGTTGTTTTCATTTTTTTGCCATTGTGTGCAGTGCTATGAGGAACGTAGATGTTATTACATTATTTCTCTAGTGCATATTCCAAGGAGAGGAATGGGTGGTTCACTTGGCATTTGTTCTCTCTCATATTGGAAAAGGAGTACCATACATGTTCCACAGTGGTTGCACCATTTGACAATTACACTAGCAGGGCAAGAGCAGCTCCAGTCTTTGAACCCTCGTCAATATTTGTTGTTTATTGTTTTATTTTAGAAATTTACATTTAAGGTTGTATTTGATCTTGATACTTTATTCTCTCCATCTCTGTGTCTGCTTTACATAAATCAGTGTCCATGTGTACTAAAAGTGAAATCTTATCAGAGTACTTCCCTTAGAAATAAAAACATCAGCATACAGGCAACTGATCTTTGATAAGGGCCCCCAGAATATTAAATGGGAAACAGAAGCCCCCTTCAGTAAATGGTGCTGGAAAAAATGTATATCTAGCTGCAGAAAAATGAAGCAAGACCCT
>NW_022111368.1:33186122-33206559 GCF_000313985.2 Echinops telfairi
ATATATATATATATATGTGTGTGTGTGTGTGTACATATATATGTATATATATAAATTCTGCCTAATGTTTTATTTTTGTGACACTTCTTAAATTTTGATTAATATATATGAATCTTACATATAGTGACATAATCCAATAAATTTAGGAGATGTTTGAAAATAACTTACAGGAAATAGCATTACTCAGAGTTAGGCATTCTTGTTGAAACTCAATTTTAATAAAGTTTGTTGTTGGTGTCATCAAGTTGGTTCCAACCCATCGCTACATACACACAACAAAGTGCGTGACAGCCAGTTCTGTGCCATCTGCACAATTGTTCCCATGCTTGAGCTCATGGTTGCAGCCATGCTCCAAATCAATTTCCTTTGGGCTTGCCTCTCTCTATTTGCTGCCCCTCTCCTTTACTAAGCAGAGTGGCTTCCTCCAGGGACTGGTCTCTCCTGATAACATATCCAAAGTATGCAAGAGGAAGTCTCACCGCAGTGCCTCTGAGGAGCACCCTCGTGGGTTTGAACTGCTGAGTTTGCAGATAGCAGCTGACACGTAACTCCCTCTGCCACATAGATGGCAAACACCTGTCCATTTGCATGTTCTGTGAGCTGATTTCAGTTGTCAGCTAATGAGAGTCTGGAATTATGACATTGAAAAAGCAATGCGAAAACCTAATACCCAGAGAAGGTTTCTGATAATATTATCTGACAAAGGAAATCTGGATTTCTTGAAAAAAATGGCTGGGACTAGGGATGGAGCAAATAATATATAGATGAACTTTGAACTTTGAACATCTTATAGTGCAAAAAGGTAAAAAGTGTTCAACAACAACAACAAAAATATACTGAGGGGTTACATGATAGGAACAAAATGACCAGATGAAAGAGTTCCTGAAAGCCAAAACTGGCTGGAGGTAGTGTTTGTGTGGTTACACCACTAAATTTGCACACACACACACACATGCTCTGCACCCTACACCCATTCTAAATGTCTCTGTACAGCCCACAAATTGGAAGTTCAAAGGAGGCTGTCCTCTCTGTGAGGGTGATGGGTCTACACACAGCACTTGGAATACTCTTGAATGGGGGAGATTCATCTCTTCTCTAACATCTAATTATTTATTCAAACAGTATGAACTCATGGATATTTCTTTTATGCTTTAGGTTTTATTCCAACATGATATCCCTTATTCTGGTGCTCAATGGTTTTTTTGAAGCTATGTATAACTTTTTTAGTGGCTTTTGAAGAACGGGGTGTAAAGTAGGGCAGTGAAAAAGAGGAATGTTTAGCGGCTGCTTGCTCTGAAGTGGGTAGCCAACTGCCAGACAAGTGGAGGCAGCGCTCGATTGTTATATTGTAATAAGTAGAATTAAATTAGACCAAGTAGGAGAATTTTAAAAACTTGGATGTAACATTCTCTGTAACGTCATAAATAGATCACTCAGATATCTATGGGATTATTACCCTGAGGTTCGCATCCAAGTGCCCATATTGTGCACTCATTTGTTCACTAAGTGAAATGGAGAGGGAGCTCAAGAAAACTGGTATACATTGTTTTATGACACTTCATTTTTTGTGCTTCGTTTTTTACAACCTGTTTTGAGCAATTCTATCGACCTAATATTTTGCAGTGTGTGCTCAATTCATATCTGTCTGTCTCACCTTGTGGTAATTTTGACAATACTTCAAATGTTCTTATAATGTGACTGTACACTTAATAAACTGCAGCAAATAATGTAAACATAACTTTGTATATGCACCGAGAAAACAAAATTTCATGTGATTTCCATTATTGCAACACTATCTCTAAGATTTGCCTGAAATTCTTTGAAACTGGAAGATACCATTAACAATTATAGAGATGAATATTATGGAATAAGTTCCTCCTACTATCTGAGTGGTGGAGCACTAAATGGCTATTATCGTATTTATTTTTTGTACCATGACTACTTTTAGGAGAACAAAAATTTATTGACAATTTAAAAACCTATTATTTTTTCAATTGTGACCTCTATAATCTATTGTCTTATCAGTTATAATTTGGTCAGATATGAAATATAAAATTAATCTAATTTCTGCAATTTTTACCTGGAAATATTTTATCACAATAAAAATTAGTCAAGATAATAAATATTGATTTAATAATACATGATTTTCACATAGAGCATGGCTGCTATTCAACCAATGTAAAATGAAATCACTTATTAAATCATGAAGTTTAGCATGATTAATCACAGTTAATCATGAAGATAAAAGATAAACTTATTTCAAGCTTGATTGTCATCTTTTAAAAACCTGGAAAATATTGACTAATTTTGTTATTAAAATCCCTGTTGACAAAATGTTGATCATGTTGTGAAGGATGGTATTGCATACATAATGTAAAGCATTGAGGTTAATTTCTAGTCATCTCCTATATCTTCCTATGGAGATTATCACCACTTAACAACAATTATTTTATAAAAGTTTATCAACTTGTATTTCTCAGTCCATTTTTTCACTATTTTATTGGCAAGTAATTTACTTATCATATAATTCAATAGTTCAATCACTCAATCATATCAAGGAGAATTGTACAATCAACACAACATCAATTTTAGAGCATCCCCCCCCCATAGTTAAATCACCTTTAAAATGAGTTATGCAATCACAGTGCATTTTAGTTGCCCCTCCCCCCTCCTGCCTTCATTATTTACTCTGGAAATCCCTTGTCCCTTCTTATCATGCACCCTCCACGTCTGCATTCCCTTTATCCCCTAGTATCAGTTATTATCATTCTGCATCCACTCCTCCTGTGCATCACAGGTGGTAAGGATAAAAACATAATAGTATAAAGACAAAAATACAAACAATGTGTCCGTAGAAAAAGACCCCCAACACCATTCAAAAAACCAGAGGACATTTTTGTTATGGAACTAATAAGAGATACTTCCCAGAACAAATTCAGGTCACATCTATAGGGTAGTCAACTGGCCAAGTATGGAATTCATTACATCACAATCAAGATTACAAGGTCTATGACTGATCATAAAGCTGTTTGGAACTCTGGTCTGTGGCTAGAGCAGAACTACCAGTGGCTCACTCTAACCACATACTCTGCAGATGGGATTTGGCTCCCACCGTCCTTCATAGCGCTCCACAAATGGGGTGTTCATAATTTCAGCTCTAAAGCTTTTCTCTTCACCTATTCAAATTCTGTAATTGTTATCTTTGGATCACACAAGCTGGTATGCATTTTCTGTGTGAACTCAGTTGACTCCTATAGATGGGTGAATATTTGTAAACAAGCCCTTAAGTACCCAGATATTATTTGATTGATGGCCTGGCAACATCTGCTTTCTTTGCCACACTTTGCTATAACACTCCGATCTTCAGTTATCACTTCATGAAGGTGAGTATTGAGATGATGTAATAACAGAAAAAAATATCATTATGTACCCACCTTCCCAATATGATCACTGGAGACAAATGGGTGCATAAGCCAATGTGGTGAAGAAAGCTGATGGAGCACGGCTATCAAAAGATATAGCGTCTGGGGTCTTAAAAGCTTGAAGATCAACAAGTGGCCATCTAGCTCAGAGGCAACAAAGCCCACATGGGAGAAGCTCTCCAGCCTGTGTGACCACGAGGTGTCGAAGGGATCAGGTATCAGGCATCAAAGAACAAAAAATCATATTATTGCAAATCAGGGGGAGTGCAGATTGGAGAGACCCAAAGCCCATCTGTAGGTAACGGGATACCCCCTTACAGAAAGGTTGCAGGGAGGAGACAAGTCAGTCGGTGCAGTGTAGCAATTATAAAACATACAACTTTCCTCTAATTCTTAAACGCTGCCCCCCGCACCCCCGCCCTACTATTATGATCCCAATTCTACCTCACAAAAACAGCTAGACCAGAGGATGGACACTGGTACAGATAGGAACTCAAAACACAGGGAATCCAGGACGGATGATCCCTGCAGGACCCATGGTGAGAGTGGCGATACTGGAGGGTGGAGGGAAGGTAGGGCAGAAAGGGGAAACCAATTATAAAGATCTACATAGAACCTCCTCTCTGAGGAATGGACAACAAAAAATGGGTGAATGGAGACGTCGGATAGTATAAGACATCACAAAATAATAATAATTTATAAATTATCAAGAGTTCATGAGGGAGGGGGGAGTCGGGAGGGAGGGGGAAACATGAGGAGTTGATACCAAGAGCGGAAGTGAAGAACAAATTTTTGAGAATGATGAGGGCAACAAATGTAAAAATGTGCTTGACACAATTGATGTATGTATGGGTTGTGATAAGAGTTGTATGAGTCCCCAATAAAATGATTTAAAAACAAACAAACATAAAATGAACTGATTGCTCTTAAATTGGAGCTTGCATTTTTAGTGCAAGCCTCAAACTCATTTCTGGATCTTTTCCTTTTTTCTTTTATTCCCCCAATTTGCCGTAACTTGGAAGTTAATACATATGTCACATCATTCCACAGTTCAATCATGTCAAACACAATTGTACAATTGCTTCTATAATCATACATGTTTTCCAAAACATACTTTTCCTCCCTGTACTTCCTTTTTTTAAAAATCATTTTATTGGGGGCTTGTACAATTCTTATGGCAATCCATACTTACATCCATTGTGTCAAGCACATTTGTACATTTGTTGCCATCATTATTCTCAAAGCATTTTCTTTCTACTTGAGCCCTTGATACCAGTGCCTCATTTTTCCCCTCCCTCCCTACTCCCCTCTCCCTCATGAACCCTTGATAATTTATAACTTATTATTTTATATCTTACACTGTATGACATCACCTTCACCCATGTTTCTGTTGTCCATCCATCAGGGAGAAGGTTATCTGTAGATCCTTACAATCAGTTCCCCCTTTCTAACCTACCTTCCCTCTACCCTCCATCCAGGTATCACCACTCTCACCACTGGTACTGAAGTGATCATCTGTCCTGGATTCCCTGTGTTTCCATTTCCTATCTGTACCAATGCACATCCTCTGGTCTAGCCAAATTTGTAAGACAGGATTGGGATCATGATAGTGGGAGGAGGAAGCATTTAAGAACTAGAGGAATGTTGTATATTTCATCATTGATACCCTGCACCCTGACTCACTCATCTCCTCCCCTCGAGCCTTCTGTAAGAGGATGTCCAGTTGCCTACAGTTGGGCTTTGGGTCTCCACTCTGCACTCCCCCTCATTTGCAATGATATGATTTTTTTGTTTTTTGATGCCTGATACCTGATTCCTTTGACACCTCGTGGTCACACAGGCTGGTGTGCTTCTCTCATGTGGGCTTTGTTGTTTCTGAGGTAGATGGCCACTTGTTTATCATGAAGTCTTTAGGACCCCAGATACTATATCTTTTGATAGCCAGGCACCATCAGCTTTCTTCACCACATTTGCTTATGCACACATATTTCTGGACTTCTTGACGTAATCTCCCTCTTAACTCTCCTGCACCTCTATAACCCCTTCCCCCAACCCTTGTTATATTTTCATTCCCAATAAGCTCAATGTCCGTGTGTTTCATTTACCGAAAAATAAAGAAACAATACAGCTTCAAGAGGGTGAGCCCAAATGACGACACACAGCTGAGATACACCTTAATATAAGTAAGCATAAGCAGAATGTAACAGAATGGCTGTCACAGGACTGCTGGAATAATACGTATCTTAATAGAGCACACAAGGCCTTGATGTACCTAAACCTTGTTTATTTGCCAACCAACTTGCTGTTGGTACAGCTGTCTTATTCTAACTCAGACACCAGTGTGTTCTCTGGTTTACGTACTCAAGTTACAGGTACGTCTGGGGTATAGTCCAATTCACCCAGGGGAGTTCCCATTTGGGGCCTTATCGATGCAGCCCCTGGAGCATGCCGTGCACCCTGAAGATCCAGGATTCAGTGTCTCAGTGTTCTGAGGCAACCGGCCTTGGTTCCCTGTATACTTGCAGACATTCATGGTCAATTATGCCCTCCTGCTGTGCACTACTAAAGACCCTCCCCACCTAATAATCCCAACAGTATCCTTGGTCTCTCCCCCCACCTTGGTGGTCAGTCCTCTCTCCCCTCCCCAAACAGTCATGCACCTATGTTAGCCCAAACTTGAACATTCCCTCTCACCTCTCCTGCACTGTCCCTCCCATCAGTAAGCCTCATCCCTCCGACAGGGCCACCTACCCATCCAGGAGAACTCACCCCGGATCCACAAAGCTATACCACTCAGCAGACAGCATCCCCTCCCTCTACCAAACATTTGATCCCAGCTGTCATGAGGTGTATGTACTGTTTTAAATAAGGCTAGAGTAATGGATGCTAGTGGGTATCTCATTTTTTGACTTGCATTTCCCGAATGGCTAATGATCTGTAGTATTTCCTCATGTGTTTATTAGCCATTTGAGTGTCATACTTTGTGAATCACCTGTTCAAGGCTTTTCCCCACCTTTTAGAGGGCTACTTATTAGTTTTTGTTTTTGTTATAAGCATATAAGATTCTGTAGATCTTAGTAATTAGTCCTTTGTTATGTCATTACTAAATATCTTTTCCCAATCTGCGGGCTCTCTTTTTACTCTTTTAATAATTTCTGTCTATGTTCAAAGTTATTTATTTTTAATAAGGCCCATTCATCTATTTTATTTTCCACAGAGTGTTTTTCATTTGTGAATTCTGACAGCCCTTGTATTCCCTGTACAAGGGAACTTAGATTTGTCCCTATTTTCTCATTTATGACCCTGATAGCTTTGGGTTTTACATTTAGGTCTTTGATCTACTTTGAGTTTGTTTTTGGGCATTGCGTGAGGCCTTGTTTCATTCTTATCCAGATTTTTTTGGGCCTTTGTCAAAAATCAGTTGTCAGTATGTGGATGTTTACATTTCTGGGTCTTCTGTCCTGATTCGTTGGTCCAAGTATCTATCATTATACCAGCACCAGGCTCTTTTGACAACTGTGTCTTGATAATAGGTTTTCAGGTCAGGTAGTTCAAGGCCACCTAATTTGTTCATCTTTGTGTGGAATTCTTTTTCTATCCTGGACTTCTTTCCAAGCCATATGAAGTTGGTAATCTGTTTTTCATTTCACTAAAGAATGATGCTGGAATTTGGATCAGGATTGCATTGAATTTGTAAATTGCTTCATGTAATATTGACATTTTTCACAGTATTGAGTCTTCTGATCCACAAACACAGAACAAGCTTCCATTTGTGTAGATCTCTTTTGGTCTCTTGCAGTAATGTTCTCTGGTTTTCTTCCTACAGGTCTTTTGTTTATTAGTTAGGTTTTTGGCTAGGTATTTCAGCTTTTATGTGGCTTTTGTGAGTGATAATGATTCCTTGATATCTTTTTCTGTATTCCCATCACTGTTATATAGGAATCCAATTGATTTATCCTTGTTTATCGTGTATCCTGCTACTCTACTGAACTCCTTGATTCTTTCCAGCAATCTCATTGTGGACCCATTAGGTTTTTCAATATATAAAATAATATCGTCTGCAAAGTGTGAATTTTTTGACTTGTTCTTTGTCCAATCGTCCACCCTTGATATCTTGCCGTTGTCTAATGGCATTGGCCTTGTCAGTTTCCCTTATTCAGTGGAAATGTTTTCAGTTTTTCTGTATTGAATATAATATTAACACTTGGTTTTTCATATATGGCTTTTATTGTACTGAGGATTTTCCCTTCTAATCCTCTCTTCTTGAGAGTCTTGTGAGGAATAGCCATCGGATATTATCAAATGAATTTTCTGCATAGTTATGCTCATATCATTCTTTTCCTTTTGCTTGTTGATGTGGTGGATTGCAATATCTGTTTTTTGAAGGTTGAACCAACCCTGCATCCCTGGTATGAATACCACTTGGTCATGATGTATTATTTTTTTAATACGTTGTTGGATTCTGTTGGCTAGGATTTTGTTAAGAATGTTTGCATCTATGTCCATGAGAGATATTGGTCTATAGTGCTCTAATCTTGTGGGGTCTTTGTCCGGTTTTTTACTGGGTTATACTGGCTTCATAGAATGAATTTGGGAGTTTGCTGTCCTTTTCTATGTTCTGGAAGACTTTGTGTAGGATTGATATCAGCTCTTCTCTGAATGTTTGGTAGAATTCTCCTGTGAAGCCATATGGACCAGGGATTTTTTAAGCGGGATCTTTTTTGATAATCTTCTTTATTTCTTCTTTTCCTATGGGTTTGTTCAAGTTCTTAATATCCATATGTGATAATTTGGGGAGAAAGTGATTTTCCAGACAATTTTATTCTCACTATGTAATATCAATAAGTAATATAACATAACATTTATTAAGTGCTCATACTATGTCAAGTATAATTATAAAGATTTTAAATGAATTGAATTTTGACATTCTTAATTCAATAAGGTAGGTCAAGTAGTTTAGATTTTTTGGAAGTTGGACCTGTGTATAAAACAATGTGCATAAGACTTCATGAAGCCATGCTCTGAGGAACAGATAGGTGCATGAAGAAAGCAGGCGAGGGATGAGAAAAGAGTTGAGAAGAGTGGGTTCATGAGGGTTCTGACTGAATCCTACCTAAGAGCGACTCCAGAGTTTCCCTGGTAAAGATTCTCCACCACCTTGACTCAAAGGGGAAATCACTCCCCCCTCCCTGTTAGTCAGTAATTGACTATAAACCCATGAACGGCAATCTTCGTATTTTGCTTTCATTTTATACTTTAGGTCCCTGTGGTCCAGAGAAAGTATGTGGCTTTCTGAAGTACATGCAATTAGAAAACAGAGAGAGTTATGATGCATGCTTGGCCAGTGGGGGCAAACATTGTATTAAAATGTTTCAGAGTTTTAATTTAGCAACACATCGTTAGAGACATTTTGAAGTCTCCTCTTGTAATTGCTTATGTATTCACATGTTGCTTGGAGCACTTTACTAAGACCCAAAGGACGATTTCTTGTTCTTAGACCCTTTCCACTCAGTTCTGACTCTCAGGGACCCTGTATACAACAGACCAAAGCATGCCTGGTGCTGCACCATCCTCACAGGCATTGATGTTTTGAGGACTTGTTTTATAGCCATTGGTTTCTGCATTTAGTAACTCAGGGCCTCATTTAAATTAAACAAGCAAAAATCTACATAGTTCCACAATTCACTAGGACTTTGTTTTACCTTTCCTTCCAGAAAATGTTTTCTTTTTAAGAAGTTTGCTTTACCTTCTCGAGACATGGTTCACATTCACTTTTATTATTTGAGTAATTTTTCAAAAAGATCAAAATTAATCTTTATAGATTAGATTTTGCCCATTCCAAAAACCAAGAGTTCATACAGCAAAGTTATTTAAGAAGAAATCCAAAATCAATATGTAATTAAGGACACTCATAAGGACTTAAAATATCACCACAGTTGGAAATGTACAAGGGGCCATAAATACTACACCCTACAGTGAATGATGTGTAGCCGTACCAACAGCAAATAGGATTTGACATGCTGCAGAACCAGTTATTACATTGAATACAATGATAGACATTCAATAATATAGTTTAATGAGTACACAGTTATGAATCTGTAATAAGAATATGCAACAACTAGAGTTGGAGAATCTTTGGGGGGTAATGGACCTACATAATTTAAAGATAGACAGTAAACTGCAGGCAGTAAAATTCAATTATACTGACTGTACAGTGCTTTCAGATATGCTCCCAGGAAGCATACAATTCCCAACATTTTTAAAATTAATATGCCTCCTATAGTTGTGGCTAGTCATGCTTTTATTCTGAATGTTTAACTTATAAGCAGAGTAGTGGAACTAAATGGTTGGTGAGGAAAAATATGAACAAGTAATAAAAATCAGTGATAAATTGTATCTTTACAAAGCATGTGATTGATTTGCAAAACAATCCTTAGAGTTTAAAGGCGTAGTATAGCTATTAACTTGGGCCCTAAATCTAATAGAAATTGAGAAAAATGTATATAATATGAAAAGGTAATGCTAATGCCATGAAGTTGGAAGAACACCATGAAGAGTGAGATTTTGCATGCCGTTTTATAAAGAACCAAATACTTGGTTGGAACTACTTATTTTCAAGGTAATAAAGCAAATTCTGAATGGAGAGTGTTCCATCAATGTGTTCCTCAAGGAGTAGATATTAAGCGAGTAGATGTGTCATGTCATAATTACACTGTGTGTGCATATTGTGCTTCCTAGGAGTCAATGTTTGATCTTTGCGGGATTTAAGCTCAGATCTAACAAACTGCTAGTACAGCACATCCTTTACATACGGAGTAATTTTATTTAGAGTACTTCTGCTGCCAGGAAAATAAAATTGTCCACAATGTATGCAAATTGCATGAAAGTGTTGATCTGAATGAAATGTTCATACTCTTAACTGATAGATTATCATATACTAAAAGGGAATATATGCCATTACACTTAGCAAATCCATAGGCCATAAAATGAAGCACGCATTAAGCCATCACTTATATGATAACATAGTAGGCTATTGAAAAGTTACATATTAAGTAGCCCTACTTCATTTTGTCAGCATGACCTATCAACTGATTGTGAATATCTGTATGTGTATATCCAGTTGTATGCATACTTTGATTTTGTTTTTGTTTATAATTTCACTATTACATAGAAAATACATGAAAATATTAATCCTATATATTTTCAGTTTAACCTTTAACTTCCAATTATTGAAGTACATGGAGTGACTGATATCAAGGATCATATATCTTGACTGATATCAAGGATCTTTGCAGAATCATCTTAGTCACAACAATTTCTTTCTTTCTTTTAAATAATCATTTTATTAGGGGCTTATACAACTCATCACAATCTGTACATATATCATCTGTGTCCAGCACTTTAGTACCTATGTTGACTTCATCATTCTTACGACACCCACATTCCACTTGAGCCCCTGGTGTCAGCTCAGTTTTCCCCCTCCCTCCCCACTCCCCCCACTCCCCCTGATAATTTATAATTTATTATTATTTTATCATATCTTACCCCATCCCACATCTCCCTCACCCACTTCTCCGCTGTCCGTCCCCCAGGGAGGAGGCCACATGTAGACCTTGTCCTCTGTTCCACCTTTCTCCCTCTCCTTCCCTGTACCCTCCTGCCATCGGCACTTTCTCCACTGGTCCTGGGGGGTTCATCTGTCTTGGGTTCACTGTATTTCCAGTTCCTATTTGTGCACCTCCTCCAGTCCAGCTGGATATGTAATGTAGAATTGGGATCATGGTAGTGGGGTGGAGGAAGCATTTAAGAATCAGAGAAAAATTTCATATTTCATCATTACTACACTGCACTCCAATTTGCTCCTCTTCCTCCCCGCAGCCCTTCTGCAAGGGGATGTCCAATTTCCCCCAGATGGGCCCTGGGTCCCCACTCTGCACTCCCCCTCATTCACAATCTTATGATTTTTTTTTTTTTTTTTTGCCTTTGATGCCTGATACCTGGCCCTTTTGCCGCCTTGTCATCTTACAGGCTGGTGTGCTTCTTCCATGTGGGCTTTGTTGTTTCTCAGTTAGATGATCCCTTGTTTATCTTCCAGTAAGTCACAACAATTTCTAATGCAAAGAATTGTATTGTAGAGAAGCCAAAGATAAGGTTTTCATAATCTAAGAAAGTTTACTCAGCTTCAATCTTTTGGATATTTATAATTATAATTTTCTTACTACCCTTTTGTAGGTATCTTCAATAGAATGATAACGTTAATAATTAAGCAATTACCCATTGCTATAAAAATAGCACAGCATGCTTATGAAAGTACCTTTGGGGGAGAGCATGGTTGGCAAATAACCAGGACGTGCATGCTTTTAGAGTGGAAATACTGTGGTCTTGAAGGAGAGTTTATTTGAAGACCTTAAAGCTCTTTGAAATTCCTAGTTTCTCATTTCTTGGATTTTTATCATGGCCTGCCCTCTACACCTCCAACATCACTTTAAATACAAATAAACAAAGTATTCAAAACTACCAATAATAATATAAGTAACTATTGACTTTCAAACAATGCCAAATGCCTATTAATACACTTTATAGCACACCTTTAAAAGCTGAGGCTTTGCAAATATGAAATCACCTTTGTAAACCTCTCCCCACTAAAGGAGGAGTGAAATCCAGAGTTCTTCCTTTGCTGAGCCCATTGTGCCTCATGAAGGTCAGTGTAAGGGAAACTGAACACCTAAAAACAGTGACCTTAATTGTTATTGGGTAACACCCAGTGGACTTCAACTCATAATGACCGTATGCACCACAGAACAAAACACTGCATGGTCTTGTGCCATTTTTGAAAAGGTTCCTATGCCTAACCCATGGATATAGCCACTGTGTTAATCTTTCTCACTGAGAGGCTTCCTCTCTTTTGCTGCCCCTCCACTTTATCAAACATGCAAACATGATGTCCTTCCCCAGTGTCTCTCCTGACACTATATTGAAAGTATGTAAAACCAAGTCTTGCCATCCTTGCATCTAAGGAGCACTCTGGTCTTACTTATTCCAATACAGATTGATCTGTTGCTTTAGCAAGTTATAGTACTTCCAATATTCTTCTCCAGCCCTACAATTCAAATGCATCAATTCTTCTATGGTCTCCTTATTCAATGTCCAACTTTCACATGCATATGATGCAATGGAGAATACCATGTTCTGGATCAGGTGCTCCTTAGTCCTAACATTAAAACCATTGCCCTTCAATACTATAAAAAGTTCTTGTGCAGCAGATTTACCTAATGCAATATGTTTTTTGATTTTTTGAGTGCTGCTTTGATGAGTATTGATTGTGGATCCAAGTTAGACAAAATTCTTGACAACTTCAACCTATTCTTCGATTGTCATGATATTACTTATTGGTCCAGTTGTGAGGATTTTGGTCTCACTTACATTGAATTGTAATCCAAACTGAAGGCTATAACCCTTTATCTTCATCAGCAAGTGCTTCAACTCCTCCTCACTTTCAGCAAACAAGGTTGTGTCATCTGTATATGGCAGGTTATTAATAAGCCTCCCTCCAATCCTGATGCCACACTCTTCTTCATATAATCCAGCTTCTCTGATTATTTGTTCAACGTATAGTTTGAATGATTTTGATGCAAGTATACAGCCCTGACATATACCTTTCCTGATTTTAAATCATGAATATTCCCTTGTTCTGTTTGCACAATTGCTTTTTGATCCACGCACAAATTCCAAATGAGCACACTGAAGCGTTCTGGAATTCCCAATCTTCTCAAGTTTATCCAATTTATTTTGGTCCACACTGTCAAATTCCTTTACACAGTTAATGAAACACAAGTCAACTTCTTTTGGGTATTCCCTGCTTTGACCGAAGAGTCATTCGACAACAGCCATGATAACCCTTGTTCCACATCCTCTTCTGAATCTGGCCTGAACTTCTGGCAGCTCCCTGTCAGTGTGTGGCTGAGACCATTGGAAGATGACCTTTTCTCGTGTGCGATATCAATGACATCATTTTATAGCTTGAGGATTCTGTCAGAGATGGTTTTGTCCTGTTTAATGTAGACTTGCTATGATTCAGAACCGGCTTGATGACACGTAACAACAGCAACAGAAATATGTGTTCATATATTTAAGTCAAATAGTATGTAATATATCATTGCTCCCAAATTTCTATTTTGCCTTTCTTTAATTAATCATTTGCCCTTAACACCATGTCCTGGAATTTGCCGTTATAATTTTAATAATGTAGTATGTACCCTTCAAATTTAGCCTTCATCCAACATAATTAATTAGAAATTAATATTTTTTAGTAATATCCTATTATGTGAATATAGGGTTCCAGGTTATATATGTATGATTTATTCCATACAAAACATGTTTAAACATGTCTATTTGATCAGTGGATGAATTAATATAATTTGTCTCAGCAATATGCTTGTTTTAGTCTTGTTAGAATGCCTAGGTTGCCTTAGATTGTTAGGTGGGATACCAAAAAATATCCTGTCAAAGTGTGCCTTCTGAGGTCATTGGTCGGGCCATCTGAACTCAAAGAAGCAAAATCAACTAAAAGGATTATGATGCCTTTTTAAATTCAAAAATGATAATTACTTTTCTACTGGATACAGAAAAAAAAAATATATATATATATGATGTACTAAGAACGCTGAAAACTGCATTCATGAGAAAAAGGTCAGGAAAGTTGGAGAGTGGTGTAACCCTCACAGCAATATGTTCAGTCATTCTTCAAGGGTAGCAAAGGCTGTCTTATAAGACTTTTGTTGAAGAGCCTTACTCCATCCACTTGACGCTGTTGATCTAATCCCATCAGCCTCCCTTTTGTTCAAAGCACTCAAAGATGTTTTAAAAGGAGCGCAAGTTCAGTCTTTCGATAATGGCAACACTACCTGCTCTTTTGATGCGGTACCACTCAAGGAGCACAGAGGTCTGAAAGGAAGAGTTAGAGAGCTGGAAGCACAGCCTTTAGAAGTGGATGCAGCTATATGGAGGGTATGTCAGCAAGCAATAGCTTCACATTTTGATGCTTTCTGTTCGTTGTTAGGTAGATATTTCTGTGATTTTGGAGCAAACTTTTTGGCTCATGTAGAGGAGAGTATTCTGACTCTAGATCCAGACAGACCAGTCGTGTGGCCTAGCTTTCTATATCTCCTTAGAGTTTGTCATTGAGCAATTCACATACTTTTCTCTGGGGCTCAGGGTCTGAAACCATAAAATCAAGGCAACAATATACCTATTGTAGAAAGCAGGGGTAATGTTATCCCTCCTAGAATGCGTGGATCAGTGCTGTGGGTGTGTCCACACCCTGGCACCAGGAAGGTTGGGTAATCTCTTTAACGGCTCACATTGGAACATTATCTTGAGACTGGACATCCAGAAATTTAAACTATCTAGTCCCAAAGTGCCTTCGATTATACTTGGCATCATCTCTTCTGTACCCTGAGTTCACAGACAATTATTGACCGGAATAGAAAGAAATAAAATAATTTCTCCTTGACCTGAAGTGACTCTTTACAGCAGCTTCTCTTCAAAAGAATCCCTTACATAGGATCAATCAGGTCTTACCTAATCCACATTCTTACTTAAAACTTTTTCCTCATTCCTATCTTCTTTTCCTTATGAACTTACCTGTTCCCCGTAAAGCACTGCTTCATTAATTTACGTGCACATCCATCTTGTTCTCAAGCCCTGCTTTCAGGAAAACCAACCAATCTTACCTATGTTAGTGAATTATGAGAAGCATCGGTTGAATTAATTCATTTGAAACTTTTAGAAATATTTTTGACACATTGAAAACTGAATAAAAGTTAGGTATTCTTGTACGTAGTGATATTGCCTGGTGGGGAAATAATCATGCACAAGCTACGCAGTTTTATTGAATTTGATCTTTAAAAGATTATGAGATGAAAGTTAAACAAAAATTTCAGTGAAATAATTAATCTGTAAATAATTATTGACCATTTATATGAATTGATCTATTTAAAATGTATCTTGAAAAATATGTATACTACTTACTTTCACTTTTCTTATTTACTTTGAAAGTACCATGGATAGCTAAAAAACAGAAACAAAAAACTATATTGGAAGAAATACACGTAGAATGAGTCTTAGAACCAAGTATGGCAAGACATTGTCTCACATACGTTGGACATTTATCAGTAAAACCCAGTACCTAGAGAAGGGCATCATGCTTGGCAAAATAAAGCATCAGCAAAAAGAGTAAGGCTCTCAGCATGAAGGCGTGACACAGTGGCTGCAACAACGGGCTCCAATATAGCAACACTTTTGAGGATGGTGCCAGACAGGGATGGTTCAGTTCCAGTCTGTGTACGGTTGTCATGAGTCGGAACCAACTCAATAGCATGTAACAACAACAACCACAACAACATATTTTCTTTATGTTTTGAGAAGTAAATGTGGAAGGAAAAATAAATTAAAAAATAAGTATGGTATTGTGTCCTAGAAGTAATTATGGTCAGAATGTATTGGTGCATTGACGACAATGACTATCTGTATATATTAGCAAAGTATGTGTGCATGTGTAGGATATTATGACGTCCCATATTAAATTCTGTCACCATAAAATGTATAGACAAAACTTAATTAAGACTATTGTTGGAATGATGTATTATGTGGAGAAAAATAGACAGAGAAGCGCAAATTGATGATCTTATTCAGATTTTTGTTTTTAAAATGTGATAAACTAAATAGTAAGGCATAGGAGATGACTAGTGAGTACCCTTAATGCTTTGAGAAATTTTGTCAATAGAACTTTCAAGTATTACCTATCTATGCCCAGAAATTTAGAAGATAGATACCTGGCCAAATGACTAAAAGAGACCTATATTTCCCCCCCCTCCAAAGAAAGGTGATGTGAACAGATGTAGAAAGTATTGAATAATGTCACTAATATCACACTAAAGTTTAGTTTTGGTGAAGATACTACAAAAATGGTTGCAGCAACATATCAATGAAGAACTGTCAGGAAGTGTAGTCAGCAGATAACTGGGAGGGATTACTTGTGTCAGATTTGGCTGAAAGCGGAAAATACCAGAAAGCTCTATACTAATGCTTGTTGAGTATGAAATGTCATTGAACAGTGTGTATAATATTGAAATGAATTGGAACTCTAGAATATTTATTTATTAATAGTTTTTTGGAGCCTGTACTTCAACTAAGAGACAGTCATTGAAAGAGAACTATAGGTAATGCATGATTTTAGATGAAGAAAGGTGTGTAGCATGGTTTGATTATTTCAGAAGGCTCATTCAATCTGTATAGTGAGAAGGTAATCTGAACTTCTGTTAACCAGAATTACAGAGGAATGATCATGAACAACCTGTGATGTGTAAATGGAACAGGCTTACTTGGTGTGAGTGAACAGAATTTGTTAAAGCTACTGATGCAGATCAAAGACTCCAGCCTTCAGTATGGATTACATATCATCATAAAGAAAACAAAAATCCTCACAACTAACCCAATAAACAATATTCTGAGCAAAAGGAGAAAACACTGAAATTGACAAAATATGTCACTTAACTTGGATCCAAAATCAATGCTAATGAAAGTTTCAGTCAAGGGGGTGGGTGGGATGTATTGTGTAGTAGCGCTTCTATGGAGCAAAATAGCTCATCAAAGTGGTCAAAGACAAAGATGTTACTTTGAGGACTAAGACAATGGACAGAAGCCAGGGTATTTTCAATCGACTCGTACGCATGTGAAACAGAACAACGAATAGGTGACACTGGAGAAGAATGAATTATCTTGAATCATAATGCTGGCAAACAATAATTGATATTGTATTCTGGTGGAGTGAAATTTTTAATATGGCCCTTATAACCATGTCTCTACAATACCTAACAAATATTTGGGTGGAGATATGCTAATGGGGCATGTGTAGCACTAATAAAGGGAACTGGTCAATTTTTGTTACCATCCCCCCGGCTAGAAGGATGCAGCAACAGAGAGAGAAAGCCCAGGACGACCAGGAGGGCACATTGCAGATCTCTATCTGAAGTGGCAGAGGCTCAGACAAGATTGTAGTCTTAGAGGACCAGTACTTTCTCATCTGGCTCAAGACTATGGAACTGTGAGACAGAGTGACAGGCAAGCTTGCTTCTTGCCCCACTGAGGCAGACGCCAAGGGACCGACCACAAGGCTGAGAGACTGAGAACCAGATAGAGACTTGGTTATTAGTTGAGGCTAGGTATTACAGTGTAGAACAATGACTGTATTCACACTGATTCTGACTCTTGTTAACTTATTAACATCTTCATAGACTTCCATAATTGTGAATATCATCTGTGAGAATGTGGAGTACCATGGGTCGAAGAGCTGCTGGTAGAGTAAGTAAAGTAAGGTGCAGCATGGAGGTGTGTCTGATTTCTGCGTCTTAGCAAAAGTGAAACCAGAAGAGGTCGGATTAAGCCCTCCACACAGTTTACTGCAGCTGTGGCCAACCAGAAGAACAACCATCTGTTTTAGCCCAAATGCAGTCCCAGTGTTCCTAAAAACAGAGATGGCAAGACTTCAACTCATGTATTCTCACCAGGTCATCCAGGTCTACCGTGCCTGTAGAAGAACACAATTCTTGGTAAAACAGTGGTTTAGCCGGAGGAAGACCTAAAAAAAAGGGTGGTGGTTGATATAGTCACTACCACAATGGGCTCAAACATGAAAATTTAAAAAAATGTTTGCTTGGCACATTACACAGAACTGTTTCATTATATAATTCCATTAGTTGGATCTCACTTAATAGAACCTAACCATATAAAAAGGGTTTTCTAAAATGAATTAGTAAGATTTATATTTCCCCTCTGGTTTAATTCTAATGCTTTTTCTTTCTTTAGGAGTTTGGTTATCTCCCTTGAAAAGCATTCTTATCCTACTCTTTTATGGGAAATAGTTATTATACATCTTTCAAAAAATATAATCAGAATTCCTGAAGGAAGTATTTCCCACTCAAATCACTGCCATTAAGTTGATTCTGATTTATAGTGATCATATAGGACACAGTAGCATTACCCCTGCAACTTTCCAAGACTATAAAGCTTTACATGTAATTATTGATCATTTATATTAATTTTCATAAGAGGATTTTCAAATAATCAGAAAGTTATGTAGTTATTCTAAATTCTCAACTATCAATATACCCCTTAAATTGCTCATGTTATGTATTCATCCTGTCTCTTACACCAAGAAAATTTCAATTCTTTTATTTGTACTTATTTTAAATTTCATCAATAACCTCTCAGCCATAATTCTATTTTGATATCATTTATTGTGAAATACAGAGAAAATAAATCACTTTAAATTATATTCATGTAAAAAAAAGTACTAATAAGGTCTGACATTATGGGATTGAGGTCACATACTGTTTCTAAGACTCAAAGTGTAATTATTGAAAAGGTGATGTCTTCAATTCAATGACTTCAGGATTAGACACAAAGAAGTGAATCTTATTTATATAAATAAAGCATGATTTAGAAGGAAATCGTTTTAACTCAATCCTCTTTCTTCCATATTTCAGAAATTAGTATGGGCATGTATTTGAGAAAAAACAAGCAGTTAAGATATTCATAAATTGAAGTGAGAAGCTGACAAATATGAATAGGTCCTTAGGCACCCCTTATCCTCATTCTGCCAAAAAAAAAAAAAAAAAGGTCCTGGCCTAGACAGCTCCTCTCGCAAATTCTACCAAATATTCAGAGAACTGGCACCAATTATACTCAAACTATTTCATAATATCAAAAAAGATGGAACACACAAAAAAATTAGTTTTTTAAAATGAACAAAATCCTGATACTAAATCTAGGTAAAGAAACAATTACAGACCAATATATTTCATAAAAGGAATGTGGCAGAATATCCCTTAAGGAGCCAGAATGGTGATATTTTATCTCATTTACTTCAAAAATCTCATTAGGAGGGACCACTTCCTGGAGAAGGGCATCATGCATGGTAAAGGAAGAGCAAGCAAATTAGAAGACCTCAAGGATAGAGATGGACACAAGCACGGATGGTCTCAAAAAATGATCTCAGTCCCAAATACTAAGTGAATGCCTGCCCCTCCCCCGGGAAGAATTTATTTCAAAGGACAGCACTGAATCCACAGCTCCGGGAGAGAGATGTATCTGATCAGAGCACATGGGAGCAGATGATGGGAGGAGGAGAGACTGGAGCACATCCTGGCCCACCAGGCCTTGAGGACAATGACCCCAATTAGAACAGCCAGTAATAGAGAGGACCAAATGGCCAGCCCCACTATGAGACATGATGGCCCTCACTGACCCAGGGCCGTTGGGGGGACAACACCAGTGTGGGAATTGCACCTGATCTGATCCCACCACACTGAGGCAAAACACTGGGGGAGTGCAGCAGAATAGCAAGGGAATGGAGCAGCAAGGTCCCCAGTGAATGCGAAAGTTGGACTTTGGGGCCAGGGCCTGGTGCCCCAACAGACTGGTCTGGAAAACAATCCTAAAGGCCAGTGATCCTTGAACTAACTACAAGCTTCTCTTTCTTGGTGTGTTTTAATTTGTTCTTTGTCAGTGGTTTGTTGTTGTTGCTGTTTTGTTGTACATTGTTGCTTGGTTTTGCTCTGTCTTGTTTTTGTGCATGTTGTTGTTTCCACAGGTCTATCTGGATAGGATAGGCAATCTGGAGGAGAAAACAACGGGACCGAAAGTCCCAAGGGAACATGGGAGAGGGGGAGGTGGGTGGAAGGGAAGAGGTGTTAACAAACCCAGGGACAAGGGAACAACAAGCGATCCAAATTGGTGGTGAGGTGGGGGTGGGAGACCTGGTAGGGCAGGATCAAGGGGAATGTAACAAAGGAACTGCTAAAATCCTGGTGGGGACTGACCATGATAGTGGGACAGGAGGAAAATCAAGGGAAATAGAGGAAAGAGCTCTGAGGCAAAGGACATTTATAGAGGTAGAGATAAAGACATGTACATATGCAAATATATTTATATGAGGATGGGGAAATAGATCTATG
>NW_022111368.1:33207595-33222818 GCF_000313985.2 Echinops telfairi
TAAGGGCAATGAATGTACAAATGTGCTTTACACAATTGATGTATGTATGGATTGTGATAAGAGTTGTATGAGCCCCTAATAAAATGATTATAAAAAAAAAGATCTCAAGCACAGGAAGGAATGTGAGAAAAGCACAGGGCTTTGATGAGTGAAGTTCTATTGCTTATGGACTGGTGAATTGAACCCTAATGATGGTACCTAATAACAACATCACTTATAAAATAATACACATAATGCAAACATTAAGCACTTAGGTACAACCAAAATATTGGTCATTCAAACGATTCCATCATCTCTTAGGGGGAAAACCCAGGCAATCTGCTACCATAAATAATAAAGCTAAACCTTATAGGGTCAGTTTGTGTTGAAGATAATTGAATGATACACACAATAGCATCACATATTTTTTTAGAAATTATGTTTGGATGTCTTTAAAAACTTAAAACTTACAGAACTGGTTTTGCAACTTTAAAAAATTAGTTCAAGGTTTAGCTATAGGACATTCTTTGCCCTGCGTACATTATATTAGGTTGTTAAACAAGAGTCAAGAATAGGTCTGTTGTTATTAGTTGGCCTTTCAAACTTTATTACAGAGACTGAGAAAACTTGGAGTCAATACGACTATGTCAATTACATAAGTAAACTAATAATGAATTCTATATTTGACCTAAATCTGAGATTACAAAACACTTAAAATAATCAAATACTCAAAGTTAATACCTTTATAATTCTTTTTCACAATTTATAGTCTTCATTGCATCATTTCCATGTTTATTTTCCTGAGTTATATTAATACTAAAACGATATTTAAATTGTTTCTATGCATATTAATTCTGTGACAAAATCTCTGGTATTAATGAAAGTGCTTGGAGCATAGAGTTTAACGTTATTTCACTCAAATTTTCTTTACTGTGAATAAAATACTATCCCAAAATTCAGAAGAAAAATGTACTTGGATTCTGTCTACTTAAATTGTCTCTAGGATAAAAGTAGTATCCAGTTTAAAATAAGAATAATGGAATTCTCATGAGGGAGGAGGGAGCCGGGCGGGAGGGGGAAAAAATGAGGACCTGATGCCAGGGGCTTAAGTGGAGAGCAAATGTTTTGAGAATGATGAGGGCAATGAATGTACAAATGTGCTTTACACAATTGATGTATGTATGGATTGTGATAAGAGTTGTATGAGCCCCTAATAAAATGATTGAAAAAAGAAATCACACAGTAAAAAAAATAATGGAATTATCAATAATCAGATTATTTTTCTCTGCAAATTTTAAGTGTTGAGGAATTAATTTCAACACATTACTATAATGGTGGCATAGTGGTTGCTTACTGAACTGGTAACCACAAGATCAGAAGCTCAAAGCCACTAGTCACTCCATGGAAAAAAGATAAGGCTTTCGACTGCCATAACAATGCTTATGATATGGCACTGCTTGGCGCCCACCCTAATGCAGAAATCACTGAAGATATGGGTACTATAGAAAACTCTGGTGAAGAAAGTAGAGGGTGGGCAGCTGTCAGAAAGAATAGCATCTGGGGACCCCTCGGGCCAGGGAAGCACATAACCTTGCTAACATGCAGTACATAGGAAAGTGGATGTTTCAAATGGAGTTAGCTTCAAATGTATCACTCTATTATTTGATCTCCTTAATGATCTATTTAAATTTGTTCTACTTTTTAATGTTTTCTGCTTTTTTAATGAAATGTTTATGTTTGATGGCTATTGTTGTTAGTTTTGTGTTAATGTTTTCTATACATGAAATCCAGGACAAGTAAACCTAAACAGATAATAACTGGATTAATAGTTCCTTGGGGGCCTGACAGGGAAGTGGAGGGGAAGTGGGGAGCTAATAAAAATGAGTACACGAATGAAAAAAAAGTTCTAAAACTGATTGTAGTGATGATTTACAACTCTACCTGATGTGAGTGAGTATTGAATTTTATGATACGTCAATAACATATTTGGATATTTTTTAAAATAAAGAGTTGCAGCCTTAAACCCTCATATATGGGGTTGCTATGACTGGATGGCAGAGAGTTTTATGGTGACTATAATGAATTGAGCAATTCACCTTAAGTTGCTTTCTGGATCAGAAAACACTCATTGGCCATTGTTATTCTATATTCTACTTGGTTTTCTATTGCTTAGAACAGCTGCTCTTGATTACATTGCGTGCATATTATCTAACTTTTGCCTGCAGCAGAAATAGAAAGCAAAACACATCCCTCATTTGTAGTTAAATAAAATTATCTCTCAATTCACAATTTAAAAAATGTAAAAGCACATCTAATGCTATGAAATCAATTTATTCTGACAATGATCTTGTAAGGTTCTTATTGCTTTCTGGTATGGGTTGCTTGATAAAGGAGAAATCCATATTAAGTATGACATTGAATTACATAGTGATGAGTTGAATTTAATAATTATTTTATTACTAATAATATTTTGTTGCATTTCAGTGAAGGTTTATCTAGAAAGTTATGTCTCATTCTAAAAATTTCTACACATATTGTTCAGGGAGACTAATTACATTCATCAAAATCAGAGCATTCTCATTTTCATTCTGGAGTTCTGTTTCTAATCATTAATTTTTCTGACACTTTGAGTTCTCATCTTTCTTTGTTCTAAAGTGGATGTTGACCAGTGACATATACTGTTTGTTTTTAAGAAACTCAATACTTTAGGTGACATTTGTTATTTACCATTAAGGTGACCTCAGAGGATAGATCGACCTCAATTTTTAAAGAGCAACTATTTTGATGGATTACATTTAAAACTTAGAATTTCCAGTTGAAAATAGAGGAGTGATGTGATATTATGCATAGCAGCAGGGAAATAATTGAAAAGAATAGAAGTGTAGCCATTGCGTAGTATACATAATTGTACAATTGAGCTTAGCTAATAAATGGGGTAATGCAATCAGACCAACTATGTCTGGATATCGAGGACTGTAAGCAGGATCATTGGAATTGGAGATTGATGAAGGTGAAAGCTTAAGGCAAGTTATCACAGCAATAGAATGTAAATAAGACAAAAGAGGATAATATTTGTAAACATTATTTTGGACACAGTATGTTTCATATTTACATTGTAAATATAGTATAGATAGAGAATATTGAGTAGGCTATGTGCTTCAGAAGAAATAACACATTTTTCTCATAAGAAGTACAGACAAAATGCTTCTTGGACACTGGGATATCAAGACTTTTTCTCTTCTATGCTATAGTTGTAAGTTGTTTTAAGAAGGGATTGGCCCCCAGAACAATAGCACCATGCGTGGTAAAGTACATGCTTCTAAGAATAAGACCTTCAGCAAGATGAAGTGACACAGCGGTTGCATTGATGAGCTGAAACATAGTAACATTAAGAGGATGGCACAGGAGGGACAGTGCTGTCTTCTGCCATATATGGAATTATTATGAGTACATGTTTCAGATATACCACACTTTGTTCGGTTTATTGTAATGCACTGTATTGTGTGTTTCTGTTATGCTTACCGGTATTGGTATTGTACATACCAGGAGGATCACTCATGCCGAACAACTTTAAATGAAACTATCAAACTAAGAAGAACTAAGAAGAACGCCCTGCAGGTCTATTTTTGAAAATTAGCCAATGAAACCCTCATGTATTACAGTAGAACATTTTTTCATCCTACTTTCTTTAGACGTTCATCAGAAGGCAATTATTCCTAGAGAACGACAGCCTCCTGGTGAGCTAGAGGACCACAGCAGGTCAGGGATATCTTGGGTAAAATGGTTTGGCACCATAGCAACAACGGTTGACTCCACTGTGCTTCTGGGTTTGGTGAGATTGATACAGGCCTTGGTCACATACTGTTTTGTTGTGCCAGGGCTGCAATTTGTCAGCGTTAACTCTAAACAGCAAAACGTGTCAGGGAATTAAATTATTACTGTCCAGTAAAGTTGCCATTAGCCACATAAAGCCAATGGACTTTCAAATTCTGCATAGTTCACATTGATGTGGCATTAAGTAAAACCACATACCGGATTTTAATATTTAGTGTGCAGGTAAAAAAAAATGGCATGGAGCTACCCCTGTAATGATTTTTACATTGATCATGTATTGAAATGAAAATATATCAGATGTGTTGCTTTGAATAAGATGGTATTCATTATAATTTCAACTATTTCCTCTTTAATTAGAAAATTTTATATTGGATACAAGGCTGAAACAGACCAAGTGTAATCAATCTATGATCTCTGTCTTTGTTTTTATGGCCTATGGGCTAAATATAATTTTCCCAAGTTTAAAAATTGCTTTAAAAAAAGGCAAAGATTATGCAACAGAGGCTATATGTGAGCCAGGAACTAAAAAATGATTACTATTTTGCTCCTTACAAAACACATGTGCTAATCCCTAGGTTACAAGGCAGAGGGCAGGTGTGAAGTAGGCAATTAGTAAGAGCCACTCCAATAACCATTATTCTACTTCAGCTCTTTGTTGAAGATAGTATGCAAATCCATCTCCTTGAGGATTTTCCTCCTTTCTACCCCACCTCCACCAAGCATGATGTCCTTCCCCAAGAACTGATTCCTCCTAATAACTTGTCTAATGCATGTGAAACAACATCCTTACTTTTTCCTACTCCTTACTTCTAAGGAACATCCTTAACTGTACTTCCAAGTCAAAGGTGTGTGTTTACTCCTTTAGATAGTCTATGATATATTTAATTTCTTCTTTGTCAGCACCATAATTCCAATGTATCAATTCTCCAGTCTTCGTTAGTCGTTCACAAGAATTCACATGTATATAAGGCTTTTGAAAATATCCTGGATTGAGTTAAACCCATAAAGTGATATCTATGCTTTCTGGCACTTTTAAGAGGTATTTTGCAGACTTTTTCTAATATACATCTTTTTTTTTTTTTTTGACTACTGCTTCCACAGGCATTGATTGAGGACTCAAGTAAAACAAAACCCTTGAAAATCTCATTATTTTCTCAGTGTTTCAGCATGGTGCTTCTTAGTTCTGCGTGAGGAGGTTTGCTTTATTTCCACCGATGTGTAATACATATTGAAGCTATAATATTTGATCTTCATTAAGTAATTCAACTTCTCTTGGCTTTCAGCAAGCATTGTTCTGTCATCTGCATATTTGTAGGTCCTTAATGAAGGTTTTTCCAATTTTGCTGCTGCATTATTGTTCATTTACTCTATCTTTTCAATCTGTTTGCTCAGCATACAGATGGAGTGAGCATGGTGAAAGGATACGATCCTGACAAACACCTTTTCTGATATGAAACCAAGCAGTATTCCCTTTGTTGTATTTGAACACTCCTTCTTAGTTTATGGAAAGGTTCCTCCTAAGCACAATTAAGTGTTCTAAAATTTCTATTTCTCACAATTTTATCTATGATTAATTATCATCCACGTGTTTGAATGTTTTGCATAGTTAATAAAAAATCTTTCTGTTCACACCAGATCTATCTAACATTAACATCCCTACCTTCATTCTGTTTTTGACTCTGGCTTGAATTATTAGCAGCTCTCTGTGGGTTTTCTGCCATAATTATTCTTAAGTCATCATACTGATGATCATTCCATGATATCATTTTCCATTAATTTTGGCTTTATTCTGACTGAGGATTTTGAGCTTCTCCATTGACTCTTCCCACAGATGTAGTTGATTTGATTCCCATGTATTTCACTTTGTCACATCCAGGTGTACAGCTGTTGCTTTTGCTTTTCAAAAAAAGTATTTGCAATGAGTAAGTCATTAGTCCTACAAAATTATATTATGTGATATCTGGAGACATTTCTAGCACCAAGGCCACATATATTTCCCTTACTCTTTAGTTCTAACTTTTATATTCTAATCTCCAGAGTATTTGATTGCATATTTGATACATTTCAGACTGAAGAAATTGACAAAATCTTCATTTTTCTCATTTTGATCATTAGTGGTTAATGCTTAGATTTGAATAATTATTGTGTCAACTAACCTTACCTACAGGCATATGGACATCTAATAACTGGCAGCTTTTTAATTTAGGATCAATTTTGAAATGTTCTTTTTTTACAGTAAGTGTGATGCCTTCAAATGCCATTCCCAACATAGATCAGCTCACTACAGACTAGGGTATTGCATTTTCAGGTATTGCATTTCATTTTAGACATCTTTCAGTTTTCTTATATTCATACTTCCTGTATTCCATGTTCTGATTATTAATGAATCTTTCTTCCCATGTTGAATAATATCACATCATCCCATGCTAGATATTATAATTCCAAACTATATTTCTAGCCAGAAAGATTACATGATCTTTGCCTTGCTATTTTCTATCACTTGGCATTCTGTAGGTAAAGTAATTATACTTTTGTTTAGTAAGATATTTATATTTTAGGAACACACTGATTTTAGTGTGGTTTATAGAAAACTAAATTATTGGGCTTTCTCCTTGAGTCATGTTTTCCCCACTATTTTACCACTGAGCAAAGATACAGAACACAGAATTGATCATGTTTTATATGCAGACTCTGACACTCAATTCATTGCCTCTTTTGATCTGTAGTGGTCTTTAAACTGTCTAAGTGTAAGATAAATATATAATACAAAAGGGCAGAACAGATATATAATTCATACTGAAGTAAGAAAGATAAGTTTAAATCTTAAATGGAAATTATTTTCTATTTATTTGAACTTCATTAAATAATCACAAGGAATGACAAAATATCCTCATGTAGTTTTATTATTAAAGTATATTGTCATGCTGATGAAACTGAAAAGGTAGACATTTCCAGAGAGAAATCATTTGTGCTCATGTGTATAAATCTAAAATTTGGATACAATTCTCAAAGTATCAGCCCTATCTTGCAAATAAATGGCTTAATGCAAACCTATTAATTAATTGTAAATCAAAGGTAAAATTATGTTTGTACTGAACTTAGGATATTTGGCAACATTTTTTTAAATTAAAGAACCAGCTATATTGGCACAACTCAACTACTAATTAACTCAACTACCAACTCAACAACTCAACTACCAATTAAAAGGCTGTTGGTTCAAATCCACCCAGAGGCACTTCAGAATAAAGGTCCAGCCATCTACTAAAAAGGTTACAACCACAGAAAATTCCATGTAGCACAATTCTACTTGTAAATGTGTTGGGTCACCACAAATTGGATCAACGGAATAGAAACAGTTATTTTATTGCTTTATTTTTAAGAGAAGAAACATTTTCTCTATTACAACTTCACTATGTAGCCCACTTACAGATCATACCATTTCTAACTCTTCTCTCTTCTTTCAGGGTACTTATATCTTTTGTGAGCAGCCCAGATAGTGTAGTAGGTTACAAAGTGAGGTGCTCACAAGGTCAATAGTTTGAACCCACTAGGTGCTCCACAGAAATAAAATGAGAATCCATTTTTCTGTAACTTGTATAGCCCTGGAAAACCACAGCGGGCAGTTCTTGCTTCTCCTATAAGGGTCTCTATGAGATGGAATCAACTCAATGGCAGTGAGGTTTGTTTTATTGTTTGTTTTGATTCAGAGGTATTTCGGCCAAATCAAGCTTTCAAAGTGTTCCATTTAGTTTCTACTTTTTGGTGTGTGTGTGTGTGCTGTTATTTTAAGTTTCATTTTATTTTCCTTTAATTTTGTTTGTTTGTTTTTCTCTCACACCCTCTTTTCAGGCAGAGACAAAAGGATAGGAGGCTGAATCTGAGGAGGATAGACCACAGATCCTGGAATAACAATTAACAACTAAGAAAAATACATAATATTAAAAATGAACACAAATTCTGTAAAAGAATGCAATTAAGCAATTAATTTGAAATCAAATATCAAGATTGAAGCTCAACACTTATCTTGAATAGATAGGATGGAATGAAGAGTCAAGAGAACTTTCCTGAGTAAAAAAAAAAAAAAAATCACAGGTCCGGTTTATAAGGTAATTCCTGGTCAATTGTTTGTTGGAATTAAAAATGAAGAATGTTGGAAAGGAATGAAGAATAAAAGCAATCAAGTGAACCAAAAATAATAGAATATATATATTCTATTAATATATATCCTGATATATAATATAATTATATAATATATAATATATCTTTATATATATATATATTAAGGATTCTTGCCATTCTTTTGCCTAGAATGGAGTACAGATACGCATCTCTTAATATCCACAATACTTTCTGTGAAACAAGATAATTTGTCTTTGTCACCACTAGTGGTGCTACTAACAGTACTGGCAGAGGTGGAAGGAATGGAGGTCAGCCGCAGCAAGGGTGGAGGCAGGAACAGAGCAGGACTAAGTGATTTGCTGATCAGCCTTCTGAACAGCGGGAGGGTACCTGGCATTGCTCTGCCCACTTCTATCACCCTCCTTTGCCCACATAATGGAGAAGGAAAGCCCTCGTTCAGAGTATTGCTTAGCTACACTTGTTTGTGACCTACTCAGGGGCCAGTGCAGGAACCAGCTTTCATTTAAAAAAATAAGTAAACAACAACAAAAACAGTCTCACGTGGCTATAGGCACATACTGTCATGTATGATTATCCAAAGGGACAATTGAGAGACACATACCTGTATTCCTGAGCTCAGCAGTGGCTGTGATTTCGATTCCAGGCACAGGCATTTAGATACATTTTTTTAAGGTTTAGCTCTTCAGATTGCCTGAATATTGCAGATAGATGAGAGATAATTTTTCATCATCCTTTTAGATGTCAAGTTCCTTTGAGCAATTTGCAACATTCAAAAAGTATATTGACAGATCAGCAAAATGAAAGGGCATTTTCATCACCTTGAGAAATAGTGATCAAAGAAAGACGCCAGCCAATTAAAGCATGATCAATGTCTTTATTTCCTTGCTTTTCTGTCATAAACTGTGGCTAAAAAGAATTAAGTGATTATTTTTTCAAAGCCTGCCTCATCTTGATAATGTCCTAGCAGGGTGTTCATAGTAGAAAGTGATTTGGATCACAAGAGTTTATATATACCATGTGGTGGATTACATTGATACAATTTTATGACAGCAATATTAATCATATTTGAAATACATGGCAGTTTGTCTTGTGGTTTGGTTCAATTTAAAGAAAAGCAATTGGCATTTGTAGCCTTGAAATGTTTTCACACTTTTATAAAATGATAGCAAAACAAACAAGCATTTGGCTGGGAACCAGTATAACGTATCATGGTTTTTCTTATTAAAGTCAGTTTAATGAAGTGCATTTTCTTCTGCAATATACCCATGCCTTTATCTCAAGAGAAGACTTGTATTGTTTACTATGCATGGTAATTTGGATGTATAAAAATAAGAACAACACAGTTTTCTTCTATCTGCTATACAGCAAGTACTTAATTTTGGATTTTAATTAGGATTGCTGGAAGGCTTGGGAAGACAGTGGTTTGGTACTTGGTCAAGTTTCAAAATGTTAGGAGTTTGAACACATCTAGAACTTTTACAATTCTAGAGCTGTTGATTATAACATGTCAAAACCTCTCTGAGAACATACGCATCTCACTGAGACTTCCAAGGACAAAGGAATGACAGTGAGTCTTGTGTGTAGTCTTCTGTTCTCTTTGTATCCTAGTGCTGATTTCTTGGGCCTCAGTTGCTGTTGCCGTGGTTTACTCCCCAGACTCCTCCCGTGGACTTGAGCCTCCGAGGTGGACATGGTCACGTTTGCCAACACTGCCACAGATCCTGACGCTGACACATAAAAGTTTCGGTTTTCATTTTAACCAGTTATTTTCCCCCTTCATCATGCTCACAGACCTGCCCATGTTTACATTGCCATAGTAACCTAACCTTCCTCCACGTTCAGGCCACACCCCTTGGTTTTGCCTCTTGGCTCTCCATTCTTCTTCTCTTTAGTTCTTCTTTCATCTCCTCTTCTCCTCTCTTTTTCCTTCCTCCTCTATTTTATTTCCTTTTCTATGTTTCTTTCTTGATTAAATACTTCAGTATATTTTAATTATATATATAATTATATATATAACTACATATAATTCTGGTTTGATTATTGCTTACACTTTTTCTTGCCCCACCCGCTATCTCTTTCTGCTCTCTGCCTTTCCTTGTGCAATAAATTTCCATGACACCTATTAATTCTTACTATGCTCATAAAATATATTTCCCCATTATTTTTAAAACCTCCCAATCCATTTAGACTGTCCCTCATTATTATCTTTTAGGTTGGAATTATAACATGCATTAAAAAATGCTGTGGGTTAACAGAAACAGCAAAGAGCCAAAAAATTAAAATGCAAGCTATTTAAATTCCCAACTAAAATCCCAAAGTGCCAAATGTATTATTTATTATTATTATTTTATTAATCACTTTTATTTCGTTCTCTCTCCAAACCCTTACCTCCCCCGTTTTCCTCCATTTTATAACCATGTGTTCTCTGGATCCTGTTACACCTCTCCCATGCTACTAGACAAAGTCAATTATCCCTGAGTGACCCAGCAGCCCACCCACCATTAATAGGTACACCACAGTGCGCCAGAAACAGCTATCCACAACAGTACACCAAAAGAAATCAAGAAAGAGAAAAACAACTACACACACAAACAACTGAAAATCATCCAAACACTATGAAGTGCCATGAAAAGAAAAAGACTTTAAAATTTCCAGAAATATAACTTCGAAGGATGAGTTTTAGGAGCCTTCAAGGATACACTGAATACTCATAAGAAAAACTGGGGGGTGGGGGGAGAACAACTAGAAACTCTACACCAGGAGGAATGCAATAAGATGAAAAATAAGATAGTAAAAGTAGACAGCATGGTAGAAACCTAAGTAAGGTCATGGTAAGAAATGGAAACCTAATCAGTGAGCTCAAAGACAATGACTCTGACTACAACCAGCAAGAGGAAAAGAACGCAGGGATGAAACTGTGAGTGACCGAGGGAATAAAGGTGACAGCCCGGAGGCATGATGGGTGATATTGTAGTTTACAGTCATACTACTAAATTGGGTTAAATTGTTGTTCTTTCTGAGTTTTTCTGCTGTCATAAACAACTAAAGATTAAAATATTTACAGTAAGTAAAAAAGGCATGAATGTTAGTGTTTTTACGGAAGGAAGGTAAAATAAAATAAGCTGTAATTCGTTATTCGTTTCTGGGTAATCAGTTCTCACGGCTGGTGACATTATATACAAAGCAGAACAAAAGTTTGCCTGATTATGCGCCATCTTCATAATAGCTCGTATGCTTGAGTTCATAAGTAGACAATTTAAAATTAATCTTATCACACTGCCTTCTTTTTTCTTTACTAATAATCTTTCCTAAGGCAAACTTTTTATAATTATCTGTTTTGTAGTTAGCTAATTTAGGTGCTTTCATAACTCCAAAAAGAAAAAAAAGAAAAAAACCTGTTGCCATAGATTCCTACATACAAAGATTCTACGAGGACGTCATACTGTAATAATAGTACTGCTAATATAAATTATATTGAAGTCATTTTAATTTTATAAATTTTTTTTTTAATGTTTGAATACACCCAAATGGTTAACAAAGGATGAAAGTTGGAAAAACCAATCAAGCCTACTGTCCTCGAGTGACCCATATCTTACAAGAGGAGATCGCCTCATCAACATGAAAGCACGCAGCTTCATCTTTCTCCCAGAGAGCACCTTGTAGCTAATAATGCTTACTCAAGAGTGGCACCAAAAACACAGCAAACTCATTTCCATCAAGTGAATTCCAGCTCATAGCAACTGTATAGGACAGAGTTGAACCCCCCAGTGGGTTTTTTAGACTCATTTTGTATGGGAGTAGAAAGCCTTATCTTTCTCCTCGAGAGTAGCACGTGGTTTCACGCTGACGACCTTGCCATTAGTCACCTATCAGGTAACCCTAACAGTGCTATCAGAGCTACTTTAAGCATGTAACAGGTCCTGGTGGTGTTAAGATGTGATCTATCGATGAGTTCTCTAAAAATTATTCATAAGCATATCAAAAATAAAAACTGCCAACAGCATTATTAGTTTATATACAGATAATCTTCTAACAAAGACATTTAGAGTGAAACATATTTTTTGGAGTTAACTGTGTGTTGTATCCTCTGAATGGACTAGCATTTTTACTGAAAAAGAAAAATTCTGGATTCAACATGACAGAATGCAAGGGCACTCACTCATGATACGGCACAAATTACCCTACCAAGAAAGCACCAACGGACAGGCTAGTGCCTAATAAAAGCATAAAATAAGTGATACTATTACAACATTGTGGAAAGGAATAAAACCATATATATATGCACAATGCTATATGTATATATATGCTATATGCTATATGTATATGTATATATAACTGTTGCTATCTGGTTGATTCTGACACATTATAAGACCATGTATCACAAAATGGGACCATGTTTGTCATTTTCAACCCTCCAGGAGTCCACATTATATAAATAAATAGTTAATACCAGCAAACAAAAGCCCACATTCATTGAGTTGACTCCAGCTCACAGTGACCCCATAGGACAGATTAGAACTGCCCCTGGGATTTTAAGAAGCTATAAATCTTTATGGAACTAGAAAGTGTTATCTTTCCGCTTTGGAGTGGCTAATGATATGGAATCTCTGACCTTGCAGTCAGCAGATAAGGCATAACTCACTATGCCATCAGAGCTCAGGATTGGGAAATGATTGCCCACAGGGTTCTTCCCATTATTATTGTTGGAGCATCTATAAACAAGATTCCTTATGTCCATAAGCAAAGAAAGTAGATGTGTTTGCAGTCCCTTTTGATTCATAGCGACCCCAGGACAGAGCAGAACTATGTTATAAAGTTTTCTAGGCTAAACATTTTAAAGCAAAAGTGATTCCCTGGTCTTTCTTCTATTGAGCCACTGGGTAGGCTCAAACCATCTTTGTATTTGCAGTACAGTGTTTAATCCCTGGGGTACCAGCTTTCCTCAGAAAATATGCATAATTATCTTAAAATCGGAGACTTTTGATAAAATGAAAAATAGCTACTTTGAACAATGACAGAGAAGCATTTTCCTTATCATGATGCTGTTATAAAAATCAACAGCCAGCCGCACCCTAGGGGTAAGGCACTGTACATTTTGCTTGTATTAAAAAATAATGTCTATTATAATGTTGAGAGAATCATATTGCTTGAGGATTTTGGCTTCTTCTAAAAACTAATTTATTTCCCTGGGAAAGCATTTACGTGCACATTTTAACAATATCAGCAATTTTACTCTTTAATGTACTCTTAACGCTTCACCACAATGTCCTCAGCCCAGCCATTCTCCTAATGTGACACCCATTTCTTATTTTCCTGGTTGTGACCATACTGATCCAACGTTGCTCTTTATTTGGAATAGTCCCCTTTTCCCCAGCAATTTTTATACTGAGATAGTATTCACAAAAAAATTCACTATTTGAAACTACCAAAAAAAAAAAAGGCTATGTATCCACTAGCAGTCAATTTCAATTCTCCTATGCACCCCTGGAAACCACTAATGTTATTTCCTTTTTCTACAATTTTGGCTTAGTTCAGGTATTCCATATAAATAAAAGCGTACATGATGTGGCCTTTTTATTCTCCTTTATCTCACTTATCATCATGTTTTTAAGGCTCTTCCATGTTGTAGCAGGTCTTACTCCTTTTGTGCCTAAAGATCCCATTGCATAAATGTGTACCACATTTTGTTTATCCATTCATTTGCTGATGGACACAAATGGTGATCTCTAAGTATTAAAACTACAAGTCTGAAATTAGTGCATCTCTAATTATAATTGGTAATATCAAAATTACTCAAGCTGTGAACAGATTGGGTAGATATTATGAAAATTATTGGTCAGCATTCCATGAAAGGGTGCTTATATTCTAAGTCCCCCCTTTTATTATCAAATATGTGAACATGGTATTTTCATTAAAGAAATTGAATGCATTACTCATTAGTTTAAATTTTGTATGAGAACAAAGCTACACAGTGTAAGATTATTTGCCACATGTGATAGTGACCATATTTTCAATTTACTTCAATTGGCAGCATTTGAAACTTGTCCCCATATAAAGGAAAGGAAACAAATATAAATTGAGTCAATATATTTTCAAAGTAATTTTTATAATTTTGTAGACATTTCAGCTAAACATACGTTGCTACTAAAATTGTGTCCTTATAAAAATCAGGTATATTATACCACTAACAATAATCCAGAAGATCTAGTCCATGCAATAATATAATAAAAATTACAGCTAGTAAAATGATAAGCCAAAGTCTCTATGAGTACTCAAATTGGCTGTATGTCTGTGTAATTCTATCTATCTGTCTACCTATCTGTCTATCTATCTATCTATCATCTGTCTATCATCTTTCAGTCTATATCACCAGTCTAAACACTTAATACACTTAAATTAAACTAATTTGGGCCAATAGAAACTTGCTTAAGGATGTTTTCTACTTGATCAAGATTCTATTTTATATATTAGATTTTGCCTAACTTAATAATTGATACTCTGAACTACTGTTTGCTTCCTTTTACTAGTACTCTTTTTTTGTTTTTGAGTTATAATAATGTTTGTTCTTCACTACATTTTAATATAACCATATTTTAAAATAAGAATTATTTTAGTTCATAACATCATTTGACTACTTTAAATTATCTTCAAAGTGTCTGAGCATTTTAGAAATGATCTATTTTCTAGAATTTTTTATGAAATAAGAAGACTCAAATTGTGAATCTCATTGTTTTGTAGTGCTTCTATACTTTTTTCATCTCTATCTTTGTTTTCTATTTATTATATGCATTGTATTTATTTTCCATTTTGATAAGTTGTTATGCAAATACTACCAACAATTTAGTGGTGCCTTGGTCATCTAAATAGCTTCTCTGTTGGGCTACTGACTGAAAGGCAGGAGGTTGGAGTCCAGGCAGCAGTGCAAAGAAGGGAAGGCCGGTGATCTGGTTTCAAAGGCATCAACCAGCAAAGCTCTTTTCTACCTGGACACAAATGAGGTCGTCATGAGTCAGCATTGAAGCTAGTTCCTTCTTGCCTTGTTACCCATTCCATTGGATGTCATTGTCTACTGTGCTCATCTTTTTCCTGGATCACATAAAGTAGAGTAGTAGCCACATAAGAATAAAATGTTCTCAGTAAATATTTTTTTTTAATTAATCAATTTATTGGGGCTCATACAATTTATCACAATACATAGATCAATTGTGTAAAGCACATCTATACATTTGTTGCCCTCATCATTCCCAAAATTCTCTTGCCTCCTGGGTTC
>NW_022111368.1:33223507-33233472 GCF_000313985.2 Echinops telfairi
CACATTCATCTTCAGCGTTTATGCGTGGAAGGTGGTCACACAATGATGGTTTTTGTTATTTGGTGTCTGCTGCCTGTTCCCTTCAGCACGTTGTGTTCGCACAGTAAATATTAATCCAAGTTATTCTGTATAAATCCCTATTGTCACATGACTTTCATCCCAAATATGTAAATACACTTTTAGATGAAAATACATGAAGATGCTTAACAATGATAAAAGAGCCTTTACCTAATAATCAATCTAACTGAACAGGCCAAATAGTATGAAGAAACATGGCCACTGGAGTTCAAGTTCACTGTTCTTAGACTTGTATTTTAAATGGTTACTATGCCTGGTGAAATAAAGATGAGGGACACCTTTGCTTCCATGATTCCCACAGACATTCACATAACTGGTAGGAGTTACATATCTCCTTTCCCAAATCAACAAGGCATAGACATCTTAATTAGGGTTATCTTAGACAAAAAAAAAATGCTATAGATATTCCTACTGTAGCAGAATCTCTGCAACCTAAGGATAAAAAATAGTGCCTTAAATTTCTATATTGATTACATATTGAAATTATAGTATTTTAATATATATTAAGAAAATATTATTTCAAATCAATGCATTATTTCTTTTGATACTTAATCAAGTCGATGTCAATTCATGGTGATCCTACAAAGATAGGGCAGAACTGACCCTGCGCGTTTCCAAGACTGTAACTCTTTATGGGAGTAGAAAGCTAACATCTTTCTTCCCCAGAGTGACTGGTAGTTGCGAACTGCTGTTTAGCAGTTAGCAGCACAATGCCTAACAACTCTGCCACTAGGGCCCCCCAGCAACTGCAGATAGTGTAGATATAGTTATTGGTGGCTCACATTATATTTGTATTGGAAAGCACTGCTTTAGACATTCACTTAAGTGTAAATAGATGGATAGGTATACGTTTAGGTATGTACCTAAAGGAACTATGAATGTAATATTCCAATGCTGGCCTTAGATAATAACATCTTGTATAACTGTACACAGGTGTTCCAAGTGGCGAAGATGGTTAAACTTGCAACTAGCAATCCAAAAGTCGACAGTTTAAACCAGCCCAGACGAACAGAAGAAATAAATGTCTGGCAAGCTATTTCGAAAAGGTCAAAATCTTTGAAACACCACCGAGTAGTTCTGTTCTGTATACATAAGGCCACCATTGGTTAAAACTGAAAAATAACTTTCTGGAAAGCTCTATATGGTTCCCATGCCCTCAACACACACACTTTGACAAATTCCTCCTAAAGAGAAGTGACACAGACTTTGCTCCTTATAATGATGCTTTCTTTAGTTTTCCATAGTCTTGGTTAACATTATTTGACCTTGACCTTCATGGAGCTAACTCTATCCTTCTTCTGAGTTTGCCTGTGCCAAGAAGCCGTTTGCTTTCTCCAAATGTGCAGACTGCCATTCCAGGCCTTGGTGACTATAGGACACCTTAATGCCCCTACCAGCTTTGAAATTCTCTTTCACAGCTTCCCTACCTTATGATGAAAAAATGTGCTAAACCTATAGGAAACAGAATCTTATAAGCAAGAGTTAAAATTTAAAATACAGAAAGTTTGATTAAAAATGTATTTTAATAAAAATTATATATACCATTTTTATATAAAAAGATTTTCTGACCACCTGGTTGAAGCATTTCCCTTAATAATTAAAGTTATATAACAAATATGAAATACATTTTCTTCATAATACCCAGGATATCTTTCCTTATTACCTTATTACCTTATAAATATTCTCTCTGTATCACTGAAGCCTAAGTTTAAGGAAGGCAACTTCTCTTAGCAATATTAAGATATTGACTCTGGAATCAGTCAGGGAATGAAAAATGAAGTCATGCATATTTAATTTACTCTGAGAGGATTTGGGGTTTCCTCTGAGAATATGGGAAAAATTAATAACTCCCCGCCCTCTTTCACAAGGATATCTCTGAGGACAAAATCATATCAAACATCTGGGGAAACATTTAGAAAGTATAACAAGATGTAAAATCTGGAGCATTTATGATTACTTTTACGATTGATAATTGTAATGCTTAAACTTTTAGAGGAAACCTTCCCTTCACTTGTGTGAGTTTAATAATTATTTTAAAACTTAAGGGTCAAATTTTTCCTTTCTTTTCTCCAGTGAACAACAACAACAACAAAATCTGATTCACATCGATAAGAGAAGGCATATTTTTCTGTGTGGGATTTTTTAACTGTTCAAGAATTCTACTTTATCTTGAAGAGTGGTTAGCCTTGACCACCTTTTCTTAACAGTTTATGGCAAGGGGACTCACCGATGCCATCCCTCCCTGCAAAATAAATAATGCAGAGAAGGCAGCTTCTTTTAGAAGGATAGAGGCGAAGAGGAAGGGAGAATAAAAAAGGGGGATGCTTTTTTCACCTACTATTTTGTCCAAATTGGTATATATGTACATATGGATGTTTTCCTGAAATTTTTATAGCATTATGTGTATTGTTATTTATTTTAATATGTCTACACTTTTTAAATGAGTCATTTATCTCCTAAAATAAGACAGTGTATTAGTGTTCATAAAAATAAATAGATGAACGAATGAATGAAAGGAGAAAAGAAATGGATAGATGAAGGGAGAAGGAAGGAGAAGCAAGAGAAAGAAGTGGGAGAAATCGAGAAAGGAGGGATGAAGTGCATAGACCGAGACAGGACGCAGAGACGCGGGAGGAGCACGTGGTCTCGGAGCGGCTGCTGTCCGGAGAGTGCTCAATGTGCTCCTTATTTTCAGCAGGCAAATTGGCTCTTACAGTTGAGAGAATCTCTAGTTTCTAATTTGTTTCTAGAATTAGAATTAGTTTTGCAGGAAATGTTCTGGGAAAGAGTAAGGTGGAATATACCTTTTAAGTCAAGAAAACTTAATGTAGCTTTGATAATTAAACAACCCAAATAGATTCCCTCGGGGTGAAATGATGCCTATAATTCTGATTTTTTAAAATTAGATGTATGGCTGTACTCCCTGACAAATGAGGTAAAACCATTGTCATGCTATGTCTGTGTGTGTGATGTGAGGGTTAAAGGTAGCCAAGACAGATTATCAGCTCAGAATAGGGGTGCCTTGGCTCAGAGTACGCTCATGTCATAGAATACAGGTATATATCAATTTATTGAGCTTCATTTATATTTTGCCTTATATATGTTACTTTTGTCTTATAAATTCAATTTTTTGTGGCAATTCTGGGTTAAGAAAGTTTATTTGTCTTCATGTTTCTGTGTCACGGTTTGGTGATGCTAACAACATTTCAGTATCTAATAATATTCTACTGCAATTTCTAAGATTTTCACTGACTACATCCTCAGAAATGGACATCCCGTTTCTTCTTTACAGTCTCTTCTTAGTCTAGAAGCGCTGCTGAAACCTGTGCACCTTGGGTGGTCCTGCTGGGATTTAAATACCAACATCATTTCGGTATATAACCTGCCACAGTGGATATAAGAGGAAATCCTATTGCAATCAGGTAAATCCTCACTCACAGGAGTCCTTGGAAAAGGACATCACACTTGGAAAAAGAAGACGGTGGCAGCAAACAGGAAACTCCTTGATGAGGTGGATTGACGCAGTGACTGCAACGCCCGGCTATCAAAAAGTATAGCGTCTGGGGTCTTAAAGGCTTGAAGGTAATCAAGCGGCCATCAAGCTCAGAAGCAACAAAGGCCACATGGAAGAAGTACACCAGCCTATGCAACCATGAGGTGTCGAAGGGATCAGGTATAAGGCATCATCAGAACAAAAAATCTTACCATAGTGAATGATGGGGGGAGTGCGGAGTGGAGACCCAAAGCCCATTAGTAGGCCACTGGAGATCCCCTTGCAGAGGGGTCTCAGGGAGGAGATGAGCCAGTCAGGGTGTGATGTAGCAACTATGAAAAATACAACTTTCCTCCAGTCCCTAAATGTTTCCTCTCCGCTCCCACTCTCATGACACTAATTCTACCTTGCAAGTCTGGCTAGACCAGAGGATGTACACTGGTACAGATAGGAACTGGAAATACAGGGAATCCAGGGCGAATGATCCCTTCAGGACCAGGGGTGTGAGTGGCGATACTGGGAGGGTAGAGGGAGAGTAGGTTGGAAAGAGGGAACTGATTACAAGGATCTATATGTGACCTCCTCCCTGGGGGACGGACAACCGAAAAGTGGGTAAAGGGAGACATCAGACAGGGCAAGATATGACAAAATAACAATTTATAAATTATCAAGGGCTCATGAGGGAGGGGGTAGCAGGGAGGGAGGGGAAAAATGAGGACCTAATGACGGGGGTTTAAGTGGAGAGGAAATGTGTTGAGAATGATGAGGGCAATGGATGTACAAATGCGCTTTACACAATTGATGTATGTATGGAATGTGATAAGAGTTGTATGAGCCCCTAATAAAATGATTTTCAAAAAAGAAAGTAGTGCAGAAAGGGGCAGTGTGGTGCTCTGCTGGACAGAGGGTTTCTATCTGAAAAACAACAACTCCATGGCACCTAAATCAACAAGCAACATTTTTTGGGGGAAATCATACTGTTAGTGCACACTTATTAAAATACGGTATAGTGTAAACATTGTTAGCATCTCCATAACTGTGATCTGGAGCTGAACTTGAAATATATCCTAGGTGTCAGTGATCCCTTCCAGCAATTATCATCTAACCTCTGCTGAACTGCTTTTATCCAGTGGCATGGGTAATATCTTAAGATAGGAGGTGGGTGTTAGATAAATGTGCAGATAATTTTACCTATAATAAGAGTATAAGATGCATATAGAATTGTTTTGCCTATTTTTGAGTTGTCGTCAGTACCTAGATTGGTAGCAATATTGCCAAGACCCTTGTAACATTTATTTCTCAACATAGAAATCAGAAGAGTCAAAGAACTAGGTCTGTAGCATTCATAACAGTATGACTGGTTTGAACACACCATAGTCAGATGAGATAAAAATGTTGCTAATTTTGTCACTTCTCTATCATCCTAATGAGTTCCTATTCTGCTGGGTAACAAATGCATTTAGATTTATCTCATTTACTTATAGGTTAATTAGTCTCATTTGAGGTTAAATGCTAATTCTATTTGAGATCTATTGCTTCAGAACTCATTAAAATAGTCTTCTGTGAGGACTTCTGTCTTGATGAGCTTCCGTGTTAGGCTGCATCTCTCGTCCTCCTCCTGCTGAAATTTGATGACTTATCTCACTGGTGCCGAGTCAGTTCTGACTCATGGAGATCCTACAAGACAGGGTAGAAGTGCGACTTGGGGTTTCTCAGACTGTAACTCTTTACAGGCATAGAAAGCCTCATCTTTTCCCCATGGAGGACCTGGCAGTGTGGAGCTGCGCACCTTGTAGGTGGCAGCACAACACCTAACCCTCTCTGCCACGAGGACTCCTTTATGACTTGTAGTTGGTCTGACAGCCAGACCGAAATGGGATAGAAAAATACCAGGCATACCTAGGTGCTTTTGTTTTTTGACTCAAACAAGACAGCTGTATGTCTTAAGAAAAACTTATGCTTAATTATTTGCTTAGAAAAAAAAATGGCTGGACTAGCTTCTTATCTGATAAGAAGCAAATTTGGGTCAAACATTCTCAAAGCACGATGCCCCTTGTTTATGTACTTATTTGTCTCCGTGTGATTTCATTCTTGTCTCCTTGCTTGCCCTACTGACTACACTGCCACTACTTACACACATGTGCACATGAGTAGAACACTCACAAGAGCAGAGATTGAGTTTCTCCTTGGCTGTATCTCTATATTTGGAAACTTGTGTAGTGCATAGTGGGTAGTCAATGACTATTAGTTGCATACATGCAGGTATGATTGAATGAATATTTATTTGTAGAACTCAGAAAGATGTCTTAATTAGACATGGTATATAATTGATAGGTTCCCAGATTTATTTGCCCTACTTCTCCCTTTTCTGAAAGAAAACTGAAAAAAACAAAAACTTAGCTCCACCCTGGAAATTTACAAGCTTTGTATTATGGTCTATGATGCAGGTTGTAGTGCAGGGACATAAAAACATGTTTTTAAAATTTAAGTGTATAGTTAGCACACTAGATACTAATGTAAATTTATAAAGGAATTTGTCAGAAAATAATATTTCAACTTTTAAAGATAATAAAACTGAAGGTAAAAAAATGTTATCCAAAAGACTTTTTGGCAATTTGATCACTTTGTGACTTGTCTCTTGTAGAAGTCAGTAGAAGTAGCATACAAGGAAAAGAAAAAACATCTCTTGTGTTTGTTGTTTATTATCTTTTTCTTCTGGGAACCTCCTCTACTCCAATTCATTTCGTTCTGGTTTGGCTATTTCTTATTGGATCCTGTCCTCGTTGGACCCTAACTGTAGCAAACTAGTGGCAAAATCATGGACAAGGCTAAGAGATTCAAATTGTTGACGTGGTGTAATGTGCTAGCCATCAGCAATAGAGCTGTCCCATGTAGTCCTGCTTCCAATATCCCCAGATTTCTTCTGAAAGAGTCTGTTATTTTACTCTGTCCTTTGATATCATGAAGTACTCAATAATATCATTTTTTAAATTATATTTTGTATTTTCTGCTTACAACAAAATACATCTATTTAAGAAAGAGCCATGGAAAAAGAGATATCAGGTGACATGTGGACAAATGTAATTAATCGTTAGAAAGAAACAGTGGTGCGGGAGGGTTTGAAGGAAGGGCTGGAGTAAGGTTTGTGTATTAATTGTGGTTATATAACAGTTTTCTATGGTTTCAATTAAAAGATACCACTAATAAGCAGTCTTAAAGAAAATAAATTCATTTTCGCACAGTTGTGAAGTTAGAAGTCAGACCATTTGTAGAGCCACTATCTGTTTTTTCTGGTTTCTGGTACCCAATGATTTTTCTTGATATTCCTTGACTTTTAGGGAAGACTTCAAATGAAATTTTCTCTCTGTCTGTGGCTCTGTTTTCATGTTTGTTGTTTTGGGTTGTTTTTTTTTTCATAGAACACAACTCCAAGATTTAAGATCAGAATTTATCTTATATATGAAAACTCTAGTAAGGCTTCTTTAATTTCACTAGCAACATCTGCAGCATAGACAAAAGTCATATTCTGTAAACACGTTCATATACAAAGATTCAGCTATTAAGACATCAGCATATCTTTTGGGGATCCACAATACAACACAAAATAGTGGAATGTAAGGGAACAGGATATATTGTGGAACTAGATATTCAAGTAAAGCCCTGAGGAAATGAGTGTAGAGGAAAACTATTTTTTTTCTTCAGTATTGTTTATTCAAGGTCCACATTTCACATGTATATGAAGTCATTGAAAAATGCCACAGCTTGATTTGGGCATAATGTAGTCCTCAATGTAACACCCTTGCTTTTCTTTCTTTTTTTTTCTTTTTTTGATCATTTTATTAGGGGCTCATACAACTCATCACAATCCATACATATGTCACTTGTGTAAAGCACATTTGTACATTCATTGCCCTCATCATTCTCAAAACATTTGTTCTCCACCTAAGCCCCTGGAATCAGCCCCTCATTTTTCCCCCTCGCTCCCCACTCCCTGCTCCCCCATGACCCTTGATAATTTATAAATTGTTATTTTGTCATATCTTGCCCTGCCCGACGTCTCCCTTCACCCACTTTTCTGTTGTCTGTCCCCCAGGGAGGAGGTCACATGTATATCCTTGTAATCGGTTCCCTCTTTCAAACCACTCTTCCTCCACCCTCCCAGTATCGCCACTCACACCACTGGTCCTGAAGGGATCATCTTCCCTGGATTCCCTGCGTTTCCAGTATTCTGATTGTGATAGAAAATGTTGCAAGGTCTTTAAGTCCTTCAAGTAGCTTCAAGTAGGGAGCTACTCCTTAAAAAAAAAAATACTTAGCCCCACCCTGGAAATTTGAAACTTTTATATTATAGTCTATAATTCAGGTTGTAGTGCAGGTATCTAGCAACATATTTGAGTTCCTATTCAGTTCCTATTCTGCTGAGTAACAGATGCATTTCGATTTATCTTGTTATCTCATTATTTGGTGATCATTCCTTTAGAAAGAGAACCAAATAAGGTTTCTGGGTTCTTGTTGTTGTTAGGCACCTTCCAGTTGGTTCCAAACTCTAGTATCTCTATGCATGTTAGGAAGAAACACTGCCCAGTCCTGAGCCCTCCTCTCTATTGCCTTTACGCCTGAGCCCATCTCGGCAGGCAGCGTGTAATTCTTTCTTCTTAATGGTTTTTCTTTTTCACTCCTTGGTGGTCTATGCATGTCCAAGTACATAAGACAAAGTCTTGCCATCTTTATCTCTTAGAAGCACTCTGGTCATACTTTTTTCAAGACAGATGGGTTTTTCTTTTCAGCAGTCTGTGATACTTTTAAAATTCTTCTCCAGTCACCTTTCAAATGCAGTCTTCTAGATTCATTATCCAATTTTCACATGCATAGCATGCATTTGTAAATATTATGGCTAAGGTCAGGGGCATCTTAGTCCTCAAATCAACATCCTTGCTCTTCAACAGATGAAACACTCAGGACCAGGGGTGACAGTGGCGATACCAGGAGGGAAGGGGGGTGTAGAAAGGGGGAATTGATCACAGGGAGCTACATATAACCTCCTCTCTGGGGGATGGGCAACAGAGGGGTAGGTGAAGGGAGACGCCGGGCAGTGTAATATAAGATATAATAATAATTTATAAATTATCAAGGGTGCATGGGGGAGGGGGGCAGAGGAAGGGAGGGAGAGGGGGGAAAAAGGAAAATGAGCTGAGTCAGGGAACCCAAGAGGCAAGAGAATTTTGGGAATGATGAGGGCAACAAATGTATAGATGTGCTCTGCACAATTGATCTATGTATTGTGATGAATTTTATGAGCCCCAATAAATTGATTTAAAAAAAAAGTCTTATGCAGTAGATTCACCCAATGCAAAGCATCTTTTAACTATTGACTACTGCTTCCACGAGCAATGATTGTGGACCCAAGCAAGACAAAATCTTTGACAAGTTCAACCTTTCATCCATTTATCATAATGTAACCTATTGGTCCAGTTGTGAAGATTCTGGTTTTCTTTACATTGAGTTTTAATCCATACTGAAGGCAGGCATCCTTGATCTCCATTAGCAAGGTCCTCCTCACTTTCAGCAACCAAAGTTGTGTCATCTGTATGTCACAGGTTGTTAATAAGTCTTCCAATCTTGAAGCCACATTCTTCTTCATATAATCCAGCTTCTCTGGTGATTTGCTGAGCATACAGATTGAATAAGTGTGCTGAGAGAATATAACCCTGATGCAACATTTCCTGATTTTAAACCATGCAGTATTGTCTTGGTCTGTTCACACATCTGTACAACTGTAAAAGTTCTGAATTAGCACAGTGAAGCACTCTGGAATTCCCATTCTTCTCAAGGTTACCCATATTTTCTTATGATCCACACAATTGAATACATTAGCATCGTCAATAAAACACAAGTAAGCATCTTTCTGGTCAAGATCCATCTAACAACAACAGTGACATAGACATTCATTTTTCTCTTCTGAGTCCACTGGGATATCTGTCAGTTCCCTGTCAATGTACTGTTGAAACATTCATGGATGATCTGCAGCAAAATTCTACTTGCATGTGATACAAGTAATATTGTTCTAAAGTTTAATCATTTTGTCAGGTCACCTTTCTTTGCAATGGGTACAAATATGGCTTTCTTCTAGCCAGCTGGCTAAGTAGCTGTCTTCCAAATTTCTTGGCATAGACAATTGAGTGCTTCCAGGGCTTTATCAGCTTGATGAAACATTTCAAATGATATTCAATCAATTCCTGGAGCCTTGATTTTGGTTAATACTTTCAGTGCAGCTTGAACTTCTTCCTTTACCACCATTCGTTCTTGCTCACATGCAGAAATGGTGGACTGACAACTAGTTCTTGCTCACATGCAGAAATGGTGGACTGACAACTAGTTCTTGCTCACATGCAGA
>NW_022111368.1:33233572-33275070 GCF_000313985.2 Echinops telfairi
GGACTGACAACTAGTTCTTGCTCACATGCAGAAATGGTGGACTGACAACTAGTTCTTGCTCACATGCAGAAATGGTGGACTGACAACTAGTTCTTTCTGGTACGTTGACTCTATGTATTATTTTCATCTTCTATTGGTATTGCCTGCACTGTCAATATTTGTCCCAAAGTAACTTTCAGTAATGTAACTTGAGACTTGAATTTTTTCTTGAATTCTTTCCATTTAAGATGCTAAGTGTTTTTAATTTTAGTTTTAATAATTCTAGGTATTTACACATTTCCTTATAATATTGTATTTTGTCCTTTCAAGCTTCCCTTTTAAGTTTTGTATTCATTTATTTGACTTCATTCTTTCTTCCATTTGCTTTCTTCCATATAATTAACCACATGGCAGAGTCTCTTCTGTCATCCATATAAATCTTTTCTTCCTTTCCTGTCTTTTAATAGTCTTTTGTGCTTTTTCCATGAATGACGTTCTTGATGTCCTCCCACAGCTCATCAGGTTTTCTGTCATTAGCGTTCAATGGGTCAAATTTGCTCTTGAAATGTTCTCAAAATTCAGGCGGGACAGACCCAAGATCATCTTTTGGCTCCCGTGGGCTTGTTTTGATTTCCTTCCTTTTTAACTTGAACTTAAATGTGAACAATTGGTGGTCTGTTTCACAATCATCTCAGTCCACTTTTAGATGCTGATTGAGTTTTTCTATCTTCTTTTCCCACACTTCTAGTGCCGTGTATTCCATTTATGGAAGTCTACATGTACAGTTGCAAATGTTATTTGGTATGAACAAGTCATTGGTTTTGCAAAATTCGATCATGCAACTCCAGCTTTATTTCTCTTACCAAGTGCATGCTTTCCAACTACTGTTTTTCTCTCTGTTTCTGACTTTTGCATTTCAGTGTCCTATAATGATGAATGTATCTTGATTCCAAGTTTGAACAAATTACAACTAAAGTTTCTGATAGGATTCTTTATTTTTTTCCATCCCTAGCTTTTATATTTAGGGCATAAATTTGAATAGCATTTGTATTGATTGAATTTCATTAAAGGTGGATAGATAAACTGCTATTACAGAAAGCATTGTATTTCAAAATTGGTTTTTGAAATGTCCATTTTGACAATGTTTTCAATGCCATTCCTCTTGATTGTATTATTCATGGCTTTGTAAAGTATATGGTTTTTGAATTCAAAATGGCCAATACCAGTTCATTTAAGCTCACTAGTACCCAGGATATTAACCTTTTTGAGTTCCATGTCATTTTTAATTACTTCTAATTTTCCCAGATTCATACTTTACACATCCCAAATTCTAATACTTACCAGATTTTTATAACTGTTTCTTACTTTGAGGCATACCCGATCTGCAAATGAAGATCCCAATGGTACCGCTCCCACATGTTTGATTCCGTTCAGATCACCGAGGTCGACTCCACTCCACAAAAGCAGATTCTAAGGCACATATCAAGTGCCCTCAGACACATGTAGCCTGTCCTCAAGCACTATCTCTGACAATGCTTCAATTCATTACGTCTTCAGTTTCTGATAATATTTCAGAGCTATGCATATGACTACTTTCTCTGAAGGAGGCAGCTATGCCTCCTTTGTTGTCTGTTCTTAGTATGGAAGTTCCACTGAAACCTGTTCAATTTAGATGACTATGCTAGTCTGGGTTGACCAGAGTGACAGATTCATAGATAATCATATGAATGTAAGAACAATTGTACATTAAGAAAACATCCTAGCCCAGTCCAGATCAAGTCCCTAAGGCAGATATTACCCCATAAGTTGATACTAGTCCATAAATTCCTCATGCAGCCATGCAATGATGCCAAATGCAGGAAGGTCACAGGCCAGTGGGTGGAACGTCTTGTGGATCCAGTGGTGGTAGAAGCATCTCAGCAATGTTGTGGCTCTCCATCTGGCTCTTCCAAGTCCAGGGCTCTGGCTCTATCAGTGTAGCTCCATGTGGCTTGTCAACATGAATGATTCTCTCAGAGAGTGAAAGCAGAGAGAGGGAGTGTGTATCTGCCCTCCTGTGAGCTATTTATCTCCTTGCACCTCCAAATGAAGTCATCAAGCTGTCACCTTATTGACAAGTTAGACTCAACCCCTCCACAAGTTGACACCAGATTATGTAACTATCACAATGACCCTACTGGTATTTCAAATACAATTGACATACCTTCTAGCATCACAGCAATACCCAAGCCACCACAATATGACAAATTGACAGACAAAAGGTGGGTTTGGCTCTTGGACAGCAGCTAGACTATATATGCTTGATGATCTTCACCTTGGCATAGAACATGGTTGCTGAGCAACAGTAATAAATTTTGGGATGATGCATGCCACCCCCACTCCCCACTCCTTTTTAGTATAGATTTGGTGATATTGATGCATTTGGTTGTATAGATACATTTCAAATGTTCAACTCTCTGCATTCAATAGTTCAAACCACTCATCAAACTTATCCTCATATTCTATACAATTCCCCTTCTCCTTCTTTATCTTCCAATTCTCTAGACTTCCATCACTTGTATAATCAAGACTGTATCTGTCATCCTTCTAGTTCATTGCTTATCTTTTAACCTTACCTTCCTAGCCTTGGAACATTCCAAGTATGTTCCTTTTGAAAGCCAGTCATGGTATGTACCCTTATAGTAGTGGTCCGATGCAATCTGTGTACTTTTGTATTTGACTAACTGCGTTCAACATAATTCTCTCCAGGTAGATCCATGTTTTGAGACAATTCAGGATTTCTCATGAATTGTAAAATTATTTGATCAATTATGCTATTGATGAGCTTCTGAGATGCTTCCAAATTTTTGTCACTGTGAATAATACTGCAATGGTATGTAAGTGCAGATGTCTGTTTTTGCTATGGCGCTTAATTTTTTTTAGGAAATATATCCCAGAGAGGTATTTATTATTGGATCTAATGGAATTTCTATTCCAAGTAATTTGATGAGGCACCAGATTGCTTCCCACAATGGTTGCACATACCCACCAGCAGTCCATGAGCATTCTATCTTGCCAGATTTTCTCCAGTATTTGTTGTTCTCTGTTTTTTTTAATTGGTTGATCAGGGTAAGGTGATGTACATATTTTGATTTATATCTCCCAGATGACTAACAATTTTGAGCAACTTTTAATGTTTGTTAACCAGTGGATCTATTTTTAGTAAAATGTCTGTTAATGTCCTTTGCTGACTTTTGAATTAAGTTGTTGCTTTCTTTCTTATTGGAGTTTTGCTATTTTCTTGATATTTTAATGATTCGTCGCTTGTCCATTGTGCCACTCCATTGCACGCCCCCAGTATTTTGCCTCAGTGTGGTGGGGTCAGCTCAGTCGCCCATCCCACACTGTGTCTCCGGTGCTGTCCCATGCAGAGAGGACTGTGTGGCTGCCCCCAGGGCGAGATGCACACTGAGATGACTGCATGAGCAGGTACATTGTCGTGGTGGCAAAACCAATATCCTGTCTGCCATAAATCAGGCCTTTTTGCCCCACACTGTTAGTCTATTTTTTCAGAACCTCTATATAGAAAGTGTGAATAACAGCCTGACCTGGTGGAACAAACTCCAAATGCACCACAAGTTGACACTTTTGTCTGTTCAGGAAGTTGATGGATGTCCAGAATGAGGTTTACCATCAATTGACATTTCACCATTTTTGAAATGAGAAAACCATTCATACACTTGTGTTATTCCCAGCCCTGTCCTTGTAAGCTGTGTTCAACATCATTATAGCTTCTGTGGCATTTTTCCCAATCAGGAAACAAATTCCATAGCTACATACTGTTCTCTTAAATCAGTCATCACATAAAAGAAGCTTCAAATGAAACTCCTTCAGGAAAAAAATTGCTGTGACCAGAGAAAACTTTCCAGGCTATACCACTGGGTGCACTAACTCATATCTTCTTACTGGATACTCCCCTAACAGGGGGAACGTACATACTATAAAAGCTCTGCTCTTTTCTCCATTGTTTTTTTTTAATTGTAGTCTACCCTCTCTTATGTTATTCCATTGTTTTCTTTCCTGCATCATTTCTGCTGAGAAATCAGATCTTATTCTTATTTGTTTTCCTTCATTAGTGACTGTTCTTTATTCCCTTTACACTCTTTGAAGTCTCTCCTTGTTTCCAATATTGAAGAATTTGACTGTAATGTATTGTAATGTTTTCTTTCGTCTATTCTATTTGAGGTTCTCTCAGCTTTTTGAATAGTTATTTTCACTCCTTTTATGACATTATGGATGTTTACTTCAATGATTTCTTTTACTATTTTTCTGTAGGGATTTTGTTTCTTCCTGCACCAGAATCATAATGGGATGTAGATAGTTCTTGATTGCCCCACACAATTCTTGGGCTTTATTTGGACCCTTTTGCTCTCTCTCTCTGTTTTTCTAACGCTTCTCTCACTGTTGGGGTATTGACTTTAAACTCACTCATTTTACTTGTTATTTCTTCAATTTCATCACTCTGTTCTTTCATGGTTTCTTATAATTATTTTCTCTTATTCTCTATCTTCTATAACTCTGTGTATGTTGTGATGCATCACTTATGCCCAGAGTGCAACAGCCACTCCAGTGTCATGTTCTGAAGGTAGGTGCAAAAGTAGGCCAGGGATAAGAAAGGAGCAGTGGCCCCTGCAGTGCCACAGCAGTGGCAAATATACTGAGCAGTCAGTGTCATCTGCTATGAACTCTCCATGACAGGTGACTAATAGTAGCAGTCTTGGGAGAAGAGTACAATGGGGTGGGGTATGGAGGCACAGACTAGGATCCACTCTGCAAAGCTCAGTGGTGGAAACCCACAGTGCATGTGTGTAGCAATGGAATGCAGCAGTAGCCTGGGCCAACTATTAGTTGTGAAAAGGAAGCATGACATTGGTGGCTGCTCATAGCAGGGAGGCTCACAGAACCTCTAAGGGAACCCAGGGCAGGATATTGAACTCCACATGTGCAGCTGCTCTATTCTTTCCTCCCCTTGTTCTTCCCGCTGCCACACACTCTGAAGTACAGAGCTCTCCATCCACTTCGCTTTACAGTTGTCCTCCAGGTTCCCAAGAAACCTGGGTTTTCTTCTCACTGGTTTTTTCCTGGTCATTGTTGAAGAATTCCTCCTGTGCTTTTTAGTAGTTGATCATCTTATGACTATGCATGCTCTTTAGTTTGTATTTCCAACATTCTCTTGATTAGTAAATAGACTTGGGGTGGGAATCAAAGGACAATGTTAGATTACAATAACTAAAATGTATGTTTATGATATCAGCACAACACTGGGGTGGTGGGGGGCGGGGGAATGCCACAGCCCTAGGCTTCTTACATTTGGAATATATTGTAAGAGAACATTAAAATTCTATCTTTTTTCAGCCACTGCTATGTTGGCATTTGTTAGGAGACTTGATCATTATCCTTCCTATAGCACCAACGGAGGCTGCTCATAGCAACATTAAACATGGGAATGACAAGCACAACCTTGAAATTCTTGCCTCAAGTCATGGAATTAAGTTCAAAGACTTGAAGCACAGAGAATATGTTCAATTGTACAAAGGGATTTACTAAATTTCAAACTTAGGAACTATGCTCAGAGATAGGAATATGCAACAACAGGTAAATTCACAATATTTCAAGTAGACTTTGTGTGTGTGTGAAACCTGAGATATTAACAGAAAAATATAATAGCCTAAACAACAAGAAAATATTATGTGGAGACATTGACTAATTTAAAACCCCAGAGCATATTGGGAAAAATCTTGCCTCAATCTGTTTTGCTTTACCTGAAGAATCTTAATATTTTCTTAACATTACAAAGATAATGCTTTCCTTTGTGAACTTCTTTTTTGCTTCCTTAATTTAAAAATTACTTAAATGAAATAGTCACTGGTGGTAAAATTCAGAGAATATCCAAAGGAGCTATTAAATGGAAAAGAAATTCAAATAAGTTAAGAGAAATTACATGGTAAATTTTAAGCAACTATTTGTATGAATGAAAACAAAAGGGACATTACATTATTTTCACACAGCTCAAATTATTGAGATGAATACTCCAGCCAGAGCACCTAAAGTCAGCCTATGCAAACAAAGTTACAGCCCTGATTCCGTGTCCTCCAGAGCTGCGGCTTTTTGAAGGACATAGCAAAGCCAAATGCATGGCTATCGAGTTGATCTCAACTCACGGTGACCCTATGAGACAGAGTCCACCCCCTGTGCATTTTCAAGACTGCAAACATTTACAGGGGTCTTAAGCTTTGTCTTGAGACTGTGGAATAGCTGGTAAGTTTGAATTTGTGGGAAGACTTTGGAGGTTAGAACACCAAAGGATAACCATTACACAACCAGGGCACCTCTTTGAGAAGCTGTAGAATGGGAAGGAGGAAAAACCTAATGTGAAAACAAAACAAAGTCCTCTGACGTTGGAAAGTCTATTGTACTGTATCATTAATGCTGAACGTGATATTTTGTGGAACCAATTATGTAACTTTTTCCTGTGCCCAGGTCAACTTGCATATTTCTCCTAACAATTCCAAATTGAATGTGCATAATAGGGTGCATAAAATTGATGTGTTCAGAATAGAATTCTGTATATTTTTACCCACCCCTTCATCAGAGAAGGATCCATTAATCCTTCCATGGACTCTTTCACATCTGGTAATTGGTACCACTATTCATTAAGCTGCCAATAAACAAAGCTATGGGTTATCATTCTTAATTTGCATTGCTTCTTTACTCCACGTAAAATCCTTCATCACACTGACAATACCTTCAAAATATATTAAAAGTCTAACTACATTTCCCAACTTCTACTCTGGTAAGCCACTACGTTCTCTTGCCCGGAAAATCACAGTAGCTCCCTAAATGATACCTAATTTTTCTTTTTTTTCTTCTCTAGTGGCTATGAATCACTTATCTATCTGTGTGCAGATTAATTAATTTGTCCCTGTGTTGATTTCTTCTTTTATAGAATGAAGCCAACAATTGTATAGACTTTTTGGGCGATTGTAAAAATCAAATACTTGATGCAGATATATGGAACAGGAGTTGGAAATGTCCAGGATGCAGGTTGAATAAGTCCCTCAAAATCATCAATCCCAGCTGCCATCACACCGCACCACAGAGCAGCAGTTCTGGCCATCACATGAGGGGGGAGGTAATTAAATGTTTGAACAATGTCATGTTATAAATATCCAACTGACCCTTGGCAGATAAATATGTTCCCCATTCCTGATTTAAAGAAGGTTTGACATATCTAATTAAAAAACCAAATTCACTGCCGTCTAGTAGATGCCGACTTACAATGACCTTATAAGGCAGAGTAGAACTGACCCCGTCCCGCTCCCACTACCCACAAGGTCAAATTCTACCTTGAAAGACTGGCTAGACCAGAGGATGTACACTGGTACAGATAGGAACTGGAAATACAGAAAATCCAGGGTGGATGAGCCCTACAGGACCAGTGGTGTGAGTGGCGAAACAGGGAGGGTAGTGGGAGAGTGGGTAGGAAAGAGGGAACCGATTACAAGGAACTATATGTGACCTCCTCCCTGGGGGACGGACAATGGAAGGGTGGGTGAAGGGAGACATCAGACAGGGCAAGATATGACAAAATAACAATTTATAAACTATCAAGGGCTAATGAGGGAGGGGGGAGCGGGGAGGGAGGGGGAAAATGAGGACCTGATGCCGGGGGTTTAAGTGGAGAGAAAATGTTTTGTGAATGATGAGGGCAATGAATGTACAAGTGTGCTTTACACAATTGATGTGTGTATGGATTGTGATAAGAGTTGTATGAGTCCCTAATAAAACGATTAAAAAAAAAAAAAAAAAAGAACTGGCCCCGTAAGTTTTTGAAGCTGCAACTCTTTATGGGAATAGAAAGATTCCTTTCTCCCACAGAGTCACTCATGGTTTCTAACTTTTAAATTTATTTGAATCACTACCTGGTTTGACTTATAGCCAACATTAATTGTTGTAGACTATTGTATATTAATTATTGTTGTTATTGTTAGATGCTATTGAGTATTTTCATAATACAGAATGAAAAATTGTCTGGTCCTACACCATTCCTATAAAGAGCCTGGGCACATCGTGGTTACTCAATGGGCTGCTAACTGCAAGTTCAGCAGTTCAAAATCTCCAGTTGCTCTGTAGGTAAAAGAAGAGGCTTTCTACTCCCATAAGTTATACTCTTGAAAACTCGCAGGGACAGTTCTGCTCTGTCCTGTAGGGCTGATGTGAGCCAGAATCAACTAGATGGCAGGAGTTTAATATTGGTCACCATACCTACAATAATTGATACGTGTGAGCCAATTGTTACAATCATTGTGCTAGTCAATTTCATCAATTTTTCATCATATTTTCCTCCTTTTTCTGAACACCCTTTCTTTACCAAGTATAATGTCCTTTTCCAAGGACAATATTTCTTACTAACATGACCAAATTATAGGAGATAAAGTTTCATCACCCTCACTAAGAGAATTCTGGAGGCATAGATGTGCTTGTTCTCCTGGCAATCCATGGGACAGTCAGTATTTTTCACAAAACATCATATTTTGAAATCATCAACATTATACAAGTGAACAAATAAATAATGTTACTACTGCATAGATACATGGGTTTGCTCCAAACTGTACATGTTTGCATATATCTTTGCAATCAGTGGATGAAAGCAGGCAACTTTTTTCAGTATTACACTGACTTTCATCTCCGTATGATGCGACTCTATCACTGAGTCCCACCAAAACAAAAGATTCCAAGGGGGTCTACAGAGTCAGTTTAATTCTAAGACTAGGGGTCAGCTCAGAAGGTTCTGAAGAAGTTTCATTATCCCAAAGGCATGCTATTGGTCAACTTTCTTGAAGTAAACTGGGTTTGGTCACTGATTCTTATAAAGCAGTTTGAAGAAAATGAAAATGTGGTGGTGAGAAGAAGGCCATGGATATCGTGCTGAGGATTTTCCTGTTTTTCCATCACAATGTACCTACCCATTCTCTGAGGGTAACAAGGGCTAGTCTACGAAAATTTCATTGGGAAAACTTAACAGCATCTATTCTCCAGACCTGATATTGCCCCTTCAGAAATCTTTTTATGCCCCAAACACAAATAATATTGAAAAGGAATTATGAAGGTTTGATGTGTTAGATGAAGAATTGAGCTCCTAAACAATGCAGAAATTGCCATTTTTATGTGATGTGATTCAAAGGACATAGCATCATTTGGGAAGTGTTAGAGAGATCAGTAATATAAAAGCCTAAGTGGCAGTTAAGACTCTCTGCTCACACCCTGGGAGACATAGCAGCTGGCAAGACGCATGGACTCACCCTGATGCAGAGACCCCTGAAAGCACTGAAATGTTTCCAATACCACTGAATCCAAAAACTTTCTACCCATTGGCCTGTGATCTTCTACATTCGGGGTCATTGCATGAGTTTCGTGAGTCTGAAGTGGACTTTATAGATTGGTAGAGGACATATGGACTGATAATTGGACTTATGGACTTGATCTGGACTGGGCTGGGATATTTTCTCAATGTTCAATTACTCTTGTATATAAATCTCTTTCTTATACACATATGTGTGTCCATGGATTTGTTTCTCTAGTCTACCCAGACTAACACATTACATGTTTATATTTTAAAATAACTTTTAATTTTTTTATAATTTTCTATCCATTTAAAAATGTTCCTTCGTGTATACACATGTCTATTTGTCTATCTACCTATCAACCTACCTACAAATCTATCCATCTATATAACAATGGAACATGGGAAACTGCAAGGTTGGTTGTTCAAAGCCAGCACTATTCCCTGGGAGAAAGATGAATCTGTCTGCTCATATAGCATTTTACATTCCCAGAAAGCAAGAGGTTGTTCTGAAACTCGGTTGAATTGATGGTAGTGGGTTCTGTTTGAGGTTTGGGTTCATGTAGCCCTGGTATTCTAGTGGCGATGTGATGGGTTGCAGTCTGTAAGATTCAGTGTTCAAAATGTCTAGTTGCTTCTGCTGCTGTGATCGGGTAAGGAAACAGATGAGTCAGAAATGTATCCTCTCATCATACTTATTTGATCTGAATGCCGAGAAAATCAGAGAAAAACTGGATCATATGGAGAAGAATGTAGCATTAGGATTGGAGAAAAGCAATTAACCACTTGTGATATGCAAATAACACAACCTAGCTTGCTGAAAGTGAGAAGAACTTGAAGCACTTGCTGATGAAGATCATCAATTGCAGTTTTCAGTGTGGATTATGGCTCAATGTCAAGAAGACTCAAATCCTCACGCTGGAACAACTGGTAACATGACAAATGGAGAAATCGGTGAAGTTGTAAAGGATTTTTTCTTGCTTGGATCCATAATCAATGCTCATGGAAGCAGTCATTAATAGATCAAATGATGTGATATTATTGAAATCTGCTGCACAAGACTTCTTTAGAGTAATAGGAAACAAAGATGTTACTTTGAGGATGTTACTTTCACCTGACCCAAACCATGGTATTTTGAATTGTCTCATACATATACAAGTTGGAAAGTGAATAAAAAAAGCAGAAAGACTCGAAGTATTATAATTGTAGTGCTGGTAAAAAATATTGAAAATACCATGGATTGTTAAAAGGACAAGCCAATCTGTTTTGGAAGAAGTACAGACAGAACACGTCCTCTGGATTGCAAGGCTTTTAAGGATGGCAACGCTTCATATTACATATTTTAAATATGTTGTTAGGAGATACCAGTCCCTGAAAAGGGACATCATGCTTGTTAAAATGGAGTGGCAGCAAAAATTAGGAAGACCCTAAAAGAGATTGATTGATACAGTACCTGCAATAATGAGCTCAGGCATAGAAAAAAATGTGAGGACGATGCAGTACCCTGTAAACAGCAACAACAACAAAAACAGTTCCAGTTTCAGAAACTCACGAAAGCAGTTCTATCCTGTCCTGTAGGGTCAGTATGAGTTGGCATCAACTCAATGGAAAAGGGTTTTTAGCTATCAAACACCAATCTGTCTATTTATGTTCACACATACACAAGATAGATAAGTAGCCAACAGACACCTAAAATGTATAAAACAAAGCATACAAATCCACGGAGCAGATTACTATAACATTTAAGATGAATTTTATAAATGCAAGATATAATGAACCAATGTTAAGAATGCATTGAGTGTGTCTTATATAACAATAGACAACAATTGAGAAAAAAATTAAATATTGGAAGCTACATTAGAAGAGAATTCCTAGGACAAATACTGTGGTAATTACGTAATCTGATGTTAATTGGAGAGAATTACAAGTGAAGGGGTGAAGTCTGGCCTGTCAATCAAGAGAAAAACAATGAGGCCTCTGTGCAGGCATGACCTTCTCAGAATTCTTGGAACTCTTGTTTTTCCTCCTTGGAGGCAGGAGACACTTTTCTCTTTCACCTCACTCCCTTGGAGACACTCTACTGACAATACACATTGCGCTAAGCTGATAGAGCCCATGCCCTGGAAGCTGAAAGAACCACATGGAGACCTTGCAAAACACTGAGATGCCTCTACCACCACTGGATCCAACCACACTTTGCATCCACTGGCCTGTGGTCTTCTTGCATTCGGCACCATTGCATGTGCTTCATGAGATTGCAGAGGATTTTATAGATTGGTAAAGGACATATGGGCTAATATCAGAATTACGGATTTCGTATAGACTGGGCTGGGGTATTTTCTCAATATTCAATTGCTGTTGTATATTAACCTCTTTCTTATACCTCAATGGATTTGTTTCTCTAGTCTACCCAGACTAACAAAAATACTATTAAAGTAAAAGTAAAGTAGTTGAATATCTTTAATATATGCTAGTGATTATGATATAAAACTGATTAATTTACTTCCTAAAATGTAAGCTAAACCCAAAGAGAGAAAAAGGTAGAGAATAATAATAAAATATAAATTAATAAAATATATAGGCTCAATTAAACCAAAAGTGATTTATTTGTGAAAACTAAAGAAAGCCCATATGCAGCAAAATTAATCAATGAGAAAAAAACAAGTGAACAATTTAAGCTGGTTAAAAGAGACATAATTACAGATAAAACAGAGAGACCAAGTAAATCTATTAGGTATTTTATTCCAATAGATGTGAAACTAAAATGATGCATAGAATTTTCATATGAACATAAATAAACCAGTAAATTTTAAAAGAAATAGACTTTTCAGCTATCAAAAATTCTCACACCAACTTTTTAATTCTCACAAAAATTCTCATACCAACTCACAATTCTTAACAATATTCTCACACCAACTTTTTAAAAGGACTATTATTCTGTCAAATTTTCATTTTGGTTTAATTATTAGACTTCGAAATATCTATCCTGTTGAATGTTCAAAATGGGAGCATGATTTACCTGTTAAAATTGAAGTATACCTGGTATCATTTTACCAATTCCGGTGTTCTCCAATTACTTATAGTTTTAACTCACAGCTAAGTAAAGGAAAATATATCTTAAACAATAAAAAAAAACAAAAACAATAAAAAACAGAAAAACATAGGACAATTAATAAAAGCATGATTGGACACGAAATTAATTGTCATACTAATATAAATAATCGTAATTATTGTTTAAAATTCATAAAATCACACTTTTGACAAATTAGCTGGAACTATGGAGTTATATTAATAACACTTTTAATTAATATTTACCTTTAATTAAAACTGACATTACAGAAAAGTTCATTTACCAGATCCAATTCCTTTCTTAAATACTGTAGAAATTATCATTTATTCAATGAGTCTAGAGTTAATTGTGTCTAAAATGTCATAAAAATAACTCACCCTTGCAAATTCTTAATAAATTTAAACTCCACAATCTTTGTCAGCCTCTGTGCAATTCAACAAGCTAAGAAGATGCTTGTCCTTATTGTAATGCTATTAAGAGCAAAGTATTTGAGATAGGCAATATTAAGTGATTACAATAACATATACTCATTAAAGCACTGGAGTAGAAAGTGAAACTTCTGGCATTCCTATGAGGTGAAATGTGTCAATTCTTATGTCACTACCAGATTTACTAAACATGTCTGGAGTCTATCACAGCTCCTCCTATAAACTTCATAGCAGATGTAAATGTTCTTCCTAGAGGCTTTCTATTGAACCTGGAAGGAACAGATGGCTTTAAGCTTATCAACTCGATGCCAAGAATTAAGTGAGAAAACTTATCAACTACTCATTAATGCTATTGCTGCAATCCTAACCTATGTATTAGTAATCTAAATTTAGCCACACACACAAACACATATACACACACTCAGGAGGTTTAAAAGGTTAATGGAAAAATTCTAGTATTTTTTATTACATTTACTATGGCCTGTGTGAGGGTCTCTGATGCATACACACACACACACACACACAAGCTAACCTCAGTTTATGAACATCCCAGTCATTTGTCCTTTGAGTCAGTTCTCTCTAGTTGATGAAATGAAACAGGAACAGAACTGAATTTTACATTTTGGCATTTTTGTCATGCTACTCGGATTAGGAAAAGAGCAAACCCAAAAAGCCCCCATAGCCTGGAACCAAGATTTACAAGAGGCAGATTGAGGCTGATATGTGAGATTGGATTACTGGGAGAATTATCTGAGAGGAACAGACATTCAAAATGCACACTTGGCTGCCATGTTTTAGTGGAGGAACCTCATCTTTGAATGTCAGCATTGTTTTGGGATTGTGCTCAAAATAATAGAGCAAGAGACTTGGTTATTATATAATGATTACATTGCACTTCTTTGTAAGAGAAAGATTAAGGTTTCTCCTAGGTTTCATACGTAATTCTCTCATCCAGGCTGTCTTTCCAGTTTACAACTCTTCAAAAAGGTGCATCTGTTCTGCATGTCTCTTTCTCAGTGATAACTAAAGTGGGCAGAGACTGTTTGATGAAGCCCTGAAAAATTCTTGAAGACACAATTAGACATAAATCTTAATGATAAATCAGAGAATATATATTAAATTATTATAACAGATAAATAAATCAATATAATAATACATGCTCAGTTATGCTTTTGAGTAGACAATGAAACTTCATGGAATAAAATATGCAATGTGGGCTTATCATAGAATTATAGTTTGGGTCCATCATTATAACATCAACTAATATAATTAATATATTCTTGATGTTAGGAATAAGTTAGTTCCAATTCATAGTAATAATAAATACAACAAAAGGAAAAATCTCTTGCTTCAAATCATTCTCATAAATATATCAATATTAATTAATAAAAACAAGTGTGCCAAGGCAAATAATGAAGAAAATAAATGATTCCATATGTATTTACATAATTTTTAAAACTGTGAAAATATATAAAAGAGGTATGCTATGCAATAATAAAATGCCCTGAATACACGTAAACATGCAAAATTGTATTACATATATTTACAGTGGAACATTAGTCATAAGTGCTATAATAGTAGAAAATACTGAGGTTAATATTAATAAAAATTAACTCTAAACTCTCATTATTCACAAAGAATATGTTGATGCACAAAAGGTATTCGTAATATTTATGCACAAATTCTTAGAGATAATGAGAATGTTATTAAAATTGGCAAGATATAAGGTTTATATGCCAATTACAAGAGCAAAAAATAAAATTCTGTTATTAAAAATATTATAACAGTGACAAAATGTAATACAGGTGTAATACCATTTAAAGAAAACTATTTAACATTCACGACAATTGTTAAGATTTTATAGTTAGTCATACCGTACTTATGTATAAAATCTCCCAAATTTCAAAGTTAGCAATTGCTTCAAATGAACTCTGTAGTAAACACAATTCCAGTAGAAATACCAACAGTAATTTTTCCTAAATGTAATATGCCAATATTCAAATTTATATTGAAAATATATTAATAGAAGATTATCTACAATTAAATTTAGTCATTGAAACTGTTTCAGGAGGATGTACCTTTGTGATATTAAATTGAATTGTGAAAGTCTAGTGATAACATCATAGGAGTCCTTGTATTGCCCAGGTTAAGTGCTTATACTCAAAGGCTAATTCAAATTCATATCCATCAGCCATTTCAATAGAGAAAGATATGACAAACTGCAGTCTTGGACATATCATAAGGCAGTTCTACCTTTACTTAAAGGGGCACTATGAGTTCAAATGGACTCAATAGCACTCAACAATAATCATTACTTCAGTTAAAAATTTTAATCTACTATAATCATCTCTAAATACTCCCTATCTGATCAGGTTATTCTATCCCTCAATAATGCTTAGAGGAAAATTACCGGAGGTTTATCATGTGTGGATCCTGCAAATGGATTTGGGGCTTCCACTCTCATCCACAGCCTTTTGAACATGAGAATCTCACAATTTAAGCTCTGATACTATTTTCTCCTTCCAATTTGTATTCTATAGTTTACAATCCTTAGATCACGGGTGTTGGTGTATTTCTTCCATATGGGATTAGTTGAATTCTCACTTATATGACTGTTTGGAAACAAGGCTTTAAGTCCCCAGATGCTATGCTTTCTGATTGCCACACACCATCTAGTTTCTTCATCACCCTTTGCTATAGCATCTATATCTTCTGTGTTTCTTTCATGAGAATGAGCATCAAGCAGGTCCATGTAGTAAGAAATAATTGTTCTTAGAGCAGAGAAAGGAATAAGTGCAAGCTCAAAATCCATTCCTAAATCTATGTGGGGTTTTTTTTTAATCTCCCTCTGATTCAGCTTAGAGAAATCTTTGTCATTTTATGGAAGAGAATCATATTGATCATCTCCCAGGAGCACACAGACCTTCTGTTTATCATGTCACTTATTCAGCCCATGTAATAATTTTAAGGCACTGTTGAGAAAGGGAGCCAATGCAAGGTTCTGGGTCTTTTTCTCACCAATGTAGTTTTCAGTTTTCTTAACGTTTCCTAATAAGAACAGATATTCATCCTGTGTCTTTCAAGAACAATTTATAAAGATAACCCATTTGGAATACCAAAAGGAACAGATGCCTTATTTTTCTGACTTCTGTGTCTTGAATTTAAGTGGCCCAGCAGATCCCCTGGGAAGCTACTGATTTGATTTAAATTTGCTCTCTGGATATGTATTGGTTAATGCAAGACTCGTTCCTGGTTATGATTTATTTTAAAAATGTCTTCAATCTTCTTTAAAAGACTGAAAAGGGAGAAAAATGTTCTAAGCTAGCTTACCTTAGAACAAGACTAATGATACTCATTGAATTGAAGGCTTGCTGAGGCCAATGTATTTGAAATTTTCCAGCCATATGAGATTCCAGCTTCAACAATTGTTTCATGAATGGTAACTCTATGTTCTTCTACCAGATTCTGGTCTAATGTCCTGTTTCAATTTTCTGTCTTTAAGAGTTTTCATATTTTGCCATATCTGAGGCTTTTCCAAATGTCCTTAAAATGCTCAATCCATCTAAAATGTATGTATTATGTGGGACAGTATTCTGCTAAACTTGTGGCAAAACTTTAGCAATTTTGGAAAATATGCACTTGAGTTTATTAACATATTTTAACCACTGATTTCAAAAGCACTTTCTCCACAGCACAGAAATATTCCTTAATTTAAAAATTTTTTTAGACACTTTAAGGAGCCTAAGAAAATACATTCCTGAAATAATTTGTCTGCAACAATCCCATGATTGCAAATACATATTTAAAATTGGTTCATTTCTAATGAATTTGTGCACGTCTGAATTGTAATAACCCTAGTATTAATGCGTTCGTACTTGTGTATATTTATATTAAAAAAATAGCCTGAAAAACTGAACAATATGTATAGGAGGTGCCATCAGAATTTAAGAAAGCTTCATTACCAACGTGGATTATACAGATGATACAATGCTGCTTGTGAAATTATAGGTTGATTTGAAATACTTATTGATAATGGGAAAATATTATTTCAGTATTGATTACTTCCCGAACAAAAAAATCTTAAATAGCAATGGTAGTAGAATACTTTCAGGAGAGATATAGGATAGAAACTGAGTAAGTTTGTGTGTTTGTTTCTCAGTTTGCCTTCAGTGAACCACAAGATTAAATTCTCTATCGTGATATCTTGTGTCCAGTGTGGGGTCTGTTTATGTTTACAGATACCAGTTTTATTTGAGGCTTTCATTTGTCTTTAATCATGTTCTTTATGTAGTGAATCTTTGAATATTTTCAAATGAGACCTTTTCCATGGCAATTATTTTTGTAAGTACTTTGACATACAAAACTCTTAATTTCAAGATACTCAGTTAACAACCATATATTTTAACTCTTAGATCGCATGAACAGACAAGAGGCAGTAGAGGGTCATACGAGTGATCTTGCTCATAATCAGGGTGACTTTCACCAAACAGAAAACATTGTCAAACAAGATAATCAAAGAGACAAAGAAAATTGAGATAAATGATAAATGTTGTGAAGAGGAAAATATTCGAATAATTGGGCTACCAGAATAAGACACAACAAAGAAGATTATAGCTAAATTAGCAAGGGAATTTGTGGAAGCAAATTTCCCCACATTAATGAATGCAAATCAGTCACTCTTACAGGAAGTAGAGAGGTCACAAATTAAACCAAACTATTGAAAGAACTCACTGAGGCATATAATAGTTAAATTATGCAACTTCAAAGAAAAAGAGAAAATTTTAAGCACAGCAAGAGACACAAAAAGGCAGTCACAAACATTAGTGCTCAGGTAAGAATATGCTGAGACCTATCAGCAGAAACCATGAAAAGGAGGAGAGAGTGGAGTAACATTTTTCACAACATGAAAGAAAAAAACACCTGCCCAAGAATCCTGTACCCTGGCAAATTACCTATTAATATAGACAGCAAGATAAGAGTCCTGCTGGACACGAAAAAACTCAAAGAATACTTCTTAAGACACCCAACATTCTGGAAGATCCTTGCCAACTCACTATGGTCAGAAGACAAACATCCACTAAGCACAAGCAGGAGATCATTATATAGCCAAATTCCACCCAGAAGCCAACATGCCAATAAAAATTACCAAGATAATATGGCTTCAGATGGAAAAGAAGGCCAGAATGAATCCCCACACACAAACACAGCACACTGATATGAAGAAACATAGGAAAACACCCATCAAGAAAGGCATGAGATGACAGCAATGAATCCACAAATCATTATAATTACTATGAATATCAATGGTCTCATTTTATACATTAAAATACAATGGCTAGCAAATTGGCTCAGAAAACATAACCCATCAATCTGTTCCCTGAAAAAGACATGTCTTAAGCTCACAGACAAAAATAGACTAAGAATAAAAGGCTGGCAGAAAATATATCAGACAAAAGACAGCTTAAAAGAAGCAGGGGTTGCAAACCTAATTTCCGACAAAAATGACCTCAAGGTGCAAATTGTAACAAGAGACAAGTAGGGGCACTATATAATGTACAAAGGATCAGTAAACCAGGAAACAATGAGTAAAATAAATATATACGCACCTAACGAGAGACCCCTGAACTTTGTCAAACAACATATTCAAAAGATGGAAAAAGAAATCACAGATAAAATCATGTGAGAAGGTGACTTTAATACACTGGTAGCAGAGAAAGATAGATCACTGGGAAAGAAGCTCAGCAAGAAGGCTATAGAGCTAAACACGTCAATCATGCAATTGGACCTTATAGACATATAGAGAACTTTCCATCCAAATGCAAAAAATTCACATTCTTTTCACGTGCACATGGAGTACAAATCGAGCCTGAGTAAATTCAAACACATACAGATAACTCAGATGTCCTTATTGGATCACCACTCCATAAAGCTGGGGATTAATAAAAGGATTACAAGGAAAACAAGGGCAAACAATTGGAGGATGAATAACGAACTTCTGGGACATGAATGGGAACTGGACCAGATTAGACAAAAGTTTAGGAAATTTCTAGAAATTAATGAGACATAAACAAATACTTGGAAAAACAATCCCCCCCCTAGATTATCCCAGTCAGAAATCAAGAATCTCAACAGACCCATAGCAAAGGAAGAAATTGATTCAGCTATCAAGAAATGACCAACCAAAAAAACTCCCAAAACAGACATCTTCACAGGAGAATTCTACCTAGCATTCAGGGAAGAGCTGACATCAACCCTCCACAAATTATTCTAGGGCATAGAAAAGCATGGCAAACTCCCAAACCCATTTTACATAGCCAGTATAACTTTGATACCCAAACAGGGCAAGGATCCCACAGGAATAGAGACCAATATTGCTAATTAATATAGATGGAAAAACCCTTAACAAAGTATTCGTCAATAGAATACAAAAGTATATAAGACGTGTCATCCACCATGATCAGGTAGGATTAATCCCAGAGATGCAGGGATGGTTTAAAATCCAAAAATCCATCAATACTATATACCACGTTGATGAGGAAAAGTATAAGAATGGCATGATAACATCGATAGATGCATAAAAAATATTTGACAACATCTAACACCCATTCCTAATTAAGACACTCAAGAAGATAGGAATGGAAGAAGAATTCCTCAAGTTAATACAAGCTGTCTATGAAAAACCAACAGCCAACATCATAGTTAATGGAGAAAACACTAAAACAATCCCACTGTAAACGGGGACCAGAAAAGGATGCCCCTTGTCCCCACTTCTATTCAACATCTTACTGGAGGTCCTAGCTAAAAACATAAGAGAGCAGAAGGACATTAAAGATATTCAACTGGGAGAGGAGGAGGTGAAATTATCGCTATTTGCAGATGACATGATTCTATACATTGAAAATCCCAAAAGCACCACAACAGGAGAACTGACAGTGATAAAGGAATATGGAAGTGTGGCAGGATGCAACATCAACAAACAGTCGTCTATTTGTTTGCTATAAACATCAGACAAGACTATGAAAGAGGGGATCAAGAAGGCAGTACCCTTCACAATAGCCAAGAACAAATTGAAAAAGCCAGGGATATATTTAACAAAAAAAACAAAAGACTTATATAAAGATAACTGTAAGACTCTACTACAGAAAATCAAAAGCGACTTCCAAAAATGAAATATATACCATGCTCATAGACTGGAAGACTCAATATAGTAAAGATGTCACTCTTACCCATGGCACTATCTAAGTTTAACTCTATTCTGATTCAAACACCAACATCCTTCTTCAAAAAATTGACCACCAATTTCATGTGGAGAGGGAAGATGCCCAGAATTAGCAGAGAATTCCTCAAGAAGGACTTTAGCACCTATTACACAGCCATAGTGGTTAAAACAGCATTATAATGGTATAATAACAGATACTCAGACCAAAGGGAAAGAACAGAAATAAAACCATCAGCATACAGGTAACTGATATTTGGCAAGGGCCCAAAAAGCATCAAGTGGGAAGCAGATGCCCTCTTTAACAAGTGCTGTTGGAAACAATGGAGGTGCACCTGTAGAAAAAGGAAACAAGCCCCTTACCTCACCCTATGAACAAGAACAAATTCAAAGTGCATCACAGACCTAAGTAAAACCCCAAACTCTCAGGACCATCAATGAAGGAATTGAAGGACTCAGGACAAACCTAAGAACGTTGGCTCAGGGAATACATAAGGCTAGCTACAATCAGGAAGGGTACACACACAGGTGAACCTGAAATCGACAAATGGGATTTACTAAGGATTAAACAACTGTGTGTGTCAAAAGACTTCACCAAGAGGGTAACAAGAGTACCCACAGACAGGGAGAAGATTTTTAGCAATGAAACAATAGACAAAAGGCAAATTACTAAAATCGACATTACCCTCATGGCCTTCAAAAATTAGAAAACAGTTAACTCCCTGAGAAAGTGGGCAAAAGACATGAAAAGAAGTTTCACTAAGGAGGACCCCAAATGGCCTAAAAACATATGGAAAAAATGCTCCCCTATCATTAGCCATCAGAGAAATGCAAATTAAAACCTTGAGATACCATCTAACAGCCTTGAGGTTATCCCAAATCAGAAAATCAGAAATCAACAAATGTTGGTGGAGATGTGTGAGATAGGAACTCTCCTACATTGCTGGTGGTCTTGTAGATACATAAGCCTCTGTGGAAAGTGATCTGGCGATATTTAAAGCAAATGGAAATTGATATACCTTATAACCTAGTTATCCCTCTAGTGGGCAAATAACCAGAAGAGGTAAGAAATAAACTACAACCAGTCATTTTTGCTTCAATGTTTATTGGGGAGCAATTCACAATCACAAAGCATTGGAAACAACCTAAAGTCCCATCATTAGATGTGTGGATTAGTAACTATGGCACATACACACAATGGAGTACTATGCATCACTAAAAAGCACTAACAAAAAAAAAAGCACTAATGATCACAAGGAGGAAATTCTGCTAAGTGAAGTCAACCAGTCACAAAAAGACAAGTACAATGAGTCCCCGAGGTAAGTACAGTGGAAGAAAATTCACTTATCTCACAATACATGGGTTGAGGTATATGCAGTTGGGTGGAGTTCAGTCCAAACCCAAGGAGGTACATGTTAACCCAATAAAAAGAAGGGGAAAGGGGTGAAAGGGGAGGGAGTAAAAGGGGGTGTAGATGATGGCATGGGATATCAGTGCACTAACTCACCCAGGGGGAGAGTATTGGTTATGTCTCCACAGAATTGGGAGTGTGCATAGAGACCCCACCTCCGTACCCCAAACCATGAGGGAAACATAACCAAGTGGAGAAATCCATGAAGGTTGGGCTAAAGGACTGGTCCCAATCAGCCAAACTGACCCCTTCCAAAGAAATATGTGTGACAGAGAACAACACTAAACCTACAGGTTGGGGAGAGGGGCCTGCATACCACACCCACACGGAAGCAAACCAAGAGAAAAATGAGAAAGGGACGGTCTAGACCCCATATCAGCACAGGAAGCCTGGAGGACAATGTCCCTGCATGGAGCTGCTAGGGCACAGGGAGGCCTGTATGGCTGACAACAGCTTAGGAAATAATTGTCCCCTCATTGGAGCATACTGTGACAGAGGACACTACTGGGGGCACACAGTGGAGAGTTAGTCTGGTCTGAATCCCCCGGAGTGGGGAGAACCAAGATGGGAACGTAACAGATCAGCAACGGAAACAAAGCAAAGCCATAAAGCTCCTAAAGAGCCCACAACATTGACTTCAGGCTGGGAGGGGAAGCTCCCAGAATAGCTCCATGTCCAGTGGGGAGATAGTCATAAAAGACAGCTGACAGACCTGGAAATATATAGGTCTTTTCTTTTTTTCCTCAATCTTTTGTTTTCTTTTTGTTTGGTTCATAAGAAACAAGCTCAAGGAGAAAGCAATAGGACTGATGATCCCAGAGGCACTTGGTGGGAGCACAATGAAACACATAATATTCCTCTGGTTCCTTGAGGTTTCCTCACCCCTCACTATCAAGACCCCAGTGCTGCCTTTCACGTCAGACTAGACCGGAGCAGGTGCACAGGTATAGATAAGAGATAAGGTACACGATACACAGAATCCAGGAACAGGAATGGGAAAAGCGATACCAGAAGGGTAGAAAAAAGGTGGGGAGAGAAAGGGAGGAAGGGGGAACTGACTGTAAGGATTGACACATCACCACACACACCTCCCTCCATGGGGACGAATAACAGAAACCATGGAGGAAAGGTAGCGACTGTTATTGTAAGATATGAAAATAAGAATTTATAATATATTAAGGGGTCACGAGTTCGGGGGTGGAAGGACACTGATACCAAGGGGTCAATAGAAAGTAAATATCTAGAAAAGAATAATGGCAACAAATGTACAAACATACTCGATACAATTGATATATGGAATGTTATAAGAGTTGTAAGATTCCCCAATAAAACAAAAATAAAAGCAGGATATTCATTATGACTACATGTGTACATTAAAAGATACAAAAATAAGTTTAGAAATTATATAGACCATGATATTCAACTAAATTTAAATCTTAAAAACAAAATATAGAAAAACAATTTACTTGGAAATATGTTGCTGAGAAATTTGGTGGAACAGAGTTGAACTTTAATTAATAATTTTATGAAGTATAAATAAATTTTATTAAGTATACTTAGTAAAACTAAGCATAAATAATATAATTTAATTATCACTAAGAATACTGAGTGTACATAATTAGATCACCATATATAGAAAAAAAATTTCACATTCTAAGTAAACTTTCCACACTTCAGAATTCTCTACTCTTTCATATACATACATCTATAGGAGGGGTACCACCAGAAAAAATGGAATTTTTTTCTCAAAGCTGTATATTTAATTGTTCCCCCAAACAAACTTATCACCCACATTATACTCTCCACTATACTTAATACATTTGCCAAATCTGCAATTCCATTCTTGAAAACATTTATCAAACTTATCTGCTTGGATGGCTGACAGTACCTCCTTCATTTTTTCTTCACCACTTCCATTTCATCAAATCATCCTTTCATGTCCTTCTGCATTCATGGAAACAAAGCGAAGTTGCATGGTTTGAGGTCAGGTGAGTAAAGTGCATGGGGTAAGAGAGGCATGCTGTTTTATACTAAAAACTGGTGCACTGCGATGGTGGCATGAGTAGATGCATTGTCGTGGTGGCAGAAGGAGTCCACATAAGTTAGGGTTTTGTTGGTGTTGTTGTTGCACACAGGTATCTATCTTTTCAGAATCTCTAAGCTGAAAGCTTGATTAAAAATCTGACCTGGTGGAATGAACTCCAAATGCACTAGAATTGGCATTTTCATCCATTTGAGAAGTTGATGAATCTCCAGTATGAGGTTTGTCATCAATCAACATTTCACCTTTTTTGAAAACTCGTACACTTGAGTTTTCCCAAAGCACTCACTGTCCTTTTAACTGTGTTCAACATCACAACAGTTTCTGAGGAATTTTTCCCCAGCAGGAAACAAAATTTCATAGGCACACTCTGTTCTTTTAAATTGGCCATCACAAAAAAACAAGGTTTGAGTGTAACTGCTTTTATGAATACAATTTACTGTGACCAGAGAGAACTTTCCCAGGTGATGCTACTGGGTGCACTAACTCAGAGTGAGTTGCTGATGCTTGCCTAGTAGTGAAAATATGTACAATAAAAGCTCTGCCCAGTGGAGCTTTTTTCCATTGTGTGTGTGTGTGTGTGTGTGTGTGCATGTGTGTGTGTAACCCCTTGCAAGTTCATATATAAGAATATATGGATTCTGGAGCTGAAAACTACTATAACTAAAAGTTCAAATTCATTTGAGTGACCCAACAGCAGAATTGATCTCACAGAAGAAATAGTAAACTAATATGAAAAAAAAATTCCATTGAAATTATGCTCTTGGAGGAACAGAGAGAAAAATGATGAAGAAAAAGTAGCAAATTATTGTAGACACATGCAATGCAATCAATCAAAAATATAAAGAATATAATTCTAGACAAGAGGAAGATATATAGGATAATAAAATATTTAAATAAATAATGTCCAAATTTAAATAGAAATATCAAGCTCCATGTTCAAGGGTGCATACATTCAAAGAGATTTAAATCGAGACTTTGGAATTTAAACTACAGAGAGATAACATTTTAAGTAAAAAGAAAGAGGCAAATCACCACAGATGGGAAGCTCTGTGATTTAAAAAAAAATTTCAAAAGGCACTCATCTGATATAGTTAAGGTAATGTGGGAATAATGTCCGTTAACTAAGAAAAATCAGTAGCCAATAATACTTACTCTCAAACATTAAGGGAAAAGTTTGACGTTTGTACATAAACACTAATCCAGAAAACATTTTATGTTAGAAGATTTGCCTTGCAAATAAAAATATAATGGATAATATAATAAATACACAGAAGAATTAAAAAAGCAACAATAAAGGTAACATCATAAGCAAAACAAAAACAAAATAATATTTTGCTTGTAATTTGCTACAATATCCCATTAAAAACACAAAATACAAAAAAATATATATTCATAAAGCAATAATTTTAAAACTGTATTGGTGACCTTATTCTACATAACAGTAATTTTCTTGGGGGGGGGCAGAAAAAAAACGCTTGTTGAAATGTATTAGTATCAGAACCTGTACAAAAAAACCCTAAATTAAAATATAACCTAAAACTGTTCGGGTTCAGGACGGCTAGTCAAGTCCTTTTCTCAGGTCAGGAGAAGAATGCCACTTTCAGGGTCTCTGGGTCACCTGCCAGGGAGGAGTGGAGAGGCAGGCACAGCCACATCCTTCATCCTGGGGGCAGCTGGGCTGCTGCAGGTCTCAGGGTCTCATTGTGCTGGTGGCTGCTGCTGGCAGGCAGCCCAGGTGTAGCTGGGCCTAGGCGGCGAGACCAGCAGAGACCACCAGGCTGAAAATAGCCTTCCTGCCTCCCTCTGCCTTCCAGAGCCTCTCTAGAAGCTCTCAGAGCCCAGAGAGTCAGCCCAGTGCCCCAAAGAGTGCAAAGATGGGAATGAGCTCAGGAGGCTGACAGGCTACAGTTTTAGTAAACAGAGCCCTGCACCACCCAGTCAGGGCCCAGATTGGAGGTGCCAGCAGGGGTAAGGCAGGAGAGGAGACACAGAGCACTGGCCTACAACACTGTGGGCCCTGTGGTACTGGGGGTGACAGGGGAACCTTCAGTCAGCCCTATGGATTGAGGAAAACTGTCTTCTGCCTGTGACCAGCCTGGCAAAGCTCTGTGCCCACTACACAGATGGGGGCAAGAAGCTCCCCAAGGGGAGTTGGGCAGTGCCTGATCCTGTTGGGGTGGCACCTGTGGAGCCCCTGAGTCTGAAGGGAAAGAGGGAGTGGGAAGGAAAAGGAATCGGAGTCCTGGGATTTCTGGAAGAGTGTTATTAAAGGGAGACACTGGTGAGGGGACGGGCAGGCTTGGAACTCACTGAAGGTAGAAGGGAGAGAAACGGGGCCCTAGGTGTCCCCGCCAGACCTGGCCCAGGCCTGGTGAGTGCCAGCTGCCCCGGCCAGCGCTAGTGGTGGCTGGAGACCAGGCCTTTCACTTTGGACATCTTCTTGGTGGGCTGCCTCTGCTCAGCATGAGGGGCACTCCAGCTCGGCCATCTGCTGCTCCATCTCCTGCGTGGAGGACGACGTGGTGGCTTTGAGCATCTTCTCGATGTTGGTGACCTCTGTCTCCTCCTGCTGCTGAGTTTGGTAGGAGTTCTCTTTGTACTGGTTGGCTCTCAGGACTCGCTGCTCCATGCCTAACAGCACTGCTTCACAGCCGTCACACCACTCGTGCAGGGTCTTGATGATGTTGTTGATGTCTTTCTTGTGGATGTCCCGGCCAATGCAGACATCCACTTCCAGCAGCTGGTTGGCTGGTCCAGCTTGCCATGGAGGATGTCAATCCACTTCCAGCAGCTGGTTGGCTGGTCCAGCTTGCCATGGAGGATGTCAATGATGAGGTCTTCCAGCTCCCGCAGGCTGCGCATCTGCAGGTTCTCCAACAGCACCGAGTCGGGGATGCACTTCATCCTGGAGGCCAGGCTCACGATGGGGAGGTCCTTCAGTTTGTTCTGCTGGGCGGTGCTCAGCTTGGGCAGGCTCTCCTTGTTGGCTATGTAATCTGGGTACGCTCCATAGGCAAACAGGTTCAGCAGCTGAAAGTAGGTGGCACTCACTCCTGCGAGCTCCTGTACATTGACCAGCTCTAGCAGTTCTCCAAAAACGTGGACTCCAGGTGCCTCCAGGACTTGGCTTATGAGAGCGGTGAGGGCTGAGTCACTGGTGCCATTGGCCAGAAGGATAAACGGTTCTAGGAGGTTACTTGAGGGTTTCTGTTCACCTGCCATCCTCTGGCCTTGCGAGGCTGTCTGCGCCGCGTCTCTCTGTCTTCTGAGTCTCTGGCCCGGCCTCCCAGCGTCTACCCGCAGGTTGTCAAGCATCCATGGTCGGCGGCCATAATAGTAATTTATATCTGACGATAATAACAAATGTGGAGGGAATTAGCTGAATCTAGTTTTAATATTTTCAAATTTTATTTTGTAGTTAAGGTTGATTATTAATAAATTAAGATGTTACTTATAATATTAAGAGCAATAAATACTGTATTAGTCTGGGTACTTTAGAGAGACAAATCCAAAGCAACTCATATATAAGAGAGAGTTTTATGTAAAGATTAAGTGTGCATCAAGAAAACATCCTAACCCAATGCTGCCCAAGCCCACAAGTCCAACATTAACCCATTAACCTGTATGTCCAACACCAATCCACAAAGTCCTCCATCTCAAAAAACAGAGGCGATGATGCCAACTGCAAGAGGAAAGCTGAGTCAGTGAATGTATAAGCATCTCAGCACTGGCAGGGGTCTCTACACGGGTGCTCCAGCACCCACGGCTGCATCGGGATAGGTCCACGTGGCTTCTCCTTGGGAATGTCTTGTAGGAAGTCAGTCTTGCAAATTGAAGCAGGGAACTGCTAAGGCAGCTGTACCCTGGTGCGACCATCACAAAGCAAGAAACCTGAGAACTGGAAAGGCGAGGTTCACCGAGCCATTTATCCCTCCGCCTTTTAATTAATCCCACATGCGTTTATTGGCCAGGTTGGCACAATAAACTAACTAACTCAAGTACATATTAGTTTAAAAACACAGTAAAAAAAGGAAAATACATATAATGATTGGAAACCTAATAGGGAAGTTCTACTCTGACTGATAGGTTCACTACGAGTTAGAAAAGACTTGATGTCAACAAGTGACAAAATATCTATCTAACCCTTGTAGGGTTGGTATGTCAGCATAGACTCAAGGGCAGGGATTTTGATTTCCAGTTACCAGTAATTACAAATATACATATAGATTAGACATTTCACGCACACAAAAGAAGAAATTGGAAGAATGGATTAAAAACAATATTGAATATATTAAACTATGGGGTTTTTCTATGTTTCTTTGTTTTTTATGAGAAGCAGTTGGAATTTAAAGATACTTGTAGCATGAAAGACAAACATGTAAAAGGGTGTACTAGGAATCTAGCAACCAAGAAGAGACCTTCAACACAAAGTTGCTGCTATTGAGTCAATGCCTACTCAAAGGAACGACCTGCGGGTTTCTGTATAGAAAGTCCTGTCTTTCTCACACTGACCATGTGGATCACAGCACAACCTGAAACCACTACACCGCCAAGGCGGTGTAACAAAAATCAAACTTAAAGAAACCCTAGACAGGCCAAGACTGAGTCACATGTCACATTTGTAGGGTAGCTGACCCCCTTTTCTGGAAGATCCTGGTGCCTCAGGCTTCTAGAAAGGAATGGCGGTGTGACCACAATGCAGGCACAGGACAAAGAGGTAGGTGGATGCAGCATAGGAGGTCCATTGAATAATAAAGTTGGGATACACTGGGGACAGACCACCAGCGGGTCTGTACTACCAAAAGGGTGAAAGTAGTGAGACACCACCCAGAGCTTACAGGCAAGGATATTAAAAAGAAAAAACAAACAAAACAAACAAAAAACCCAGAAGTTGTCCCTGATGGGCTGGGATGCAACTACGTCCTCACTAACCTCACTCAATGTCTTGGGGGGGTCAAGCTCATGGCCTCTGGCCTCCCCTTTTCTGCTAAGTGGTGACTCATCAGTCAGACAGCTCAGGGGGCTTTCCCTGTTCTTGTCTGAATCTCTACTCAGATACAAAGGAGGCGGCACTTCAGTCTAAGTGTTTGCATTAGTGTTTTAAAACATTTGTCCTTGTACTTTCATATTGTTTGCACTTTATTTGTATTAAATATCATGGCCATGGCTCCAAAGAAAGTTAATGATACCTGAAGTAAAGCTAAGAGGAAAACGGAAAGAACTGTGAGAGAGTTGCGAGAGAGTTCAAGAAAGAAACCATTTCAAAATTTGAATCAAGTTGTCGCTCGCCTTATTTGGCAGCCGAACACAAAATGGCAAAGTCCATATTATCAACATTGAGAAAAAAAAGGAAAGTGAATAAATGTATCAGAGCTGTGAAGTCATTAGCCACAACACAAAGAACCCAGACGTTAGAAGGCATAGAAAAGTCACTGTTAATTTGGATAAATCAGAAGTAATTCGATGGTAATAGCCTATCTGAGACAGTGACATTCAAGAAGGCTAAAAGTCTCCATAGGTATGTAAAGTCTTGGAAAAATGAAGTGCAATTGTTGGACCTCAAATTCAATTATTTGCGTTTCTCTTATTATGGGAAAAAATAAGCTCCATTCTTGAACTTTTCCATCTTTGAACAAGGATTTGGAACAAACTGAGTACGACAACCTAGGTATCACTATCCCTACAAAGACCAATTATGATATATGTAAACGATGTAGTCAACTACATAATCTGACTAGTCCTAGCCAACACCGTGCCAGAGTGGATTATCTTAAGAAGGAAAACCAGTGACACATGTATGTGGACATATCTAAATAATACTTTTTTTATCAAGGAATGCCTCACTAAGTCTAGTCCAGTTCAGATCAGCGAGTCACGTGTAAGCTGAGGGTTACTCTTAACTCCTGTTGTTGATGAATAGGAAGCAGAAAGATGCAGCAGGGGGACCAGAGACTGATGGGTGCTGGGCATTCAAGGTTGACAGTCTGCTGATGACTCCAGGGATCAGAAGGTTATATAATCAGAGCCCACCAACCGGATGCAGAATCCAGATTCAACCAAAATAAATTAGTTTACACACAGGGACAATTTATACTGAGTAGCCCAAAGCCTGAAGGAACGCCCCACAATTGTATCAAGGCTGTGACCCATTAAGGTTTATTCTTTCCTGATCCAAGCCAGGGTATTCTCACTCACCTCATGTATATGTGAAAATAGGATATTGAATTAAAAAGATCAAAGAAGAAGAGATGCGTTTGAATTATAATGCTGGCTAAGAAGTAGAACCAGATAGTTTCTTAGAAGCAAGGATGTACTTTGTAAAGAGGAGTCCTTGGAAAAGGACATATGCCTGGGGCAGAAGAGGGACATGAAAAAAGAGAAAGGACCACCACAAGATATATGGACACAGTGTCTGTAACGATGGCCTCAAACATAGGAACAAGTGTGAGGGTAGCGCAGCATGGGTGATGTTTTCTATGTTGTACAGAGAGTCACTATGGGTCAGAACTGACTAGGCAACACTTAACAACAACAAAATTCTGTCCATATCTTCCTAACTGATTCACGGAGGATCTCAGAGTATGTGAGACCACATCATGGGAATATCTGGCCCAAACTAGCTGACACAAAATCTATCACAGACATCTGAAGTACACTCCACCCAAAATTAACAAAATTAACATTCTTTTCAATAGCACATAAAACATTATCCAGAGTAGGCAAAAATTAAGCCATAAAAAGTTTAATCCAATTTTAAAAAGTGAAATAATTCAATGAATATTTGTCAACAAAAAATTAAATTAGAAGTCAATTACAAAAGAAAATTTTGAATATATGAAAATGTGGAAATTGTACAACAAACTCAAACAGCCATTGGTAAATTTAAGGTATCACAAGAAAGATTTTAAAATACTGAAATTTATTTTAATCAAACCAAACTCACATAAATGTAGGGGATATATTAAAAGTAAAATGCATAGAGAAATATGAGGTGGTACACCATGCAAAGAAAGAAAAAAAAACCCCAGGAAAAAAGCTCTTCTGGGCAGAGCTTTCATAGTAAACAGTTTCCCCCCTTAGTCGGGCATCCAGCAACTCACTCTGAGTTAGCGCACCTCATGGCGATACCTGGTGTGTTAGTCTGGGTAGACTAGAGAAACAATTTCATAAACACTCATATATATATAAAAGAAAGGTTTTTTTAATAAAGGGTACATTAAGAAAACATCCCAACCCAGTCCAGATCAGGCCCATAACTCTGATATTAGCCCATATGTCCAATACCAATATATAAAGTTCTCTTCAGACTTACATGCAATGATGCTGAACGCAGGACAATCACAGGTCAGTTGGTAGAAAGTCTTTGGACCCAGTGGCATTATAAGCATCTCAGTGCTGCCAGGGGTCTCCACGTGGCTTCTCGAGCTTCCAGGGCTGCATCAGGGTAGTTCCATGTGGCTTCCTCTCAGGGATGTCTCGCAGGGAGTCAGCATAGAGAGAGAAGTGTCTTGTAAGTAGAACTTCTCCCATGTGTCTGGTCAGTAGAGTATTGCCAAGGGAGTGAGCAGAGAGTCTCTCTCACCTCCAAGGAGAAAGCCATGCCCACACAGAGGCCTCATTTGACACCAGATTATGTAACTACCACACCTAGGAAGGTTCTCTCAGGTCACAGTGAATTTTTTCCTAAGCAGTTTCGCTCAAACCTCAGTTTTTTTGTGTGATGGCTGATTTAAGAGAGTAGCAGGCGGCTATGAAATTTTGCTTCCTGCTCAGGAAAAACGCCACAGAAACGGGTATGATGTTGAATAGAGCTTACAAGGACAGCGCTATAGGAAAAACTCAAGTTTATGAGTGGTTTCTCATTTCAAATACGATGAAAAGTTGATTGATGATATACCACATTCTGGATGTCTGTCAACTTCCCAAATGGATGAAAGTGTAGACTCAAAGTGCATTTAGAGTTCATTCCACCAGGTCAGACTGTTATGCAAGCTTTCTATTTAGAGGATCTGAAAAGATAGCATGACAGTGTGGGACAAAAAAAGGCCTGACTTGTGGCAGATGGGGTCTGGGTTCTGCCACCACAACAATGAACTTATTCATGAAGTCATTTCAGTGTGCCAGTTTTTGGCAAAAAACAGCATGTCTCTCCTACCCCATGCACCTGGCCCACCTGACCTCACTGCATGCAACTTTGTGTTTCTGCAAATGAAGAGGGACATGAAAGTACAGGGATCTGACATTGTAGAAGAGGGGAAGAAAAAAGCAAGGGAGATGCTGTCAGCCATCCAAACAGATAAGCTTGAAAATGTTTCCAAAAATGGAATCACAGATTTGACAAATGTATTACTGTATGTACTCATCTATAAGCTGAGTGTCTCAGCACATTTTTAATGTAGATTTTGTGGTAAAATTAGGTGCCTTGGCTGATATTTGGGTCGCTTTATACTCGAGTATATACGGCAAGTGAAATGGAGAGTACTTTGAAGGTGATAAGATTGTTTTGTAAAAGCGTTTAAATATATAGCTTTGAAAAACAATTCTAGTATTTTTGGAGGGGTATGCCTCATAGTATAATGTCTACAATAAACATGATACCTAAAATTAGCAACATAACATTCCACATAACTGTGCTTCAAAAAGAACATGTTAAAGCAAAGCAAGCAGAAACAAGGAAATAATAATAAATGAGGATGTGAGCTAGAGAAGAAAACCAACGGAGAACAATATTTTCTAAAGAATTAATAAATTCATAAAGGCTAAGTAAACTACATTGATCAAGTGAAAAAGACAGAACACTCCAATTACTAAGATAAAAAAGGAAGTGAAATAATACAGATTATCAGGGAGTACTATGAAAATATATATGAACAAATTAAATAAATTGAGCAAGAAAAAATGGAATTTGCTACAAAAAGCCAATAAATGTAGTTAGTAAATTATTTCAAAGAAAAGTCTAGGCCCCTGTGACTTTAATTGTGAACTCGACAATTTATTTAAATGGGAATTAATACAAAATAGAGCTAGAAAGAATATTTTTAATATTTTATAAGAACAGTCTCAAACAGTCAACAAAAGGAAAACCAACTGAGGAATACCCATTAACAATTTCAAAGCCTCAAAAAGAACAAGAAAACTAAATTCTGAAATAAGCTATGCATAAAAGTTAATTATTGAATCAAGTGGGATTTAACACATGAAAATCAACAAGTGCAAATTATGTGGAAATAAGACAAAGGACCGAAAAACTAAAGAACAAAACATGGGAGGAATCAGCAGCTGCAGTTAATCCTCAAAGTATCATCCTTACTCTAGACGCCACTGTAACGAGGTCTTGTGCAGTGTATTTTCCCAATGCAATATGCCAACTCCTATCCTGACTGCTGTTTTCAGGATCAAATTGCTCCCTAGGAGTTTGGCTACAGGAGATAAAAAGTGATGTTAAGCAGATTACAGTTTTTCTCTTTGTGATGACGAAAATGTGTCTGCAATTAGATAATGGAGATAGTTTACGTAATTATACGTATATCTTAACTTATTCAATCACACATTTGAAACAACAAGAAACTAGAAGTAAGTCAAAGTAATTAATGGCCTTTTGTCGGACGGTGAGTACACAGCAAGTTCAATGGGACCATACTTTTCAAATGAGGGTGTTTTCTCCACACGTTTGTCAGTGCCTATTAGATCACAGAAATCTTTCTGGAAAAACTGTGCCCAAGCTTCATATTCCTGAGGGTTTACAAAGAATCAGAGTAATTTTAATTAATTGAAAGTTAATATTTAAAACATATATACCTTTGATACACTATATAAAAAGCCAAGATAATGCAGATAAAATTATAATAGTAGCAGAGAGACATTGGGGGTCCTGTTGCAACTTTAGCGAGGTAATGACTGCTGAGTTTTAGGCTACAGAGAGGGAAGGAAGGACTTATTGATAGAGGATAACTATTGAAACTCCCTTTTAAAATGAGGAATGCATACTAAATCAAAGTACACAAAATAGCACTGGAATACTTCACCAATCATAAGGTATTGGCACACATAGCTAATATCTGTACTGCAATCATATGGCATTAGCACACATAACTAATGACATTGTCACTTACTCTTAAAATACATTTGAGTCAGATGACAAATATTAAACCGAGAACCAGTCGTCTCTGTGTTACTAAAAGAATGTTAAATTCTGCCGTATGGATTGTCACTTAATTGCTGAGTGGAAGAGCTTTATAAAAAAATTCTATTTCGACCTGGAAAAAATGTGAGTCTGTCAACATGAAATATACCCCAAAGTCACTGCTTTTTTTTCAATCACCCATTTGGTGATACTTCCTGGCTGCATTAAGCTACCTCATTGGAGCTTTAGCTTCTGAGTTTATCATTTGTATCAGTTGCAGCAGAAGGATGTATTCAACTTCTCACACTATTTGAACAAGTTTCAAATATTAAAGAACAGACACAAAGAAGGACCACACTACTGGAACTGCTGACAGAGCTTTGAGTCCAGTTAATTGCTGTAAACAGAACGGTTCCTAATGCTCTTTTTAGTTATGGGTTTGCAGTTGCCAGCAGAACTCAATGGGCCTTTTGTAAATTCCCTCTTTATCTCTGACTCCAGTTGATTGACACGTGAACCATGAGCTGGTACTATTTGGAAAAATGCACTGGATTTCTGCAAAGCTATGAATATTTTCAAAATCTTGTACAACCATTTCTAAATACTTCAATTTCAGCTCTCTTTAATCCATGAAAATGATTGGACTGAAAAATCACTCAAGTATTTTCATTTCCGCTTCCATCTTTCATTCTTTGAAATGCATTCATTGAGCACAAATTCGGTGGTAGGGAATGCTTATTGTCTCGTTAACTGATTATTAGCTTAACTATTTACCTGTTAACTTTTTGTTGTTTGTATTTCTTTTTCCTAATTTTTAATTATGGCTACATTAACAAAAATATGTTTGTGATATAATTCGACCATGTCTTCTTAGTTGAAGCTATTAATTTGGGGGAGATTTGTAATTTTTATGTTCCATTGACAGGTAGGTATGAAATCAGGAAAAGATCCCTTATTTGGATGTGTCTTTACCTATCTTTCTTATTCTATTCCTCTGTAATGCATCATTTTATTTACAAAGAGTAGATATCTTATCTATGATTAATTCAGTGAAATACTAGAATAATAGTATCAGGATAAATGAAATATTAGACAGTTATCTGTCTTGGCATCATGATTGTTAAGTGTTGTGGAGTTGGTTTGGGCACATACGGACTTATGTACAAGAGAATGAAGCACTGCCTGGCCCTGTGCTGTCCCCATAATTATTGTGATGCCTGAGCACGTTGCGGCCAACACTGTGTCAGCCAATATCATTGAGAGTCTTTCTCTTTTTTGCTGCCCTTCTACTTTGCCAACCATAAGGTCTTTTCCAAGATCGCGTGTCTCCAGATAACAGGTCCAGGATTATGCTCCAATGTAGATATTGAAATGTTCTTTTGGACAATGAATATACACGATCCTTCTTGAAGTCGCCATGCCCTGTACAACAAGTTATCTGACTTTCTGAATCAAACTGTTCAAGACTAGCCCATTTCAATTTACCAATGCTAGAATATCAATCACGAGGATATCAATCTTTGTGCATTCCATTTCACTTTTTATGACTTCTAATTTCCTAACTCACACTTGGTCCATACTACATTCTGATTATTAACGGATTTTTGCAGCAGTTTCTTCTCCTTTTGAGCTGTTCCCTACCAGCAAATTAAATTCCCCGAAGTTTTAGTCGATGCACATCATTAAAGTTGACTCTAGGTTCAGGGGCATATCTTCGCCACTCATGTTTTGAGTGCCCTCTGTGTATGATGCTCATCTGCTGCCATTATGTCTGGCATGGTTCTGCTGTTTTTCAAGGATCTTTCAATTAGTGGCTAATCCTGGTGTTGTGGTTGGGCTCTTAAATGCAAGGTCAGCAGTTTGAAACTACCAGCTGCTCCACAAGAGAAAGATGAGGCTTTTTACTCTCCTAAAGACTTACGGCTTCTGTATAATGTCATTGATTAGCCCATGGTACTAATTTTAAAATACTCTTGGGGAAAGAAGATGGGGCAAAAATGGCTAATTGCAAACTGCAGGCCACGGATTATTGACCTCTACTTCAAAATCCTTGCATGACTGGACGCTATTTTCACAAAAATAGTTGTGAGTGGTTAGATAAAACATACAATAATATTAACTGGCAATATCAGACCCAGGTCTGCCAGAATAATATATATTTTTATACAAGTAAGGCATTGAAGTAGTAAGTAAATTTTAGTCTGCTTACCAACTGTTCAATACTCTATGTATAACGGTTGTCTGCTTCTTCAAAAACCATATAGATTCATTCTTACATTTTCAGGTTGCAGGCATGTTTGAGATTGAACCTAGTTCACCTATCCTTATGGTCCAGGACAATGATCGATAAGATTGTATACCATAAAATAGCAAGGATTTCTCAAAGTTGAACCAGAGGTGGACAGAAAACCAAGAATCAGGAATGGATTTTAGACTCCCACTGAAGTTCTTATGACATGACCCTGTTCCATACTTACCTTCATGAGAGAAGCACAAAAGATATGGGTACAATAGCAAAGTGTGGTGAAGAAATTAGATGGTGCATGGCTATCAGAAAATATAGGATTTAAAAGGCTTGTTTTCAAACAAGCAGACAGCTTATTGAGACATCAACTAAGCCCATATGGAAGAAGCACACCATCACCCATGATCCAAGGATTGTAAATTATAGAACCCAAATTCAAAGAAGGGAATAGTATCAGAGCTTAAATTGTGTGATTTAGGTATGCAGGTGGCTACATATGTTAATGGAAACCCAAAATTCATTTGCGTCCGGTGATTTCCCTCTAAGTGAGGGTTGGGAATGACCTGGTGATCAGACAGAGCATATTGTGGAGAGAGGACTATAGAAAATTAAAATGATAAATCTTATTTGAGTGGTTGAAACCTTGTCCCCTGATCTTTCCTTTGATACACTGTGTGCTTGATCTGAATTTTAATATTTTCTGTGTTTTTTTCCCATATTGGGGATATTTTGTCATTGTTGATAGCCTACTTGACTTTCTGTTGTTTATTTTTCTATGTACTTTGTTATATTAAACCCAGGATGTATAAGTCTACAGAGATAATAATTAGAATAAAGTTTCCTGGGGAGTACAGCAGGCAAGATGGGAGGATAACTAGGAGCTGATACCAAGGGGCTCAAGACGAAAGAATCTGTTTTGAAACTGACTATGGCAGTGATTGTACAACACTGCTTGATATGATTGAATTATAGAAAGCTATGTCTGGATTAGATCATAATAAAATGATTTTGAAGAATAAATAAATAAATAATAGTTTAGAAAAAAGTCTTTTGAAGAGTTACAACCTCAGAAACTCACAGGGGGCATCCTGCCCTATCGGATCACAATGGGTCCATATGAACTCAATGGCAGCGAGTAAACAGCCTTTGCCTTCTTCCATGTCTGTTCTCACCTGGAAGTTCTGCTGAAACCTATTTCCCATGGTTCACCCTGTTTACAAGTGAAATACTGGTGGCCCATCACTGAGCATCAAAGCAACATGCAAGCCACTACAGTTTGGCAAACTGACAGATAAGTGGTGAAGTTGGAATTGTTTGAAGAGTGTAGAAATCTCTCATGTAAGCAATAGTAATTAAAGGCTTTTTACTCTTTCCTGTTCTACTTTTTTTTTCTTTAACATGATTCAAAAAAAGTCTTTGCAGGATAATCCAATGTGAATTGTAAGTGAAAAATAACTTCCATGTGTGATACCCAAATTTTTCATTTATGATGGAGTTGATACCATTCTGTGGGTAAAGTTCACTTGGTAAAACAACTTCAAAATATTGCTCAACTGCAATATTACCTTTATTTACTTTCTTTGTTTCAGAGATATAAGTATTGGGTGTTTTTGTGTTCTTGTGGTATTTAATATTTTCAGAAGCTACTTAAGCATCAAACAGCTCTTGGATGTTGACAGTGGGCATAGACAACAAAGTTGATGAGCGGTTCTGAGCAGTCAATAAGTAATATCTCCTTGTCCTCTAGAAAATATCATGCCTTCAAACACCTGACTCCTTGTTGCGGAAATTTATTTTATGTCGTTACATATTATGTTCCTATTTCTAAAAGATATAGAATTCATTTTTGGCTTTGGGTTTCTTGCAAGATTCCAAATGCATCAAATCTTAAGTATTTTAGTGGTCATGACCTCCAAGGACTCTTCAGAGAGGTGGAAGGTTATTTTTCTAAATGATATAATTATCTCCATGTGTACATAGCAAGGCTGCATAATAAGAAGCATTCGCTTAACTTATTATTATAATAAAAATACACAGGGTTATTTTTCATATTTATAATTTTATTAAATGTTGATTTTAAAGATGTTAATACAATAATAGGTCTCCTATGAGCTAATGAGTAAGTGTACTGGTTTAAGAATCATATTTATATATCAAAATAGCTAGAATTAAAGATACTCAACATAAATATAACAATATGTGCTTCACAGAATAGCCATACCCCTTTGCAACGATGATGAAATGCAAAAACATGTTAAGCACTCACCTTGGATTTGCACTTCTAGGTGCACAAACTTCCTTTGCCCTGGGTAAGTGTAGGTAAATTAAGAAAGCAGCGTAGATTCTGACTTTAAGGACATGTTGCTCTGGTGTCTCAGCAAATAAATAAATAACCCAAGTTATTACCTTAGACATCTTCTCTATGAGTGATTTAATTGAATTCTTTAATATCTCTCTGGCTTCCAGTAGAAGAAATCAAATGATACGTTAATATAGAAGATAACTTCAGATTTTGTTCTCACTTTTCAACTCACATAAAATATTCTCCACAATCTCATCCTTCCTTATGATTAATTGAGGAAATATTTTTATGATGTATTCAAAGGACCCTTGAAGGTATCAGCATGAACACTTTCATGTGGCCTAATATCTTTTGTTCCAGAGAAACGTAATTTGAATCAGTTTTGAAGTTATCAGGATCATACAACGAAGCCCACACTCTACCCTCAAGAAACTAACCACTGATATCCCTTTAGTGGCAAAAGCCAGTAGCCTGCGCCATATCACCTTTTATGCAGTAACACAAGGAAATGGCCTGTCTTCATAATCACATAGTCAGTGTGTAATATGTGGCCCTTATTCTAAGTCATTAGAAGCTTTAGGGAAAGAAAAAAAAGGTACAGAAATAAAGCAGAAAAAGCCAAGATCCTCTTAAAATAAACTGTCACATATTGACATTGATGCTTGACTCTCATTACCACGCAGTCGATTCCAAATCATAGAGACTCTTTAAGACATGGTAGAGCCCTTCCTATGGCCTTCTGAGCCTTTTATTCTTTACCATAGTAAAAAGCCTCATCTTTCTTCTGGGGAGCACCTGGTGGCTTTGTACTACAGACCATGAAGTTATCGGTCCAATGTATAACCACTAGACCACCTATGTTTTATCATATGCAAAAATATACCCTATTTGATAGGTGACCAGATTTTAACATTGGCAAAGTGGGACACCATTGATAAAACTCATGTCCTGGCAAAATAGCCACATGGCAGCCGAAAACCGTATACCCTAGCTTGTCGTGCATTCTTTACAAAAATGGGGACTTTTAAAATGCCGAGGGACATGGGACAAATAGTTCAAAATCGGGACTGTCCTGCCAAAAGCGGGCCCTCTGGTCACCTTACAGATGAAAGGGCTTAATGGAAGAATTTTTTCTTTCTCTCTCCTTTCCACCTTCCTTCTCTTTCTCTCTTTTCAACCACTTTCAACACTGTCGTAGTTACATAATCTGGTGCCAGTTTGCAATTTGGGACTTGAGAGGATTCAGAGTGAGCGAGTGGAGTCTAGTCTGTCAGTCAGGTCATATCCTTCTCCGGAGGATTCTAGGAACTCCCGTATTTCCTCCTTGGAGGCGGGAGACATTCTTTCTCTCTGCTCTCTGGGCTCACTCCCTCGAGACATTTCTGAGGATAAGCCACATGAAGCTACCCTGAGGCAGTCAGAGTTTCAGAGATGAAGGAACCACACGGAGACCCCTGCAGCAAGCTGAGATGCTTACAACACCACTGGATCCACAAGACTTCCAATCCACTGGCCTGTGATTTTCCTAAATTCAGCATCATTGCATGTGTTTCATGAGTCTGAAGAGGACTTTATTGATTGGTATAAGGCATATGGGCTAATATCGGACTATGGACTTGATCTGGACTGAGCTGGGATATTTTTGTAATATTTAATTGCTCTTAAATATAAAGCTCTTTCTTACACACACATGAGTGTCTCTATGAATTTTTTCTCTCGTGTACCCAGACTAACACAGACACATAACCATAATAAATCTAAAGATACATATACCAGTATCTATTGATAGACACTTAGGTATACTTGTGTGTGTGTGTGCACATGTGTGTATATATATTAATATTAAGCTAGAGGACAAACCATGAAGAATTTTTAGATAAAAGCTGAATTAATTTAACTATATAAAAATTAACTTAATTTCCATGTGGCAAAGGAAAACAGGAGCATTCTGAAAAGCAAAAGAGAAAAAGTCTGGAAAAATGTATCTCAATATATAGCTTAGACAAAAATGTTGGTGTAGAAATGCATAGGTAGTTCTTTAAAGCAATAAGAAAATAATTAGCCCCACAAAACTAAAGAAGCAGATCTAAGAAGTAGGATTAACTGAAAACATTAAGAAGTTTACTTTAGAACAGATAAAAATGACCTACAAAATAAATGACACTTTAAAAGTGCTCATAATCTCTAAAATGAAAACGAAAACACTGGTATTATTAGTTTCTATTCCTATAGTAATATATTTGTCTCTTTATGTTTCAACCTAAATTTTTTTTCTTTCTCTAAAACTTCTAATGACTTGGAATTAGGGCCACAAAGATACACTGACTGCACGAAGACAAACCATTGCCTTGTGTTAACTGATTTTAAAAGGTGATGAGGCTTAGGCCACTGGCTTTAGCTACTAAAGGGGTATCAATGGTTAGCTTCTTGATGGCAGAGTGTAGGCTTTGTGGAAGGATCCTGGGAACTTCAAACATATCAGCATAACTCAAATCAGAGTGTCTCTAGATCCAAAGAAATCATTGGGCAACACAAGAGTTCATGCTGATTTCTTTAATGTTTCATTTGAATACATCATACAAATAATTCCTATTACTTACAAGGAAGGAGGTGGTGGTGATGATTATATAGCTCTTGATATTTATCTTTTTATGTTAATCTTGCAATAAGATGACATATATGTGCATATGTACTTGAAAATAATTTGACATACATATAGATATATATCAATATCAAAGATTTATTAAGCTTGGATGACCATATATCACAAATAACAAAAGGTCTACAGAAAAACAAAAATAACATCTTCAGAATAAGACAACAAACAAGATCTTTGGAACAAAATTCTTAATAATACGAAATAATGAGTACCAAAGTACTTCCTCAAACAAAACTCACTCATTCTATTCAAACTTTTTAATTTGATCCTGTTCTCAATGCTTTCTCTTATGTGAATTCTTTCATGGGAGCAGAACAAGAACCAAAAGAGAAGAGGCTAAAAACCCTGAGTCACTTTTCAATAACATCTGGTTCATTTCATTTTCTGAAAGCCAAGTGAAAAGGCCTATTCCCACATAACAGCAACAATCATGGCCACATTTATATACATATGGGGGAAAAGCCAACTTGGAAAAATCAAGAGATAAAAATCTAAAAATTCCCAATTCTACCTTGCAAGTCTGCCTAGACCAGAGGGTGTACACTGGTATAGATAGGAACTGGAAACACGGAATCCAGGGTGGACGATCCGTTCAGCAGTGGTGTGAGTGGTGATACTGGGAGCGTAGAAGGAGAGTGG
>NW_022111368.1:33275290-33277047 GCF_000313985.2 Echinops telfairi
CTGATGCCAGGGGCTTAAGTGAAGAGCAAACATTTTGAGAATGATGAGGGCAATGAATGTACAAATATGCTTTACACAATTGATGTATGTATGGGTTGTGATAAGAGTTGTATGAGCCCCTAATAATACTATTAAAAATAAATAAATAAAATAAAATAAAAAAAAAATCTAAAAATTCAAAGACTCAGCCAAGAGATACACATATTTAAATTTTAATACACATTTGTCCTCAAAAAAGTAAATCTCTCCTAGACCATTGATAATTCTGCTTCCTAGATTGTTCCTCTGTTTCCTTTTACCTTCTTCCTGCCCTACCATCAGGCTCTCATACTTCTACCTCTTAGTAATTCCTCTCAGGATCTCTATGTCCTCCTCGTTGTTGCATTCAATTCCTTAGTTGTTCCCTTGTCTATGGCGTTGTTTGCTCACCTCTCAATTCCCACGCCTTCTCCTCCCACCAAAATCCCTCCAGAACTGTCAATACCATTGCTTTCTCTTCAGTCTTGCTTCCCAGGCCTATCTTATATAGGTAGGCAAAACAACAAATAGACTTGGGCAGTTCCTGGAAGCCCCCAGGGCTGGTAGGGAGATAGTCCTAAAGGTCAGCAGACAAACCTGGAATTATATATGCTTACTCATTGTTTTTTTCTTTTGCTAATTTTTTGTCTTCATTTTGTTTCATTTTGTTTTTATCTCTTTTTATTCAATCTTTTGTTTGCTTTTTGTTTTTTCTCCATTATTGTTTCTTGCATTCTAAGTTGAGATCGTTAGCAGATTTTGGAAGCTGTTTCTTCATACCTTGAATCGTCCCATTAACAAATGAAGATCCTGGAGGCTCCAGTCCCTCCTCTGTTTGATTGGCTGACTAGACCTCCCTTGTTTTTCTCTTCATCTCTTCTATGTCCTCAAATTGCTTTCCTTTCATGTCCCTCTGCATTTCCGGAAACAAAAAGAAGTTGTCTGGAGGGAGATCAGGCAAATAAGGTGTGTGGGGCAAGAGAGGCATGCTGATTTTTTCCCAAACTGGTGCACTGACATTGTTGCATGAGTAGGTGCATTATCATGGTGGCAAACCATGTCCCATCTGCCACAAATCTTTTATTGAATGCTGTTATGCAATCTTTTCAGAATCTCTAAATATAAAGCTTGATTAACAGTTTGGCCTGTTTTAACAAACATTAAATGCAATACAAGTCAACATTTTCATCCCTTCAGGAAGTTGACGGACATCTTTTTTTGTTGTTGTTAAAGAGAAAACCTCTCATCCACTTGAGTTTTCCCAATAGTGCTGTCCTTGTAAGCTGTATTCAACATCACAATAATTTATGTAGCATTTTTCCTGAGCAGGAAAAAAAATTCACAGCTGTATGCTGTTCTCTTAAATTTGCCATCACAAAAAATGTGGTTTCAGTGAAACTTCTTTTATGAAAAAATCGACTGTGACCAAAGAGAACCTTTCCAGGCAACACCACTGGGAGCACTAAGTCAGAGTGAGTGGCTGGATTCTCAACTCACAGGAGAGATGTGCACTACGTAAGAAAGCACAGAACAACTCTTGTTTTTGGGGGGTACCCCCTTGTGTGTTTTAACTTACCAGTTGACGTCCTTTAATGTATCAGTTGACAGGTTGTTGTTTTTTTAATCATTTTATTAGGGGCTCATACAACTCTTATCACAATCCATACACACATCAATTATGTAAAGCACATTTGTACATTCATTGATTGCCCTCATCATTCTCAAAAGATTTCCTCTCC
>NW_022111368.1:33279217-33325709 GCF_000313985.2 Echinops telfairi
TTCCTATCTGTACCAGTGTACATTCTCTGGTCTAGCTGGATTTGTAAGGTAGAATTGGCATCATGGTAGTGGGGATGGGGGGTGCAATGGCAAGGAAGCATTTATGAAATAGAGGAAAATTGTGTTTCATTTTTGCTACAGTGCACCCTGACTGGCTTGTCTCCTCCCCTTGACCCTTCTGTAAGGGGATGTCCAATTGCATACAAATGGACTTTGGGACTCCAATCTGCACTCTTCCTCATTCACAATGATGTGATTTTTTTGTTCCTTGATGCCTGATACTTGATCCTTTTGACACCTCCTGATCACACAGGCTGGTATGCTTCTTCCATATGGGCTTTGCTGCTTCTCAGCTAGATAGCCGCTTGTTTACCTTCAAGTCATTAAGACCCCAGATGCTATATCTTTTGATGGCCGGGCACTATCAGCTTTCTTCACCACATTGGCTTATGCACCTGCTTTGTCTTCAGTAATTGTGTCAGGAAGGTGAGCATCATGGAATTCCAGTTTATTAGAAGAAAGTGTTCTTGCATTGAGGGAGTAAGTGGAGGCCCAATGTGTATCTGCTACCTTAACACTAAACCTATAAATATATGCACATAGATCTATTTCCCCATTCTCATATATAAATATATTTACATATGTACATGCCTGTATTTAGACCTCTATAAATGCCTTTTGCCCCCCAGTTCTTTCCTCTATTTCCTTTTATTTTCCTCTTGTCCAACTATCATGATCAGTTACATCACCCTTAATCAATCCCTACCAGGCCTCTTACACCTCCTTGCCACTGATTTTGGATCACTTGTTGCTCCCTGTCCCTGGGTTGGTTAACACCACTACCTTTCCCCCACCTCCTCCTCTCCAATGCCCCCCCTGAACCATCGGTCCCATTGATTTGTCCTCCAGATTATTTATCCAGCCTATCTCATCTAGATGGACCTGCAGAGATAATAATATGCACGAAAAACAAGACAGAAAAAAACAAAACAATGTCAACAACCATAAAATGACAAAAAAAGGAAAAGCCTGTAAATAGTTAAACGTGTATTTGTTGACCGTTAGGAGTGTTTTATGGTTGAGTCTGATGGGGTGCCATGCCCTGGCCCCAAAGTCTATTTTGGTATTCCCTGGAGACTTCCTTGCTCTGTTCCCTTTCCTGTCTGTTGCATGCCCTTAGTGTTTTGCCTTGGTGTGGTGGGGTCAGATCGGGTGCAATTCTCACACTGGGTCTCCAGTGTTGTTCCCTGTAGGGCTATGGTTCAATGAGGGATTTCGTGTCTCATAGTAGGGCCAGCTATATGATTTTCTCTATGGATTGGCTGTTCTGAGCAGGAATATCATCCTCAAGGTATGGTGGCCAGGATGTGCTCCACTCTCTCTTCCTCCCCCTTCATCTGCTCCCGAGTGCTCTGATCAGACATGTCCCTTTCCCTGAGCTGTAGCTTCAGTGCTGTCCTCTGAAGTAAATTCTTCTGGGTGGAGGGGTCGCTGTCCATGTATTGGGGATTGGGATCTACCACTAAGACCTCCCTGATGGTTCCCTGCTTCGTTACTAGCTATGTTCTGGAATGGGTTCTTCTTTTTGATTCTAATATTGTCAATCTTGTACTATGAACACTAACTTTTTAGGTACTGTCTAAAAATATTTCTTCTCCTATTCATTGACATTCGTTGACAAAGGACTGTATTCTTCCATTGAAGAAATCATTGTCTCAATTTCAGTGATAGGTCTCCACCCTGCGTGGTTCCATTTCAGAGACAATGCTCCCATGACTTTTCATTTAATCATGTAATGAGGAATCATCACACACCCACACCTGGAACTCATACTTGATTAAAATTATAGCTTACATTAGGCTCACTTTTCAATAACAGTTTGTGAAAAAATATATATAAGAAAAACAGTTTCATATTATTTGCAGTTTACATATTGCTTTAAAATATTCGTACTAGATTTTGATGCCCTGAGATTTACAACCCTATCATTATGCTTTTCTATGCATGTCTTGTGCATAATAGGTGCACAGTAAATGTTGATTTTTAAAAAAATAGAATTCACCAGGTCCCTAAGTATGCAATACATTTGTTTCAAAAGATAGATTCATATATTTGAATAACTACTCAACTTCTCTAGTCACACTTCTGACATCTTAAACTTAATTTGTCTAAAACTTAATTTTAATTTGCTAAACTCCTCTTGCAAAACATTTTCTCTCCATGTTGGTAAATGCTAAATTCAATCTTAAGTAGTTCAGGTAAAAAATAGTGAAGTCAATACTGGTGATATGTGTTCTTTGATGGATTGGATGCTGGAAATATTAATACAGAACACAGAAAAATTCATAATCATAGGGTTTATTAAGCAAGTTAACAAGTTGTGATTCCAGTGAGAAATACTCAGTGTAGAATTGTTTATCAGGACATATTACAAACTTCCTCCAAGTCTGTTAATAAATGTCCAAAGGGCATACCACTCTGTTATCAGTCTTAACCCTAAGGCATTCAGCTCCCTGAAGTAAGTGCCCAGAGGCACCCTAATCCAGTAGTCTCAACCTAATGGCACTAATCTCCACTTTTGTGGAACAGCAAGCCCAGCTTCTTGACTTAAGTGCTTAGGGAAACTCCATTGGCAAGCCAATCTCTTGCACAAATAAACTCCTCTTACTTCCTCCATTTGCTGGTAAGCCCATCACTCCATTCCATGTTCTAATTCCTGGTTCTGCTGCTGTTCCTCTGATGGTATAGTTGTTATCTGAAACCAGGAGCTTCACTGCTCTGGGATATCAGGTCCAGAAGATGTCTCTACTCCTGGGTCTAACCAGTAATACATACATGTATGTATATAATCTGATCATCCCATACAATTTTTATTACTACTCTTTAGTACACCCATCATTCTGCCTTTCCTGGGCCAGAGCAAGAGTCTTCAAACTGCAGGAATAGTCTCAGATCTGGTTCTCAGTTTATACAACTGTATTTCTACAACTATATTGTAAAAATGATCTAGCATAAATGACATTAACATATAAATTAAGAAATTCATTTCTGTGAAAAATTTGGAATCTGTAAAGAGCTTTCTTTGTTACTTACAAAGAATGAAAAATAATTCAGGCAAACTGCATAATAGCCATTTAAAAAAATCATTAGGGGACTGAGGTCACAGAGCAACTAAATAAAACAAAACCAAACCAAAGGCCTGTTCTAATGAAGCCAATTCAAGCTCATGAAGACTTTATATGTTCAGGAGTATTCTTTTCTTGGAGGGTTTCTTGGCTGGATCCTCCTCAAGGCAAATTGTCAGGCCATTTTTCTATGCAACAGTGGGAACATTCAAGTTGCCAACAGTTTGGTTAGTAGTAAAATGCATAGTGTTTGTTCCACACAGAAACTTTCACATAGCAGCTAAGTAGCCTGAAATTCAAGAATGGACATACTCGCGTGAATAAAACTCAAGTATTTCACCCAGGAGGAGGGCATAGGAAGAAAAATTAGTTACAATGAAAGTAAAAAAAGAATAAATAAGATAAATTATTAAAATTTTCTTAAAAAACAGAAACAAAATCTTGGAAGGTACACAGGAAATTTACTCTCAATATAAGAGTTTTTGGGGAGTGGGGTGAATATAAATCAGCAAAAGAGATCAGAGAGCATATTTCATATTTCAAGCAGATAAGTTAAATAGTCTTAGAAGAAAGGTAAAAATCCTGCCACTTTGTCTTGATATTTCTTTCAGACCAGTGAAATTCATGAAATCTGAATTTAACTAGAGGAGAAAAAACAATATCCATAAGTGAACACGTATAGCTGTTTTGTTGTTCAAAGAATAGATCTGCAACAAAAATAATATACAAGGGGGTCTCCCCCCAAACATGGAGGATATTTTTTTCAAAGCTATGCATTTAATTTTTTTTTTTACAAAACGACCTTATGTCTTTCAATGTACTCTCCATTACATTTAATACATTTGTCAAATCTGCGATCCCATTTTTGGAAACATTTCTCGAACTGTCTGTTTGGATGGCTGACAGCACCTCCCTCTTCTTTTCTTCCCCTTCTTGTCTTCAGATTGCTCTCCTTCCATGTGCCTCTGCATTTGAGGAAACAAAAATAAGTCTCATGGAGTGAAATCAGGCAAGTAACCTATGTGAGACAAGAGAGGCATGTGGGGTTTTTTTGCCCAAAACTGGTGCACTGAGATGGTTGCATGAGCAGGTGCATTGTTGTGGTGGCAAAACTAGTCTCCCATCCAGAACAAATCGGGTCTCTTTTGTCACACAATGTTAAACAATCTTTTCAGAACCTCTCCATGTAGACCTTGATTAACAGTCTGACCTGGTGGAGCAAAGTCCAAATGCACTAGAGTCAATATTTTCGTCCATTTGGGAAGTTGATGGACATCCACAATGAGGTTTGTCATTAATCAACATTCCTATTTTCTTATAAAAATAAAACCAGTTGTACATTTGATGTTTTTCCATAGTGCTATCCTTGTAAGCTGTGTTCAATATCACAACAGTCTCTGTGGCATTTTTCATGAGCAGGAAACAAAGTTCCACATGCTGGTTTCTTAAATTGGCCATCACAAAAAAATGAGGTTTGGAAAACCTGCTTAGGAAAAATAAATAAATAACTGTGGCCATAGAGAACCTTCCCAGGTGACACGACTGGGTGCACTAACTCAGAGCAAGTTTCAGGATGCTTGCCCAGTTCTGTTTCTTTCTTTTTTTTGGGGGGGGGGGTATCCCCTCGTATATGTATGAAATGGAATAAAACAATTCTAGACCTAATTCCATTATAGTCCTTATATTTTTCATGTATGATAATGAGCCTCTGCTGCACTCAAACCTACCATATATACATGACAGAATTTGTTGGCCCAAGAGAGAAAGGATAAGAATAATGACAAAATTCTATATCCAAAGCCTAGTAACAAAAAGCCTGTGTATGGCTGTGGTTGGGCCAGTATGATGGAGGACATTTCCTCCAATGTCTCAGCTAATTATTACAACATATAAAGAATATGAGTTTGCATATTTCGGTGCTTTTTATTTGTAGTACAATATTTTCCTTTGGCATATCTTAAGCTATTTTGGTGAATTCTGGACATAATATACAAAACAGTTTAAACTGAGGAAAATAGTGGGGGCATCTGGAACTTCTCTTACAACTTGAGTACTGCAGTTCCTGACTAGCACTGATCAGTAGTTCAGTGGGGTCTGTTGTAGTTGGATTGCTCTTGCTAAGACAAGCAAACGCAGAACACTCAGGACTAACAACTAAGTAATGGAAGAAGGATACGATCCTGAAAAGTGATGTTTTAAAAATATTCAGACAGAGAGGGGAGCATAAAAGCTGTAAATGGAGCTGCATAAAGTTAACCATCACATCAGATTTTACATTGAGCACAAAACATAGTGAAACAAATGTCAAAAGCACAGTACACAATATTAAACTAGAGTAACAATGAAAAAATCCCACTCAAATACTGATCAGTACTGATTGAGTACTACAGTACTAAAGTTCTGACAGAAGAAGAAATATAAAGTTCTAGATGTCACTAGATTTTCTCAGTTTATACTCTTTTGTATATGATGTCTAGAATCCAATAAAAATATTTAAGACACAGATGAAGAAAAATATTCTACTATTAAAAAAAACACCCAAAGATATGGACTCAAATGCTTCATATGCTATACTAACAAACTAAGATGTTGCAATTTTATGACTAATTCACTAAAGGATATAGTGAGAAAGTGAATAACATACAATGGCCATCAATTTGGTCACTGAAAACACTCAAGGATCAGAGTTTATGATCTGAGATCTTAATTATTTTGAAACAGACTACAAAAGGTTATCTATTTCCGTGAACCTGTCTTTCATAGACAGCGCTTCAACTATTCACACTTTTATTTTTGGCAGTAATCCAGCAAGTTTGGCAGAAGCATAGTTCTTCTCTTTATACATAAAGCATATGAAATAACTTGAAATTTGTTTCTTAATTCAGGGGAATACAAGCCACAGAAAATCATATTGTACACAATACCTCACATAATATAATTATTTAGATCTTTTCTTTTTGTTGCCTAACAGAGAAATTGCCAGAACATTTACTGAGTTTCCCTGTAAAGACTAAATGTCAAGCTATATAAAGAGAGGCTATGTAGTAAGTAAAGATACATTGCTTCCATTTTATGTGGTTTAACTCCAGGGAATATTCCATTCATCTGAAAACATTTTCTTGTCACAAATACATTTTAAAAAGTTGCTTGATATAAACCAGACTTAATGTTATGATCTTTTCTAATTATGCACCAAGTATAGCCAGGGATTCATGGATTTCTATTGTTTCAGAAAATTCTTCATTTACTTTAGGTAATGTCCCCCATTATTAGAGTTATAAAATCTTGGAATCTATAGATCCTAGAAAGTAGATAATTTTCCAATAATGAAATGAAATTTTTCTTTGACACATTTTAATATCTGGTACTTAATTTTTATATTAAACTTCAAGAAATTATATAAGAGAATAGTTGGTTTCTTGTAGAAAATGTTTAAAACATTATGCTGCTATGAAAGAAAATTACTTTTAGAAAAAGAAAAAGAAAAAGAAAAAATTACACAGCGGATTCCATGTGTATATTTTGCCTCTTCATATCTTAACTAATGACTAGATTCAAAGGGATATTTTCCCATGTCGGCAAACACACTCTCTTCCTTAGTCTCTGTCTCCTCTATTTCTCATATCCTTTATCATAAATAATAATAAAATAATTCAATAAAATTAGCAGATAAGTGGATGACAGGAGACGTTGGATGGTGTAAATGGTGGCAAAATAATAATACTTTATAAATTATCAAGGGTTCATGAGGGAGGGGGGAGCCGGGAAGGAGGGGGAAAATGAGGAGCTGATACCAAGGGCTCAAGTAGAAAGCAAATGTTTTGAGAATGATGAGGGAAAATAATGTACAAAAGTGCTTGACACAATGGATGGATGTGTGGATTGTGATGACTTGTACAAGCCCCCAATAAAATGATTTAATTATTTTAAAAAGCTGTAGTTCCCTTGCAGTTAATAACTTTTATGTTCACCAAATCAGTGAGAATGTCTTTGGTCTGGTTCTATGTAGCTTTTCAGTAACATCCAAATCTACCACTCCTTTCCAGTATCTGACAATCTTCCTTTTCCTTGTAGAGAAAAAAAAATTAAGAAATATGTATAGCTAGTTCAGTTGTTGTCCTTTATTGCTTCTTTCTTTCATCAAGTATGCTAAAGTTTTTATGTAATTTTATGCTCAAATTTGCGAATCCAGTTAACAAGTTGTTTTTTTGTTCTTTCTCCCTGTTTTGAACTTGAGTTTTCTACTTTAATCGAATTTGAGCATCTTAGACTTCACTAACTCAATAACATAGAACTTCATTGGACTCATGCAAAATTTATACAGGGATCAAGAAGTAGTTGGACCACCATAACAAGGCAGCAGTGCTGCATGGTTTAAAATCAGGAAGGATGTGCATCAGGGTTATATCCTCTCACCATACTTAGTTAATCTTTATGCAGAACAAATCATCAGAGAAGCTGCATTAGATGAAGAATGGAACATCAAGATTGAAGGGAAGCATTTGAACAATCTGCAGCATGCAGATGGCGCAGTCTTGCTTGTTGAATGGGAGGAGGAATTGAAGCGCTTGCCGATGAAGAGCAAGGATTGTAACCGTGAGAATGGACTTTAATTCAATCCACAGTAACCAAGACCCAAATCCTCACAATGGAAACACACATATGGAAAACAGGTTGAAGTTGTCAAGGATTTTGTATTGCTTGGATTTATAATCAGTACTCATGGGAGCAGCATTCAAGAGCCAAGAGGCACATTGCATTAGGTAAATATGTTCCACAGACACTTTTAGGGTATTGAAAAGCAAAGATGTTACTCTGTGGATGTAGGCATGCCTGACTCAAGCTATGGTATTTTGGATTTCCTCATACTCATGCAACAGTTGTATGTTAAATTAGGAAGTCTGAAAAAGAATCATTGCATTTGACTGTGGTGTTGGAGGAGAAGATTGTCAGCGCCATAGACTGCTAAAAGGACAAACCTACCTGTCTTGGAAAAAATAGAGCCGGCGCGCTCCTTAAAGGCCAGAATTGTAAGACTGTCTTACATACTTTAAACATGTTATCAGGAGACACTAGTTCCTGGAGAAGGATATCATGCTTGGTAAAGTGGAGGGACAGAAAAAAAACAAAGAGGAAGATCCAGAACAAAATGGATATTCACAGTGGGTTTAAGGTGTTCTCAGGCATAGGACCAATTGTGAGGGTAATGCAGGACTAGGCAGTGTTCTGATGTGTTGTGCATAGAGTCATCCAACTGAATGGCACCTTACAACAACGGCAGCATGATGCCTCTTACCACAACAATAGCATGGGCCCTTGTGTTAAATAAATAGTGTAACTTATGCTTCCAAGTTTCCTTCCACTTTACCCCATTTTTTGGTACCTAGAATTCTCTTTAAAGTAATAAATAACTAATAAAGTCTAAAAATAACAATACCTCATATAAACATTATGTGCTTATTCAGTGTGTTAGTCTGGGTACACTAGGAAAACAAATCTAGGGAGACTCATATGTGTATAAGAAAGTGTTTTATGTACAAGAGCAATTGGATATTGAGAAAACATCCCAGTCCAGTCCAGATCAAGTTCATAAGTCCGTTATTAGTGCATATGTCCAATATTAATCTATAAATTCCTCTTCTGACTCATGCAATACATGAAATGATGCCAAATGCAGGAAGATCACAGGCCAGTAGATGGAAAGTCTTGTGGACCCAGTGGCAATGGAAGCATCTCAGCTCTGGCATAGTTCTCTATGTGGCTCCTTCATTGCTTCTGGGCTCTAGCGTAATTCCATGTGTCTTCTTAACAGAAACGACTCACAGGGAGTGTCTGTGTGTCCCACCTTCAGCACATTATGAAAACATAAGAAGCCCTGCTGATCCTGTTGAATAAGGAGTTAGACTGCTAACTATAGGGTCAGTGGTTCCAATCTGCCAAGTGCTTTTTGGTAGAAGTTGAAACTAACTGCTCCTATAAAGATTTATGTATGGAAACTATACAGCGTCACTATGAGTTGAAATCAACTCGATGACAGTGGGTTTCTAGCAAAAGTATCTATGTTTCTATCTATCTACCTATCTATCCAGATAGTTGTATCTATCCACTATATATCTACACATATAGATATGTGTAGTTGAATGTCCAAATATGGACTGTGAAAGAAAATTTTATAAGATTTGGATGTTGTTCAGCTATCATATAGAAAAGTCCCTGTACAATCTATACTATTCTGTTAAAATTTTATGGGAAGTTGTCAGAAAACCACACGAGTGTATGCTTTGTGTGTGTGTGTGTACAGATAGAGTATAAATAAAATAAAATATATGTATTTTGAAAAGTTTATGGAAATTTTTCATTATGTTTTAATTGTCTTTACATGACCTTATTGAAGTGTCTTCATCTAGACTCATAATGTCCAATGTCAGACTTCATATACGTCTATAATCTGATTAGATTACAATTGAGTTAAGAAACCCCAATTAGAGAACAGAGCAGCAAATGTGACAGCTTTTTGCACAAGAAATATCATTGTCATGCCTCTTGCTTATAAAGTAATTGCACATCCAGATATTTAATGGCAATATACATATATAACATACATATTTTGAGAGTCATAATAAATACCTATATATTTACTTATATATCAATGCACTGTATTTTATGTCCAATAAGCTAACTGGACAATATTTTATGCTTCTGATCACAGGTAATAATAGTATCTGTCTTATGTATTATATATCTAAGTGATGTAACATTATTTGTTTAATTTTCTTTGAAAAACATTACTGTGAAGGTTTTATATATATATATTTCTGTAAACCTATTTCTTAAAGAAGAAATAGTTAAAACTTATTTTTTCTAAATATATTTCTATTCTTTATTTTTAAATTAAATATTTTTATGATACTACATTTAATTGTAAGGTTTTGTCAGCGCTGTTTGTTTCCTTTTTTAATCCCTGGTTTTTGTTTTTTACAGTGTACAAGTAAAAGACCATTTTGAGATTAGTGATTATTTCTAATATTTTATTACCTAATCCCTTTCCTCTTATTTTGGATTTCTTATTGTATTCATATAGGATCTCCTGTCTGGTAATATACTTGTGAAGGGGTGGAGTGTATCCTGCCAATCAGGTTACTGCTTGATGACCTCATTTGGAGGCGCTAAGGAGATAAAAAGCTTGCTGGAGGCAGGACACAGACTCTCTGCTTGGTATTCCTGATGACAAGACACATGGAACTACGCTAGAGCACCGGAGCTGGAGGAGACACGTGGTGATGGCTATACCACCACTGGATCCATAGACTTTCCACTTACTGGCCTGTGATCTTCCTGCATTAGGCATTACATGTGCTGTGTGAGTCAGAAGAAGAATTTACAGATTGGTATCGGACATATGTGCTAATACCAAACTTTTGGACTTGATCTGGACTGGGCTGGCATGTTTTCTAATGTACAATTACTCTTTGATATAAAGTTATCTCTTACACACATGTGAGTGTCCATGAAAGGTTTCCCTAGTCAACCCAGACTAACACTGTTCTCTAGTTTGTAATCCTTATGGAAGCAAATTGCCATATTTTTCTCTGCTGAGGGACAGGTGGATTCAATTTCCCAATTTTTGGTTAATAGTTATTCATTTAAGTAAAGTGCCATTAGGTGTTATGAATTTCTAACACTTAAAATGTGCTTAATGAATTCTGTAAGAGAGTGTGTTGGATTGTATATGCCAGTTATGCTATTTCCTTGTTTAATTATTAATTTTATTTTGAAGTTCAGTCAGTATCTTCATCAAAGTATAACTATACTACACTTTGTTTTCCAAGATTTAAATCAGGAGTCAAAAGATAAGATTTAATAATGGGAAAAAAAGGAATAAACATTGATATCAGTAAAGATATCATATATCCTGTGGTTAGAGCAAAGTATAGAATATTAGAGGTAGTAAAAGAACATAGAACATTTACTTTTTTATAATTTAAACTCAGTCAACATATGAATGAAAGTAAGAAAATATAGATATTATTTAAATCTATAGATTTCACTAAATCACTATTTAATAATTTATTTTTAATTATCAGAAAGAAATCATCAAAACTAAATCATTATAGATTATGGAACACAGTTGACAGCAAGATGGAAGACACACAGCTCCCCTGAAAAATTCATGCAAAGAGAATAAAGTATTTCTCCCACACAACTACATATTAATATAATTAATTAAAAGAAAATAGAATATTCTATGCACATCCCCTCATTGAAAATATACTATATACTTTTAAAGTACATTAAGTAAGAAGAGTTGAATTTAGCTAAATGGATAAACATAGTAAAGAAAACACTTTGAAAAATATTTTATTAGCTTACACACATAACAACAATCCTTAGGCTTGATATCCTCACCAACATGCCATATCATCAATCTTATGTATTTTAACCATTTGCGTAGGTTCTAATTTAATTTTGCGGATCCCTGGTGGTATTGTCCATGAGTTTGCCTCTGTGGCAGAATGATGAAGCTAACAGCTCCCATAAGGTTTTGTTGTTGTTAAGTGCCATTCAGGCAGTTATGACCCACAGCGATCCTATGTACAACACACAAAACGCTGTATAGTCCTACACAGCCTTAGAATTGTTCATGTACCCGAGTCTGTTACTGCAGCTGCTGTGTCAATGCATCTCCTTGAGAGCCTTCCTGGTTTGTTTGTTTTTGCGACCCCTCCTCTTTACCAAGCATGATGTCTTCCAGGGACTGATCTCAACTGACAATATGCCCAAAGTATGTAAGGCGAAGTCTTGTCATGTTTGCCTCTAAGGAGCACTCTGGCTGTACTGCTTCCAACACAAATCAGTTTTGAATTTTATCACTTCTTGGTACTTTCAGCATTCTTCTCCAGCACCACTGTTCGCATGCATCAATTCTTTCGGATCTTCTTTATTCAATGGCCAAATGTCCAACTTTCATGTGCATACGAGGCAATTGAAAGTACCACGGCTTTTGACAAGTGCACCTTAGTGCTCAAAGTAATGTCTTTGTCTTTCAATACTATAGAGAGGAATTTTGCAGCATAGTTACCTAATGCAACTTATCTTTTGATCTTCTGGTTACTGATTCCATGAACGTTGATTGTGCATAAAATCCTTGACAACTTTAACCTTTTTTCCACTTATCACGATGTTACCTATTCATTCAATTGTGAGGATTTTGGTCTCCTTTACATTAAGTTAGAAGCAATGCTCCAGGCTACAATCTTGATCTTCATCAGCAAGAGCTGCAGTTCATCTTCACTTTCAGCAAGCCAGGTTGTATCATCGGAATTTTGCAGGTTGTTAATAAGCCTTCCTCCAAACCTGATACCACATCTTCAAATTAACCAGGTTCTCTGATTATTAGCTCAGTATATAGATTGAATAAGTATGGTAAAATGATACAACCCTGAAGCACAGCGTTCCTCATTTTAAACAATACGATATTCCCCTGTTCTGCTCACACAACTGCCTCTTTATATGTAAAAGTTCCACATGAGCATAGTGAAGAGTTCTGGAATCCCCGTTCTCCTAAAGGTTATCCATAGTTTATTACAATCCACAAAGTCTAATACCTTTGCCTAGTCAATAAAACACAAGCAAACATCTTTCCGATATTCTATGATTTGAGTCAAATTCCATCTCACATAGGAATGACATCCCTTGTTTCATGTCCTTTTTTGAATCTGGACTGAACTTCTGACAATCCCTGTCAATGTACTGCTGCAATCATTGTTGGATGATCATCAGCAAAATTTTACTTACATGAGATATCAGTGATACTGTTCTAGAGTTTGAGCATTCGGTTGGGGCACTTTTGCTTGGAATGGGCATAAAGATGGCTTTTTTTTTTCAGTCAGCTGGCCAAATAGCCGTCTTCCAAATTTCCTGGTATAGATAAATGAGTGCTTCCAGTTCTTCAGCAGCTTTTTGAAATATTTCTATTGTTATTCCATCAATCCTGGGGGCTTGTTTTTGGCTAACACATTCAGTGCATTTTGAACTTCTTCTTTCAGCACCATTGCTCCCCACGCTGCCTCCTGAAATAGTAGACGGTTGACTGGTTCTTTGTAGTACAGGACTCTGTATTCATCCATCTTCTGTTGGTACTTCCTGCATCGCTTAATATTTGACCCAGGCTTGCATTTTTTCTTGATTTATTTCATTTTTTGACATGTTGAGTGTGTTCTTCCATTTTGGTTTTCTAATTCTAGGTCTTTACACAATTTATAAAAAATATCTGGCCTGTTTTCCCAAGCTGCCTTTTGAAATGCTCTATTCAGCTCTCGGATGTTCTCTTCTTCCTTCTGCTGTAGCTACTGTACAAGTAAAGGGAAGCTTTAGTCTCTTCTGACATCTATTTTGATCCTTTCTTTTAATCCTTTTAATGATCTTTTGCTTTTTTCCTGAATCAGTTTCTTATTGGCCACCTACAGCTCATCAGGTCTCCTGTCATTAGTGTTTGCTGCAGCAAATCTGTTCTTAGATGTTCTTGAAATTCAGGTAGGATAGACTCAAGGTCGTATTTTGGCTCTAGCTGACTTGTTTTAATTGTCTTCATATTTACCCTAAACTTAATTATGACAAACTGAGTTTTAGCTGCTGATATCAAATATCCCCATCGTGTGTTCCCCACAGACATAGCTAATTTGACTTTTATACATAATCTCTGGGGAAGTCCATGTGGATACTGAGTGGCTTTTGCATTGTTGGAAAAAATGTTTGCTATGAACTAATCTTTAGTTTGGTGTAATTCTATCATGTGATCTCAAGCTTCATTTTCCAATTATTATCCCTTCCTCTTTGTTTACAACTTTTGCATTCCAATAGCTAATAATTACCAATGCATCTTTACTGCATGTTTGATCAATTTCTAACTAAAGTCCTTGGTAGAACATTTCAATATCTTCATCACTAGCATTTGAAATTAGTGTGTAAATTTGAATGATCATTGTTTTGTTTGGATTTCATTGAAAGTGGATGGATATAATCCTATCACAAATAGCATTGTACTTCATGATGGATTTTGCAATGTCCTCTTTGACAATGAATGTCACACCATTCATTTTGATAGTATTATTGATGACATATTAAATCATATGACTTTCTGACCCAAAATGGTCAATACAATCCATTTCAGGTCATTAATGCTTGGTATATCAATCTTTACGGGTTCCATTTCATTTTGATGACTTACAATTTTCCTTTATAATTTTTAAAATCATTTTTGGAGGCTCATACAACTCATCACAATCTACACATACATCCATTGTGTCAAGCACATTTGTACATTTGTTGCCATCATCATTCTTAACACATTTTCTTTCTACTTGAGCCCTTGGCATCAGCTCCGCATTTTCCCCCTCCCTCCCATTTTTTAATTTTATAACCTCAGAAACCCAGCTTAGTTGAATCAGACTCAACTCAATGCCAATAGGTAATTCCGTTTTATTAGTCTTTGCTATAGGCATTCTAACAGAGACCTGGTGGCTATGTAGTTAAGAAGTGAGGTGCCAATCAAAAGGTAACTGTTTGAACGACCAGCCACTCTGTGAGAAAAAGATGTGAGGCGATGTTTCTGTGAAAATATACATCCCTACAAATCTTATAATGCAGTTCTACTCTCTTCTGTAAGATTGATATAGGTCAGAAGCAAGTCATGGCAGTGGATTTGGTAAAATAATCATCTGCGGCAGATTTAGACTTTTCATAATTTGGGATAATCATACGGCTTTAAGGGACTTGTATGTAAAAAACAAAACACATACCAATGTCAGGGCAACTAAAAACAAAAACAAACTAAAAACGTCCAAACTCACTGTCGAGGAATGGATTCCAACTCATCACGACAATGTAAGAAAAAGTAGAATTTCTCCTTTGGGTTTCAAAGGCAGTACATTTTTCTGGGAGCTGATCTCCCCGTCTTTCTCCTTTGGAGAAACTGCTGACCTTGCAGATAGCAGCACGACATATAACCTTGGTTACCGCCAAGGTTCCTTAGGACAGGGCATAGAAAAGTATTTAGCATTTGGATACATAAGTCCACATGTCATTCTAATTCATAGTATTTAAGTACACACTCATGACATGTTAGACACTGGTAGTGTTTACTATTCAACAATTAAATAACTAAAATTATTTTCAAAATTAATATATCAGAAGGTTAAAAACAAAAAATAATAATGTTTGTCATTAAAACGTTAAAATATTATGAGCATTTAAAAATATGTATTTTTATTTGCGTGTTCTGAAATCATCAGAGTGGTTATTAACTTATTTTATTTTTTGAATAAAAAATACACACATTGAAAGCCAAAGTCTCTGAATGAAAAGAAAATAGAAATAGAAGGATATTGCCTTCCCCTGCATTAAACATTATATGCACTGTGGCAGAATTTGCCATCCAATTATGCATAGAAACCTACTGTATAAAGCACCCATAGCACATCTCAGTCTATAGACTTCACTTGAACCAATTTGTCATGCTCTAATTCTGCCATTGTCAAGCCAATGTAGCCAACTATAGCTGTTTTGCAAATTATTTCCATTTGAGTAACAGTTCAAAATGCAAAAGGAAGCAAAACTAAAGAGCAGCAAGCAAACTTTAGCAAATTTTTAAATTAAAGAATATTCAGAAGGTGATCCACATTCTTGGTCTTGTTAGAACCGTGGTGCTGGAAGAAAAGAGAGAAAAATTGTGGAAAATTCCAATCACTCTCTAACTTGGAAAGTTCAGAACTAGGAGATTGGAAGGGCTTGGGATACACATGTAACTTACTGACATTGGGGCCAATGTTCTTTCAAGAAGAGTTATAGCATTATGAGACATCACCTAAGTCTACATGGGAGAAGCGTGCCAGCCTGTGTGATCCAAGGATTATGAATAAGTAAATCCAAATTCAGAACAATATGAGTGTAAATTGTGAACTCCTGCTTTGCAAAAGGATATGGATCATATTGAAAGCCCAAAATCCATTTGCAGGATCCACATATAGACTCAGTCTCCAGCACATCCTCTGAATATAGTCGAGGGATGTGGATAGACACGTTATCAGATAGAGTAGGAAGCAGTATATAGTTGATTATGGCAGATATAGTTAGGTTAAAATGTAAAATCTTATCATTTGATCTCCCTTTCGACCCATTTTAAAGTTTCTTTAGTTTTTTTCTTTAAGTGAGGTGAAATGCACATGAATCAGCCTCTGGTGAACACAGGAATGCAAATAGACCACGGATGTGACCAGCCTTGCTATTACGCAGCATGCAACGAGAAGTGGCTTATTAAAGTTAGGTTAAAAATTTGCACCTTATTATTTGATCTCCCTTTTGACCCATTTTAAAATTGTTCTAGTTTTTAATGATTTTCTGCTTCATTTTTTATTCTTTTTTCTGTTTCACTTTGTTATGTTTATTTGTTTGCATGATTTTCCATATATGAAATCCAGAACTGATAAGTCTATAGATATAGTAATTGGATTAATGTTTCCTTCATAGTGTGGCAGGGGAAAATGTAGAGTTAATAACAATGAGTACAAGAAAGAAGTAAATATTCTAGAATTGATTGTGGTGATGATTTTACAACTTATTTAATATGACTGAAATATTGAATTGTATGACTCAATATATGTATGTGAACTATATGCCAATAAAAAGGTTAAAGTTGTAGCACTCTGAGACTACTATGACAGGCAGTGATATGAACATGTATGTCAATTTTTTTGCATTTTCAATGAACAAATTATTAATACAAGGATGTGTTCCTTATTGTGTGTGTGTGTGTGTGTGTGAATGCCTGAGGTAGAGGAAGGTGTATTGCTAAAGTAGTGTAGAACAAAAAGCTAGTTATTAATAAGGAAATAAATAATACTAAACAAAAACATAATATAAAACAGTATCAGTGTCCCAGTGGCATAGTGGTTATGCATTGAGCTGCTAAGTGCATGGTCAGCAGTTCCAATTCACCAGTCCCTCCGAAGGAGAGAGATGAAGTTTTCTACTTCTGTAAAGAATCACAGTCTCAGAACTCACATCGGCAGTGAGTCTGAACTCATTGCTATGAGTTTGAATTGATTACATGGCGATGACAGTGAGTTGAAGGAAGTGCAGTGTCTTGTCTGAACGAGAAAGATTATTGATCAATTGCCAACAAAGGGAAAAAAACTTAAGACCTTTTTTTCGAAATATAGAGATTGGAATTCTAACTACAAATATTTATAATTAACTAGAAGTTATCATTTGAATAATAGAAGTGGATAAACCATAGCAATAAAAGTTGATTAAAACAAAACAAAACAAAAAAGTATGTAGATAAGAAAAAGAAATAAACTAAGAGAACAATTATAAACATAAAGCACAAAGAAAGTTCCAGGAACAAACTGCCCCAAAACAGTGGTTACAATAATTTTGAAGAGTTAATCTCAATTAATAAAAGTGCATGATTTTCAGTTTATATGTAAAGATACATCTACAAAATACTTGTGAAACACATCTAGAATTCTATAAAATTATTACTTATATATTATGACAATACAAGAAAAATAATGAGACATGCACTATGAAAAGAAAATATATAATGAAAAAGCATTTGTTATAATAAGAAAATATTTTTAATAGAAAACGCAAATTCTTAAAAAGCAAAAATCTTATAGTTACCAGGACTGGTCAAGGCTATCACCCTGAAATGCTCTTTAAACTTCAAACTGCAATTAATAGTTGAAGTCAGCGTCTAGGTAACTAACAAATTCATCAATGAAATAAAAATATATAATTCTTTATGCTTCTTAAATCTTCTCTAACGCCCCTGGTGTTCAGCTGAACCTTGGACTGCTAAATCCAAATGTCCATAGTTCAAACCTACCAAAAGAGAGGGGGGAGAAATATTGAGGCTATCTGCTCCTATCGATATTTACAGCTTCTGAACTCTATGAAGTGTCGCTAGGAGTCAGAATTGGTGCAATGGCAAGGAGTTTGGTTTTTAACGAGTTTTAGGAGAACAGACTATCTAAAAGTACTTGAACACAAAGATGACATGTAAGGGTGTGTGTGTGTGAAAAACTAAAGTACTGGCAATGGTGTGATTTGAATGGAATACAAAAGAATGATGACACTTTTGTAAAAACGGTAATCTACTGAACTGTTTTTTGTAGAACTTTTAAAATGCAAGCCCAATTATTAAGTAAATGCTCACATTAAGCACAATAAAATGTTATTTAACATAGAACAGGTGAAACGTAAAGACTGAGGCATATAAAAATGGAACTTTAAACGTCAGAAACAGAGTGTTAGAGATAAAAAAGTGTGTGTGTGTGGGGGGGGGCCCTCTGGGAAGATGGCATTGATGTCGAATCACCCACGTAGAGTGCCCTTTGTGTGACCAGGAGATCAATAGGTAAGGAGACCAGCTCTGGGTAATCTGACATGAAATGTAGACTCTCAGCATTGCAGGTCTGTTTGTTTTTTTCAGTCCACTCTGTCTGATTTTTTGCCCACAGAGAGCTCAGCAGAGCTGCTTGTAGCATTTATTTCTCACTACTCCCGCCGGCTGTCTTTCTTCTCTCCTATTGTAGCAGGGTCAGTAGGGTGGTGACTGCCAGCTTCCTCCTTTCCCGGCTAGTTCTGCAACCTGCCAGTACAGTGAAATATCCCATGACTGACTGACCACCCCACCCCCACTCCCGCCAATCGCAGTCCACAGCCCCATGCCTTTTCTGACCTCTGGTTGCCTTGGATGCTAGAGCTCTCAGTGGTCCACTGAACAGAGCTTCCATTGCTGTAATCCCTTACTGGAGTCCCGTTCCCTCCCCTTCTTCCAAGGGCTCAACATTGCAAATAGATACCCATAGATAACTCGAAAGGGGTCTGGCCCCAGTAACACATGAACACAACTTGAATTAGCAAAGGTTCCAAGAGTTTATTAGATTTGTTCCTATTTTCTTTGGAGAAAAAACACCACAAAACTGTTTCCTGCCCATGGAAGCACAACCCTATCTAGGCAACTGTCAGACACTGAGACTCACTGTCCTTAGCAGGACAGTCCACTAATTGGAACTCCCTCCCCCCCCTTGGACCACTACTCCAATAGCCTATTGGACCCTAGGACCCCACACAAGACTCAGATAGTACCAAGTTGTGCAGAAATCCACAACAAAAGGCCCTTCTGTTATAAATACACTAACAGAAAGATTGCATTCTCCATATATACAGGGTTGATAAGTGACTTGGGTAGATTTAATATACCCCACACCTACGCCAAACACCATTACCTCAAGACCATGATTCCTCCACCTCAGTAATGCACACTTTCTTATAAACTACCAAGTAACATCACATCTCTTTTAACCCTCTACTCCAACTCATCAAAAATTACTATACTTTGCAGGAAGGATTCCTATGGCTAATGCCACCACTAAAACCTACTTTTCAGAAACTATATCTTATTCCTCCTAACCATCCTAACATCACTTTCTACTCATATACAAACAATACAATTTCCACCATCTATCTGCTCCTCCTCTAAACTAAAGAGCCAACACCGCCCCTACACAACCCAGAAGCCTGCACATCACCTACAACTCAACCACTATGCAACCCAAACAGCAGTCCTCAGCTGCTAGTGCGCGCGCACACACACACACACACACACACACATCAGCAGAAACAGAACCCAACAACTGCAGATCACGCAAGCCCAGTGGAATACATAGAAGAAGACCTTGAATTGCCAGATTTGGAATAGAAGAAAATGATGCTTAGAGCTTTGCAAGAGATCAGGGGAACAATCCTGAAAACAGATTAAAAAAAAAAATCAAGTTACTAGAAACTTCACTCCCAAAGGGAACACAGGAGCTAAGGAATGATGTGGCAGAAATTAAAAATAAAGTACAAGATCTGACCAATAGAATAGAAGAAATGGAAAACCAATTCAGCAAAATCAAAGACAACCAAGCAGGATGCAACAACAACAAAAGAATCTGAAGAAAGCCTGAGGGTTATGTGGGTTCCATGAGACAGCATCATATTTGAAGTACTGAGGTTCTGGAGCAGGAAGAAGCAAATGCAACTCAAAATATATCCAGCAAAGTTTTCCATCATATTTGAAGGAGAAATAAAAGTCTTCTCAAATAAGGAAATATTTAGAGAATTCATAAAAACAAAACAAACAATACAAAAGACACTTTACAGTTCTCTATGGGTGTGAAACCAACACTTGCAGCCCTCAAACATGAGCAAACCACAGGGCATAGCACCACCCAGAACCCAGCACACTGAAAAAAGAACCCAAACATCACAGATCTAGTAGAGAAACGAGGACAAGAATAAAATACACACACACACACACACACACAACAGTATAAAAGGGGAAGAAAGGAAAATATCAAGCACAACTAATATGAGGTGACAGTGGCTAATCTACAGTTAGATTGAATTACACTGAGTATCAATGGAATAAATTCACCAATCAAAAGGCAAAGAGTATCAGACTAGATTGTACAATATGTTCCATCAATGTGAAGCCTTCAAGACACATCAGAAAAATCACAGACAAAAATATGCTGAGTCATCAGATGGCAAAATATTTACCAATCAAATGGCAATAGTTAAAAGCAGGGGTGGAAATATTAATCTCTGAAAAAATAGACCTTAAGTTACACAATATAAGAAGAGACAAAATGGACATTACAGAATGCTCAAGGGATAAAGAGACCAAGAACTCAGAATCATAATAAACATATAAGCACCAAACAAAAGACCCTCAAATTCATCAAACAAATCTTCAAAGAAATGAAAAGAGAAATCACCATCTCAACAATTAGAGTAGGTGCTTTAAAATCAACACTCTCATAGAAAGTTAGATCAACAGGTAAGAAATTCAATAAAGAAATTGAAAAGCTGAATAACACAGTTGAACAACTCAATCTTCTAGATATTTACAGAGCTCTCTAATGAACAGCAAAATTATACACATTCTTCTCAAAAATCCATGGCTCATATTCTAAAATAGATCACATGATAGGTCATAAAGCAAACTTGAGAAAATTTAAATACATAAAGATCATACAAACCATCTTCTCTGATGACAGTGCCATAAACCTGGAAAACAACTATAGAAAAAATAAAAAAATAAATACACAAAGTTGGAGACTCAACAACACACTACTCAAAAAAGACTAGTAATAACCCAAATAGGAGATGAAATTAGAAAGTTCCTAGAAACTAATGAGAACGATAGTGCAATGTATTAAAACCTATTGGGAGCAGCAAAAGCAGCTATGAGAGGTCATTTTATCGCAATAATGCACATATGAAACACAAGGAGGGAATCATTTTTATTTCCTTAACAGAGCACCTCCAACAATTATAACAGAATCAACAGTATAAACCTTCCAACAGCAAAAGAAATCATAAAAATCACAACAGAAATAAATGAATTGGAAAACAGAAAAACAATGAAAAATTCAACAAAGCAAAGAGTTGTTTCTATGACTAGAAAAGTAAATGAAGGAAAAGAAAGAGCAGGCAACAATTAGGGTTGAAAGAGGGAAGCCACAACAGACCCTGATGAAATAAAAAAGATCAATTATGCAGTATTACAACAGATTATATTCCAACAAATTCAATAATCTGGATGACAGACAAATTCCTAGAAAATCACTTTCTCCCCAAATTAAAGCATATGGACATTCAGATGTTGAACAGACCACAGCAGAAGAAGAAATAGATAAGGTAATCAAGAAACTCACAACCAAAAAAGGCTTTGTCTGGATGACTTCACAGGAGAATTCTTCCAAACCTTCAAATATGAGCTGATACCAATCCTACAGAAACTCTTCCAGAGCATAGAAAGGGATAGCAAACTCCCAAGCTAATTCTATAAAGCCAGCATAACCCTGATACCCAAACCGGGCAAAGACCCCACAAGGATAGGGAACAACAGACTGATATCTTTCATGGACATAGACACAAAAGTTCTTAACAAAATCTTGGCCAATAGAATACAACAACATATCAAAAAATAATACATCATGACCAAGTGGGATTTATACCAGGGATGCAGAGATAGTTCAACATCTGGAAAACAATTAATGTAAACCATAACATCAACAATAAAAATGATAAGAACCATATGATCATATCAGTTCATGTAGAAAAATCATTTGATAATATCGAACACCCATTCCTAAAAAAAGCTCTCAAGAAGATAGGAATAGAAGTGAAAACCTCGATACAACTAAGGCCATGTATGAAAATCCAATAGACACTTTTATACTCAATGGAGAAATGGTGGAAACAGTTCCACCGAATAAGGGAACTTGACAAGGATGTCCCTTACCCCCAATTATATTCAAAATTGTGCTGAAAGTCCTGGCCAGTACCATCAGACAATGGCAAGAATCAAAGGTGTACAATTGGGCAAAGAAAAAGTGAAAATTTCACTCTTTGTGGACAATAGGATTTACTATATAGAGAATCCTCAGGTGTCCAAGCAGGACTTCTGGAAACAAAAGAGGAGATTAATAGAGTAGCAGCATATAAGATTAACAAGCAGAAATAAATTGGATTCCTATATACCAGTGATATGAACACAGAAAAAGATATCAAGGAATTGATACCATTCACAATAGCCACACAGCAGCTGAAATAGCTCAGAGTAAACCTAGCCAAAAAAGCAGATCTGTATGAAGAAACATCAGAACACCACAACAAGAAATTGAAAGGATTTACATAAATGGAAGAATATCCTGTGTTCATCACAAGATTCAATGTTGTAAAATGTCAATAATAACTAAAGCAATCTACAAATTCAAGGCAAGCCTGATACAAATTGCAGCACAATTCTTCCAAGAAATGGAAAAACTGATTACCAACTTCATATGAAAGGGAAGAAGCACAGGACAGGCAAAGAGCTCCTCAGAAAGAAGAGCAAGTAGGTGGTCTTGCACTACCTGACCTCAAACCAACTCTACAGCCACAGTCGTCAAAACAGCCTGAGACTGGTATAATGGCTTATCCTGATTGTTGACAAAGGCCCCGAGAAGAATTAAATGGGAAGCAGATGACGTTTTCAATAACTGGTGCGGGGAAAGCCTGGATACCCACGTGTATAAGAATGAAACAAGTTCCCTATGTCACACCAGGCACAAAAACAAATGAAGGTGGACCTAAGACCTAAATGTAAAACCCAAAGTGATCAGGATCCTCAACGAGAAAGTGGAGAGAAGCCCAAATGCCCCAGTGCAGGGAATGCACATGCTCTCAGGGATGACAAAGTCAACACACTCGGTGGAAGACAAAATTGACGAGGGGGACCTATTAGAAATCACACTTGTGCACATCATAAGACATCATTAAAAGAGTAAAAAGGGAGACCACAGACTCAGAAAAGATACTTAGTAATGACAGAACAGGAAAAGGCGACTAAGGTATTTTAAAAGCCTATAACAAGAAAAATATTAATAATCTTCTGGGAAGATGGGCCAAGGACTTAACAGACCATTTGCGAGGATAACATTTGACTAGCTAATAAACACATGAGGAAATGGTATTGTTCAATAGCCATATGGGAAACAAAAGTAAAATCAACCATATGATACCACCTAACACCCATAACTGTAACCTAATTTAAAAGAAACCAAGAACAGAAAATCCTGGAGATTGGAAATCTTAACCATTGTTGCTGGGCTTGTAAATATGTACAGTCATTGTGGAAGACAATATGGTGATTCCTAAAAGAGATGGCAATTGAAATACCATATGACTCTGACCCAGCTATTCCACTACTGAGCATATACCCAGAAAAAGTAAGAAACTGACCATGGCCAGACATCTGCACTCCAATGTTCATCACAGTGCACTTCACAATCTCATATTGGAAACAACCTAAGTTTCCATTAATGGACTAATGAATTAAAAAACTCTGTTACATACACACAACAGAGTACTAACACATCCCTAAAAAGCAGTGCTGAATGCATGAAACACATCATGGCGTGGGAAGAGTTGAACAAATTATTCAAAATGAAGTAAGCCACAAACAAAAGAAAAAGGACAACATGAGGTAAGCCTAAAAAGCACAAAGGGCATAGGGGAAAAGCCACTAAAAGCATAATTTCCTGGGGTGAGGTCCTGGCACTCTGGCAGGGGTTAGACCCAACCTGGGCATGCATATGGTAGCCAACTAAAAAGGAGGGGTTAAAGAAGTGTGGGTAGTTGGGTAACAGGACATTAAACACCCAAGGGGAGGGTTTTGTTTATGTCTCCACAGGAAAGGGAGAGAGGGACCAGACCTCAACCTGGTGTGCCAAGCCTTGAAGGCAACATACCAACATGAAGTAGCAAACTAACAGAGAGGTCTGGGGAGCCAGCCCCAATCTCAGCTACATCGACCTTCTCTCCAGAAGAATGTACTTTGGAGGACAGCATACAGAAGCAAACTAAGAGGGAAAGCGAGCAAGAGAGTAGACTGCATCCTGGCCCACCAAGCCTTCAAGATGACTTTCCTGCTTGGAGCAGCCAATGAACAGAGTGGGCCGTAGGGCCTGCCCATCTTTAGATAACAACGTTCCCACACTGACCCACAGCACTACAGGGGACAGCACTGGAGACACAGTGTGGGAATAGCACCTGGTCTGACACCCCCACATAGGGGTGAAACATGAAGGAAGCACAACATAGCATCAAGGGGAGCAAAGCAATGAAATCCCTGAGGAATGCCGAAAATAGAATTTTTTTTCTATTAGTATCTATATAAGATAGACAAGATATACAATCCCAAGGAGAAAACAATGGGACTGATGGGGAGGACATGGGAGAGGAGAAGGCAGGGGAAAGCAAGTGGGGAGCCAGTAAATTCACGGACAAGGGAACGAAAAGGGATCTAAAATTGATGGGGAGGAGGGTGTAAAATGACTGGTGGCGTTTGAGGAAATGCAACATAGCCAAGAGGAAGTACATAAGAGCCAAATGAAGGTCAGAACATGATAGTGGGACAAGAGGAAAGCAACAGTAAATAGGGAAAAGAATTAGGAGGTAAAAGACATTTATAGAGGTATAAATCTAGGTATGTATATATGTAAATACATTTATATATAATTTATATATAAGTCTATTTATAGATGTTTATACATTAAGTATTAAGGTAGCAGACAGATATTGGACCTCTACTCAAATCCTCCCTCAATGCAAGAATTCTTTGTTCTAATAATCTGGCATTCTGTGATGCTCACCTGCCCAACACAATCACGGAAGACAAAATGGGTGTAACAGCAATTGTGGTGAAGAAAGCTGATCGTTTCCAGCTATTCAAAGATATAGCATCTGGGGTCATAAAGGCTGGAATTAAAGTGACCATCTAGCAGGGAAGCAACAAAGCCCAGTAGAAGAAGCACATCATCCTGTGTGATCACGAGCTGCCCACAGGCTGAGCTATCCGTCATTAGAAGACACCAAACACACAGTCATATTGATGTGAAAGAGGAGGGTTGGAGTGGAGACCCAAGGCCCATCTATAGACAATTGGACATCCCCTCACAGAAAGGTCAAAAGGAAGGAATGAGTCAGCCAGGGTTCAGTATAGCACTTACTAAACACACAACATTCCTCTACCATCTTTGATGCGTCCTCCCTCCCACTATCATGACTCAGATCTACCTTACAAATCTGGCTAGACTGGAGCATGTACATAGAGATCTCAACACATGGAATCCTGGACAGATGAAGCCCTCAAAAACAGGAATGGAGTAGTGATAGCAAGCGGGTTGGGGGAAGGGGGAAGAAGGCGGAACTGATCGCAATGATCAATGTATAACCCCCCCACCCCCACCCCCTCACTCTGAGGGGAAGATCAATTGAAACATGGGTGAAGGGAAAGAGCAGGCAATGTAAGATATACAAATAAAAATTATGTATAATTTATCAATGGTCCACGAGGGTGCCAGGGTGTTTGAGGGAGGGAAAAAAGGGGAACTGATTTCGAGGGCTGAAGTCAAAAGAAAATGCTTTAAAAATGATGATGGCAACACATGAAAAAATGTGATTGATAAAATTGATATATGGATTTTTACAAGAGCTATAAGAGCCCTCAATACAATGATGTAAAAATAAATTAAAGTTAAAAAAAGAGAGAAAGAAAAAGATACCATAGGACCCATCAATTCCAGTATGGGCATATACTCAAAAGAAATAAGCAACAGATCATGAACAGCAGAAGATTGGATAAACATTTGTACAAATGTACAAAAGTGCTTGACATAATGGATGTATGTATGGATTGTGATGAGTTGTACATGGTTTCATTGCTGTTTTTTAGGGATGCATAGTATTCCATTGTGTGTACATACTAGAGTTTTGTTTTGTTTATCCAACGATGATGGGGAAATAGATCTATATGCAAATATTTATAAGTTTATTATTAAGGTAGTAGATGGACATTGGGACTCCACTCAAGTACTCCGTCAATGCAAGAATACTTTTTTCCGTAAAACTGGAATTCCATGATGCTCACCTTCCTGACACAATTATTGAAGACAAAGTGGGTGCATAAGCAAATGTGGTGAAGAAAGCTGATGGTGCCTGGCTATCAAAAATATAATGTCTGTGGTCTTAAAGGCTTGAAGGTGAACAAGCGGCCATCTAGTTGAGAAGCAACAAAGCCCACATGGAAGAAGCACAGCAGCCTGTGTGATTCACGAGGTGTCTATAGGATCAGGCATCAAAGAACAAAAAATCATCTCATCGTGAATGAGGGGGAGTGCAGAGTGGAGACCCAAAGCCATCTGTAGGCAACTGGACATCTCCTTACAGAAGGGTCATGGGGAGGAGACAAGCCAGTCAGGGTGCATTACAGCACCAATGAAACATACAACTTTCCTCTAGTTCTTTAATGCTTCCTCCCACACACTATCATGATTCCAATTCTACCTTACAAATCTGGCTAGACCAGAGCATGTACACAGGTACAGATAAGTGCTGAAAACACAGGGAATCCAGGACAGATAACCCCCTCAGGACCAATAATGAGAGTAGTGATAACAGGAGGGGAAGGGGAAGGTGGGAGAGAATTGGGGAAGCAATCACAATGATCTACATATAACCACCCCCAAGGGCACAGAGAACAGAGAAGTGGGTGAAGGGAGACATTGGTCAGTGTAAGGCATGAAAAAATAATAATAATTGATAAATTATCAAAGTTTTGTGAGGGAGGGAAGGCAGGGGAGGGAGGGGTAAAATGAGGAGCTCATATCAAGGGCTCAAGTAGAAAGGAAATGTTCTGAGAGTGATGATGGCAACAAATGTACAAATGTGCTTGACACAATGGATGTATGTATGGATTGTGATAAGAGTTGTATGAGTCCCCCATAAAATTATTTTTTTTTAAAGAAAAAGACAGCTGTACCAAGATTGTTGAATTTTTGGGAGGCAGACAAACATGGTCTTGCTACAACAATGCCCTCTATGCTGTATTAATAAGATATGCATTATCCTGGCAAAATGGCAATGGACTTTCTGTTTTATTTAGTTTTTCTTTATTCATATTAGGGTATATCTCAGAGGTGTTATGTCACTAAGGGTCACCCTCTTGAATTTGTGTTAAATGTTTTTTCTATTTTTTAGTAAATGAAACCAAGGATTGATGAACCTAGAGGGACAGTGGGTAGAGGTGGTACAGGCGTGATTGTGGGTAGGGGAAGGGAGGTAAAAGGGAGACGATGTCAAGGAATCCAGGAAGAAAACGTTTGTTTGGAAACAAATTGTGGAAGCAATTGTACAATTCTGTTTGCCGTGATTAACTATGGAATGATATGATATACGTGTTAACTCCCAATTAATAAATTTTAAAAGAAAAATATTAAAAATGAAAGAAATACAAGAAATACATTGTCTAATCCAAAATAATGAAATTATTATATTATGTATCTCTTCTCACGTATTTTGCTTCAATAACAACTGAGAGCAACTGAGAGCAACCCTGCGAGGCTATAAATCCTTTTCAGAGCAGACAGCCTCATCTTTCCACTTTGGGGCAGCTGGTGTGTTTGAACTGCCAAATTTGCTGTGATCAGCTCAGACCCTTAACTCACTGAGGGTTTCCTACTTCAGCTAGAAATCAATTAAACAAAACTTTTATGTGGAAATTGATGATGTAAATAAATAATAAACAGCCTTACTGCAAAAAAATGTGTATTTGAAAAGGAAAATATGTATTCTCCCACTTTGGGACATTCACACACATAAGGATAAACACATATAAAATATTATATGTCAATTAAAAATATATCAGAAAATGTCATATAAAATTCAACAAGACAGATTAGTTACTCATATTTCGCTAAAGCCCTGGCAGCATAGAGGTCTTGTGTTTGGCTGGTAACCTCAAAGTCAGCAGTTTGATACCACCACCTGTGCTTAGAAGGATGAAGAGAAGGTCCTCTAAACAGTCAGAAACCCACAGGGGCAGTTCTACTCAGTCCTACAGATTAACTATCAGTCACAATCAACTCAATGGCAGTGGGTTTTCTGTTTTGTTTTGGTTTTTTGTTTTTATTTAATAGCTAAAAGCAAATAATCTATGGTATTCAGAAAAAGACAGTAAAGAAAATTAAACAATATTTACCTCTGGTAAATTAAGTAATCATTAATGCTATGTAGAAAACTAAATTATAACTTAAGGACTATTAAGGAAAACATTACAAGATCACTGCATATTCACCTGTAAGATTAGTGAAAATCTACTCCGTATGTTTGAAATACTTAAAATCAGTACATTTATTAAGTAGAACCAAAACAAACAAGCTCACTGTCATCTATTCGATACTGGCTCATTTGAGCCTACAGGTCAGGGTAGAACTGCCCCTGTGACTTTCCGAGACTGTTGACGAGAGTAGAAAGCCCAGTCTTTCTCCTAAAGAGCAAGTGGTGATTTCACACTGCCAACCTTGTAGATTACAGCCCAATGTGTAATCACCACATCTCCAGGACCCGATATTTAGTAGAGAGGTGAGGAATATGGAATATTTTTAACATGTTGTACACACACATAGGAACACACCAATCTTTTTAAAAATGAAAATATATTTATGTATGGGAATAGATAAAAAGCTTACAAAGTAGATGCGTCATCCAGCAGCACTTGTTTAAGTTAGTTAAATGGATATTGAGATAGTTAAGGTTTATTGTGCCAACCTGGCCGATAAACACATGAGGGATTAACTGAAGGACGTGGAGAAAAATTTCTCAGATTCTCACCTTTTTAGTTCTCAGGTCTCTTGCTTTCTGATGGTTGGACCAGGGTGGAGCTGCCTTAGCTAGTTCCCTGCTTCAAATGACAAGGCTCACTTCCTGCAAGACATCCATGAGGAGAAGCCACAATGACCTACCCTGATGCAGCCCTGGGTGCTGGAGCAGCCATGTGGAGAGATCCCTGCCAGTGCTAAGATGCTTACACGTTCTCTGATTTGGCTTTCCTAATGAAGTCGGCTTCACTGCATGTGTTTTGTGAGATTGAGCAAGACTTATTGGATTGGTGTCAGACATATAGGCTAATGTACTTGTGGGCTTAGACAGCACTGGGTTGGGATGTTTTCTTTATGTACACTTACCCTTTATATAAAACTCTCTCTTATACACATGAGTTTCTGTGGATATGTTTCCCTAGTTTATCCAGACTAACACAGATATTATTAAAATTTATTTAAAGATGCTGGTATTCAGATTTTTAGTGAATTTTATGTAAAAGAAAAAATGTTTAGAAATAGCTAAGGAATCATTGAAATAATAATTTAAAGTAGATGGTAAATTTTAGAATATTCAGTAAGAGGTGATATATCTATTACTATTCATTGACAAAAAGAGTTTGCTGCTCATTTTGCAATATAATTAATACAAAATTGGTGAAATATATAAACAGAATTTGTAGTGTGTATGAAATGTCTAGATGGGAAATAAAACTTGTGAGCTTTGCTTTCATAAAACCATCATGAGTATTTTTAAACTTTTTTATTTCCTATAAATTTCCAGAAAATGTGCAGGTTAATATCAAAAGGACCACTTAAAAATTAGTAGTCATAAACTTCATAATTATAACCCAAGAACAATTGTAAAGCTAGATAATGAGTCCTTGGAAGACATGATGTAGGATGATAGAGTTTGCCTGCACTATGAAAGTAGGACACATTGAACTTGGTGTTATAGCTAATATGGATATATTTTTAAAACTATCAAGTCTTCTAGAAATGCTTGGCTATTAATTATACCGGTATATTAATGAGTTAAGGGAAAAGAGACATAGCTAGTTCTGTTCATAAAAGTCTAGAAATATCTGTGAAGTATGAGATCGTCAGTCAGTGGCACTGTGAAACAGCAGAAAGATATCTTTACTATATTTGGGGAAAATGCTTTAAAATCCATTAAAATTGGCATTGAGCAACCCAGCATGTATTGCATTCCTATCTCCTTGTTTCCAACCCTTTTACTCCACAACCTCATGTGTGCTCACTATCTGTGGGACCAATATCAAGGGTGGCAAGGTTTGCATAGATATGTAGAACACCTAGGCAAGAGCACCATCACTTCTTTGTCAGCATGCCATACTGTGTTGACTTGTGTGTTGCTGCGATGTTGGAAGCTATGTCATTTGTATTTCAAGTGAACAAGTTTCAGTCGAGCTTCTAGACTGTGAATAGACAACAAAGAAAGACTTGGCCCTCCACTTCAGAGTAAGAAGTCACTGTAAAACCTTAGGTAGAGCTTTGAAGCATTGTAAAATTCTGAAATCATAAACAAAGGAAAGAGAACATTGTCAAAGATACTGCAGGCAAATGGAACCCTTAGGGACAAGTGCACTCAAAATGTGACTGAAGATGGGCTTATTTCTTGGAGGGAAGTCAACCATTGTGACATGAGTCTGGTAAAGCCTGTGGGTGTGGAGTCCTTAGGATGTTCAATTGTTGATGGGGCACTGCTCATGGTAAAAAGAAACAGCTACAAAAATCTAATGATTGGAGCTTGGAATGTATAAAATATGGATTTAGGAAAACTAGAAGGGGTCCAAATGAAATGGAATTCATGAGGATCTATATTCTAGGAAGGAATGAGGGAAAATTTGTATTGACCATTTTAAATTCAGAGGATCATATGACAAGAACACCATAACCCTGAAACCCAAATGAAGGCTGAGCATGATAGTGGGACAAGAGGAAAGTAAAAGGAAATACAGAAAAGAACTAGGAGGCAAAGGGCATTTATATAGGCATGTACGTATGTAAATATATTTATATATGATGATGGAGAAATAAATCTATGTGCATATATTTAAAGGTTTAGTGTTAAGGCAGCAGATGGACATTGAGCCTCTACTCAAGTACTCCTACAATGCAAGAACACTTTGTTTTATTAAACTGGCATTCGGTGATGCTCACCTTCTGGACATGATCAGTGAAGACACAATGGGTACATAAGCAAATGTGGTGATGAAAGCTGATGGTGCCCGGCTATCAAAAATATAGTGTCTGGGATCTTAAAGGTTTGAAGGTAAACAAGTAGCCATCTCACTGAGACACAACAAAGCCCACATGGAAGAAACATACCAGCCTGTGTGATTCATGAGGTTTCTATAGGATCAGGCATCAAAGAACAAAACATCATCTCATTGCGAATGAGAGGGAGTGTGGAGTGGAGACCCAAAGCCCATCTATAGGCAACTGGACATCTCCTTACAGAAGGGTCATGGGGATGAGATGAGCCAGTCAGGGTGCAGTATAGCAACGATGAAACACACAATTTTCCTCTAGTTCTTAAATGGTTCCTCCCCTCCACTATCATGATCCCAATTCTACCTTACAAACCCAGCTAGACCAGAGCATGTATACTGGTAAAGATAAGAACCAGAAACACAGGGAATCCAGGAAAGATGAACCCCTCAGGACTAGTGGTGAGAGTGGCAATACCAGGAGGGTGGAGGGAAGGTGGAGTAGATAGGGGGAACCGATCACAATGATCTATGTATAACCCCCTCCCTTGGGGACAGACAACAGAAAAGTGGGTGGAGGGAGACATCAGACAGTGTAAGACATGACAAAATAATAATTTATAAATTATCAAGGGTTCATGAGGGAGGAGTGACAGGGAGGGAGGGGGAAAATGAGGAGATGATACCAAGGGTTCAAGTCAAAAGCAAATGTTTTGAGAATGATGATGGCAATAAATGTACAAATGCACTTGACACATTCGATATATGTATGGATTGTGATAAGAGTTATATAAAACCCCAATAAAATGTTTTAAAAATAAATAATAAAAAAAGAATAACACAAGTAAGACGAATGGTGTACCATTTATTGTCAGAAAATATCTTGCTACATCCATCACAAAGTACAATGCTGTCTGTGAGAGGCTTGTATCTCTACATCTTCAAGGAAATCACGTCAGTATTATTATTAATATTCAAACTTATGTACTGATCACAAAAGCTAGTGATGAAAAATTGAAGAATTCTACCAACAAATTCATTGAGAAAATTATCAATCATGCAATCAAAATGCATTGATAGTAACTGGTGATTGGATTGCAAAAGTTGGAAATAATGGAAAATAGAAGGAACAGTAGTTGAAAAATATGGACTCTGTGATAGAAATGAAACTGGCAATCCCATGATAGAATTTTGCAAAACCAATGACTTATTTATAGTATTTTTTTTTACCCAACACAAAAGGCAACTGCACACATGGGTTCTCCATATGGAATACACAGAAATAAAATCAACCACAACTGTGGGAAGACACAATCAGCAGCTAGAACCAGACCAGGAGCTCACTGCGGAACAGATCATCACTTGCACGTATGTAAGTTCAGAATCAACTTAAAGAAATTTTTTTTAAAAGTCCACATGAACCAAAATACAACTTTTAGTCTATCCCACCCGAATTTCAGGTGTATCTCAAGAACATATTGGATGAATTAAACACTAACGACAAAAGACATGATGAGCTGTGGGAGGACATCAAGATCATCGTTCAGGAAGAAAGCAAAGAGTCGTTATAAAGAGAGGAAAGAAAGAAAGGATCAAATGAGTCTCAGAAGAGACCCTGAAATTTGCTCTTAAGGAAATGGACGAAAGGATGAAGTTAAGGTGCTGAACAGAAGTTTTCAAAGGGCAGCTTGAGACAAAGCCAAATACTATTAAGAAACATTCACGGACCTAGAAATGGAAAAACAAAAGGGAAGAACACACTCAACATACATGAAACTGAAAGAATCCAAGATAAAATTAAAGCCTTGAGTTGCAATCTTGAAAGATTCTACAGGAAAAATATTGAATGATTTAGGAAGAATCAAGAGACAATAGAAAGAAAACACAGAGTCACTGCACCCCCCCTTAAAAAAAACAGTCACCATTCCACTATTTTAGGAGGTAGAACCAATGGTCCTGGAGGAAGAAGTTCAAACTGCACTGAATGTATTAGCCAAAAGCAAGAGTCCCAAAATTAATGGAATACCATTTTAATATGTATCAACAACCTGTAGAAGCACGGGAAACACTCATTTATCTATACCAGAAATTTTTGAAAACAGCTACTTGGCCATCTGACTGGAAGATATCCCTATTTGTCCCCATTCCAAAGAACATTGCCCAAACAGAATGCGAAAACTCTGGAACGATATCACCGATGTAACATGCCAGCAAAATTTTGCTAAAACTCCTGCAACAGAGTTTTCAGTTTTCAAAAGTTGATAGGAAACTTCCAGAAGTTGAGGCTGGATTTAGAAGAGGACATGAAACAAGGGACATTATTACTGATATCAGATTTTGGCTGAAAGCAGAGACTACAATAAAGATGTCTATTTGTGTTTTACTGACTAGGCGAAGTCATTATTATGTGGATCATAATAAACTGAGGATAATTTTGAGAAGAAAGGGAAGTCCAGAACACTTCATTGTACTCATGAGGAACTTGGACATGGACCAAGAGGCACTTGTAATAAACAAACAAAAGGAATAGTGCATGCTTTAAAATTATGAAAGTCTTTCAGAGTTGTATCTTCTCACCGTATTTGTACAATCTATATGCTGAAAAACTCATTCGAGAAGTTGGATTATATGAAGAAGGATATGGCATGAGGATTGAAGCAATGCTTATTAACAACCTGTGATATGTGCACTACCTTGCTTGCTGAAATCAAGGATCATAGCCTTCAGTGTGAATTACTACTCAAAGAAAAGAAGACCAGAAAACTCTCACTCTGGTATGAGAGCTAACATAATGATAAATGGAGAAAAGTTTGAACTTGTAAAATATTTTGTCTTGCTTGGACCTACAATTATGCTCATGGAAGCAGCAGTCAAGAAATCAAAACATGCATTGCGTTAGGTAAATCTGTTGTCCGAAACCACTGGAGTATGGAAGAACAACAATGCTACTTGATGTCTAAGGTGCACCTGACCCAAACCATGGTATTCTTCATTGCCTCATACCCATGTGGATGTTGGACATCAACTAAGGAAGGCAGAAGTGTTGATACATTTGCATTGAGGTGCTGGAGAATAATTTTGAAAATAACATGGACTGCTCAAAGGAGAAACTGATCTGTGTTGAAAGAAGTCAGGCCAGAGTGCTGTTTAGAGGCAAAGATGGCAAGATTTTTTCTTACGTACTTTAGACTTCTTGTCAGGAGAGACTGGTCCATGGAGAAGGACATCGTGCTTGGTAAAGTGGAGAAGCAATGAAAAAGTGGAAAGCCCTCAAGGAGCTGGGTTGACACAGTGACAGCATCGATGTGGTCCGGCATTGGGAACAATTGGGAGGATGGCTCAGGACAGTGCAGTGTTTCGTTCTGTTGTGCATAGGGTTGCTATGGATTGGAGCTCACTCTATGGGACCTAACAACAACAAAAGGGAAGGGCAATCTAAATATCTAATAGACCTAAATGGTTTTTCCCCAAATTTCAGATACATAGAAATCCAGGCAACAACCACAAAAGTAATAATCATAATAATGAGGAGGGGTAAGAGGAGTGAACTAGCCACAGTCCTGAACACATCCTAGGTCCTTCCTCAATTTTTTCTCATTCCAATTTTGTCTTTTCCCGATTACATACATAATACAATTTAGGCATAGAAGTTAAATTAATTAGTTTAAATTGCATATCTATTAAATGACTGGACCAAGCAAGCGGATTCTTTGTAACTGGTCTCGTCACCACTTTTTACATAAAGTAATATCATCTATTAGTTTTCATGGTGTCTCCTCAACCCCAGTTATATTTGACCTGATGATTTCCCGGCTTCCTGTTTTCATTTACCCGACCTGGCCTACAATCCAATTTTGCACTGTGGCTTTTTCCATTTTGATTGTGGACATCTGAAAAATTTCTTGAAGGGCAGAGTTATTACCTGATTTATCAAAACTGTTACTCTTCCTATCTTAAACACAAAGAAGACTAAAGAAGGAAAATACCAGTGAGATATCTTTGGAATACAAGCTGAAATTAGCTGAGTCAAACCTAACATTATCCAAAATTAACTTCAGAGATGTCTGATGGCAAAATCTATTGTGCAGCTAATAAAGATCATCACAGCCCAGACTAATGTTCAGTGCTATAAAATCCACCATTCATTTCTCTATTAATTAGCATGTCTTAGAATGAAAGTCAAATAAACTCTATTACCTCTATTGATGGAAAACCTTGAAGAGGTGGTATCAAATCACCCACAGCATACACTTTCACCTGCAGGGAACCGAAAAAAAGGATGATTCTATCAGGATGTAATCATAATGATTTTTTTGCAATATTCATCAATAAATACATGAACAGAAATTTATCACATGAAGCAATTTCATATTTAGAACGATTTAATGGAAATAGTATTCATTTTGAAATAGATTGGCAAACAGAAAGAAACATGAAAATAGGTAAACAGTGGAATATTTTTTAAACTTTTATAAGTTTTAAATACTCAGCTTCTAAACTGAAAGACTGGTGGTCCTAGCTCATTCAGTGGTTCTGTAGGAGAAAGACCAGGTTATCTTTTCAGGTAAAGGTAATTGTTGGTAGGGGCCTTGAGGTCAATTCAAATATACACCAATCCCATGTGCAACAAAGAGAAACACTTCTCTACTCTCTCTGTTGCTAGGAGGCAGGAATCAGCCATTTCAAAATTATTCCAATATTTGACCAATGATGTAGCCACCATGTTAATGAATCTTCTTGACGGCTTCCTAAAACAGGGCTTTCTACTCTCATGAAGAGTTACAGTTTCAGAAATTCAGAGGGTCAGTTCTACCCTGTCCTGTGAGGGGCTATGAGTAGGCATGGACTTGATCGCAATGCTTTTTTTTTTCTACTTCTTAACCCTCTCCTGTATGACACATGATGTTCTTCTAATTCTGGTCCATCCTGATGACATGTCCAAAGAACATAACACCCTTTTTCTGTTCTCCTTTTCAAGGATAGTTTTGGCTATAATGTTTCCAAAGCAGATTTGTTTGATAGTCTGCCCTCATCACCATGATTCAAACTTTACATTTTAAAGTAATAGCATTTTCTTTGAATTTCTTTATTCATTGTTCAACTTTCACATGCATATAAGCCAACTGAAGATACCATGGCTTGGACCTACTCTACCTTGGATTTCAACTAACACCTTTGCTTTATAACACTTTAAAGAAATCTTTTGCAGTAGATTTTCCCAAAGCAACGCTTCCTTCATTTTCTGACTGTGGCTTCCGTGGGTATTGGCTGTGGATCCAAGTAAAATGGAATTCTTGGCAACTTCAATCTTTTTTCTTTTGAACTTTTAATTGAACAATGAGCACCATCTTTTTATTGTATCCCAACTTGAAACCAAAAAACAAATTTGCTAAAACTGGCTAATCAACCAACTTTTTCAATGCCATGTCATGCCGGTCTGTTGTTGATTATCTGTCAGCAGTACTCCTCGTGTTTGTTTTAATGTTGGTCCAGTTTTTACTAATTCCTTTAATTTCTCCTCATCTGGGAATACCCTTGTTTATCCTACACATTTGAAAGACAGTTTTACTGACTGTAAAGTTCTTGGTTGGCAGGGTTTTCGCTCCTTGTTCTTGATATTAGAAAGCTTGTGTATGATATGAGGGAATTAACACCCCCCCCCCCAAAAAGGGATTTTTTTTCAAAGCTATGTATTTTTTTTAAACAAAACAACCTTATCACCTTAAAGTACTCTTTGTTATACTTAATACATTTGTCATATATGAGATTCCATTCTTAGAAGCGTTTTTCTAATTTGCACAGCTGACAGCACCTCCCTAATTTTTTCTTCATCTCTTCAACGCCATCAAATCACTGTCCTTTCATGTCTCTCTTCATTTGTAGGAACAAAAAGAAGTCACATGTGGCGAGGTCAGCTGACGCATGGCTCAAGAGAGGCTGCGCTTTGTCAAAAATTGGCACACTGAGATGGCTGCATGAGCAAGTGCATCGTCATGGTGGCAAAACCAGTGCCACATGGGGACTTATTTTTTGTCCCACACTGTTTTCAGAAGAACCTTTTCAGAACCTAAATAGAAAGCTTGAATGGCCTCCAAATGCACTATCCCCCTCAGTTTACAAATAAAAATAAAAATAAAGAGCATCTTCTTGATCTTCTATTTCACTTGATGAGTTTTTTGTGAACAAAATGATGATGGCATCTTCCACTGGCTTGATTGATATTTACTTTCAAACCGTAGGAAGAGCACCATGTCTCGTCACCAGTAATGACCTGAGAAAACAGTCTTGGTTCTTCCAAAGCACAGCTTGTTTCAACTGGAAACTCTTTTTCCTGGTCAGTTAGAACCCGAAGCTCAACTTCCGTAGGAACCCTTCTCATCCCCAAATCTTCCATGAAAATTCACTGAACTGAGCCCAAGAGAGCCCAGATAACTTCCTCACCTCTTCAGTGTCTGTCCTCAGGCACTGTACTTGAGCACAAGTGAATGAATTTTGTCGACACTTTCATCAGCTCAGGAAGTTGAGAGGTGTCCAGAATGAGGGTTGTCTTCAATCGACAGTTCACCTTTCTTGAATCGAGAAAGCCATTTGTAAACTTGAGTTTTTTCCTGTTTGCGGCGGGGTGTGAGTGTGGGTTTATCCTGTCGTATGTCTCAATGATTTTTTGAGGGGAATCTATCCTCTTTGGGGAGGGGGGTCTTTCAGCTTCCTGAATAGTTATTTTCTCCTTTTATATGCTGCTAGTTAAATTTTATTCCAGGATTTCTGTCACTATTTTCTTCTCGCTTAGAAATGCCATTGAGATTTGAGTTGATCCTTTTAATATGGTCCCACAAAATTCTTAGGCTTTCTTTAGACTCCTTTACTATTTTTGTTGATTGTTCCTCTTATTAAGTGAAGTTGAGAGAATTATTTTCTAGCTCACGAACTTGACTTTCTATTTCTTCAACCTTATTATTCTATTCTTTTAAAGTGTGTAATTCTTGTACCTCATTATTCATTTTTTGAGTTTCTATTTAATGTTTTTATTGTAAGGTTTCTCATTTCTCTATTCTTTCCATGTTCTCTTAAACTTTTTCTTAATATAGTGAAAGTTTTTGAAAACTATGCTTTCAAATTCTTTTCTGGTAAATCCAAAGCTATTTTCTTCTTCAGAAAATCCCTTTGGATCTGGGTGTTGCTTATTGTTAGTAACACTTTTTCTTGCCTTTTCCCCCCTTTCATTTGGACATCGGCATTGTTATGTAATTACTAGGGCGAGAAGGGCAGCTAGATCAGGTGAGGGGAGTGTTCTGTCAGGTGAAGGTCGAAAGGATTTACAGAAACCACAGCATTGGAGTCAGTTGGAATAATGAAGTGGAAAATGAATGAAAAGAGGAAAAACATGAAAAGAATGGAGGGAGAAATACAGAAATGGTTAATTTCAAAGAAAATAAAGGAAAAAATGAAGAAAAATGGCAATTTTGGAAAAGTAGAAAGAAAAAGTACAAGAAAAATGTTTAAAAAGGAGGGGAAAAGGGAGGGACAATATTTTTTAGAATAAAAGAGAAAGAAAAATTAGAAAAAGGGAAAAAAGAAGAAAAGGGGGAGGAGTTCCACTTCAGTGGATTCTTCTCTAGGAGTGGGGCATGGAGCATTGGGGGGCCTGCCGGAGTGCTGGGTCACAAAGCCCCAGAAACAGACACTGAGCTACACTAGACCAGTCTGCGTCACCAAGCCATCTAGGCCGCGGGTGGAACACCAGGCTATGCAGGGCCTCTCTGGCTATTGAAGAAACAGCACTCTCTATTGGACCCTGGTTTGGAGTATAAACAACCTTGTTGACAGCTTCCCAAACCCTGCATGGTGGTGTCACATAGCTGGCATTGTAACTGTATCTTTAGAAATCCAATTCATCATTCTATTAAGCCAGCTGCTTCGGATGATAGGGAACATGGTAAGACCAGTGAATTCTAGTATCTCTTTAGGGTAGGTTGGAAGGCTAACTATATAAGCCTTTGGGATTGTAGTAGGATCCTTCCACAAATTGGTCTGGCCTTCCCTTCATTAAAAGGGTTTAAATCTGTAAACTGGCTCAAATCTCAAAATTTAGGGGTTATCCCTATTTATTCTGGTGATTCAAGTTATATTGCCAACCACCTGATGTAGAATTCTTCAGCTTGAATTGATCAAGGAAATATTTACTAGACTTCCCATTTATTTCATGCCCAGGGATCCCTGCCTAAGTAGTCAGTACTACAGGAATATTCAAGTCAGGCAACTTTGATTACTGCTTTCACACTGCTATCCTTTGTATAACCATGCCCACCTTGTCTCTGTTGATCAAGTGTTGCCACTTGACCCCTAACCCCTAGGAACCAATCAACCCATTGCAGGTGAATGTTTTAATTCAATTAGGCAGTTCCCACCGTCAAGCCTCAATGACATAAAATAACAATCACAAGTATTTTCAGACATGTTTGGGCTTCCTTCACAAATGGATTTCATACTTTTTGGTAAAAGTTGTGTCCTTGGGGCACTCCATTTATAGGTCATAATATGTATCCTGATCAATGCACTCTGCTATGTCAATTTCCCTCAGCCTTTGGATGTTTTCTTCTATAGTATTCCATGTCAGATCTTGTACTTCAACTGGACTTCATGTAAGTCGTCTTGCAACCCATGTCTTATGAACCAATGAAATCAACACTTAATTTCTCCCCTAACCTCTTGAGGTAAAATATTGAATCAAAACTCTGTGCTTAGTGCAATGGTTCTCAACCTTCCTAATGCCGTGACCCTTTAAGACAGTTCCTCATGTTTGTTTGTTTTTCTAACAGTTCTTCATGTAGTGATCCCCCAACCATAAAATTATTTTTGTGGTTACTTCATAAATAATTATGCTAGTGTTATGAATCAGGCGACCCCTGTGAAAGGGTCATTTGACCCCAAAAGGGTTTGTGACCCACAGGTTGAGAACTGCTGGCTTAGAGTTCCCATATTAATAAAGTAATATAGCTCCAGCCTTTTGTTTTATGCACCATTATCCTACACCCTTAATAACCATTCACACATATTTTCCAGGTTTTTCTCTACAAATATTGTGAAACTCTAGCAGTTTTTTAGGCGTGTAGTTCACCGCTTCCTGGGCCACCATGTGGAGTTCCTTCTGGGGCTTCCCTTTCACCTAAGTTGAGCTATAGTTCAAGAACGTACAATTGGTGGCAAGAATGTTCCCTGGGAACTTGCAGCAATATCTTGTAAAGCATCTGGCTCAGGAAATGCTCCAGAAACAGCCAAGGCCACATCAACCTACACAGGTGGGCTAATCTCAAATGTGTAGTGTGGGTGGGAGGAGGTATAAATAATAGCTGTGGTAAGAATGGATTAAGTTTTCATGGGGGAGTTACCTTGCTTGTGGCTGAAGTGGATTAATGGAATCTAAGGGCTTAATGCCTCATCTTCCAGGTTATGGGCCCATATATGCCCATGGCATGTTTCAGAATTCCATTTCTTTCCACTCAACGCCCTTAAGCTGGCCTTGTCATTCAGCTGCTCATGGTTGCTTTTCAGCCATATTCATTTTATTATACAAGAAATAAGGCTTCCTTTCTTGGTATAAATAGAAGCATTGAGATCTCTTATGTGGCATTTGAGCTGGGCTTCTGAATCTCAAAGTTCATCTCTTTCTTTTACCAGTTTGTCTATTATAAGTAGTAACAACTTACCAGCTTCCCTTTATTCTAATCCAGACAAAATAATATAAATGTATCAAAAACATGAGCACCCGGAGCCTCACTTCTCAACAATTCATCAATTGGTGGTATTTGGATGTTAGCTTTGCCATGTCATGCCATGAATTAATAGTGCACTCTTTACTAACAGTGACAGACATCCATGCTAACAGAGACAGAGGCTGAGTTCTCAGTGCTTTTAGACCTAATCAGACTTGGAAGCCAATTTTAAAAACTCTTCTTTATGATTTTGTTTCTCTGGAACCACCCCACACCTGATACCAACTGTGCTGGACTGGGTTCTCCAGAGAAGCCGAACCAGTGACACATACATGTGGACATATAGAGATGGAGGTTTCCATCAAGGGATGGCTCACACAATTGTAGAAGTGGTTAAGTCCAGTAGGACTCAAGTACATTTGTGAGATGTAAACTGAAAGTTTCTCTAGACTCATTTAGCTTCAGGGGCTGATGAACAGAAAGCAAGTAGCTGAAACAAGAAGTCCACATTGGTGGATGCAGAGTTTAATGAATACAGGATTGGTCAAATGAACTCAAGTCCTGAAGTCCCCTAGTGGATCTTGGGATTTGCAGGTGATATGACAGGAAGTTAACAAACCAGATTCAGTATCCGGACCCAGAAGTAGATATGAGCTTGCTTCTGTACACTGTCAATCTATACCAAGAGTTGGTCACGTTCCTAATGAAATTTCCCTTATTTGTATAAAGACTATGTAGTAGATTAAGGAGATGGTACCTTACCCTCTTTTTTCCACAACGGATTAGCTGATACACACAATATGCCATCATGGAGTTGACCACACAATGCTCCATTATATCATGGGACAATTCTGGTCACCCACTCTAACATAAGATTTAACTATTTCAAGCAATACACAGTTTAATAAGCACAGTGACATCTGATCACAAACCGTTCTTTAAAACTGCATGATATATTTTTTCTCTTTTTGAATGATTAGTTCTTGTTCTATGTACAATTTCCTAGTGAGCAAAATGAGTGTTTTAGAATTACCATTCTTTGCAGTGTTCTCCATAGCTTGTTATGATCCACACAGTTTAATGTCTTTGCATATTCAATGTCATAGGTAAACATATTTCTGGTATTCTCTGCTTTCAGCCAATAGCCAGCTGATGTTAGGAATATTATTTATTGTTCCATATTTTGCTCAGAATCCACCAAAGCTTTGGCTGTTTCTATCAATGTACACATATGATCAATCATTTTGAATTATCATCAGCAAAATTCTGCTACTAATAATTATTTTTATTATTTTCCCCTTCTTTTTATCACCTTCCTTTGGAATGGACACAAATATGGAATTGTTTCAGTTGGTTGACCAGCTAGCTGCATTGTAAGTTACTCAAAGTGGAGGAGTGAGTCCCTCCAGTGCTCCATTGGCCTGTTGAAACATTTCAACTGTTATTCAGTCAGTCCCTGAGGACTTGATTTTTGCCAGTGCATTTAGTTCAGTGTGGTCTTCTTTCTTCAATAAGACCAGTCTTGAGCATATACTACCTCCTGAAATAGTTGAAACAAATGGCTTTTGGGGAGGTTATAGTGACTCTTTTCATGTTTCCCAGATATTACTTTCATATTGTTCAAAGATTATAGTCAAAAAAGCATTTTGTAACTGTGAGTTAAAAATCTACTCCATAACATCTAAGATCAAAAACAATACTTGACCAAAAGTTTTAAGCACCAATGTCATTCATGGATCACATATTATTTTGAAGGCACTGTTCTCAAGATTTGAGTTGCATAGTTGTGACAATTAGACTGTATGTCAACTTGCACCTGTATGAAACAATAGGAGTAGGGCAGAGCCCAAGCTTTCAATCAGGTCATAGCCTGATGATATCCCATTGAATGTGTGGCCTTCATATAAGAGAGACAATGAAAACATCTTCTCTCTTTGTCCCTTCACCTTCCTCCTGGCTAGGACTCTGTGTCAGCTTCTAGGGGCAACCCATTATAAACCAATGACCCTAGGAACCAACTCTGTCCTGTCTGTGTCATGATATGATTCCACCAATCTTGGATCCATGAAACTCTGCACCCACCAGCCTTTGAAATCCCCGATTCACTTTTTACCTTTCTGCACCATTGGCCTTGCTAATGCCACATTCAAGTAGAGTAATATGGAAGGGACTGAAGCTCGCATCACACCCATGGGCTTGAGTTGGAGGGGCTGGGATGCCTTCTTGATATGGAGTTCTTTCTTATGCACAATTGTGTGTTTCTATAGACAACTCAGCTGAACACCATAGTTATGAATTAATTCATGCCCATAGTGTCTTCTGCAAAACAGGATGTTATATGATTTGGGTTTGTTCAAACACCTATATCTGGAGGGCATGGAGCTCAGGATTCTGGCACACATCTGGGATGCTTCCAGTGTAGATGATACATCAGGTGAGCTGACCATTGGTCTATCTTGTATGACAACCAGAATAGGCAGCTGGTCCCAGCGAGATATGGTCTCCTTCTCTGCTAAGTCAGCCACGAGAAGGTCAGCTCATTAGTCAGAATGTGTCAAGATAGTAGCTGCAAGGTAAGGGGACCAAGGGTTCTCTACTGGACCACACTGGCAAAGAGAAGAGATCTGTATCCACTGAGGGACGGAGTCACCAGGGATTGCGTTTGAGACTTGGGGCTCCACCACATAGTTTAGGTGGCCCCAGGTCACATGCAACACTCAGGCAAAACAATCTTAAAACAAATGTCTGGCATTCTGTCACCTGTAGGCCATAGCTGAGAACTTAGAACACACACACACACACACACATAAAATCACTGCCATCCAGTCTGTATTGACCCATGGCAACCCCTGTGGGCATCTGAGACTTAACATTTGTGGGAGTATTTCTCTGTCCATTTGGATCACAGTCCAATGCATGATCACTACACTACGTGGTCTCCTCCATCTCCCACTACATATACACACACAAAAAGATATGTGGTTAGATGTTGCCTTAAGACATTAACATGACATATGCCTGTGTCTCTCCTAAATTTAAAATAAAAACCTTAATATAGTATATTGTTTTATGATATATATCCTATATATGTTTAAAATTATCATTAACATGTAAATTTTTATTGAATTTTCTTCGCTATCATTTTCAGAGGTTATTTAATATACAAATTGTAGAAATGAATTTTCATAATGTAGGGCTAGCATGCTTTAAACCAAGACAGACAATTATCAAGACATAAAATTTGTATTTGGAAAAATATTACAAGCATTTAATTGTATATTAAATTCCAATGCATTTATAATTAATGTATACTTTTGATTCATTAACACACATTAGACTACCCATTTGTAATGACATTAGAATACAAATATTTAAGTAGAAGCATGCAAAGAATATACTATTGTAATCTTTTAAGAAAAATAAAATATCCTCAATCTAATTTCTTTTTAATGATAATATTTCAAATTTTATAATCAAAACAAATTCCTTAGGTTTAAGTATAGATGCACATATCTTAAGCAAACATTAATGCTTTTTCGTTATGAGAAGACATTTCACTTCTTGAAAATCCCCCTTAGATTGAGTTTTATTCTGCACACTTTTAATAAAATTGCTTTATTAGGAACAAAGAAAATGCTAAGATATGTTACATGCAAATGAAGGCACTCTGTTAAAACCACAACACATCTTCTCTACAAGCATAAATAATTTTCCCATACACTGAATCATGGGAAGAAATGCCAAAGCAGGGAGGAATAAATATTGCCAATTTCTAAAAATTATAGGAAAAGTGGATGACTGAACATTCCCCTGGGTTGTTAACTGCTCCAATAATCTGCCTTTAATACTTTATAGTTATCAGCTTGAGAAGAGAGACTTGCATTCTTCTTGGCATTGAAAATTTTGGTTGATTAGCTATTTTTTAATTACAAATTAACATCCAATTAGATGAAAATAGCTCATTTCAAAGCAAAATAATTAATTTAAGGCAAAAATATCACCCATGGGAAATCTCAGAGACAATTGGTACAGTATATTTTCTTTGTATTTTACTTCTCTTCCCTTTCAAATGTGGTTCTTAAGGAAACCTTGGCTCAAAAGGATCATAGACAGTTTGAGACTAAGAACAATGTTTACGTTTTTAGAGATATTTTATTTAGTTTTTAAATGTTAAAATATAGAATATCTTGATTCACTCTTTTCTGCTAATCTTAATTAATTATTTTGAGACACATTTCTTATGTATTTTTTCAAAGTTGCAGCCAGTCACAATCATGCAACATGTTACTTTTAAAAATACATTATGCAGTATTCTAAGAAGTAACAACTCCGTGTGATTTCTATTTTACTTAGCTTAAACTTGGTTTATTTTGTCCAAACACTAATCTTGCCTTAGTTTTAGACAATAATAAAGTAATTCTATGTGCTTTCTATTTGAGTACCTTTCTGATCTGCATGTTCATCTATGCATGCAGATTGAGATCAACATCACAGCCTAGTCAAAGTCATCACCAGTCTTGTCTAGATTATGAAATGGTAGTCTAGCTCTTACCTGCACATAATTTCATCCATGTTACTTTTTATGTTTCCCTCACATTACAGCCATATCCATAGGAACAACTGAAATATAAATAAATTCAAAATATAAATGTGATAATGTCATCCCTCTTTTCTCTGGATGTCACCTTTGAAGACCTAAGTGGTATGGCTACTGAATTTGCTCTAAGATTAGTTCTTATCCTTAATACCTCATATTGATAAAAAGTCAATACTTGAAAATTCACAAGAGATTGATAGAAACTAATTTAAAGAAATGTACCAGTGCTGCACAAAATAATAATAATGACATCTACCTTGCTAAAGATGAATTAATTCTGGTGAAGATTGTTTTTAATGGAAAGTAATTATTCAAAAATTTTCTTACAATAATGTGCCCTCCCAGCTCAAATGTTGGGTTTCCCATATCAAAAGCACCATTTTCTTTGCAAAAATGCTCTGTATATGCCACCACTCTACCAACCTCAACATTATCTCTTCTAGCATATCTTTTTTTTTTTTTTTTAGTGATTTTCTTAGATGCTCATTTTTTTTTTTGTTTTGTTTTTTTGTTTTTTTTTAATCAATTTATTGGGGCTCATACAATTCATCACAATACATAGATC
>NW_022111368.1:33326684-33361698 GCF_000313985.2 Echinops telfairi
GGCACCATCATGGGAGTGTAGGAGGTAGGGGAAGGGAGGAGGGTTGGTCAACCTAGGGACAGGGAACAACAAATGGTTCAAAACCAACGATAGGGAGGGGACGGAAGGACTGGTAGGGAGTGACCAAGGTCAAGACAACCGCGAGAAACTACTGAAGCCAGAATGAAGGCTGAACATGGTATTGGGACAGGAGGAAGCTGCAAAGAAATAGAGGAAAGAAGTAGGAGGCAAAGGGCCTACCTACAAGCCTAAATACAGACTTGTACATATGTGAATATATCTAAGATTAAGGGGGGAACGGACCTAAGTGCAATAATTATTGGATTGGTAGTGGGGAGGCAGGTGGACATTGGGCCTCCTCATGTGCACTCCCCTAATACAAGAGCACCTTGCTCAGCTAAACGGTCATTTTGTGGTATCTACCTTCCCGACATGATCGCTGAAGACAGTTGTGTGCATAAGAAAATGTGGTGAAAAAAGCTGATGGTGCCCGGCTTCTAGCATATCTAAAGTGTCCCTTATGTAAGTTGTTCCTTCTCTTTCTTTGGAACATGATGCAAACAAATGTCCCATTTGTTATCTCATTCATATCCAAATCCAGAATCAGAAAGTGCCCGTCACTCTTTTTTTAGTAACCACAAAATACTAACTTGATAAATAGAAATTTAGGACATGAATCGGATTTTTAACGTTGACTAACTTTGGCCTATTTAAACCTATGGGAAAATAGGAAAGACAAAAATGTGTGGTTGTTAGGTGCCATCAAGTTGTTTCCTACTCAGAGCAGAAAAAAGAGAAAAATTGCTGTCCTTAGTCAATGCTGACTCGTTGACTAATTGACTAACTCCCTATGGGCTTCTGAGATTGTAACTGTTTATGGGAGTAGAGAGCCAGTCTTCTTCCTGGGGAGCTGCTGGTGGTATCAAGCTGCAAAACCATCTGGATCACAGCCCAAATTGTAACTGCTACAGGTCTAGGTCTCAGTCCCTACTCATAGTGCGCCACAGAATGAATCGTTGCCTGGTCCTGCTCCATCTTCACGATTGGTGTTTGTTGGGGCTCATTGTTGTATTCACCATGTCATTACATCTCATTAAGGATCTTCCTTTCTTTTCCTGACCATTTAGTTCATCAGAAAGGTGTCCTGGTGTTGTAGTGAGTATGCTGTGTTAGTCTGGGTGGACTAGAGAAACAAATTCATGGAGACACTCATATGTCTATAAGGGAGAAGTTTATATACAAGAGGAATTGAACATTGAGAAAACATTCCAATCCAGTCTAGTCCAAGGCCATAAGTCTGATATTAGCTCATATGTCCGATACCCGCCTATAAAGTCCTCTTCAGACTCTTGAAATGCATGCAATGAAGCCAAATGCAGGAAGATCACAAGCCAGTGGGTAGAAAGTCTTTGGATCCAGTGGCACTGTAAGCATCTCAGTGCTGGCAGGGGTCTCTGTGGCTTCTCCGGTTTCTGAGGTCTGGTTGTGTCCATCTGTCTTGTCTTCAGCAATGTCTCCCAGGGAGTAGCAAAGAGAGACAGAAGTGTCTTCCACCTCCGAGGAGGAAGCACCAGATTTCCCAGAATTCTCAGAAGGCCATGCCCACACAGATGTTTCATTGGCTATCTCCAGATTGACAGTCTAGACACCACCCCTACACTCTTAATCCTTAAATTGACACCAGATTAGGTGACTCCCACATATGCCTTGGGTTATTAGCTGTAAGGTCAGCAATTTGCAACCACCAGCTGATCTGTGGGAGAAAGATGAGGCTTTGTACTCCTGTAAAGATGTCCAGTCTTATATAAGGTCCATGAGTCAGACGCCATTCAATGGCAGGTAGTTTGTTTTTGTTTTTGTTTTTTTTGCGATTTGTTTTGGTCCAATTTACCATGCATGATGTCCTTTTCCAGAATCTGGTCCCCGCTGATGGCATGTAAAAAAAATATGTGATAGGAAGTATCACCATCTGTGATCATTAGATTTTATATCAACTTGACTAGGCCAGGATTCTTGATGGTTTGGCAGTTAAGGCACAGTAATCTTTTTTGATGTGACCTAGCACAATGTAATCAATTCCATAAAGGAATCTTCTGTGTGCAAAATGCTATAAGAAGATTAAGGTGGAAATAACCCCCCTTACTCAGGTCATAGACTTGATACAATTGAAAGGCCACAACCTCAGGTATGTGGCCTCCTTCCTATATAATCGGATGCTCTGAATATACTTGCTAGTTTTTTGTTTGTTTGTTTTCTGGATCTAGAGCTTGCATCTAGCTTTTTTGACCTCCAGTTATTTTTGTTTGGCAAAGCCAGGAATACTAATATCTTGCCATCTTACTTGCTGATTTTGGATTCATTCACCTCTTGTCACAAATCTAGCTTCTTGACTCTGAATTCATTTACCTCTGAAGCCAGTAGCCCATGGTGTTCCTATTTATCTTGGGCCCATCCATCTTCAAAGCCACAGTAATCAGAAGACTGCAGCTTAGTATGTGACTTGGAACCTGAGTGGATTCAGTCTGGATCACTTGTTCAACTTTGTCAGCCATTTTCTTGGTATAAATTTCTCTCCTTTTTTTCTAGATCAGTGATCTACTTCTACAGAGAACCCAGCCTAAAACATCATCATTGCTTTGGCGTATCCCAGCTGTAGTTCTTCCAAACAGATTTGTTTTGTTTACTGGCAGTTTATTGTAGTTTTAATATTCTTGATCAACACTATAATTCAAATGTATATTTTCTTCTCCAGTCCTCCTTATTTATTGTCAGGCTTTGCAATTCATATAATGTGATTGAAAATGTCATGGCTTCAGTAAGGGCTAACTTTACCTCAATGCAATAGTGTCACGATTTAACACTTTACAGTGGCCTTGCACCACGGATTTGTACTTGAGGGTAAGACAAAATGCATGACTGCAGAAGCATCAAAAACTTTATTAAACTAATATCAAAATATGAAGTTACTGGTTCTCAACATATTTTCCATTGTACACTTCTGAAAGTGATGTTTCCATCTTTAAAGCTGAAAGAATGAAAAAAGAATTTAAGATTCAAGTTGCAACATTGAAGGACTCTGTGCAAAATATTAAATTATGCAAAAAACCTCCATAGAAGATGACAGAATATAGAATCGCTGCATCCACAAAAAGTGTTGGATATTCAGTCATTTCAAGAGATAGCACATGACCAATAAGTGATGGTATTGAATAAACAAATTTAAGCTGCACTGAAAACATTATTAGAAAAGAAAGTTTCAGGAATTGACAGAACAGTGATTAAAATGCTTCAAATAAATACTATAAATGTTCAGTAATCTATGGGGAAAAAAAAACCATGGTGATCGTGTAGTTATCAACCCAATACTTAACCCACTACACCTTCAGGGCTCTTTTGAAGGTCCTTGTCTGAAGAAGTGAGCACAGTAGATGTTTCAGAGCATCAAGACTCTGAACAGAGCAGAGAGCTACACAGAGACTGTGAGGCAGATGAGTGTGCGTCCCGGGCCATGGATAGAGTAAGGCTGAGCACCTTCAGCAGGAGGCTGGATTGCAAATGGAAGTGTCCTCTGGGCATTTATCAGCACTAAAATATCTTTGTAATATTTGGCCCAGCAATACAAAGGACAAGGATCCATGTGGCTCAAAGCTCTAAAACCAGAAAGATGCACTTCCTGGTATGTCTTAGAAGAGGACTGCTTAGAATAAAAGAACTGTACTCTGGATATTTCTGATCTTCACTTGTGATAGCCTGTTTAGTACCCTGATAAACCCCCCATAATTTTAAGTATTGGTTATGAATTCTGAGTGGTCATTTCAATGAATTACTAAAAACAGCAGAGAACTAGAATTTGATAAGACAAGCATGTTACTCAGAAAATACAAAATTAAAGAGTGGCATTGAAATTCATCCAATAAAGGTTAGAAAAAGTAAATACAGCTAGATTTCTGAGAACTGAAAAACAGTTTAATATAAACAGAAAATACTTCATAGAGAGATGAACTTTTGTGGACTATTGTGGCAGGAATGCTCAGTAAGCCATAAGACAAATGAAGTGGGGTTGAATAGGATTTCTAAATTTGAACTAAGGACACACACATGTACCCATGATTTAGCCTAAGCTGATAAGCAGTGTTAATGGTGTCATGATTCAGTTATAAAAAAGTCTTACTAGCATACCTACTTTCTTTATTGCTCATGAGTTGTGGTAGGTTGATTTTTTTTTCCCTTTTTAGGCATCATATAGGAAACAATTCTTCAAAATCTTTGTGATGACATTGAATCGGGTAGAATGATTTAATACCATGTCAAGAAATAGGCAAGTACCAGATGGCATGATCTAACCTAGGCCAATTTGAATATGCATGTGAATTAATTAATGAAGTCGTGCTCCTTTTCCTGACTGCAGAAGATCTGACTTTGGACTCTAAGTTTACAGTGAATGACCGAGCTTTCTTTCCTCTGGAAAGCATCTCAGGGATAATGGTGAATTATTTGGAGGCTTTCAGTGAGTAAAATCCATTACTACAACCTTTATGAGTATTGATCAATTAATACCTTATCATATGTATTTTTAGACTTTATTTCTCAGAAAATGTTTTCATTTAACCCAAGTAAGCAGCGGAAGTTGAGACATTTGTTTAAATTATTAGTTTGTCCTTTCTTTTCTTTGGATTTTTTTTAAGTTAGTAAACTCAAACTTTATAATTAGCATGAAAGAGTAGACTTTTATTATTTGATCAATTAATGCAAAATTTTAATGCAGACTTTTACTTTTCTGGGTAAAATGTATTTTATTTTTTTAAATTCTTGATAATGTTTTCTAGGAAGAATAACTGAAAATCCGATTCTTTATCAGCTTTTCTTTGCATTGGAATACAGGAAATATAATTCAAAATAGTTCATATAATTTATATAATAATTAATCATGCTCTTGCTTGTAGCTCTAAAAAAATGTATCAAAATAAATATAAATTAAAGTGAGTCTTATGTCCTAATTTCCCAACAAGATGATTCTCATAGTACAAATTAATAAAACTTAAAAATACTTAATTGCTTTTGTTTTATGATGCAGAGCAAACCTCATGTCTCAGCACCTTTGATGACTGGATTTAAAATATTTCTTTAAAAGATTACAAAGAGAAATAATTCATTTGTACAAAATAAGTGAAAAGAAAAGGCAGATGAAGGAATGCTAGTAAATTCCATAAATTAGAGGGAGCTACAGACTACAGTGCATTGGGCCTATACCTTGAAGTAGAATCCCCTTCATCATCCAAGAAGAAACAAAGAAGCACACAAGCAAATTATTATGTTTGATGAGAGAGAAAAAATAAGTTCGAGAGATGAATGAGACAACACAGTATTACTGTAATAAATATATCCTTCTTTTTCTTTTATAAAACTAATAAATATCTCTTTATGATACCAAATTTGATCACTTTTGGAATGCAAAAAATGAGAAAGATGCCCCAAAAATTTCTATTGAAATCAATAATAATGGTGAATTTACTTTGGCCAATATTAAACAACTTGAAAGTTACAAGAATTACATCAGTTTGATAGTTTTAGAAACGATCAGCTCTATCACTGGAACAAATATAAAACAAGACACAATCTCAAATATGTAACTATACTAACACATGCAAAAGATATTATTTGATTTCACTGACAGATTCCATTATAACATGCCAGATATATTTCATTATGCCTGTAAATAAGTATAAGTTTCTTAATTTCTGTAGATGCTCTGACTTTATTTTGTTGATGTATAAAAAAAGCCATCTTATTGGGGGCTCATACAACTCTTATCATAATCCATACATACATCCATTCTGTCAAGCACATTTGTACATAGGTTGCCATCATCATTCTCAAAACATTTACTTTCTGCTTGAGCCCTTGGTATCAGCTCCTAATTTTTCCCCTCCCTCCTAGATCCCCAGTCCCTCTTGAACCCTTGGTAATTTATAAATTATTATTTTGTAATGTCTTACACTGTCCGACATCTCCTTTCACCCACTTTTCTGTTGTCCATCCCCAAGGGAGGGGGTTTAAAATATATATGAACTTTTATTTTTGATGTCATAAAATTATTTTGGACATTTATGGTATCTTTTTTTGGTCAATATACGTTAGAGAAAACAGGAAAAATTAATTAATAAACAAATTAAGATTTATCTATTTTTGAAATCTTATATGTAGATTTATTAGAAAATTTCCAAATAAATCATCAGTAATTATTAAAGAGCTTCCAAATATCCATCAAAAAATTAAATTAAAAGAAAATTGAATTTCTCCATTTTTGAAACCTCTCATATTTAAATCTAAATAAGGATATTTTAAGTGCTCATATAATCCTCGTGATTCTAATATCCATGTCTTCACTTTCCTTTGATTTACTCAAGTAATTTTGTTTTCAAATCTGTTTACCAGTTATATGTTTCAAAAGTCCTCTCTCTCTCTCTCTCTCTCTCTCTATTCATATATATATGAATCCACTGCCATCAAGTGGATGCCAGCCATATAGGACAGGGTAGAACTTCCCCTGTTGTTTTCCCAGACTGTAACTCTTTACGTGAATAGAAATCCACATTTTTCTCCAATGAAGTGGCTGGTGTTTCCATCTACTTACCTGGAAGTTAGCAATTCAGTGATTAATCACTCTGTCACTGACAAGAAGGATATCTATATCTATCTATCTATCTATCTATCTATCTATCTATCTATCTATCTATCATCTAGCTATCTATCATCTAGCTATCTATAGAGAGAGAGCAGATAGAACCCTGTCTCACATCTTTCCTGATCTTAAGCCATGCAGCATTCCCTGATTCCTTTTGCATACCTGCCTCTTAATCCAAGTACAAGTTCCACATCAGCACAATGAATGGTTCTGTAATTTCTCTTCTTCTCAAGTTAATCCACAGTTTTTTATGATACACACTGTCTAATGCCTTGACATAGTCAGGAAAACCCAAGTAAACATCTCTCTGGAATTGTCAGCCAAGATCCTTCTAGCATCAGCAATGTAATCCCTTGGTTCACATCCTCTTATGAATCAGGTTTGAACCACTGGCAGCTTGTTTGCAATGTAATGCTGCAGCTATTGGATGATTCTTTAGAAAAATTTTACTGACATGTGATATCAATGAGACTGTTCTATAATTTGAGCACTATGTTGGGTCACTTTTATTTGGAATATGAATAAATATGGATCTCATCCTGTCGGTTGACCAAGTGGCTGTCTTCCAAATTTTCTGGAACACACTGAGTGTGTCCAGTGTTGCACCGCCTTGTGGTAACAGTTCAATTGGTTTTCCATAAATTCCTGGAGGCCTGTCTTTGGTTAATGCTTTCAGTGCAGCTTGAACTTCTTCCTTCACCATTGATTCTTGCTCATATGCTGCCTCTTGAAATTGGGGAATGGCACCCGGTTCTTTTTGGTACAGTGAGTTCCATCTTCTTTTGATGCTTCCTATATCATTCAATATTTTGCCCATATAATCTTTCAATATTGTAGTTCCTGGGTTGTATCTTCTAACAATACTTTTTCAATCTGCATTCTGAGAAAATAACCAGAGAATCTGGCATATATGAAGAAGAATGTGGCATCAGAATTGGAAGAAGGCTTATAAACAAAGTAAAAGAAGCAGAAGACAAAACTTCACTTGCTGAGAGTGAGGACTTGAAGCACTTGCTGATGACGATCAAGGATTGCATCCTTCTGTATGGATTACAACTCCATGTAAAGAAAACCAAAATTTTCACAATTGGAGTAGGGGTAGCATCATGATAAACAGAGAAAAGGCTGTAGTTGTCAAAGGTTTTGCATTGCTTGGATTCACAATCAATGTTCATGGAAGCGGCTGTCAAGAGATCAAGAGCGATATTGCATCAAGTAAATATGCTTTACAAGACCTCTTTATAGTATTGAAAAGCAAGGATGCTACCTTGTGGACTAAGGTGCACCTTACATTAGTCATGATATTTGCAATTGCCTCATATGAATGTGAAAGTTGGATATTGAATATGAACAAACAAAGCCAAAGAAAATGGTTACATTTGAACTGTGGTTCTGGAAAAGAATATTGGAAGTGCAATGGCCTTCTGAAAGGACAAACTGGTCTGTCTTGGAAGAATAAAACCAGACCGCTCCTTTGAGGTCAGGATGGGTAGACTTTATCTTACGTATTTTGGTCAGGCTAAGAGAGAACAGTCCCTGGAGAAGGACATCGTGTTTGATAAAATGAGCCGTCAAGGAGATGGATTGACACAGTGGCTACAATAGTAGGCTCAAGAATAAAAACAATTGTGAGGACGGTGCACTGCCATACAGTGCTTCATTCTGTTATGTGTAAGCCCACCAGGGGTTGGAACCAACTTGATAGCATCTGTGGTAGTTACATAAGTTCATGTCAACTTGATAATAAGTGTAGGGGAGAAGTCTAGCCTGTCAATCAGGTCACAGCCTGATGATGCCTCCTTGAGGGCATGGCCTTCTCATGAGAATTGTGGGAACTTCATCTCTTTCTCCCTGGAGGCAGTCCCCACTTTTTCTCTCCTTCACTTTCCTGCTATTGAGAGAATCAGAAAGCCAGAAGAGCCACATGGAGAGCAGCGACAACACTGGGATGCTACCACTGCCACTGGATCTCCAAGACTTTTCATCCACTTGCATGTGATCTTCCTGCATTTGCATGTGCTGCATGAGCCTGAAGATGAATTTATGGACTAGTGTCAGATTTATGGGTTAATGTCAGGCTTATGGACTTAATCTGAACTGGCTTGGGATGTTTTTTTAATATATAATTATTTCTTGATATAAAGTTCTTTCTTATACATATGTGAGTGTCACTGGATTTGTATCTCTGGCCTAACATAACATCTAACAACAACGAAGAAGTTGTCAGCCCAGTTAGCCCACACTACCACTTGATAAACAATAACAACATACACATACACCATATGTCATTAACTATATATATATGTCTTTGACATTTTATTGTTTTACTGTGGTGACTTGCATGCCCCTGTGATGCTGGAAGTTATGTCTCTCATAATTCAAATACCAGCAGATTCACTCAGGATGGATAGATTTCAGTTTCATTTGCATATAAAGGCAGACTAGAACGTAGGAAGAGTCTATTCACTCTTGAGGGATTCCAAAAAACAAACCCACTGATATCAAGTTAATTCTGACAAATAGTGACCCAATGAAGAAATGATGAAGTAAAAGAGTTTAAAACAATGATTTAAAGGGTATCTCCAGAATACAGAGTAATGTATTATAATGAAATAAGCCTTGATTTAAAATTAAAAAAAGAAGTAATAACACCTTTGTCATTCGTAAAGCTGGAAAACTGAAGAAATCATTTAGGCCACACATTGCAATATCGAATGATTCTATGGGCAAAATGATGAAGGAATATAAAAGAAAGAAAGAAAGAAAGAAAGAAAGGAAAGGGAAAAAAGAGAAAGAAAGAAAGGAATACATAGTCACTTTACCAAGTATAATTAGTAGATATTCAATAACTTCAAGATGTAGTATATGATCAAAAACTAACTATATTGAAGAAAGATATTCACCCTGCAGTGATGGCATGGACAAGAATCAAACTCTTGGAATTGAAGCAATATCAATTGAAATGTTTCAACAAACTGTTTTGGCACTGGAAGCACTAGTCTCTGCCAAGACATTTCTAAAACAGTTACCTAGACAAGACTAACTGAAAGAGATCCAGGATGTAACCAATCCAAAGAGAAGTGAAATTATCAAACAATAAATATGTATCACATGCAAGTAAAATTTTGCTGAAGATAACTCAGTCGATTGACACAGTCATATATATATATAAACAGAGCTGTCTGAAATAAAGTTTGAATTTGGAAGGGATTATGGGGTGAGAAATAACTTTTTATTTTTATTTTAGGTGGGTCTATTCTTAAAGCAGAGGATAGCAGAACATTGTTTACTTGTTTCTTCTTAACTAAGCAGCCACATTTGAATATATGAATCATAACCAACTATGGAAAACATTTTGAAGAATAGGAATTCTAGGACACTTCCTTGTACTCGTGCAGAATCTGTCCATGGGCCAACAGACAGTTCTTCAGCAGAATCAGAGGATGATATATTTTACTACCAGGAAAGGAGTATGTCAGGTTGTGTCCCTTTACCATTCTTTCCATCTCTATGTTGAGAAAATGTTGAAGAAGAACATGACATCAGGTTTTAAATAATTATTATTAACAATCTGTGATATGTCAGTAACATGACTTTCCTTGCTAATTGTCAAGATAACTTGAAACACTTAAATGATGAAGTGCTTTAGTATAGCCTTTAATATGCCTTAAAGCTCAATGTAAAGAAAACAAAAATTCTCACAACTGGACAAATAGACAACATCATCATGAATGCAGAAAAGTTATGAAAGATTTACTTTTGCTTCAAATACAAACCAAGGCTCATAGAAGCAGTAATCAAGGAATCCAATGGTGTGTTGCAATCAGAAAATCTGCTGCAAAACACCTCTTTAGGGGAGAGAAAAGTGGGTGAAGGGCTACGTCGGACAGTGAAAGATATGACAAAATAATAATAATTTATAAATTATCGAGGATTCATGAGGGAGGGGGAGTGGGGGGGAATGAGGAGCTGATACCAAGGACTCAAGCAGAAAGTAAATGCTTTGAGAATGATGATGGCAACAAATGTACAAATGTGCTTAAGACAATGGATGTATGTATGGGTTGTGATGAGTTGTCCGAGCCCCCAATAAAATGATTAAATTTTTAAAAGAGCCAAAAAATCCCACAAAAATCTCTTTAGAGTATTAGAAAACAAAGATGACTCATTGAGAACTAAAATGCACCTCATTCAAGCCATGATATTTTCAATCAATTTGCATCTGAAAGTTGACTGTTGAATTTGGAAGACCCGAGAAGAATTAATCCATTTGAATTGTGGTGCTGACAAAGAGCATTTAAAGTACAGTGGACTTCTCTAAGAACAAATAATATGACTCAGGAAATGTAGAGCCAGAATTCTCTTTCGAACATGGATGCTGAGACTTTGTCTCATTTTGGAAATGTTATCAACAGAGACCCGTCCCTTGAGGATATAATAACTGTCCAGCCATGGAATCTATGCAGACTCATAATGACTTTTAGGGCAGAGTGTTTCTGACAAAATAACTGTTAAGGGTAGTAGAAAGTCCTATCTTTCTCCAGTTAGTAAAGGGTCAGCAAAAAAGAGGAAAACCCTTAAATAAAAGGAATTATAAAGTGGCTTCAGTAATGGATATGAACATAACAATAACTACAAAAATGGCACAAGGCCAGACAGTTTCATTCTCTTGTGCACTGACTTGCGATGAGTAGGAATCAATTCAAAGGCACCCTAAAATATCAACAGAAACATTTGATTCTGCCTTTGGATAGCTATGTTAAAAGCTTTTACTCAAAGAATTTGAAGTCTCACAAAATGTTAAAAGGATCAGATTTCAGGCATCAAAGAAGACAAAAATCATATCATTATATGCTCACTTTTGCATAAGCAAATGTGGTGGAGCAAGCTGAAAAAGCTGGTGGTGTCTGGCTATCAAAAGATAGGGTGTCTGGGATCTTAAGGCTTGAAGGTAAACAAGCAGCCATCTAGCTGAGAAGCAACAGCGCCCACATGGAAGAAGCACACTAGCCTGTGTGACCACGAGTTGTTGAAGGGATCAGGCATCAGGCATCAAGGAAAAGGTCATATCATTGTGAGTAAGAGGGCATGCAGGTTGAGGACCCAAGGCCCAACTGTGGGCAACTGGACATCCCCTTACGGAAGGGTCGCAGGGAGGAGATGCAGTCAGGGTGCAGCGTAGCAACGGTGAAACATACAACTTTTCTCTAGTTCCTAAATGCTTTCCACACGCCACCCCTATCATGATCCCAATTCTACCTTACAAATTTGGCTAGACCAGAGGATTTACACTGGTACAGATAGGAACTGGAAACACGGGGAATCCAGGCTAGATGATCCCTTCAGGACCAGTGGCGAGAGTGGAGATACCTGGAGGGTGGAGCCAAGATGGGGTAGAAAGGAGGAACTGATTACAAGGATCTACCTAAAACCACCTCTATAGGGGACAGACAACAGAAAAGTGGGTGAAAGGGAGACATTGGGCAGTGTAAGAATATGACAAAATAATAATAATTTATAAATTATCAAGGATTCATGAGGGAGGGGGGGCAGGGAGGGAGGGGTAAAAGGAGGAGCTGATACCAAGGGCACAAGTAGAAAGCAAATGTTTTGAGAATGATGATGGCAACAAATCTACAAATATGCTGGGCACAATGGATGTGCATATGGATTGTGATGAGAGTTATACAAGCCCCCAATAAAATGATTTAAAAAAAAGAATTTGAAGTCTGTAATTCATGTTTTTTTTTCAAATATCAGGTATTTATTGTAAGAGGCAAAGATTGCTCGGTGCAAAAATTCCCCTATTTTCTGTAGAAGATCAGGGTTCAATTCCTGGCTTACTGTATTTACAGCACATGTAGCTACCGCATATCTGTCAGTGGAGACTTCCGTACTTGTTGTAGGTCTAGCCGACTTGTTGTCAGCTAACAAAACATTTCAAGTAAATAGTTAAAAAACAAACAAACAAACAGTTACACATTATTTCTGTGTAAATATAGTTCCCTTGACCCAAATTGTAGGCTAATTTTTTTGTGGTTAGCTACCCTGGAGTCACTCCTGGATTCAGGGAAGATACTTCTTACTTTCAATTTATATTTCAATACTCCTTGCACATGCTAATACATATGTCCACCTCAATGCTAATAATTTTGAAAGGTAATATTTAGTCTTTATGAATTTTTTCATAAATCTTGGCCCATTTCTTACCTTTCCTGCTTTGTATTTCTGCATGTGTCTTATCCATTTGTATATTCCTCTGACTTCTTAAATAAAGTAATAAATAGATATTAAAAATATTTCATCAAATTACTTTCATGATTTTATCTTTGTTGAATAAGGCTAATTTATGGTGGAAATCTTCATCTCTTTCATGCAATTAATGTGGTAACTACTATTTGCTGCTAAAATACTGATTTTTGTCCTAAATATAGTCAGTCACTTGAATGAGCATTTTTAAATGAAACACCTACTTAATTAAAAAAGAATACTGTCAAATAGTCTCCCTCTTCTGTCTCTAATTCTTTTATTTTTCTATAGCTCCTGGTACTTCTTGTTTCAAATATACATATTCTTCTCCTTACTTTTTGGATTAGTAATTCCTCTTCAATTTACAGCCTCCAATACTGTTGGTGCATAAAAGCTTGTAAATCTCAATTCTTGTATAAATTTACTCATGTATATATGGGTTAAGTATATATGGGCTAAGATTTTGTTAGCAAAATGGAAGTCCCATTTCAGATGACAATTATGGGAACCTTGGCTTTCAAAAAATGAGTAGCTAAAATCTATACATCTTTAACATAGCTTTATGTCAATTTATTTTTTAAAATATTTTTCTCTCAACTGCAAGAGCAGAATGAAAATGAAAGTGTCTGATGGTTTATCTCCCTCACATATACAGGTAGATAGATAGCTAGGTAGATAGATAATGCACGCTTCTGTTTTTAATCTTGAGTCAAAAGTCACAAACTGTGAGAGTAGAAGACAATTTTTCCAAAATGTTGTCATTAGTTATCGTGCCAGCTGTTGCACAAATTTTGCTTAGTCTGTGCATCCTCTAAAAGAGAACTGAACATTTGGACTATTATGCTTTGAAAAATTATGTTGAGGGGTGTGCTGTGTAGGATTACAGTACTATCAGCTGTTATGTTGCTTTTAATGGCATTTTCTTTATATTAAGAAATGTCCCAAATATTTGTATTCTTTTACTTCTGAGTATTTGAATACTATATTTATTTGGTCTTCTATTTGTATATTTATTTTTTATAACGATGTTTTTGAAGATATGAGGTGCAGAAATGGAATTTCATATCCATTCTGAAGTAGAACTAAATACTTTTTAAAAATTAATGTAGAGAAAATTAAATTTTGTTACTATAATAACAGTGGTATTAGTAACAGCTATAACAACCAGAGATGCCCAGTGAATGATAGCCTACCATATATTTACTATTTCAACACTCTCTTTGCATTCTTTTAACATGTATTAGTCTATTAGGCATAATTTTTGCCTTTGGATATGAATTGTTATTGAAAGTTTTGTCCTATCATCAATCACTATTGTTCATGTATATAGTGTCTACTCACTTAAACAATTTATGCATTTAAGTCTGAAAAGCCAGTCTATACTTGTATAATTTCCTTTTCTCAACAGTGCTTTAAATTATACACCATTGGCCAAATTAAGTACACTATCAATAGAATCAATTTATGCCACTGGAAGATGATTTATAATGCTATCATAAAATGATAATTATGTCTCTAAAATGAGCCAGAGACATATACAAACCAACAATATATGAATGTATTTCAAGTTCACTCTTAAGTCTACTCCCAATCTAAATGCAGTTAACTCCTATAACATGACCCTACTGGTTACTCACCCTTAAGAAGAGATCACCGTAGATTGGTACTATTGCAAAGCATGGTAAAGAAAATAGATGGTGTCCAATGATCAGAAAGAATAGTGTCTGAGGTCTTAAAAGTGTGTGTTAAAACAAGCAGCCTTCTTAGTGAGACATCAATGAACTATACATTTAGAAAGCACACCAGTCTGTGTAATCCAAAGGTTACGAATAATAAAATCCAAACTTGAAATTGAAACAATACCAGAGTTTAAAATCTGAACATGATGTTTACAGAAAGCTATTGATTATAGTGTAAATCCAAAGTCAATTTTCAAGCTCCCCACATACATCAAGCCTCTGAAGAATCCTCACTGATCAAAGTACAGAAATGAAAACAGCAAAATGGTATTGCTATCAGACAGAAAGCATTGTAAAGTCAATTGTAGCAAATGTAGTTACATTAAAATTGGGCACCTTATCATTTGATCCCCCTTTTGACCCATTTTAAAGTCTTGGGTTGTTTTTTCACTTTTCAATATTGTGCCTCTGTTTTGTTGTGGTTGGTTGTTTTTTGTTTGCTTGTGTTTTGTTTGTGTTTGTATGATTTCTGTATATGAAATCCAGGTTGGATAAATCTATAGAGACAGTAACTGGCTTAGTAATTACTTAGATGCATGGCAGGGGGGTGGGGGAGAGGAGATAACAAGAATAAGTACTGGAAGAAAATGTTCTGAAATTGATTGTGGTGATGATTGCATGATTCTTTTAAATATGATTGAATAATTAAATTGTAAGATATGCCAAGTTTTATTACAAATAAAACTATTAAAAGTAAATATAGAAAATTTCTTGCACTCCTGAAAGAACTATGTGTTTAAATCCAAAGAACTCACTGTACTTGAGGGAAAAAATTAATGAAACTATGGGCATACATAAAAATTTTCGTAGAGGAATATGGCTACTTTGCCCAGCATCAATTCCATCCTGCCCACAGAACTTGTTTTCTTTCTTTCTTACTTTTTTGAACTAAAGGATTCAAAGATTTCTTTTTGTAATTACTAATGTTTGACATTACTTATTTTTTATGTTATTTAAATGATTTTTGATGAAGTTACATCCACATTTGCTTTCATTTGTATGGATATAGTTTAATGCAATAATCAGAGACATCCCAATCAGATTTCAATAACATTTGTTTTTGTAAATTCATAAGCTGTTCTCCCAGTAATATCACAGCTTGCTGCCACTCATCAGTCTTGCCATTTAGTTCATATCCCTCTAGCTTGAATAACCCACATTATATGAGGATCCTTTTGCTATTTTTTTCACAAAATGCTCATGTTTGATGGACTCTTGTGCTGCCATTCCTGCCGCAGCCATGGTGGTAGCAATATCTATGTGTCTATGAGTCCCAGGATGGTAACAATGACCAGCCCTGCAAACTGGTGCGATTCCTTGAACATTATTGATGCAATCTGCATAAACAGGTAAAATTATACATAAAACATAAATACATATTATATATGGTATATTGTATGTATCATATATGATCAAGAACTTATAGTACTAAAGGAAGACGTCTAAGGTGCATTGAAAATTTTAGCCAAAAACATGGTTTCCGGAATTGATGGAATACCAACTGAAATGGTTCAACAAGCTTATAAAGTGCTGGAATCAATCACACATCTATACCAAGAAATTTGGAGGACAGCTTAAAGAGATCCTAATTTGTACCCATTTTAAAGGAAGGTGACCTAAGAGAATTTATATGCTAATTAGGGACTTAATTCTTAATTTTATAGAAACATATCTTTGATATCACATATAAGTAAAATTTTGCTGAAGATTATCCAGGAACAGTTCCACCAGTACATTACCTGGGAACTGCTAGTGGTTCCGGCTGATTCAGAATATGTTGTGCAAAAAGGAATATTATTGCTGATGTCAAATAAATTTTGGATGAAAGCAGAGAATACCAGAAAAATGTTTACTTGTGTTTTATTGACTACGCAAGGGTATTCACATGTTGTGAATCATAACAAACAATAGATAGCTTTGAAAAGAATGAGAATTCTAGAGCACTTCATTGTTGTCGTGCAGAACCTGTATATGAGTCAAGAGATTGTCATCCAACCATAAAAAGGAAATATGTAATGGTTTAAAATCAGGAAAAGTGTGCATCATCAAAGCTGACTTATATTAAAATAAAGTGGCATCAGGATTAGAGAAAGGCTTACTGACAAGCGGAATATGCAGATGACACAAACTCACATGCTGAAAATGAAAAGGACTTGAAGCACTTGCTAATGAAGACCAAATATTAAAGCCTTCAATATGGATTTGAACTCAATACAAAGAAGATCAAAATCCTAACAACTGCACCAATAATTAACATCGTCATAAATGGGAGAAAGATGGTAGTTTTCCAGGAATTCATCTTACTTAGATGAACAATCAATGCCTGTCAAAGGAGCATTGAAAGGATCAAAGGATGAATTGCATTAGGTAAAATTGCTGCAGCACACTTCTTTGATATGTTGAAGTACAATACTGTGTGATTGGATTATGCATGTCCACCTTTGAGGAAATCCAATCAATCAAAGTAATAGTCAAATTTATGCACCAACCACAAAAGCTAGTGATAAAGAAACTGAAGATGTCTAGCAATAAAAGTAGTTGAAAATTCATCAAATATGTCATGAATATGCATTGGTAATTATTAGCAATTGGAATGCAAAAGGTGGAGGCAAAGAGGAAGGAACAGTAGTTGAAACATATAGACTTGGTTATAGAAACAAAACCAGATATCACATGACAGAATTTTGCAAAATAATGACTTATTTATAGTAAATACCTTTTTTCAACAACTCAAAAGGTGATTATATACATGGACTTTTCCAGGTGGAATACAAATTAAATATCTACATCTGTGGGAAGAGAAAATTGAGGTGCTCAAGATTAGTAGCTAAAACCAGGCCAGGAACTACTATAGAACAGAACATCAATTGCTTATATGTAAGTTCAGGATAAAGCTGAAGAATATTAAAACAAATGCACAAGAACCAAAATAAAGCCTTGAGTTTGTTACATGTGAATTTAGAGAGCATATCAAGAACAGATTTGCTGCATTAAACACTAATGACTGAATATCTGATGGGCTGTGGAGAACATCAAGAACATCATTTATAAAGAAAGCAAAGGAAACAATGTACAAATGTGCTTTACACAATTGATGTGTGTATGGATTGGGATAACAGTTGCATGAGCCCCTAATAAAATGTTTAAAACACACACACACACACACACACACACACACACAAAAGAAAGCAAAGTTTGTGAAGTACAGAAAGAGTAGATGCCTAAAGATAATAACGGTGCAAGGGTTTATGGGGGAAGTACAGCAGGGTGGGAAATAGGGAGGGTGAGGGAATTTCAGGAGTAAGCAATGAAGGTGGGAGGAGGGAGGGAGCACTATAACTGATTGTGAATACAGAACTCCATTTAAAGGTGATTTAACCATCAGAGGGAAAAATGTTCTAAATTTGATTGTCCTACTGATTATACCAAGGCATTATAATGCAGATGATAACAAACTATGGATAACCTTGAGAAGACAGGAATACCAGAACACTTCATTGTGCTCCTGTAGATCTTTTACATACACAACGAAGCAGTTGTGTGAACAAAAGAAGAGATTTCTGAATGGTTTAAAATCATAAAGTATGCCCTATGGTTGTATCCTCTCATCATACTTATTCAATCTGTAAGCTGAGCAAAAAATCAGACAAACTGTATTATTTGAAGAAGAAGGTGCCATCAGGATTGAAGAAACGCTTAGTAACAACCTGCTATATGCAAATGTACTACCTTGCTTGCTGAAAGTAAAGAGGATTTGAAACACTTGCTGATGAAGATCAAGGACTGCAGCTTTCGGGATTAAGGATGAATGTAGACTAAACCAAAATCTTTACAACTGGACCAGTAAATGACATCGTGATAAATCCAGGAAAGATTAAAGTTTTCAAGGATTTAGTCTTGCTTGGATCCACTATCAAAGTCATGGTATCAGTGCCAGGAGATCAAAGGATGCATTACACTAGGTAAATCTGCTGTGCAGGGCCTTTTTAGAGCATTAAAAAGCAAGCATGACACTTTGAAGACTATTGGACACCTGGCCCAAATACCAAAGCCATGGTATTTTCCATTGCCTGAAAAGCCTGTGGAATTAGGACATTGAATAAGGAAGACTGAAAGTAATAGATGCATTTGAAAGTGCCATGGACTTCTAAAATGACAAACCAATTTGTCTTGGAAGAATTTCAGTCAGAGTGCTCTTTAGGGGAAAGGATTGCAAGACTTCATCTTACATATTTACAACACTTCCTGTTACATCCTTTGGACCTGTTGTTTGGAGAGACCCGTACCTGGAGAAGACCAACGTGACTGCTAAAGTGGAGAGGTACCTAAAAAGAGGAAGGCCTTCAATAAGCTGTATTGACACTTAGTTCTGGTATGCATTGGGGCCACTCCGAGGGCAACCAGCATGATGGCACCTACCAATAACAGCATCGCATGTTGTAGATGAATCAGGAGTTGAGAATTACTCCGAAACCTGTGATCCAAATGCACGATGGAGTAATTAAATCCTAGTCTAGTGTGCGAAACTGTCCACAAGCAGAAGCGATTACGTATAGCAATCACTGTGAACAGGAGGATATTTGTGTTTCTTGCTCCAAAAGCGATGGCTGCTGGAACACGGGAGATCCTCCCTCGGGAAGAGTGAAATGGGATAAACGATTATATTATTTCCTGTCATATTGTTAAAAGGACGAGTGTTTCTTTTTGGACACCTCTATTCAACATATTACTTGAGATTCTAGGCAGAGATAGGCCAAAAAGCAATATTAAAATTTTTCAAATCAGAAACGAAGAAGTAAAACTGCATTTCTTCACTGATGTCATCATCATCTATGAAAAAAGTCTAAGAAATATACAAAACAGTTATTACAACTAATACATAAATTTAATAAGATGGAAATATGTTCAATATAAATTATCCATTGAATTTATACGTTTTTGAAAATAACAAGTAAAATAAAATCATGACACAAGGTTTATATTAGCATTGGAAACATGAAATATGAGAGATTTCACCAAATATGTACAATATATCTGAATTAAAATCATATCACATTGCTAAGAAATTTAAGTAATATCTAAGTAAATAAATATACCATGTTAGTGCATTAAAAGACACAATATTCTTAAGGTATTATTTCTTCAGATAGCAATCTATTAACTTGTTCATTGCCCCCCAAAATCAGCAGGCCTTTGAACAGTTAAAGAAAACTACTACAAAATGTTTATAAAAATAAGATTACTTTATGTCTATAATAGCCAAAACAAATTTAATTAAGATGAAGACAAATAAAGTTGTAAGTCTTATGTTACTTTTAAAAAGACATTAAAAATTGTGTGTTGTTTGATCTCAAAGTAAATATGTAAAATATGATTCAAATCTTTAGTTCTGTAGCACTGGGAACCAGAGAGAACGCAAGCATGAGGGAATGTTTTGGTGTGGTAGAAGTGTTATAAATCTGGATTATTCAACGCTGTATATTTTGTAAACATTATTGAACTGTATTCCTTTTTTTTCTAATCATTTTATTAGGGACTCATACAATTCTTATCACAATCCATACATACATCAATTGTGTAAAGCGCATTTAATGGGTGATAAACAGCTCATAAAGCACACTCTCTAGGCCATCTCTGGATGCTAAGTATCTACCATACTTCTGGGATTATAATTCCACCCAGTGGCACCAACAACTCCATGAGTGTTCGGCCATTTAGCTGATCAGTAGGGTCATACATAGGAGACACAAAGTGTTGGTAAATGAAATTTGTTTTAATTACTTAGAGACAATTAACAGAGTACAATGGGAATTGTGTTTCGTGATGAGTAGTTTGCAAGCTCAAAACAGGCAGAGAGAAAATGATCTGCTGGCCTTCGCTTTTCACTGTGGACAGTGAACCAAGGAAGTTCTCTCGTGAGCCATCTCCCCTGGATCTAAAGCTGTTGATGTGGGTGAAACTCTCCACAGGCCAGTGATGCTCCCCCAGGAGACAGCTAATCTTTCCTCAGCCACTTCTGAACATGAAACACTGGGTAGATTTCCCCACTGTTAGGTAAATGCTAACCAGACCAGAATTGTACTATTTTAGTCTAACTAGTTTGTGGACAGGTGGGGTGGGGTGGGATGGGTGATATGGGGAGGGGTTGCATCTGAAACCTACAAATTCTAACTGGGGAATGAATGGAGAAGACCACAGCTACTGAGCTGGTCTAACACATAATTTCCCCTCAATTCACCGTGTGTCTGTTACCCATTTTGTTCTGGCAAGGTCAATGGTATATGTCCACAAGCTCCCTCAGATATGAAGGTGGAAGCAGTTCCCATATGGTCGTTAACAGCCTTAATTTAAAAGGTATCTATACAAGATTTAGACCTATCTTTATGACTATTAAAAACAGGCCTGCCTAGGGTATTGAGCTTACCCAGGATCTCTCCTCTGTATGTAACCAAGTACTAAAAACATAATAACAAAGTCAAACAGGAAAAGTCAGATGACTCATTGTCTGTAATAAGTAATGTTGTTCTGGGTATATAAACATTGATGGGCATTGTCCTACCTGGGTTCTCCATGGTACAATGATTAATATGTCCTGGTAAGAGTTACCACACAGAGGCACTTTCCACAATTGTGATTTTGCACTTGCCGTGGTCTCTTGTCACATTGGTGGAGGTGTAGACCATGCTATTGAGTATGCCAATATAATTTAAGACTGTAAGCATCAATGAAGTATATGGTTCTACGAGGCAACCCCACAATCTGTTAGATTTTATGCCTATGTTATTGCTTGGCATTGTCTTGTTAGGCTGTAGTACCCCTGACAAGAGTGCATCATTAATAATCCTAATTATGTATCACAGAAATAATATAATCCTCACAGAAACATCATTTATCAGTAATAATCCTTCCCACTCTCCACTCTCATGGAAAAGGAGCCCCTCACTTCCTATATTGTGAGAAGCTGGATTGCTGTCCATAGCTATACATACAATCAGCCTGTTATATTTTAGGTAAAAAAAGTCTTACATGGTTCTTAAAATTAAATTTAGAGGATTTATTACAACAAAAGAAAAAGAAAACAATACATTTAAATGCAGGAATACACCAGCTCAAATAATAACTTATTGCTTTAAAGAAAAAAAGTCCTAATAAAGACAGATAGAGTTTAGAGAACAAATAGAAGAGTTGTCTGATTGGTTAGTCTTTGCTCGCGGATGCAAGGAGAATAGGTCAGAGGAGGGAAAAGGCTTCTATTGGATAATTGAATGCAGAGACTTACAATGATTGATTTCAGGGACTAGTTAAAACACTTTTCTATCAGTCACCTATTCTTCAGGAAAGACAGTAACAACATCACTGATTAATATTCAACCAGCTTTAACCAGATATCTCGGGAATTTAACATATCCATGGTACGACAGAACCACATAGAGCTGAGAACTCATTACCTAGAAATGGCTGGTTTAAAAAAAGCTTGTAATTTGTCTGGGAAACCTAAGGTAAGGCTGACCCCAAGATTGGATCAGAGCGGTTCTCTTTATTACATCTTTGTCGTGAAAACGATTTTGTCCACTTTATACAAAAGACATCTGTGTCATAATTCTTTTCCTTAGCGTATATTTATTTCATAAGCTGGCTTGACTACAAAGATAAATTACTCCCTCAACCATTAAAAATCCAAATGACAGAAACCTGTGAAAGATCTGTCTTTACTCTGTTGAATCTAGCTAAGCAAACATGAAATCCCAGCAAACAAGAAAAAACCCTGAGCTTATTCTAGTGTTTTACCCTGGATCAAAAATGTCTTCATGCATTTCTCCTTTACAGATCTTGACTCATTTCGCCACACTTCCTTTCTTCTACTTCTCTGTGTAATGTTCCACAACTTCCTGCCAGTTTTCTTTTTCAGAGGTATATTGAAATAATCAAAACAACTCGCTAGCATCCCAAGATATAGCTGATTGGCACAGTTGGCCTAACAACGTAGACATGGCATCCTTAAAATCCACCATTGTCATCCCCTAAACCAAAAAGTACTAGCCATCTGGCCTAGGATTTTTGAGGACTCGGGACCTCCAGGTTCTAGCTTATTGACAAGACCCTCTTTTTCTTCACTTTCCCAGGCCCGTTGTCAGGCATTATTGGCTGACTGATTCTGTGAGGGTCTGGATCTTTAAAGCCCTTCACTATGCATGCGCAGCAACATGGGTGATGTACAAATTAGATAGCTATTCAGCTTGGCCAAGATATTACTATTCCACTCAAGGGAGTCTTGAATTGTCCAAAAGTCTTTTTAGACTCTAGATCATTCGCCTACTCCATTGCCAACAACTCACTTGTGAGTAAAAATGTACACTGTGAGTCATGCTATGCAAAGCTCATGTCACTAAGCACTGTGCCTATGTCTGTTGTCAGTCATCATAGCTCTGGTGTTGAGCTTGAGGCAGCTATTGGTCCTCTCACACAAGCCATTGGCTAGCCTGTCCCCAAACAACAGGGGACAGATAATTATGAGTCTGAAAGTTATGGTCCTGTGGCACCCTGGAGGATGCCATGTTACTTGGCATAATGATAGGGGCTCAGATAGCAAGGAAGCCACTTGAATTTTCAGGCAGGTGACCAATTTCGTTATCTAGAAAAGCCCTTTAGCTAATGGGACTTCTCCCTTGTCACCTACTCCTCCAGAAAGAAAGCATTGCCATTGAATTTAATCTGTCTGACTCATAGTGACCTTTTAGGACAGAGTCGAACTTCCTCTCTAGGGCTCACAAGACTATAATCTTTATGGAAGCTGGCCACCATTATCATTTTCCTCAAGTGACTGATGAGTTCCAGCCATTAACATTTTGGTAGGCAGCTCTAAGCCAGCCTTTAATGTCTTTATTTTACCCTGATGTAGGCACACCATGTTTACATTTTCCATTGACTGTGGGAATAGAATAAGGTGACCAGATGTCCCGCTTTTGGCGGGACAATCCTGATTTTTAACAATTTTTAACAATGGCATTTTTAAAAAGTCCCGATTTTTGGAAAGAATGCATGACAAGATAGGGTATACGGTTTTCAGCTGCCATGTGGCTATTTTGTCCAGATATGAGTTTTATCAATGGTGTCCCGCTTTTGTCCCGCTTTACCAATGTTAAAATCTGGTCACCTTGGATAGAAGTATATGTTCCTTACTCAAACAAAAGCACAGCATCTGAATTTCACATACTGAATATCTGTATTCCTCAGCATACCCCACTTCCCAAATAATCGTAACCTCCATAAAAGATCAGTATCAGTCTCACCTGCCAGCTGTGTCCCAGGCCTTTCTCCCAGGCATCTGCTCACATAACCCTATTTCTGAGGTGGCTTACAGCACTGTTCATTGGCCTCAAATGCTGTCCACTTCTGCTTTCCTCCTCCTCCCCAGCTTCATGGACCCACGTGGCTACCTTAAGCAAGTACATATTTGTTTATCGGCTGCACCAGCTTTTAATCCCTGAAAGGCATTCTTCCCATGGACACTGTCATTCCTGACTCAGTGCAGCCCCCAGATATTCACAAACTTGTCTCAGGAAGGCAGAATTGTCTTGCCTTTCCCCCCTGATTCTGTAGCCATTGACTGCTCAAGAACAGGGTGGGGTAGGAGTGGGCATGGGGGACACACAAAACAAAATACAAAACCCTCTGCTGGCAACAACTTGTAACTCAGTTCACACAAAAAAGGCAGTCTCAATCTGCAGGTAATTTTATTAAAATGTCCTGATGTAAAAGTTAAGATTCTTAGCTGGGGGATGGGCTCACTTAGACCCATGCTCACCCCCCACCCCCCACCTCCCACCCCCCACACATCTTTTTCCCCCTTCTCCACACAGAGCTTTTGTATTTCAACAAGCAGCCTGCAGTTGGAAGCAAATCTTAGTTACCCTATTTCAGCATGTCCAAATCACAATCATTTAGAAACTACTTTGCCTCACTTCTGAACATTTCCATACAATGTGGGTAAGTAAAGTGTTCTCATTTTGGACAGTAAGTTTCGTCCTCCAAAAATACATTTGGAAGCCTTTCTTGTAAATGTTTTGCACAAAACCGCTTACACCTTTTAGTTTTCACCCAATTTTCCTTTTCCCCTTCTGCTCAAAACTGCAGAGCTCTCTTGGCACGGTTCCATCTCTTCCTTGAAGCAGCATCTCTGTCTTGATACAGCCCCTCATGAAGGAGGCAGTGTGTTGGCAGCTCATGCCACTTCAGTAAAATTATGAACAACCCAGCCTTCCCCATGCATGTATTCCTGCCCACACCTACAGGGCTACCTCAGAAAGGATAGTGAGGTTAGCTTTCTCCACATTTTCTCCTGGATTGTGACCAACTCTTTTAAATATTCCAACCTCCTAGCCACCATGCTGACATCTCCAGCCTTGGACAAATACTGCCTGGAATTTCACACCTTCAAAAGCCCTTGTCTGACTTAATCACATAATTTTTTGCTGTTCCCCAAATTGTGTGGCCCATCCAGATTGCTTGAAATACTGAAAATATATCCCAAGTATTCACCAGACTGCTGGGATTAGATTTCCGTTCGGTGACACCAAAAACTCTCTGTGTGTTGCATCCAGTTTGCCTCATCAGTTAATGCACACAAGACACAGAGTGTTGGCAAATGAATGCTGTCTTAATTACACAGAGACAAGTGATAGCATATAATATACATAGTTTCTTAACAAGTGGTCCTCCTGGCTTAAAAGATGTCTTGGAAGATGCTACTGGGAAGAGGCTTAGAGTGTCAAAACTCTCGCCACCCCTCAGTTCTTCTCCAGCTCACCAAAAAGATTTCAGGTAAGGGACAAAATTCAGACAAGCATCACAGAAAAGTTTGAGCAAAAAGAGTGAGCTTATTGAAAGGGATATGTTGGAAAATAGGGGCAAAGGAAGCCTAGATGTCTAAAAGGCCCTGCAAAATGTAATGCTGGACCTTATACATAGGCTAATGGTGGACTTCCCATCAAAGGCCGACTTTCTGGTGAGTCCTTTGCTATTGGCTGGTCCTTGAGAGTGTCCCTCCACCTTTCAGATAGGCATGTTAGGTTCTGGAGTGGGGTGTACGATGGTTTCGCATGCTGAAACAATTCATGCCAAAGCACGTTTTGTAATCCAAGTGCGTTTTTATGAAAGACAGGGAAGGTTCCAGGTTTTACAGACTCAAAATGGTACACACTATTTCTGGAAAGTGTGCCAAGCCACACAGAAGCCATGCTAGGGTTCACAACTGGGTATAAACAACCACATGGAGAAGAGCACTCACACATGCAGGACTGGGGAACCCAGAGACCAAGAGAGCAAGTCAGCACGGAAGCATACTGGGGCACGCTCCCTGCCTTTATTCTATTCTGCCCACTGGCTGATACAGGTTTGGTTGAAGGTATTGGGCGATTCCACTCTCTGAGGGAAGTCCACCTGTGATGTATCTAAGGTGGGTGTGTCCAAGGTATTGGGATCACCCGGGCCCAGAGGGTCCCAGACTTTGCATGCTCAGCCTGCGTCCTCTCACAGGTGTGCAAAGGCTGCCTGATTTCCTTTGAATCCCTCTATGCGGGTCTTTGCAGGCATTGGGGAGACAACCCCACCCATCCCTAAATCTAGCTACCTAACACATAATCTGGCACATTGTCAACCAAGTATGCCAGACTTCAAGCAATGCTCTTTTGTTAGAGTATGGCAACCCCTGTCTGGGCAGATCTCCCCAATGCTGGCTACTCCAAAGGAGAGGCGCCATGCAGCAATACAGACCTAGGGGGCAGCACAGCAGGTGTATTTAGTGGCATAGGTGGTCAGACTCCTGCCCTCTGACCTCCCCATTTCTGGTATGTGGTGATTCATCAGTTTGACAGGTAAGGCTGCTTTCCCTCTTCTTGACATTTCTTCAGACTGAAATTTCAAGAGTCTTTTCTCTGGGGGCTGTGTGACTCTGCTGTCTATCTCCTCTGACCATTTCATTACCTCCAATATCTCTGGTCTCTTCCATTGATAAGGAAATGTTTTCTATTCTGCCCTTCACCTGCCTTTGTAAGGGAGAAGTTGTGAGGAAGCCTGTCTCCCCTCTTTTGTGTTTGAGATTCCTGCCTGTTCCCTTCCACCGATGACCTCTTTAACCTGGCCATTTTCTGACTACCTAACAGAAGAGATAGAAAACCATTTCATGTTTTATTGATGTTTAAAATAAGTCATAATTCTTATAAGCATAAAAGTGATTGAAGAAGTCATAACTCTTATAAGCATAAAAAGTACTTAAGTTTATTTTTAAATTGATAACAATTGTAATCATTAAGAGAAGAAACGAAAAATAAGAATCATTAATTAAAAAAGAAAAACAATGAAGAAGCTTCAAAAGTGCACAGAAAATTAAACTGAAAGATAATGGAATTTCCCCATGATTTTGTTTTAACTCCTTTGTATTTCCATATGCTGGTGTGGTTTTTGTTGTTGTTGTTGTTGTTTTTTACCTCTAGCAATTGTTAGGTGCCCTTGAATCAGTTACCAACTCCAGTGACTCAATGTAAAACAAAACAAAACAGCCTGTGATCGGTTTATTGTGCCAACCTGGTCAATAGGAACATGTAGGACTAATCAGATTGCAGTTTGATTGGAGGGCAAAGAGATAAATGGCTCTGCAAAGCCCACCCCCCAGTCTCTCTTGTTCTTTGGTGATCAGACAAGTGTGTTGCTGCTGCAAATAGTTCTCTGCCTCAACCTGTGAGCTACACTACCTGTGGGCTGAGCCAATCCATGGATCGTGTCACGAGAGCTTGAGGCTCTTTCAAGACCTGCACGCTGCTGTTGGTACCTCGCTTGAACTTGAGGCTGTTGGATCTTGTAGCCTTTCATTGCTTGATTTGATATCCTATCCAGGCTGACTCCACTAAGCTCCTGAGCTACTGATTGCTGCTGACACATTTGTCCTGCTGTCTGCTGCCTGTGGGCAGATTCTGCCTGCCTTGCCTGAGGGAAAACTCCACCAACTGCTTCCTTGACCTTGGACCTGGCAGTTGAAGAACTTCCAGGATAGTAACTTTTCCAGGAAAGTGAGTTGAACTGAGCGCTCTGTACTGCTCTGTGGGCTAATTAGGTGTTATATCACATCTCCCTGTATAAACCTATCCTCTTGTAGATATAAGCATGTGTCTCTTGGTTCTGTTTCTCTAGAAAGCCCTGCTTATCACACACCACGGGCCCTGCACCATCCTCACAATTGTTCTTCTGTTTACACCCATATGCTTGCAGTCATCATGTCTATCCATCTTATCAAGCGTCTTCCTCTTTTGCACTGCCCCTCTACCAAGCAGGATGTCCTCCCGCAGGGACTGAGCTCTTCTTAGAAATATCCAAAGTACTTTAGAAGAAGTCTCACTATCTTGCATCTAAGGAGCAATCTGCTGTATTTCTGCCAAGAGATTTGGTTATTCGTTTTGCAGTCCATGCTGCTTTCAGATGGATTTGGGGTTCCCGCTGTCCTCAATAGCCTTTTATAAATGGATGTTCACTACTTAAACTCTGGTATTTTCCCCTTCATCTTATTGGATTTGTTATCGCCATCTTTGAATCACACAAGCTGGTGTGCTTCTTTCCTGTGGACTTATGTAACACCTCACATACATGGCTGCTTGTTTGGATACAAGCCTTTAAGACCCCAGGCGCTATTCCAATTGATAATCAGCACCATCTGCTTTCTTCACAACACTTGCGGCAGCACCCTTACCTAAAGTGAACTCTTCATCAATTTAAGTAGATCAGGGCCATGCTATAAGAATGAACTCTTCTTGGATTAGGGCTGGAATTATGTGGGAGCCAAGAATTCATCCGCTGGTCTCTGGGTTATGAATGACTCTGGGTTACTTTGGCTGTCATATTATGACAAAAACAAAAAGCAAACCCAGAATCAACAAGATCAACAAAAACAAAAAGAACGAAACAAACAACAAAATATTTTTTAATCCACCAAAAAGAAAAACCCAAATGAACAAAACAGTAACACATGGTCAATCATCCCCTGAGGGTATAAGGCAACTGCACTGATAACATAAATAATTTGTTCAATGACATAGAATTTGATATATTGTTGATATGAAGAGGAGGTGAGCATAATAATACTGTGAGCTACAAGCAATGAGAAGATTTTGTTTTGTACAGATTGATTTCTTAATTGAGTTTACATTTTATAGATATCTACATTTCCTCTGACTTAACAATTCAGCTTCAAAATCTCTATCATAAATAATATAAATCTTGCATATAGTCACAATATGTTCATAAATGTTGTGTTTATAGGGGCAAATTTGGAATGATTTAAGATTCAAAAAATACAATAGATAGTTATAATACTTCCATAAAATGCATAGCTGTGAGACCATTAAAATGTGATAGAATATTTAGTGATCTATAATATACATTTAAATGTAAAAAAATGCTAACAAATAAGAATGATGCTCTTCTAGTATGTGTGTGTCTGGGTCAATGTTGATATTTTATATTTGCACAAAAAATCCAAATAATACTATCTGTGGCTCTTGACTTGGCTGATAATATTGGGGCTGTTGATTACTTTTGTATTTTGTTATATTGGACATTGTATTATATGAAATAAAATTATATATATTTATCTCTATCTCTATCTATGTCTTCTATCTATCTATGTATATCTATGTCTATGCTGTCTTCAAAGTATAAGCAATATGGATTAAGAAAAATTATAAAAGTGAAATTCTGAGTCTTTCAAGAAATGCAAACAGTGACATTCATTATCCCCCAAAATGAAAAATGGTAAATAATGTTCTCATTTAGCCCGCTTCTTACTGTGAGGCAAACAACACCTTGGTCATTTTATTTTTTTTATTTCTGAGGTAGCTCATGGGATCTTCAAAGCAGTCAAAGTGAGTTTTTCTAAATAAGCAAGCAACATTTGAAAAGTTCTACAAATGATTAGGGACTGTCCAAGCCTCAGAGGCTATAACTAGTCAAATAGAGTCAGGAAGGAATGGGGACATGATGAAATTGATCATGATTATTCAATGTGGCCAATAAAATGTCTTGGAAATATAAGTTCTGAGGTTTTTCTTTTTTTTTTTTTAAATTATCAAAGACATCTATTATTGGAAGGTGGTGCTTCCAACGGGGAGGGGAGGGGAAAGCCTTATTCCAAGAACCCTTAATCTAGACCTTTCCATTTCTTTGTCTCTTTTCTGCTTTAATAAACTGGTAAGTGTGTGTAAGAAAAAGGTCAGGGGCACTTCCTCTAGTTCCTAAATGTTTCCTCCCCCCACACTCTCATGATCCCAATTCTACCTTACAAATCCACCTAGACCAGAGGATGTACACTGGTACAGATAGGAACAGGGAATCCAGGAGAGATGGACCACTCAGGACCAGTGGTGAGAGTAGCGATACCGGGAGGGTGGAGGGAAGGTGAGGGAGAAAAAGGAAACAGATTACAAGGATCTACATATAACCGCCTCCCTGGGGGACGGACAGTGGAGAAGTGGGTGATGGGTGATGTCGGATGGTGTAAAATATGACAAAATAATAATAATTTATAAATTATCAAAGGTTCATGGGGGAGTGGGGAGTGAGGAGGGAGGGGAAATATGAGGAGCTGATACCAAGGGCTCAAGGGGAAAGCAAATGTTTTGAAAATGAAGAGGGAAACAAATGGACGAAAGTGCTTGACACAATGGATGGATGGATGGATTGTGATAAGAGTTGTACGAGCCCCCAGTACAAATTTTAAAATAAATAAATTATATTCCAATAATTTAAACAACAAAAAGAGAAAGAAAACAGTCAGATAGTTTTTATAAGTTCTGTGATCCATTTACAGTAATTAATGGCTATACAATGGTAATGAGAGGTATCAGGATCTCTGTGGAAGTCTGAAGAATGGGGTCCATCTAACTTGTAAACACTGATCCAGCTTTGAGTAAGTAGGGACCAGAGAAGACGGCATGGCAATAAATATGAAGAATTGGTTCCTTTTGTTTCCTTCTTTTTTTTTATCTGTGCTGACTTGGGGTGGATGATATCAGAGTAGGTCTGCACTGAGAAGAAACTGTGAGAGAAGACACCAGTCAATTGGAATTTAGAGGCCTCCCTGAGCATTCAACTGTAAGCCTTCTCCTAGCCCTTGTTGCAATGAGTGCTGAGGATTAGAGAAAGTGTTTCTTGAAGCAGTTAGTGAAAGAATATAGAGATGTGAGAAGATAATGACCAGATTCACTTCAACAGGAGGACTGAATTAATGCTGATTAATATAGTGCTTAATTAATTAATAATAATGCTGATAATATAGGTTATTAGTATAGTGGATTTTACTTGTACACCCTTTTTAATCCATTCCCCCTGCTTTCCTTTGTCTTTGAAACTCAAACCCTTAATTTGTTGAATTGAATGAACTGAATATGCTCTTTGATCTCTCCATAAAACTCCTAATCAATCTCTGTATTTGACTCATCATTAGTATTTCTGTTAGTTACATAATCTGCTGTCAATTTGAGACTAAAGAGTAGAGGTTAGTCCTTCAATCAGGTCACAGCTTGCTGACGTCATTTGGAGGCGCTAAGGAGATAAATAGCTCACTGGAGGCGGGATACATCACTGGGAGACATTACTGTTAAAAAGCCACATGGAGAAAGACTGATGAAGTCAGAGCCCTGGAGCTGAGGAGTCATGTGGAGACCCATGCCAGCACTGAGATGCTTCCACCAACACTGAGCCCACAAGACTTTCCACTCACTGGCCTGTGATCTTCCTGCATTCAGAGTCCTTGCATGTGTTGCATGAGTCTGAAAAAGACTTTATAAACTGGTAACTGACATATGGGCTAATATTGGATTTATGGGCTTAACCTGAAATGGACTGGGATGTTTTTCTTGATATTCAGTTGCTCTTGTATATAAAGCTCTTTCTTATACACATATGAGTGTCTATGAATTTGTTTTACTCATCTACTCAGACTGACACAGTATTCCTCTTTCCCTGCTCTTTGTTAGTTAGATTTTTTATATTTACTCCACAAACATTAGATATATAAGCCATGCCAATCACAGAATAATTTTCTGGAATTAAAAATATGACTAAAACTTAATCCCTGATTAGGAATTTAACTTAATTTAAACTGAAGAATTTCCAGTTGAATAAACAATTTTAGAGTTATATGTTACATATTTTTATGATCTAGTTATATGGTCTATTTTCTTATATCTGTTATGCATTGGATTGCTATCTGTGAAGGCAGTGGTTCAAACACATTCACCACTTTGTTGGAAAAAAATGAAGCCATCTACTCCTGTAAGGATTTGCAGTCTCAAAGTCCCTTCCAGGAGAATTGCTATTATGACCAGTAGGGTTGCTATGAATCGGAATCGACTGGACAGCTATGAGTTTGCTTTCTTCATTTGATAATGCAATGTGAATTCAGCCTTGAATTGCCTTATTATAGGCCACAAAGTGGTCTATTTTAGTAAATAAAAAATAATTTTGATGTAGGTTACATGAGGGTATACATTTCAGATCATCAACTTTGTATTCAACCCTTTAAAGTACTAATCAAACTCCACAATGATACACTCTTCACCCAGTCCTTGATTTCTCTGCCTCTTGTGGATAAAAGCTTCCATACTAAATGTTATAAGGAAAGACCAATCCCTGGAGAAGGACATCATGCTTGGTAAAGCAGACACCCAAAGAACAAAAGGGCACCCCCAGCAAGATGAATTAATGCAGTCGCTGCTCAAACATAAGAACCACAGAGGACCCGGCAGTGTTTTGTTCTGTTGCACCTGGAGTCACTATGAGCTAGAACTGACTAGACAGCAGCTCACCGCAACAATGAATGGAGCAGAGTTTGGAGATTCCAAAGGGGTAAGAGAGCACAGCAGGGAAGATAAAACAATGGGCTAACCTATTGAAAGCTGTCAATTTGGTGAAATAAAATTAGTAAAATCTAGTATTGAAATGTTGTCTATATTACTGGGATGGGTCAATAAATAAATACCTAGCTTGAGCATTTGACTGCCTTACCTAATTCTTGTTCATATTCCTGAAGCTTTGCAATATGACCTCTTAGATCCTGGATTAGTACACTTTCCAATCTAGCAAAAGGTATGTCCAGGTTGTCAGGGAATGGCCATAAAATAACCATGAACAGAAAATAAATACCTCTTACAAATCAATGACTTTGAAAATTGACTTTTACTTACTTCTTCACCACAATGAGTAAGTCATTGCTTAAGTCATCTTTCTTTTATTTTAGTTTTGATTTTGAGAGATAAGTAAACAAGAAATGCTTTGCAATAATGAAACTGAATTTTTCCAGGTGCAAAAAAAATTACAGTAATCCTTGAAAATTATATATATTTTGCTATGTTATACAAATGCATGCCAAAATTATTTTTATTACATATTGGTAAATGATTAAAAGGGAATAATAGATTTCACTTGTACCACATCTGATAAAATATTTAATGCTTAATTGGCTGTGAAAATATTGGCCCATATCACTGCTTTTCCAGTATTTTTAAGAAGACATTTCTATATTAATGTTAGAGTGAAAGTGTGTTGTCACTTTCTGGATACAAAAGCCATTGTAGCAAGTTTTATATGTATTTTGAAATTTGCACTTAGCTTTGCAATCACTGTGCTATTTCCATTCTGTTTCAGAAAATTTGTTGTTTTCTTTTAATAATATTTTTTACCTCCCAAAGATTGTGTAAAGATGCACCAATGTGTATGAAGGATCTTTAAGATATTTATGTCAAATTTTCTTAATATATCTTGACCATTGCCCAATTAACAAATAAAGTTTAAAATATATATGGATATATTAACACAAAGTTTTCTCTTATAAATCACCATTTTCCAAATCATCTATTTTTTATGACTCCATTGCATCACTGAATCACTTAATGTCTCTGGCTACTGACTCAAAAAGTGTTATTACAATTCACTATAAGTGAATATGCCACTCACTACCTTGATAATTAACTGGCTGTTTGAAAAAGCTAACATCAGTCTTAACTTCACATGCATGTTGAACTGCCTCTCATCTTACAGATATATATTTCATTTTTAAAAAGCCAAATTTTTGTTCTTTTGTGATTAGAATTTATAATTATCTATACAATATAGAGATGGTGCAAGTTTTGTTTTTGTTTTGTTTTGTTTTAATTATAAACCATTTCGATGTGGTACATGTGAGACCTAGGATTTAGCATGTGATATAATGTACAAATTAAGGCATACAAATTTATACTCATAGTCTCTAAATATAAAAGATTCAGTAGTTTTGAAATCAAATATAAGTCACATTATTCTTAATTTAATTCTGAGAATACTTGTATCTACTCTCTTGTTAAAAACCTAAATTCAACCACATTTTCCAAAAACCTCATTGCATATAGAGAAAAAATGCTATATTTATAGAACTTTCTGTTTTTCATTATATGTAAAGATAATCATGCCCCCCAAGTGTCCACCATGCTTATAAAAATATTAAGAGTGCTATATGGTTTTATACTCGGTGGTCAGCAACCTTGGGGATCACAATTATTTGTACATAGCATATTATTTGTATATTTAAAAAATTTAAATTCATGACTAAATTATTTTGAACCACACTTTTTATAATATTTATGCGTTTTTAATCTTTTAAAAATGTCTTTAATGATAGGACAATAACATTAATATTTCAACTGTTTCACAATACTTAATACTATCTCCATCAAATTGATAGGCCTTACCTCCTATGCGGAGAATCCCACCACTTGACTGTAAGTTTCTTGCATCGTGGTGGTTTCAGAGATGCTGTGATATTGGAGGCAATGTAACTGGTATTTCGAAGACCAGCATGGTCACCCAAACTTAACAGTTCCAGACAAAGAACAGAGGATAAATAAAAAAACAGTGGTCTACAGAAGAAGTAGCTACTGAAAATCCTATGGATAGCATAGAAACATTATTAGACACCTGTAGTATTAAATTAAAAAATAATGACGCAGAGGGAGGTAGGAGGCCAGCCCCCACTGTTAATACTCCTATTGCTACTACTTCTACTCGGATTCAGTAATACTACTTCTGAGTTCAGTAATGCACAAATGTACGGTTGAGATATATAAGCATTATATTAAAGTCATTGAGAGCATGAGAGATAATACAATAATACAGTCAGGCATGTTACATAGTACCATTGCTCACCTCAGCCCAGGTTGGTGGTCCACGTGGAGAGAGGGGGAAGGGAAGGAGGGGAAGGGAACAAGGGATAGGGGAGTGACCAGGGAGTGAGCAGCAAGGAGCTCAGAGTCAGAGAGAGATC
>NW_022111368.1:33362747-33377792 GCF_000313985.2 Echinops telfairi
TGTCCTGTCCAGACAGGCCTGCGGAGACAACATGCATAAAAACAAGACAGAGCAAAACCAAGCAACACTGTACAACAAAACAGCAACATCAATCCACTGACAAAGAACAAATTAAAATATACCAAGAAAGAAAAGCTTGTGTTTTCCAGTCTAGCTTCTAATTACACACATGTATATATATTAATATGCTTTTAATTTGCATATCTTTCTAAACCCTTATATTTAGAAGTTTGTAAATTTTGTATCATTATTAAAGTTTCTTATGGACAACAATGCTGATGAACATAATTACAGATAATTTTATGTTAAGTATGCAATTAAATGACGGTATTTATCTGAATAAAATCCTGAAATAAAGTTATCTGGTTTACAGTGCATGGGATTCAAGCACTTTGAAATCTATGCCACCTACTAAAATCCTGCTGACATATCATGGGTGACCGTAGAATAAGCGTAGGAAACCTTTCCTGGGAGTAAAAGTATTTGAATAGTAAATGCAATAATTATTGTTAGCATGTGAAAGCCATATATGATTAAATTATAAGATTGCACCAGAGCTCGATTCTGACATATGAAGGCCATAAATACTAATAATCTGTGATGGCTTCACCTCTGCTTATCACCTATTTGTATTTGTGTGTGTGCATGTTTTAGCTGTCCATGATATAACTTATTTTGAAATGCAATATGATGTTAGAAACTGAATGCAAAATTGCATATGATATTTTAATGGGATCAGATTAAATGAATTATAAGATATTAATGGTTATGGGATATTATGATTTTTGCTATAAATCATATTTTATACCAAAGTGTATTTAACACATGAGTCAATGAACTTCATTGCTTCAACACTCAATGTAAAATTCTGTTGGTGTTCCACAATAAAAAATACATACCTTAATTTTTTTTATTACCTTAATTTTTAATGCTTACTTTCTATCAATGCTGTAATGAAAAATGAACAAATTTTAAAGACATTAAAGAAAACGTAGTGCTCAGAAAACAAATATTGCAATAAATTGCTATATTTTTCTAGATAGTTCTTTTCTCTCTAACATGTTATATTCTTTACTCCTGCACATTCTTCAATAATTTTGTCCTTCTGCAGTGCGGTGTAATTGAGGGGTAAAATTAAAGAGACATTAGAGAAAATAAAGCATGCAAATGCTCATTTTCTGTATGGTCATGACCTCAGCAGCCAGATCCATGCAGAGAGAGAATGTATTTCCAATCAAGGCTTATAACCGTTCAGGGCGTGTGCAAGGCCCCCTAATTGCAGGTGACCGCATATGTAACAGGAAGGGGTTGTACAATAGGCATACATAAGACAGAAAGGGGACGAGCTAGGGGGATACACACAATAGGAAGGGGAGGCACTAGGGGCATACATGTGACAGGATGGCATACAGGTAACCAGATCTCTAGAGTCAAGATGGAAGCCTAACCTTGGCCATCCCTGAGTTGGTTTGTCCTTAGGTGTCTTTGGGCTCTCCTACAGGGAAACAATCCATTATCCTTATCAGAAGGGAGTGGACTCTACTTAGGGTGGCACAGACTAGAGGGTCCCATTGCTCTAGATGGTTGTTAACCTTCAGGCAGATAACCTTTAAGCAGTGGACCTCCAAGTGTATAGCCAGTGCCTTAAATTTGGCATGTATTATGGGGGGATAACCTGGGCGGATGCCTACCCAGAGTGGTAACTCTTTATTGGAGTAGAAAGCCTGTGTTTCTTCCATGAAATGGCTGGTGCTTTTGAAATGCTGACCTTGCACTTAGCAATACAAAGTGCAATCACTATGTCATCAGGTCTTTCCTAATAGAATTTCTGAGGCTGAAGATCTTTACAGAAGTAAATTCCTTCCTCTTTGTCCTTGGCAACAGCTAGTGCATTTGAACTGCCAACTTTGAGGATAGAAAGTCCAGCATCAACCTATAGAGCTACTACGGCTTCTATGAAACGCAGAGCTCCTGTAAACTCACTGTGCTATAATAAAGATGTGAGCACTTTATTACAAATTGTATGCACTTAAAATAGTTTATAAATTAAACTTTTAAAATATATTTTATTGTAAATTTGGTGAGGGTTTACATTTCAAATAATCAACTCTGTATTTAACACTCTAAACTGCTAATCAAATTCCCAATATATTTTGATAACAAAAAAGCAAAATAAATGAAAACAAAAAAAACCCATAAGAATAAAATTACATCAAAATGGTGTGTCTCTAACTTTAATGTCCATGCATATATTTGGGGTATCTTTTTAAAATGCACATGCTGATCCCATTGTCCCAGAGTACAGTCAAAGGATGTAACATTTCTAGCAATCTCCTAATATTATAATTTAAATATATTGATTATAAATTAATTATAAATAATTCACATAACTGATCTGTTTTTTAAGTAAAAGATAGCATAGTGCAGACATTATGGAATTGCCTAATTAAAAAATGTATCAAAGTAATAAATTCTAAAATGTAGTTTTTCTATGCAACTTTAATCCTCATTGGAAGAATTGGCTAACATTGGTACTAACTCTGCAGTGTCTTTTACCAACTATAGAAATGATCCCTGAAAGTATAGTCTTTGCAGAGTCTTTTATATTCATACATCCACATAAAGTGTTCTGTTCCTCTCACCCTCAGCAGGTACTATCTCATTAGCACCTGTGATTTAAAAAGCTTGAGTTTCTCCCAGTACGGTGCAGTTTTATTAATATGTGTTATATTTATATATATTTCTTTTTATGATATTATTATGTGGAACCAAATGTATAGTTATTGCTCGAGGACCTGCTTCCATAAATATTGACTGCTAAAGGTATGAATCTTACTAGAAGCCTCTGCATAATTATGTAAGGTAAACATTAAGCAAAATGACTTCAGAATAAATGAAAAGAATAATTTGAAAACAGAAGACAAGGGTAAAATGTAAAATAAAAGTCAAGGAAGCAATGCATTTGCTAGCTGCTATTAAATCTGAATGTTATTATCTTGGAAGAAATAAGAGCCCAGACATCTAACTATCTGCTTCCTAGGAACTATGTATTGTTTACTAAATATGTTGTCTGAAATATGTTTATATGATTTTTCTTATCTCAGTTGCATGCTGGTAAATGTTTAACAACTAGATTTCTGTAATAAGAAAAACCTGGATTTGTAGAATTTGCAGATTTCTGTAGTATAAAACTCCCCTTGAAGAATTAAAAACTACCAATATGACTTAGGTATGTGTATGTACACACTCACAGAGAAAACCATCATGCAGCAATAGGCAAAGAGAAGTAAGTGGGAGTCAGTTGCAGAACACCACTTATTTAGAAAGACTGAAAACAATTTTTGCCTTAATGATGCTATGTGTCAGTAATCATAGATGAACAATTTTTATGTAACTAATCATAACAAGATATATTTAAAATTTTAAATGTGGAAATGCAAGCAATATAAAGACAAACTCAGCAATACTTGCAATTAGCAAAGAATGCTTATCACATAGGCATATATAACCTTCCATAATTTTGTTAGAGTTTATATCTATATTTCTTAGAAATTATTTTATTTTTTTGATTTTGTGTCCTATATAATTAATTTATTCTATTTTAGAAAATTCCCCTACAATTAGCACTCATTATTTAAAAGTAGTTGAGGATTGAATAAAACTCTACTATGTCAATTTGTTAAAATACCTTTGTTTGATTTTCGATAGTTGAATATTTATTCTTTCCAAAATTATAATATGGTGGATAACGGACACATTGTACCATAATCCCTATCATCCCTTACCACTGTTTCTTTAGGATAAATTCAAACAAGAAGGATTGAGTCAAAAAGTACAATTACTTTGAAATCTATTGCTTATGGTATGTGTTCTTCATTGGCTTTTGACAATCTTATATCAATTTACATGACTCTGAGCATCTTGTAGTAAACTTTCTCACAAAACAACTTTTATTAAAAGAAAGAAACATATGAAATATTGTTGGAATTCAATTACTCATGCTATGTCATTTAAATTTGTATTGGATATTTGAATTTATTTTTAAATTTATGAATTGCTTGTTAACATATTTATTTAAGTATTTTATGTATTTTCTTTATTCCAAATCTAGCTGTTTACCCAGTAATCATATTATCCAATTGTGATTTTCAGATGTTTCCAATTTATCTATTATTTGATAATGTATTTTCATAATTTTGTCTGTAAAACTCTTTGCTATTAACATTTATTAACTTCAATCATATATTGATAATGTTATCCAATGTACTGTGCATGATTTAAAATCTTTAACACCAAGGTTATGAAGTGGCTTCTGCTAGCAGTCTCCAATTCCTCTTTAAAGGACATGATTTTATTATTACCCATTGTGACTAAGACAGTATAGTTCAGTTACAGATTTTGACACTTTGGGGAAGAATTTACCAAAACTAAACAGCTCAATAAAACAGCACCATAACTATATGCAATTTAGGTGAAACACATCCATAAGCTAGAATATATAATAAGGACATTTAATTAAATTTAATATTTAATTAGGCTTTATTCATTTCTTTCATCAATTTTTCTTATTTCATTTTTTTTCTATTGGTAGGAAGTTTATGTTCCATTCTTATATTCACTGATAAAAACACAAATAATAGTTGTGGAGATGATTCTGACTCATAGCAACTCCATGAGTGTCAGAGTACAACAGCCCATAGAAGGCAAGGTTTTTCTGCAAGTGGATCTCCAGGGCTTCCTTTCAAAGGATGGTATAAGTGCATTGGGACCTCCCCACTTTGGCTGGCAACTATGCACATTCACCTTGTGCACAAACCAAACCTCTCACCATTGAGTAGATTCTAACTCATAGCAATCCTATAGAGAGGCCAGAGTGAAATAGAGAGGCCAGAGTAAAATTGTTCCATTGGATTTCTTATGTTTCAATCATTATAGAAGGAGACTGCAGTGCATTTCTCAGCTGTCTTTTTGTTTGTTTGTTTGTTTGGAAATCCAACACTTACCCCACTGCACTACAAGGTATTTTTTCACACTATACAGGGACTCCTATGGCAGTTATCCTAAAATTTAAACCAGGCATTCTTACATGAGCATCACTCAAGGAACTCAGGTAGAAAGATAGCACCAGGTAACACTGTCAGAGAGGCCGAACCAAAAGGACTGTCAATAAAATGTTTGCACAACATTTCAGCAGAAATGTATTATTATTTAGTAACATATATACCTGAAATTACTTATAAGAAAAGCTTTTTCACAAGTTCAGTATACACGTTCCCATGTAACTAGAGAGATATAATTAGATCCCAATTTGCTTTTTGAACCTTTTAATGTGCTTCTGGCAACTGTTTTTATTACTCAATTAAAATGACACTTTATAATCATGTGGTCTCTTTTATACATGCTGGCTTTTAAAGCAGTTGATTTTGTCAAATTCTCTGGGGTTTTAGCTACAACATTGTGGTAATTATTGATTGTGAATCTTTATCAATGGCTTTTTAGTTTAGTGAATAAAATAGTAGTTAAAGGAAATCAGAAAAGAAAAAAATCCACCCAAATCTCACTGCCCTTGATTCTATTTGAACTCACAGTCATCATGTAGGGCAGATGAAAACGCTTCCTTCGGATTTAAAGACTATAAATATTGATCCAAGTAGACAACCTCATATTTTTCCCACAAGTGGAGGTTGGATTCGAATTTCAGCTCCTCAAAGTTAGTAGCTCAGCACATAGCCCATGATGCCACCGAGGTCCCTGATGAAGGGAAGGAGAGCATTTTTAGAAGGTTTCCACTCGGTTACTAATAATGGTGTCACTAAAAATATTGTAAATCAATATGGAATGATTGTTCAATGCAATTTCTTACCATAGTTACAAACAATCAAATTAATATTAAATTGAAACAATTTACTACTATGATTATTACATATTACTCTATGATAATGAACAATAATTCTGCATCATCTGGGACTGAAGGAGGTGCATGGTCTCTTAGAAGGGGGTGGGACAGGAGACACCAGAGCTACCACACTAGGTAATACCCACCCTAGTGATACCACTACATTTATGATTAAACTATAATCTTAATGACTGCCATGAAGATTAACCAATTATTATCTCTTACATTAATGTTTATATTAATGATTCTATTTTAAATCAATGATTATATCATTAAGATTATTATTTGCACTATAATCACTAAGATTATAGTTTAATAAATCCTGGAGGGGCAGTGAAAAAGATCAAGGCCCTTGTCAAGACGTATTGGCACAATGGCTGCCATGGGCTCGAACATCAGAACAAAGGGGAGGAAGGCCCAGGGTCACACAGCACTTCACTCTATTGGATGGAGAGTTCTGTGGGTCAAAACTGCCTCCATGGCCCCTAACAACAGCCACAACAGACTTAATGAATAGTTTCCCCTAATTCAGGACAACGGAAAGACCTTAAAACTTTTATTCATATTTTCAACTTATATGCTATTTTGTAGTGATTTTTAAAAATACTATGACCATTTTAAAGTGTTGAAAAGGAAGGATGTTACTTTGAGGAATAAAGAGCACCTGACTCAAGCCACGATCTTTTCAACGGCCTCATATGCATGTCAAAGTTGGACACTGAATAAGGAAGATCAAAGAAGAATCAAGGCATTTGTTTTGTGCTGGAAAAGAAAATTAAAATCACCCTCACAAACAAATCTTTCTTGGAAGAAGTACAGGCAGAATGCTTCATAGAAGCAAGGATGGAGGGACTTTGTGCCACTTACTTTGGACATGGAAAAGGACATCACGCTTGGTAAAGTAGAGGGGCAGCTGAAAAGAGGAAGACCCTAGAAAACAGGGATGGATGCACTAGCTGCAACCATGGTGGTGGTGATGAGAGCACAGGGGTCATCAAGTCAGTATTTTATTCTGATGAACATGGAGTCCCTGTGAATTGGGACCTACTTATTGGCACCTAACATCCGAAATAAAATGTCAAATATATATACGGGGATATTGTTCCTTTTTCTGTTTGAACGAACGAAGCTTCTCATCATCTTCTCTGTAAAAATCACCAATATTGGATGCATTACCTGGGCTCATAAAATTGAAAGGCAAAAACAGAAATGAGTAGGATGTAAGGTCTGGGTTTGGCCACAGCTTTATTTGAAATCAAGACGATCTTCCTTTATTCATAAACAATCATAAAATTAACCGGTGGACATTAGAAAAATAATTAAAAAATCAACAAGTGCCTGCAGATGAGGAAATTGAAACATGCAAGAAAGCAGAGAGGAGATTGTTCCCAATATCCCATACCAAAGTATGGTGAGGACCTAATCAGATGCTTGTCTTAATTAAATCATTCCATGTCTCTATGCAGAGAGTACCCCTCATGTGAACATTTCTAATTAATATGAGACTAGATTATTAAAAATTTAATGAGATGCTGCTGAGGTAATTTTTAAAAAAATCATTAAGCTCTGTTCCTGGTACTACCCAGAAAATGCCCGTTACCTTCAGGACCGATTATTGAATAGCCCTTAAAATTTCTAGCTCCACCTCTAAATAGTTATAAATATTTATTCATGATGGATTACAGATTTAAAAATGGGATAGAAATTTACCTAGATGTTATCCCCTGAAAATTTGTATTTTAGAAAGTTCTTGAAAACATAGGGTCATTTTGCGTAGGACCTGACTACAAATTTACTTAATTACTGCAACAAAAGGGATTTTGACAGGAAAAGTTAAGATGTACAAAAGTTGAATCAGGAAATAAGGCCATTACATAATCTCCTGTCAACTTTAGCAAAGGGGTAGAGTCTAGCCTGTCAATCAAGTCATAGCCAATGATGCCTCCGTGTGGGCATGGCCTTCACCTGAGGATTCTGGGAACTCCTGTCTTCCTCCCTGGAGGTGGGACACACATACTTTCTCTCTGCTTCACATTCCTATTGACAAGCCACAGGGAGACAGGCTGATGGCAGCCAGAGTCCTGGGGCTAGAGGAGTCATGTAGAGGAGACGCATGCCAGTGCTCAGATGCTTCCACCACCTCTGGATCCACAAGACTTTCCACCCACTTGCCTGCAATCATCCTGCATTCAGTGTCTTTGCATGTGTTGCCTGAGTCTGAAGAGGAATTTATAGACTGGTATCAGACATATGGGCTAATATCAGACTTATGGACTTGATCTGGACTGGGCTGTGGTGCTTTTTTTAATATAAATTACTCATTGAAATAAAGCTTTCTCTTACACACAAATGAATGTACCTGGATTGGTTTCTCTAGTTCAACCCAGATCTAGAAGATATTTATTAAGATCTAGAAGATATTAATTAAAAGGCATAAATAAAAATATTTTGTCGATCATGTTCTGTTATTAACAGAGGTAAAACTTGAATTGACTTATCTCAATTTATGAAGGCTAAATCCCTTACTGGAACTGTTAAACCCATTGAAGGACTTAAACAAAAATCCAATGACTCTTGTGACCAGGAAAGAAAAAAAAAGTATATTCTACCAAAATCATGGAATAAGATTTCCTGCAACCTGCTGAAATATGGACATTTTTCATGATTACTAGTATTTTTATGGTACTAGCTTTTCTATAAAATTATAGTATTGCTTTCATTTTAATAACCTTTTTAATGCAAATAACTGAGGATGTTGCTTTGCTTATTTATTACTGTATTACTTGGCTATGTGTATTACTTTTTCCTTAGTGCTCTTATACAATCACACTTGAAAATATTTTTATGGTTTATTGTAATTGTTTGCTGATGTCTGGATTGAAAAAACCTTTGCCAGGTTAGCTTAATAGTAGTCATTGCTAGTAATCGGATGTACTATTATTGAATTTGTCATCAGCCATCAAAATCTGGGCATACTAATCCTATAGCTTTCTTACTGTTTAGCTATGCCTATATTTAAGTAATTTATGTACCAGATTCCATTCTGAATCCCAATGTGTCCATTAAAGTGCTCTCTGTCAGATTGTGGCACTGCCAAGGGTTAATAACAAATATATATGAGCTGTGCATCAATCTAAGTAAATTCTCTTGAATCAATGTCACAAAGAAAAGATTAATGTACTCTATCAAAACTACAGGAAAACTGTATCCACTAATTAGTCCCTCAAACTCTCAAGAAATTCCTGGTATCTTCAAATTTTTTTTGGTGCCTTGCAGAAAAATCAATAGAAAGCCACCATTATGTCATGATATTTACACAACAAGCCTATGTATTATGAGCTTTTGCCTATTTGTAATAAAACTTGACTGTGGAATGGCTCAAAAAATTCAACCAAACCACCCCGCTCCAAAAAGTGACACTGTGAATAATTTGATCTGTACACCTCATTGATATACAAGGAAAAGTGAAAAAGTATTATGAACCAGGATTCTAGTCCATAAGTACCTGGACTTCCCCCTCCATCCAAAGAAAAAGAACCCAAGACAAAACCTGTTTTTTAATCATGCCTCTTCAATCCATAAATGGCTGAAGACAAGTTCTCTCAGTTATACACTTGTTTGAAGACAAGTTCTCTCAGTTATACAATTGTTATAGTGACTTCAGAAAAGACCCACTCAAAGTAGGCTGCTGAAGGAACATACTAGACCAGTTCAATTCAAGGCAATGAGGTCCACACAACAGGTGTGGCCACTGTTTCTTGGGACTCGCAAAGGAGTAATCTTGAGAGATTTTCTTAAAGGGCACATGGGGTCTTATTTTGATGACTTTCAAGAAAATTAAAAACTGTACTGACAAGAAACAAGGTAGAAATTTTTTTTTTTATTGAAGGTATTTTATTCCCTGTTATAATAATGCTCCCGCCTTATTCGTCGAGGGTAGCAAGGACCGACCTCTCAAAATGTGTCTAAAGACACAATAGATGTATTCCACCCCTCTATCTTTTACTTCAATATACAATTATGTTTATTTAAAGCTTCATTAAGAAAATAATAGTGTTAAAATATTCCAGTGATCACTATGTGACTTGAGTCTTTAACATGCCAATAAGCATAATTGGAAAATGTTATTGCTCAAAATTCCCCTGACTCCTTGATGATATTTTAATTTCCTTGGGTTTCCAAAATAAATTACCATAAAACAGATAGCTTAAAACAGAAATAATACTCTAATGAAAAGCAGACATTAAAAACTAAAGTTAGTTTTTTATCAATAATTATTTTGGGGATTCTTTTTATTTTTTTATTGGGGGTTCTTACAGACCTTATAACAATCTATAATTCAGTTATATCAAGCACACTTGTATATATGTTGCCATCATAATTTCTAAACATTTTCTTTCTACTTGAGCCCTTGCTATCAGCTCCTCCTTTTTCCTTCTTTTCCTCACCCTCCCAGTCACACGAATCCTTGATTAATTTTGTACTATTATGGTTATTTTGTTTCTTATACTATCTGTTGTCTCCCTTCCCCCACATTCCTATTATTCACCCCTCGGTTTGTGGGGAGGGAGTTCATATAAAATTATAGTTTTGAAAGAACCGAATCCTCTGGGACAATTCTATAGGAGACTTCAGTTTTGCTTTTTCCGCCTTCTGATGACTGTTGCTGCTCCTCAGCTTGTATCATCCGAAGTCATCACCTTCTGAATTCATCTTTACACGACCTTTTTCTTTGTACAGGTGTGTGTCCTTTCCTGTGTTGCAGTTACGCGCCACCCTTGTCCCATACCTCATCAATCCTTATCTTAATTACTTCTGGAGAGCCTGTTTCTGAATAAGGTTACATTATAAGTCTCCAGTTAGAGAAATTGAAAAGAACATTCTTCGACTCACTGAGTAGCTCGGGCGGCTCTGTGAGTTAGGCTCTGAACTGCTAACCACCAGGTTGGGGGTTGAAACCCACCAGCTGCTCTACAAGAGAAAGAGTAAGTTATCTGTTCCTGTAAGGATTTACAGTCTCAGAAACCCTATATAGGTTGCTATGAGTCATAAGTGTATGCTCAATTCAATGGCTGTGGGTTTGGCCCTTAGCTTTATAGATTTATTTATTTAGTTTAACACACTATAATGCACCAAACTGCTAGGATTCTCAAAAGAGTTCCATGCAACGTGAATCTGGATAGAGGTTGGAGAGCATTGTCAGAGATTAACAGTTAAAATGTCCCTCTAACTGAGATTAACTAACTCTATTGTAAATTAACTAACTCTATTATAAAGTTTCTTTACTGCACCTACTTGGTAAGTAACATAAAGCTACTTAAAAATATTTACTGCCCCATCATTTGAAAATAAGAGGCCATTTGACCAATTTAATGACAGGTAACTTTAGAATCAATAAAATAAACACTTCAGATAAAATGTATTCAGTTCTTAAACTCCTTTGCCATGAGAGTCCCAGAAATGACTTATGTTGGTAGTTGCTGACATTTAACCAATAATAAAAAACAACAATTGTCAATTGAAATGTCTCCAGAAGAAAGTATGTGGTTTTCCCAAAAGGCCTTACCTGAAATTATCACTAATGTTATGAATTTTATATCTTGGCTATAGTTCCTCAGAAATTTCACCCTGTGACCCTTATAAAGACAGAATATATATACACTTCTGAACAAATGCAGACCCTATTAGAGGAGTGTATTCCTTGGTACGTATGACACAGTTCTTCTGATCTTGAAGTATTTATTTGTTCACTCATGCATCCATCTATTCAGTAATTTCTTAAATAAATTTTTCCAGACTGGTTATTTTGGTAATATGTGACTCCCAATACACATGATTTCACTCCAATAGACACTTGAATTTTTCACTTTATGGGTCCCGTAGAGCCTTTTTTTGTTCTGGAACTAAAAAGAGATTGTATTGTGCGGAGACTGAAGGGGAAAATTATGCCAAAGAACTTATGTGTCCACCTAACAGATAGTGACAATGTGAGGCTTGGACATAGCTCCATGAATGAGCTTCTACATGAGTCTTCCCTGCTCTATAGGGTCACTATGGGTTAGAATTGATGAGGTGGCTTTGTTGGAAATTCTGAATGAGACTAACTTTTGAATAAAAACTTTAGAAGTGAAAGTTAGTAACAGATACTCACAATTGAACAACTTATGCTGCTCACTCTACGAGTTGCAGTTCACATAAGTTTCCCAGGCAATGAAAAGTACAAAAGGTCCTAAGACAGGTAGTGACTACCACTGTTCTGAGAAAAAATAAAGGGGCTATAAATAAAAAGTGAGGTTAGGAATTTAACTTGGATGCAGCTCCTGTAATACCGTGTGTGTGTGTGTGTGTGTGTGTGTGTGTGTACACAAGGTGGTATCCAACTGAGATAGTTAAAGTTTATTGTGTCAACCTGGCTGATAAACACATGTGGTTTTAATTGAAAGGCAGAGGCATAAATGGCTCGGTGAGCTTCACCTTTCTAGTTCTCAGGTCTCTTGCTTTGTGATGGGCGGACCAGGGTGCTGCTGCATTAGTCAGTTCCCTGCTTCAGCGACAAGGCTCACTTCCTGCAAGACATCCCTGAGGAGAAGCCACATGGACCTACTCCGATGCAGCCCTGGTTGCTGGATCAGCTGTGTGGAGACCCCTGCCAACGCTGAGATGTTTACACGTTCACTGACTCAGCTTAATTCTTGCATTTGGCGTCATTGTGTGAGTTTTGTGAGATGGAGGAGGACTTTGCGGATTGGTGTTGGACGTATGGGTTAATGTTGGACTTGTGGGTTTGGGCAGCACTGGGTTGGGATGTTTTCTTGATGTGCACTTACCCTTTATATAAAACTCTCTCTTATTCATATGCGTTTCTGTGGATTTGTTTCTCTAATGTACCCAGACTAACACACCAACAAAAAATGGAAGATTTTTCTCTCCATTACACTTAATACATTTGTCAAATCTGCAATTCCATTCTTGGAAACATTTTTCGAACTCCTCTGGATCCTGACAGCACCTACCTCATTTTGTTCTTCATTTCTATGCAATCCAATAGCTTTCCTTTCCTGTCCCTTTTCATTTGAGGAAACAAAATAAAGTCACATGGAGCAAGATCAATTGAGTAAGGTGTGTGGAACAAGAGAGGCATGTTGTTTTTTCCCCAAAATCTGGTGCACTGAGATTGCTGCATGAGCAGGTGTATTGTCATGGTGGCAAAACCAGACCCTTATCTACCACAATCAGACCTTTTTGCTGCACACTGTTATGTTATGTTTTCAGAACTTCTAAATAGAAAGCTTGATTAACAGTCTGACCTGGTGGAACAAACACCAAACGCACTATTAGTTAATATTTTCATCCATTCAGGAAGTTGACAGATACCCAGAATGAGGTTGGTCCTCAAATGACATTTCATTTTTTATGAAGCAAGAAAGCCACCAGCACACTTCGGTTTTTCCCCTAGTGCTGTCCTTGTAAGCTGCATTCAATATCACAATAATATCTGCAGCATTTTTCCTGAGCAGGAAACAAAATTTCACACATACATGTTTTTCTCTTAAATTGGTCATCACACACAAAAAACCAAGGTTCCAGTGAAACTGTTATCACAAAAAAATTCACTATGTCCAAAGAGAACCTTCCCAAGTGATGCTACTGGGTGCACTAACTCAGAGCAAGTTGCCAGATGCTTGCCTAGCAGGGGAACATGTGTTCTATGACACCTTAGCCCAGCAGAGCATTTTTCCATTTTTGGGTGGGTATCCCCTCATATATATCTAATATAGATGTGTACATGTATCATATATGTATATTTGTGTATGTGTGTATAGATGTACTTGAAGTCATAGTCCTCACTATTCTTGCATTCATTCAAGAAACACTAAATACAACACCAATATAAAATCAGACAGTGTCCTAAATGCAGAACAAAACAGAAAACTGCCTTCAAGAGTCTTAGTTTCAAAGTAAGAATAAAAATAGTCGAATGTAGATATGCATACACAGAAAGAGAAAGAAAAACATTGAGAATTGTTGAAATAAATATAATGAGTAATTATGTGTTAGGCTGCTAATCACAAAGACAGCAATTAGAAACTCCCAGATATTCTGCAGAAGAAAGATGAAGTATCTGCTCCCATAAAAAATGGCTCCAGGAAATCCCCACTGATGATAGGTCACTGAAGTGACTAGCCTTGTTAGCCTGCAGAATACATTGGAAAATGTATTATTGTAGGTGCAGATACGTTAAAATTTAACACCTTATCTTTTGACTTCCTTTTGAAATTAACATGTATTTAATATTTATTTAAAACAAAATGAAATATTAATGAAATTAATGTTTATTTAAAATAAACATTTAAAATGTTTTCCACTTTTTAATATTGTCTGCTTTCCTTTAGATTGAGGCTTTTCTCTCTTTCACTTTGTTATTGTTATTTGTTTCATTTTTGTTTTGTGTGTATGCATCAGTATATAAAATCCAGGACAGGTAAATCTATAGTGACTGTAATGAGATTAATAGTTTCTTGCAATTGTGTCAGGGTAAGTTGTGGGGAAATGAGGGGCTAATAACAGTGAGTATAAGAAAGAATAAAATGTTCTAAAATGGATAATTATACAACCCTTCTTAATATGATTTAGCGATTGAATTGTATAATATTTGAATTATATGCCAATAAAACTTAAAAAAAACAAGAGAGAGGGAGTTACAGTCTCGGGAACCCAGAGAGGCAGTTCTACTCTGTCCTATAGGGTCTCTATGAGCACAAACCGACTTACTTTACGGCAGTCAGTTGAGTTTGTTTGCTGTAATTAGGTACTGGCAAATCAGTTCTGCCTCATAAGGACTCAGAATTGTTACCACTCTGTAAACTCTCTTTTTCATTGCCCCTTCACTTTAACAATCACAACGCTCTTCTCTAGGGACTTAACTCTAGGGACTTACTTTTTCAAAATATTTGACATGGAATCTCGCCATCCTTGTTTCCAAGAAGCATTTTGGTTTCCAGATTGTTCTGTGTGTGTGTGTGTGTGTGTGTGTGTGTGTGTGTGTGTGTGTAAGAAAGAGATTTATATACAAGAGCAATTGAATATTGAGAAAACATCCCAGCCCAGTCCAGATCAAGTCCATAAGTCTGATATTATCCCATATGTCC
>NW_022111368.1:33378906-33427974 GCF_000313985.2 Echinops telfairi
CATTCCCCCTTACTACCTCCCCTTTCCCTCCTGGTATCGCCACTGTCACCCCCGGTCCTGAGAGGTTCTTCTGTCCTAGATTCCCTGCGCTTCCAACTCCCATCCGCACCGCTGTGCATCATCTGGTCTAACCAGGTCTGCAAGGCGAAACTGGGGTCCTGGTAGTTGGGGGGAAGAAGCGTTCAAGAACTAGAGGAAGGTTGTGAGTTTCATTATTACTATACTGTACCCTAAGTGACTCATCTCCCCACTACCCAGTATAGCTTTTTAAAAGTGTAACCATATGTTCACCTGCCTCAGAAAATTGTCTCCATCAGTGGTTTTTTTAAAAGTTCAATTACTTTATCCTTCTCTAGATGAGTATTCTTGTGTAGAGTCCTCATTCATAGGAATGTGTTCAAGTTGAAGAAGACCAATTTCGGCATTTAAGCTGACTCATAGATTAATGTGAGTGTATTGACAACCACCTGTTTTTTTTTCTGTTTTAATTATATTAGATTGAGCTATTTGTTAGTGTTATTTTTTTTGTTTTGATTTTTATGGTGAGCTACTATAGATAAGGCCAAGATTATTTATTTTTAATTCCAACAAAACAAATACAAATTAGGTATTATGAAAATTGTATGCTCAACTTCAAGTGAATAAGAATATTAAGAATATAGCCATCCTTTGCTTACTGTCATGGTTAGAGTCCAAAGACTAGGTTGTTGTATGAAAATTGGCATTCTGTGAAAATGACATCATTACATAGCTGCTAATTTGCATCATTACATAACCGAAAAGTGTGATCCACCCAAATTGACAGCTAACTTTTTTTTTATAAAAACAGATACCCTTTAATATAGTTCCTCACGTTGTGACCCCCAAACCATACAATTTTTAAAAATTATTTTATTGGGGGCTCGTACAATTCTCATCACAATCCATACATACATCCACTGTGTCAAGCACATATGTACATTCTCTGCCCTCATCATTCTCAAAACATTTGTTTTTGTTGTTGTTGCTCTTTTGGCAGACCATAACAATTTCAGTACTTTTTTCCAGAATTCAAATACATTGATTCTTCTTGGTTCTTCTTATCCAATGCCTCTCTTTCACGTGTATATTAAGCAATTGAAAATATCTGCTTGGGTCAGGCCCACCTCAGTCCTCAAAGTACAAGTTCTTCAACACTTTAGAGAGGTCTTGTGATGCAAATTTTCCCAATGCAATACATCACGATTTCTTGATTGCTGTTCCCATTAGTATTGATTGTGCATATAAGCAAGATGAAATATTCCAGAACTTCAGTCTCTTCTCCATTTATCATGATGCTATCTTTCGGTCCAGTCATGAGCACTGGTTTTCTCAACATTGAATTTTAATCCATATTGATGGCTGCAGTCCTTTATCTTCATCAGCAAGTACCTCAAGTCCTCTGGACTTTCAGCACGAACAGTGCGTCATGTGCATGATACATGTTGTTAATAGGCTTTTTTCTAATCCTGATGCTTTATCTTATTCAAATAATCCACCTCCTAGCAAAATTTGCTCACCACACGGACTGAGTAAGAATGGTTGAAGGATTCAACTCTCACACATACCTTTCCTGATTATGAAACACTTGGTATCCTCTCTTTGGATTCACATGACTGCCTCTTGTTCCAATTCACATGAACATAATGAAGTTTTTTAGAATTCTCATTCTGAATGCTATTCACAATTAGTTATCCATACAGTTTAATTCCCTTATATAGTTAATAAAACACAAGTAAATACCCTCTGGTATTCTCTGTTTTCAACCAATATTCGTTTGACATCAGCAATGATATCCTTTATTGCCTTGTTTAAGTTCTCTTCTGCATCTGGCGTGAATTTTTGATAGTTGCCTATCACGGTACTTATACAACACTTGTTGAACAGTCTTTAAAAATCTTTTACTTGTATGTGCTATTAATAATATTATTCATTAGTTCCTTCCTTTGAATAGGTATAAATGCCTAACTCTTCCAGTGACTGAATCAGGTAGCTTGTCATCCAGATTTCTTGGCATAGGCCATTGAGAGCTTCCATTGCTTTATCAGCATGGAAACATTGCTTTATTCAGCATGCTGAAACATTTCAGTTGGTATGCTATCAATTCCTAGCACCTTATTTTTTTGCTAATGACATCAATAAGGCTTGGATTTCTTATTTTAGTACTACTATTGATGCTAGAGTGTATGCTTCCTCTTTAAATAGTTTTGTGTGAATCAATCCTTTTTGATACTGTGACTATATTCCTTTCATTTCTTTTGATGATTCCTGCATTATTAATATTTTGGTTATAGACTCAAAATTAAACTATAATTTCACTATAAATATTTACTTTTTCTTCTCAGATACCCTGTGAAATTTTATGTTCAGCTCTTTTGCTTCATAATTTTTCTCATTTCCCTTATTCTAATCTATGATCAAGAGTAAGTTTCATAGACTCTTCTGACATTCATGTTGACCTTTTCATTCTTTCTGGTTATCTCAGTGACCTTTTGCTCTCTTCATGTCTGTCGTTCTTGATGTCACCCATAGCTCATCAGGTCTCCTGTCTTTAGAGTTCAATGATTAAAATGTATTCTTGAGATTTCTTTAAATACCAATGGGGTATGCTTCATGACATATTTTTGTTTTTGTGGATTTGTTTTAATTTTCTTTAACTTTAACCTGAATTTACACATAAGAAATAATGATCTGCACCATAATCAGTCCTTGGTTTCCTTTGGCTGCTGATATTGAACTCCTCCAGCATCTCCTCCTACAGATGTAGTTCATTTGATTCCTGTGGATTCCATCTGGTAAATTCCACATGTATAATCTCCTTTCATATTGTTGGAAAAAGGTATTGTAATAAAGAGGTTTGGGTTTTATAAAATTCCATTCCGTGAGCTCCAGCTCGATTTGTATCACCAAAACTATATTTTCAAACTTCATTTCCAATATTCCCATTCCAGTGACCAGTAATGATCAATGCATCTTGATTTCATATCTGATCTTTTTCAGACCAAAGAAGTTTATGAAATCCTTCAATTTATTTGTCCCTTGGTTTTGGTGAGTAAATTTGAATGATCAATGTACTAATTGTATTTCATTGTTTATGGGTAGATATTATCCTATATATTTAGCCTTGTAACTTCAAGACAAATCTTTAAATGTTCTTTTTAAAGGTGAAAGAGATACCGGTCGTCTTGAATTAATCATGTCTTGTACAATCAACCATATTCCAACTGACTCACTGCCATCAAGTCAGTGTTGACTCACAGCAATCCCCTGTGGGTTTCTGATGCTGTAACTGTTCCTGAGAATAGACAGCCCAGGCTTACTCCTGAGGTACTGCTGGTGGTTCAGAATTGCCAACCATGAGGATTGCAGTCCAAACTGTGGCTAATACACCACCAAGGCCTCTAGTTAACCATAGGATTGTCTAATTCTAAATAGCCAATATCAGTTCATTTCAACTCAAATTGCCTAGGATATCAATTTTTGAGCATTCCATTTAATTTCTGAGAACTACAAATTTTCCTGGATTTATATTTTGTATATTCCATGTTCCTGTTACTAATAGACATTAGCAACTGCTTATTCTCATTTTGTAAACACTGAAACACATTTAATTTACTTTTCCTTTCTAGATTTCAGAGTATATACTTAGATTTTAGGGTTAATAATTAAATTATATATTTAATTTTTTTTCTGTCTTAGATAAACATTCAAGCACATATATCTGGCATACCCCATAGTTTATTATATTTCTTCTGTTTTGTTCAATTTGGAATATTTTCTAAATAACGTGTATATTTAAAAGTGTGTCAAATTAAAATAAAATCACAATGTTAAGCAACATTTAAAAAAAGAAATATATTGGTTTTCATAAAGTCTTAAAATATTTGGAATAATAAGTAACATTACCCTCTAATCTAATTTTTAAAAATACCAGAGATGAATCAATTTTTACAAGATAAATTACACTAAAATTATATTCATAATACATGGTGTCTATAACCAAAAGTTAAAAACAAAAGTGGCTGTGAATATGAGCAAAAAATTCACAGATAAAAATATATAAATTTGAAATCACATACATCTTTTCAAGGCATAAGAAAAATATAATTGTAAAACATGAGCTATAATTTTCCTTCTGTATACTGTCAAAAACATCACAGATATTAATATTAAAATGATAGACTTTATATAGTTATGTTTATGTATAGATATACATATAATCAAAATGTGTAAAATTACTCCATATTCTTACATTGACTTTATTGATGCATAAAAATACAGTAATTTGGAATTTTATGAGAACAGTTTCTCAAAATTTCTAAATATCAAAATAATAAAGGTGTAATTTCTTGACCTAGTAACTCCAATATTGGAAAATAACTAATCTGAAATATTTAGTACAGTGAACATGAATAGCACGGTAGGTGGAAGCAAAATAAATGAACACAAAGAAAAGAATGAAGAACTCACTTTAATGATTATCAAAATTAAGATAATTAAATAAAATATGCTACACTCATACTATGACATTGAGAGATAAATTAATAAATTGTATGTCATATTTTTAATCTGGGCAACTGAGTGGATTTTATATTATGTAAGTTCACTTTGAACCTGTTGTGACTGTTCTTATCAATCACTGACAATGATTTTGATTAATAGAGACATATGTGTGCAGAGTATAGCTGCTTCATAAGGTTTTTAAGGACAGGAGCTTTTTGAAACATATCACCAGGCCTTTCATGACAATTTTGGCAGGTATCAAACCACCAGCTTTCTGATTGAGTTGAACTCAATCATACAGAAAGATCTATGTGAGTGGAAGTGACAGGTGTAACTTCTGGTTATGCCCATAAAATAATAGACCATGCTCATCTCTTGTCTTTAGCTGTTTCAAAGTGGTTGGAATAGTACCAAGGAATGGAGCAGTCCTTACATATTATAAAATGAGTGTGTTGAGAGGAGGAAAGCAGACAATAAGGGTGAATCTGCTTCCAAACTGAAATCTCGAAGGAAATTCAACTTAAAAATGTGGATCTTTTCATGAAAAAAGATTAAAAATATATATGTTGCTATTCGTTTTTTGTTTTTGCTGTTCCAACTTAAAGGATATCTTTTCTTTATAATATTTTAGGGAAAGTTTATCATTTTCATTCTCTTTGAACAGTTTTAATATGTAAAGCATTTTGGATGACATTAGGTACATTTTTTTCTACAAAATTCCCATTATTTTTCTTCTTTCTCCATTAGCCTAACTTTCCTGATCCACCTCAGCTTCTCATCTTTGTTTTAGCATCAATATTGACCTTATTTAAAGGAGAATGGTATTCATGAGTGATTTTATCAAAAGTGACCACTAGTAGGCGCTTCTGTTCCAAGCTAAAAGGATATCTTTGTGCAAGAAACTGTAGAATTCCTCTTGTCTCTACAACTTCCGTAGGTCTGGCTATTTTTAAGAATTTGAGTTTTGTTCTAATTCCCCCCCTTCTATTTGAGACCTTGATCATAATTGTTAATAGTGATGGGCACCATCCAGTGCTTCTGATCTAGCAAGATGAGACCATGTTTACTAAGAGAGTGGAGTTTTTTATTTTATTAACTCTCTTTTCTATTAGCTGAGTAGAAACTAGAAATTGTATCTTAGTCGGCTGCTCACAAACTTTTAAAATTCCAAACACTACTCATCAAACTAGAATACAGAACATTATGATGAGGCCAATTGACGATTCTGTATCAGTCCATGATTCCAAGCTCCATTAAACATAGTAAACACTATGAAGTATTTGTTGATGATCCCCTACCCCCTCTACAGGTTACGACCTGTTAGCTGTAGGGGGAACAGTTAAGGATAGTACCTATGCAGCATGTGTGTGCGTGTGAGCACACACACACATACGCACACACATACACACAAATGTCTGCATATCCATATGCCTATAGATATGCATATGCTTATCCATACCCACGTACACACATGTGCCTCCCTATATATTTTTGCATACATGCCTACCTGTTTCAACACACACTGATTTTTTTGGTTGTTATATTGGGTGGGTGGTGGCTTCAAAACATTTCTGAAAAAAAAATTATATTCTAAAACAGAACATTTAATTTTTACCAAAATTTTGAACTATTCCCATAATTATTGATGCAAAATTTTCTATATATAGTATTTATTAAATGTATTAATATGTGCCTGTTCTTGCCCACTACTTAATGTCTTTAATTACCTTGGAAAAGTTGTGCAGAATTCCCTCATCTGGCCATTTCCTTTCCCATGACTGAAAGTAACAGGTGTCTACTCTTTAGAAAGTGGTTCTCCTTCCCTTATCATCCATTTTCATTCATGGTAACCATCAAAGAACATGGCTTTCTATACTAGGGGTTACTCCCCCCAAAACAGATATATATTCTTAAAGCCATGAATTTAATTTTTTTAACAAAACAAACTTTTCATCTTTGAAGTAGTCTCCTTTACAATTAATACAGTTGTCAAATCTGCGATTCCATTCTTGGAAACATTTTTCAAACTCTGTTTGCATTTCTTTCTTCACCTCTTCTACATTTCTTTTTACCTCTTCTATAATGTCAAATCGCTGTCCTTTCACATCCCTCTTCATTCACTGACAAAAAGAAATCACATGGTCTGAGGCCAGGTGATTAAGGTGTGTAGAGCAAGAGAGGCAAGCTGTTTTGGGTCAAAAACTGATGCACTAAGATGGGTGCATGCACAGGTGCATTGCCATGGTGGCAAAACCAGTACCCCATCTGCCACAAATCAGGCTGTTTTTGTCTCACACTGTTATGAAATCTTTTCAGAAATTCTTAATAGAAAGCTTGATTCACAGTTTGAATTGGTGGAACGAACTCCAGATGCACTAAAAGTCAACATTTTTGTCTGTTCAAGCAGTTGACAGACGTCCAGAAAGAGGTTTGTCATCAATCAACATTTCACCTTTTTTGAAAGGAGAAAAGCATTTATCCCTAGAGATGAAAAAAAGAAGCCCAACTTCAAACTACAACTAAAACTGAAGATGGCACTCAAGAAATACATGTAAGATTGTGCCCTTTAGCCTTCCTAAAGCAAGTTCCAGTATTTTTTCCTTTCTACAATACAAGTCAGCCAACATAGATGAAAGAAAGTTCTTTTCTGTTCCACTGAAACTTATTCTTTCAGATGGCTTCAAGTTTTGAGTGATTAAGTTGACAACTTGGGCAGAACACACTGCTAGGAAATAAAAGACCAAAGTTTTTAGGCCTAATAGCTTTTTGTAAATATCATTGTCCCAGATTTGACCAGAAACCAATTAATAGGAACCTACTAAAATTTTGGAAAAATGATACTGCCAAAAATATTACTAGTCTTGCTTGACAAAGCTTGTGATTGTTAGACTTCTAAGGCAATGCCAATGTTATTGTTGTTAGGTACCATCAAATAAGTTCTGTACTCCTCTGGATCCTGTGTGTGTTAGTCTGGGTAGAGTAGAAAAACAAATCCATAGACACTCATATATGTATAAGAAAGAGCTATATATATCAGAACAGTTGAGTATTGAGAAAACATCCCAACCAATCCAGATCAAGTCTGATATTAGCCCATATGTCTATCTATAAACATCAATCTATAAACTCCTCTTCAGACCACAAAACACATGCAATGATGCCAAATGCAGGAAGATCGCAGGCCAGGTTGGAAGTCTTGTGGATCCAGTGGCATTGTTGGCATTTCAGCACTGGCAGTGGGCTCTACGTGGCTTCTCCAGCTACATAGGTCTGGTTGCATCACGGTAGGTCTATGTGGCTTCTCCTGCTCCCAGGGTGTAGTGCCATGTGTCTTGTCTCTCAGGGAGTGAACAGAAAGATAATGTTTCCCCCCCCTCCAAGGAGGAAATCCAGCACTTCCAGATTCCGCAGGACAAGGCCATGCCCAAACAGAGGCCACGTTGGCTATGACTCTCTTGACAGACTAGACTCCATCCCTTCACTCTTAATCCTCTCAAGTCCCAAATTGACACCAGATTATGTAACTACCACACTATGAAAAACAGTGAAACAAGGCTCAGTCTTGCACCATTCTCACAATTGGTGTTTGAGCCAATTGTTGAAGCCACCTTTTCAATTAATCTCTTTCTCTTTCTCACTGCCCTACTGCTTTATTAAGCATGATGTCCTTTTCCAATGACTTATCTCTCCTGAAAATGTGTCCAAAGAACAATAAATAGTCTTGCTTTATTTGGCTCCCATTTGTCTAGTGTACATTGGATATTTATATATAACTTATGAACCAAGCAGAAGACATTTTTCTTTTACTAGTGGCGTAGAAAGAACTCAAGAAAAAAATTAAGCCTCCAATTGCAATTTTGAAAGGTTCTATAAGCAACATACTGACTGACACTGGAAATATTAAGAGAAGATGGAAAGAATACACACGGTCACTGTACCAAAAAGAACTGCTCAAGAGTTCACAATTTCAGGAGGTAACACATGAGCAAGAACCAATGATATTGAAGGAAGAAGTGCAAGCTGCATTGGAAGCACTCGGTAATAACAAGGCTCCAGGAATTGATTGAATACCCACTGAGATGTTTCAGAAAGAAGAAACACTGGAAGAAATAGCTGTCCATGTCAGGAAATCTGGAAGACCGTTACTTGGACAACTGACAAGAAGAGATACACAGTTGTCCCCATTTTAAAGAAATGTGAGGTAAGAGAAAGTTCAAACTATAGAATGATCATTGATATTGCACACAAGTAAACTTTCATTAAGATCATTCAATAATGGTTCCAGACACACATTGATAGGGAATTTCTAGCAGTTCAGGCCCAATTCAGAAGAAGACATGGAATAAGGGATATCCCTGCTTATATAATATCGATCCTGGTTCAAAACAGAGAATAGGAGAAAGATGTTTACCTGTGTTTTATTGACTATGCAAAGGCATTAGATAGTGTGACTATAAATCACTGTGTCTAATGTTGGGAATAATTGGAATTCCAGAGCACTTCATTGTGCAAATTCAGAACTCGTACATGGGTCAAGAAATAGTTGTGCAGACAGAACTAGGGAATACTGCATGGTTTAAAAGGTATGCATCAGGGTTGTATCCTCTTACCATATTTGTTCAATCTATATGCTGAGAAAATCATCAGAGAAGCTGGATTGTATGAAGAGGAGTTTGGCATCAAGATTGGAGTAAGGCTTATTAACAATCTGTGATGCGCAGATGACACAAGTTTGTATGCCCAATGTGAGGAGGAATTGAAGCACTTGGCGGTGAAGATCAAGGGTTGTAGCCTTTGATATGGATTAGATGTCAATGTAATGAAGACTCAAATCCTCCCAACTGGACCAATAGGTAGGAGCATGATAAATGGAGAAAAATTGAAGTTATCAAAGATTTTGTCTTACTTAGATAAATGCTCAAGGGAGCAACAGTGAAAAAAATCAAAAGATGTAATGCATTAAGTAAGTTTGCTTCAGAAGACCTCTTTACAGTATTGAAGAGCAAGGAGATTACTTTGAGGACTCAGGTGCACCTGATCCAAATTATGGTATTCTCCATTGCATCGTATGCATATGAAAGTTGGGCATTGATGAGGAAGACTGAAGAAGAATCAATACATTTGAACTGTGGTGCTGGAGAAGAATATTGAAAGTACCATGAACAAGGTACTTGAAAAGGACAAACAGATTTCTATTGGAAGAAGTAAGGACAAAGTGCTTGGGTGACAAGATTTCATTGTACATACTTTGGCTATATGTCAGGAGAGACCAGTCCCTGAAGAAGGGCATCATGGTTAGTAAAGTGGAAGGGTCTAAAAAAAAAGGAAGGCCCTCAATGAGATGGATGGACACAGTGGCTGTATCCATGGACTCTGGCATAGGGCCAATTGTGAGGATGGCGCAGGACCATGCAGTGTTTCATTTTGTTGCACCAACTCAATGGCACCCAACAATGACATCAACAACAACAGTGAAATCGACTAGAAAGATCAATTCATATTATTCAGATCTCCATGAGTTTTAAATCAAAGTGATAATTATATGGGCATTTGCAATTGTATTTTTAGATGCATAGTTAATGACAAGTTTACATTGACTCATGGTGACATAAAGAAATGCTACCAGCACCTGTGTATTACACACAATCTCTAGCATGATTAAACTCATTGTGGCAATTCCATCAATCTGTATCAGTGAGGGTTTCTCATGATCTTGCCATCCTTCCCTTCCACCCAACCTGATATATTCCTCTAGAGATGGACCCTTTTGGATGATATATGCAAAGTAGTCATATGAAATAATATTCTGCTTTGACAAATAGGGCTGTCATGAGCTACTGCTTAGAAGTAGATGGTCAGGCCTTCCTTCCCAGTCAGTTTGAATAGGGAAGCTCTCCAGTCACCTGTCTCTTATGTGTGACCACTCTGGTGTTCGAATCTTCCAGCTCACAGAAGCACAGCATGCAGTGCAGTTTTACAAACTGAGAGACAGGAAGTAGTTATCTCCTTTAGGTTCAGGCTAAGTATAATTAGTCATAGAAATAAAAAGTATGCACAAATATTTAACTGTCTGAGGAACTGGGGAAGTTGTGTGTGTGTGTGTGTGTGTGTGTGTGTATAGAAATTTAGCTAGTAAACACTCAGAAAACCAAACTACATTACTATTATCATCAAGTTAATTTCAACGTATAGGTACCCTAGATATGGTCTCTGAGATTGTATATCTTTACATAAGCAAAAAGCCTTAACAAATTCCTCCTGACCTTCCAGTTAGCATTCCAATGATTAACTGCCAATGTGAACAGGGCTCCTTTCAAACTCCATTACTGAGATTGATTTTAAAGAAAGCATTGCACTTTACCATTGCTGTTGAAGACTGAAATGCCAACATACAGTGGTCAGACACTAGAACTCTGATCCACTACTTCTGCAACAATCTACTTTGAAACCAAGTAATATTTGCCGCAACTGACTCATGGCAATCAAAACTTGGTCAATGTCTCTCCACTTGTGCTTTTTGGTCCCTGCTTCAACGGATGAAAAGACCTGGTGGCATGGTGTTTCTGTGTTAGGCTAACTGCACGGTCAGAGTTCCAAACCTTTACTTCCTGCTCCTGGGGAGAAAGAGGAGATTTCTAATCCCATAACTCAGAGGCAATTCCACCTGTGCTACAGAATTACTATGATTCAGAATAGACTCAGTGGCAGTGAGTTTTCTTTGGTTTTCCTAGTTATGAGCAGCCAGAGAAGGATAAATATGCTCCCAAGGAAAACACTTATCATGCTCCTTTGTAGTTATACCACTCACCCCTCACCTTCCCACCCCCTCTACCGCTTCTTATTCCAACTTTCCAACAACTGCAAATCAGAGTACATCTAAAGTCATCTTCTGGTTTTCACTATAAAACTCTTTCATGACTTGCCTGTTTTTAATTTGAATCTTTGCCAAATGTACCTGTTAGTGACTAACTTCTATGTAAGTCCTGAATAAAATAGCTGTTTTTTGTTCTCACTAATTTCCACATGCTGTGTAATGATATTTATCTATTTCTACATGCTGGTTAATGATATTTAGTTGAACATGCAAATACAATTCTGATTAGTGCCTCAAAATGCTTATCCTAACATTTCTTTTTTTATTAGTTTCCTTTCCGTACTGGCTGAATTTTGGCATACTATGGCATAATTCCAAGACCAAATGCACAGACCCTGAAGCACAAAATGTTGTGGTTACAGATGGACTCCCTTTACGAAATTTGTGGACTAATAGGATTATACCACCACAGATTTTAGGGGAAAAAAACAAGCAACACTTTTTTTTAGAGGTTGATGTGAGAATTATTTTTGTTACAATAGCTGAACTGACCTAATATAATACACAGATTTAATAAATATTTAACTCAACGTGTAATTAGCACAGGATAAAAATCCATTTTAAAGGGTATAATTTGATTAAAATTTAAAAGGTATACAGTTCTGCAACTACCACCAAAATCAAAACAGAATTACTTATATCACCTGAAATATTTTCTGCATAGCTTTTGGCAGTTAATTATTTACCCCTTCCATTCTCCAGCCACTGCCAAACAAAAATATATTTTTGACCCTTAATTAATATATATTTTTTGAATATAAAATGTTTATTTTATAACATTTTAGGTTTATAGAAAGTTTGTGCACATACCACACAAAATTCTAATATGCTTCTTCAACGTCCTTTAACAGTTTTGTCCATTTTTAATATTTTGCATTATATGATGTATATATTTTAATTTACAACCCAATATTGCTACAATGCCATTAAATGATGTTTTTCAAGAAATTGTACTGTAACTTTAGTTGAAATATTACAGAATACATTGTTTGAATGTACTGATTCCTACGCACACTGTTCCATGGTGCTGATGGGGATGCTGTCCCCACAGTGGGCCAGCACTCTCTCTCCCCAACCTGTTCTCCTTGTTTCTGTGCCTCCAATTCCATCCACTTCTCTGTCTTCTTATCTTTTGGTCCCAGATAAATCATTGTATTTTCAGTATCGCATTTCTCATGAGTGTTATGGTTTATCTTACGGGACAGTCTATTATTTTGTTGATAGTGGCTACCAGGAGTAATTTTAATTCCACATTAGAAGGGTAAGTTAGGGCAATGTTTTTCCAGATTCCTCAAGTCACCAACAGGCAAATCATTCTGGTCTTTTTAATTAATTTGACCTTTGTTTTTTTCCCCTTTCTAACTAGCATGTTTTATTTTGTCTCTGATTAGAATGGTCATTAGTGGTTGTTTTTGTTTGTTTGTTTTGTTTTTAAATTATTTTTAGTATTGTCAGAGTAAAATAGTGTCTCATCGTACTTTAAATTTGTATTTCTTTATTTGCTACTGATTGTACTCATCTCTTCAATTGTTTTTTAGTTGTGTTAATGCTTTTTTGGTTGAAGAGTCTGTTTGTAAACTTTTCCACTTACTAATTGGATGCATTATCTTTTGGTTACTGAAATGTGTTCTATACATTTTAGAGATCAGATCTTTATTTGATTAAGTCATAGTTAAAAAAAATCTGCATATTCTCCTTTTGCTCTTTTGATAAACCTAAGCATTTAATTTTTAGTTACTCCCAATGATGAAGTTTATCATTCGCTGATTTTACATTTTTGGTAATGTATGATATTCTATTTATTTTATATATTAAGGTACATAGATTTTAATGTGGATATTAACAAATTATGAAAAACAATCCAAAGAACATAAATTCCAGAACAATTAACTCTGTACAGAAGGAACCTCTACTTAGACTGAATGGTGGTCATTTGAACAGAATAGAGGAATACTGCATGGGTCAAACAGGAAGGGTGTGTATCAGGGCTGTACTTTCTCCCCTACCTATTCAATCTGTTTGCAGACGAGACTACATGAAAAAATATGGAATGTGAGAAGAGTCATTAATAACCTATGATTTTGGATGAAACAATCTTGCTTGATTACAGCAAAATGGACTTGATGTACTTGATAATGAACCTTAAAGACTACATCTTTCAAAATGAAGCGAACTTCAGTATAAAGAAAACAAAAATCCTCCCAAGTGGACCAGTACACTGCACTTAGATCAATTACAAAAGATTTCATTTATTAAGGATTTCCTTGTACTTGGATCCACAGTCCATGCACCTGGAAACAGCAGTCAAGGAAGCAGATTGCATGTTTCAGTCAACAAACAGGCTTCAGAAGTTCTTTTTAGAGTAAGGCTAAGGTGGGCCTGAATCAAACTATGGTACTTTTAATCACCTCCGGTGCCTGTGAGATTTAGACAATGCATGGGAAGACTGACAGATTTCTATCTTTGAATTAGGATGCCAATGAAGACTATTAAATGTACTATGGACTTCCAGAATAACAAACTCATCTTTCTGGGTAGGAAAAGTACAATCAGAATGCTCCTTACAAGTGAGGATCATGATACACAGTCTCCTGTGCTTTGGAAATGTCATCAGTAGAGACCAAAAGAGACCAGTCATTGCTTCTTTGTGTTATAACATAGATTCACTATGAGTTGTAGTTTCATCTGTGTAAATATTGATATATCTAGTTGGATTTATAACAAGTCATTTTCTCTTTTTGTGAATAAATGGAAATTTTTGTGATTTCATTTGCAGAATATCCCTAGTTAGAGTAAAGGAATTCACCTTTTCTTTTTTTAGATATACTCTAGTACTTTGCGTAAGTATTCTATTAATTCCAGTAAAGTTTTTGCAGAATCTCTGGACTTTTCTGACCATAGGATCAAGCTATCTGTGAATAAGGATAAGTTTACTGCTTTTTGATCAATTTGAATATTCTTTACATCCATTCCTTCTTTATCCCTAGTTCCAGTTAGGTCATACAGTACACTACTAAACAAGAATTTTGATAAGGCATCCTTGTCTTGCTCCCTTTCTTAAGAAGGCTTTCAGTCTTTGCAGACTGAGAAGAACGTTGGCTGTTAGCTTTGTACATAGGACCTCATTAGGTTGAAGAATGTATCTTCCATTTCTATTTTGTTGAGAGATTTGTTTCCATTAATTAAAAAATATTTTCATCATTGATTGAAATGATTATATGATTATTTTCTTCTGTTTTGTTCTTATTTTGTGCCTTGATACAACTATAACTCACAGTGACTGTGTTAACTTGGATTGTCTGGAGAAACAAAACAAAGTGACATTTATATATAAGGAATATAGATATTTCTCTCATGAAGCAACTTCATATCATGAAGGTGCCTCAGCCCAAATCAACTCGAGGCCATACAGCTGATACTAACTAGGGCAGTGGTTCTCAACCTGTGGGTCACGACCCCTTTGGGGGTTGAAAACCCTTTCACAGGGGCCGCCCGATTCATAACAGTAGCAAAATTACACTTATGAAGTAGCAACAAAAATGATTTTAAGGTTTGGGGGTGTCACCACAACATGAGGAACTGTATGCAAGGGTCAGGCATGAGGAAGGTTGAGAACCACTGAGATAATGTCTTCTTCAGACTTACCTAGCTGCAAGCTGATGAAGCCAAAAGGTGTCCTTTATTTTGCTCTTTCTCTCTTTTATTGGCGGATTCTACCTTTATATCCTTCCACTATTTTGGTTTTATTGTTCATCTGGACTTTTGGTTTCTGCTTTTGTCTAGTTCACAAGTTCAACTTATTTTGTCATGTTGATCTTGGACTGTTTACCTAAATTCTACTAGAGCTCATGTGTCTCCCTTAGATTTGATGGTTTCCTTGCTCTTTTTAAGATTCCTGTAAAGAGGTTTCCAAAAGTTTGTAGAAAAATTCCGTTGTATTTTCATTCCATGTCGACACAGATTTTAAAGTCGGGTTGCTGGTGTTAGGTGTCAGCGAGTCCGTTCCGGTCCATAGCAAGCTGGTGTACAACGGAAGGCAGCGCAGCCTGGTCCTGCTCTCTCTGCACCCTCGCTTTCTCTTTTAGCTCCTTGTTGCCGTCGTGGTGTCAATCCGTGCTGCCCAGGGCCTTCTTTTCTAATGCCCCTCCACTTTGCCGAGCACAGTGGCCTCCTCCATGGACTGGTCTCTCCTGAAAGCATGTCCAAAGCATGTGAGACAAAGTCTCGTGATTCTTACTTCTAAGGAGCATTCTAGATATATACTCTCAAGACAGACTTTTTTTTTGTTCTTTTAGTAGTCTATGGTACTTTTAATATTCTTTTGAATTCTCTTGAATTCCTTATCAAGTAGTTTCATTGCTATTCTTTCCATCTGATGGTTTTCAGTTCTTTAATTTTGATAATTTTATTAAAACAGCTCGTCCTGTTCTGTATATGGTTTAATATTGTCTATTGCCTATGTGGCATTATGATGCTATTTTGTTTTACTTACTGCTTGTATGTATGTTTGTTTACTTTTTTCTGTTTTTGTTTTTTGAGATAGCCAGGACAGCAAGGGTGTGCTATGTTGCTAATCTGGGCCAGCAGCACAGAAGTATGTGTCATGCACCACCTGCCTCTGTTGAACATGGTAACAGACTGTGGGATTCTTATAAGATAGTGTTGGCAGTTACTACACCACTGAATGACAAGGAAAAGTCTCCATAGCTGTTGTGAGCAAGTGCTTCTCACATGAATGTGTGTATACACATTGTTTATAGTGAAACAGTACATGATGAGCAATCAATTAGTTTTAGTTTATGAGCATTTGGTCTGCTGGGGCTATCTGGATGTAGAATGTGCAAGATTGTCAGATGGTCAGGGTGATGATGTTCGAGTCCCTGATCTCCATATGGGTGGCAAAGAAGTTCATACCATCAGTTGCTGGGGCAGGAGTTAGGGAAAATGGGAGTTACTATCCCTAGTCACATGGTAGGTAGCAGAGATACATCCATCACCAGCTGAGGGGAAAAGGAAGCATTGGGAGGAGGGGGAGTGGATCAGTCCATCTCCAGTTTAGTTGAACTCAGTTATCAGTTGTTAACTATGACACCATACAATGGGTCACATAAACGACAGGGTGTGTACATTGTACATCACCAGCCCAGGGGTCCTAGAGCATGGGCTGATGGCTGTTGGGGCAGTGGCAATTAGAACTTCACACTGCAGTTAGCCTGCGGAGCTAGTAGGGAGAGAGTCCCGGGTTTCTAGGTGGTGAGTGATGGAGAGCACATATGCGGTAACTGGTAGGACAAGTGAGAAAGGGAGAGAGCATAATTCCTCTTTGGCAGGTGCATCTGGTGACCAAGATCTTGCCCTTACCCAATGTGAACTCATTGTCTCCACTTCCTTTTTGCTGTACCCTCTTTACCCATGGGTCTTCAATCCCTGTGGCCATGGACTACTACTGGTGAGATGTTTAATCCCTATTTTCTGGCTTCTTCCCTACTCTGTAGTTGCCTGGATCCCTCCTTCTATCTGTACTTCCCTTCTTCAAATTCTGTTCAAGATGTTTCACTATGGATTTATCTACACCATGTCTCTGAGGATTCCAAGCAGCTTTGTACATGAATTTCTTACCTGAGCACATTGCTTGCTTTTCTCAATATAGTCATGAAGTGCCAGCTGCCTGACGGGGTCTTCACCTGATGTTTCCTTGTTTACTCTTTTCATACATTTTCTCAACCCACTCAGTGTTTGATTTAATCATGCATCCTTTAGTTGGCTACTTAGGGTTCCAAGACTATTGTCTGTCTCTGTTTCACTTGTTTTTTAATATATCATTGCTTTAAGGGAAGGTGTGGCGACTATGTTAGCATGACATGTCTGAATTTATCTTAGACTGAACTTGAACTTGAGGATCTTGCCAACATTCAGGGTTTAATAATCTTTCTAAGAAATGGAATAACCCATACAACATATCAATTATTATAATAGAAAGCAGAAATAAAATGAATGTAAATGTAAAATTAAAACAAAAAAATTAAAAGTATATGTTCATGATATGTCGAACCTCATAAAAGATAGGAAAATATTTATGATCGACCTAAAATTCCCTCCAGGTTCCTTCAAACTATTAATTCTTAGTAAACATAAATATATATTTTACAGACAGCTCCTTCTTCTGAGAAAAGTGCCAATTTCCCTGCCACATTTCGAACAATGTTTTATTGCTTTAACATAAAGAGACAATATTAGGTGGTAAATCGATTTTTCAGTGAATTCATATTCTGAAATTTTAAATTCACTCCCAATAATATATCTGACAGAAGAGTGGTCCCCAAATAATTTGGCTTTTGTAATGAAAGAGGTTGTAAAACATTGACTATATATTGTTATTACAAACAATCTCTAATCTGTTGCTTATCGGTGAAATTGGACAACTTTCATCCTAACTCCCTAAAATAAAAATATTGTTTTCCAATAGCTAGTTACACAATTTTTCCCCAAACATTGCCATATTGAAATGTTATTAGTATATATATATATATATATATATATATATATTATGCAAAGTTTGAATCCACCTCTCTTCAAACATAGTGAAATATATTATCTCATACAGCATGCTTCAGAGTTAAGAAGCATGTGATATGTAAACATTTCATGTTATGAATAGCACACAATTTGCAATAAATATCTGTTTTCATAAGAGAGTGTTCTGGATTAAAATAACAGTAATAATAAAATAATGATTCTAAAAACTTATTGAAATATAATTGCAAGCCCAGAAGTGAGTCAATGTGATAGGATCTCTCTTCATATTCAGGTAAATTGAAAGTAAATTGTATTTTAGCTTTGTTTGTTTCAAAGACTATGTAAAGGGTTAAAAAGAAAATATTTAACTTTAATATCAGGAACATATGTGTATTCATCTTTACTCTTATTTTTAAACATTTTATTGTCATTTGTGTGAAAATTTGTAGAACAAATTGGTTTTCCATTCATCAGTTTATACACATTTAATTTTGTGACTTTGGTTATTCAGCTTTACTTAATAGGAGAAAGGATCCAGTAATTAGCTAAATAAATAATAAAAATTTAGCCTTCTATTTTGTAAAAGTAAAGAAAAGAACTTGGAATATTTCAAGAAAAATATAAAAGCTGTAAATGAGACCTGGGAAGTTATTTAACTATTTTGGTACCTTTTAAAATAGAGACAAGAACACTTCAGCATGAATTGATTAGCTTCTCCCACAAATAGATGATTTCCTTGCCATTAATTATCACATTCTCTATTTCCATGGAGAAATTTTGAATTAATGTGGAATATAAAATTGTCAAATGCCTAACATTATAACAGAAAAATCAAGATGAATTTCCCCAATAGGAGAATGCACCCTGATAGAGAAAATACCACCTCTCAGTATACAGAGTATAACACAAAACTGTCTCAAATCATTTTCACCTCAAGATTACAGATGCAATTCTGTCCCAAGAACATGATAACAAAATAAATTACATTAATGGGGAACAGCAGGCAGCTTGCCATGGGCTCTTAATTCTACAACAGTGTTTCCCTTCCTTTCACATATAGTTGGAAAAACAAAACAAAATGAAGAACTACCACCATAGCTAATGTTTCTGCATTTCCCCGGAATGAGCATTTTTCTACATCCAAACTAAACCAGAAAGCCCAATGCGAACTCACGGCCATGGAGACAAGGCTGGCTCAGAGCAACCCCAAGCATTGCCCTAGCACAGCTCCTCCGGATGTGAGAAGAAACCAAACAGGAAGTAACAACGTTTACTGATCGTGTAGCGAGTTATGTGTGGGGCTGCTAACCGCAAAATTGGCTGTATCGAACTACAAGCTGCTCTGCACAGGAGAGACAAGGCTCTCTAATCCCCTAAGGTTTATAGTCTCATAAACACACCAGGGCACTTATGTTATGTTCTGTAGGGTTGCTATGAGGTGGAGTTGACTTGATAGCACTGAGGGAATGAGTGACGTGGCAAAACTATTTCACATTATCTCAAAATTATGTAAAATGTCATTGTGAATTTGAATATTCCTTGTCTCAAAGGAGTGAAGAAGTCCCTTCAGTGCTTCTCAGCAATGGCATGGACCAGGCACATATACTGTGACCTTCACTTGTCCTCTCAAAGCCTTAAAACATTCCTTCTAAAGAGTTGTGTTGTGCTGTTAATTTCTTAACAATTACCTCTTTAGGAGAAAACAAATCCCTAGTTTCTAGCATTGCCCCAGTTCTGTGTGTTAAAATCTGAATGCTGTCAACTTCAAGTTACCATTGTATTATCAAACTTGGTTGGGGGGTAAGATGGGGAAATGTTACCTTCATTTTATTTAAAAGAAGGTGAGCATCATAAAAATAAAGTGATGTTTGCATATCTGATCACATGTGACAAAGTTCCTTCCTCTATACTGCCTTTTCATTTAGTTCTAAAAGAAGCTGCCAAAACCAGTCAGTGCTGATCAGAAAGATTAGCTATGTGCCTGACACTCCAGTCCATCCACCAACTCTCCTGTTTCAAAGATTTTTAATCTTAAACAAGGAAATGTAGCTATTTTAAAGAAAGAAACCCCAAGGTAGAGAGGGCTACTATTATGTAATGATGTTATTAGTAGAATAAATAAAAACTCACTCCCATTAAGTTGTAACTTTACATGTTCTGAGACTATAAATATTAATAGAAGCCAATTTTCTAATCTTTCTCCAGAGGAGAGGCTGACGGATTTGAATTACCAACCTTGTGATGGAGCAGTCCCGTACTAAAGCACAGTACCATCAGACTTCCAGATAAAGTAAAGTAATTAAACCATTCCATTAACAAAAATCAAACAAACATGTAATTTACCACTTGTTTGCTGCAGTAGTCCTATTATTTGAATCATTAATTCAATCAAAATTATAAAATATATTTTACAATTGCCAAGCAAATATCACACAAAGACTGTATCTTGGACAGTGAAACAAATTAAGAAATCCTGTAGCTTACTAGAGTTGATATTGCCCCCTCTCTTCAAAGCCTAAGCCATTGGCTTCCAGGTATCTTGCTCGGCTTTGCTCCTGATTTCCCAACAGGAAGCCCAATCTGAAGTAGGTAAGACTCCTGGTCCTCTGTCATCCTCACAGTTGATGTTATGCTTGCAACCATTGTTGCAGCCTGTTCATTTCAGTGAGGAACTTCCTCTTGATGACTGACCCTTACCTTTGTCAAGGAGGATGTCTTTCTCCAAGGATTGTCTCCGATAACATGTCCAAAGCATAGGACACAAAGTTTTGCAATCCTCACTTCCAAGGAGCATGCTGGCTGTACTTCTATTGAGACAGGTAACCATGTTAGTAGTCACAGGTTAAACATGAAATAATGAAATATACACTATGACTTTAAGCAAGCTCTGCAACGATGGATCCTGCCAACACTTTTTCTTACTTTATGTGTACACATGTGCTACCGCTCCAAGGAGGAAAATAATAGTTTGGGTTCTGTTTTTTGCTATTGCTGACTTCAATATCACGATGTCTTTAATTATCTCTTTGTCCTTCTATTGTTACTTTTTGTGTAAAATTCTAAAGTATTTTAGAGTATGTACACTGTGTGAAAGAAGAAATTTAGCTCCATCTGAAGCCCTGCTATGAGCCTGGAATGTATATTAAAATTTAACCTACCTAAGAGCTCTGTTTTCTCCTATGCTTAACTGTTGTTCTGAAAGAACCATACACCCTTAAGGAAATGTTTTTTCTCTGTATTGTGGCAGATGGAGGATGTCACAATATCTTCCCAGGGGTTCTTTGCTCTGTGGTCACACAGATGCAGGATGCAGTCTATATCTGAAAGGTCTTGATGCACGGCATAATCAACCAATCTTATTGGCAATAAACTCCCAGGAAAAGTTATGCCAGAGAAAGCAATTTTAATAATATGTATGTTCCAAGAAAAAGCTGTCCTGTGATTGTCTCATGATAATCGCGTAGTCATCTACAAAGAGTGTAAACCTCCAATTATGTACCCTTAACCAGTCATGTAACCCCATATCTATGTGTCTACCAATCTCTAATAATCCCCTGCTTTCTGATAACCCACCTCCAACTCCCCTGATTGCTTTTCAAACAAACATACAGGGTACATCATGAAGAAATGTTATAAAACTATTGCATTTTATTAAACATAAAAATAAGTATTTGAAGCTTTAATTTGTTGACGTGCTTCCCTCTGGTGTATATCCTTCTGAAGGTGGTTTTTCTGCCTCTCTACTCATTCTCCAAAGAATTCTGCACTGTTGTATTAACAGCATGTCAAAATAGCACTTTTATTTATTTATTTAACGTTTGTTCATCTGGAGGAATAGAAATGTGTGAAGGTAAGATCAGGCCTGTAAGGGCAGATGTGTTTCCCAACAAGATTTCCACTGTGCTGCCCTTGTTACCCTTAATGACTGAGCAGGTGCATGACAGTGATGGACAAACCGGAAACCAGACAAACGAACAAACAAAAAACTTTAGGTGCAACTCTTCTGGCCTTTATCATGATCAATGCAGTTTTCTTACAGATTGCTTATAATGGGCTCCATGATTGACTTGTGTTCTTTGAGAAAATATAACAAAATTACCCTTTGGAGTCCTCAAAAACAGGACTTGCCTCTTCCTTTGAATTTAACTGCACTAGCAGATCCATTAAAGGAGCTCTAAATGTAAGGTAAGCAGTTCAAAAGCACTGGAAGAGAAAGAAGAAGTGTTCCATTCCTGAAAAGATTTACAGCCTGGAATAACTACAGAGCCTATTCTACCCTGCCCTACAAGGTCACTATGAGTCAGATTTCTATAGCAGTGTTATTAAGTTTGGGAGCAAATTCCATTAGAAGTCACTTGGTTGTTGTTCTTGTTGTTTTTCCTTTTATTGGGGACTCTTAGAACTCTTGTTAAAATCCATACATTGCTTGCATTGGGCGAATTTGTACATATGTTGCCTTCATTCTTTTCTAGACATTTATGGTACTTTCTACTGAGCCCTTGGTATCAGATCCTTTTTCCCCACACTCCCTCCTGCCCCCACCTTCATAACCCCTTGACAGATTGTACATTGTTATTATTTTCATCTCTCAAACCAACCGCTGTCTCCCTTCCCCCATGTTTTCTGTTGTTCTTCCCCCTGGAGAGACATGTATGGTTATTTGTCAATCATTGTGATTGGTTTCCCCTTTTTCCCTCTTACCCCTACCCTTCTGGTGTCACTTTTCCCACTCCTGTTCCTGGATTCTGTGTATCATGAGCTCCCACCTGTTATCTTAACATGTATACCTGTGTACATGTTCCAGTCTAGTTTGAACTAAGAAGCAGCACTGGGGTCATGGTAGTGGGGGGTGAAGAAGCCCCAACGAACCAGAGGAACATAGTGTGTTTCATTGATGCTTTACCACACCTTGGTTGACTCATCCCTTCCCCATGGGCCCTCTGTGGGGAAATTATTCCATTGTCTACAGATGGGCTTTGGATCTCTGCTCCAACCCCCTCATTCTCAAAAATGTGCTTTTGTTTATTTGTTGTGTGCCTGCTGATGCCTATTACCGGGTCCCTGCAACTCCTCATGATCACACCGGCGGTGTGCATCTTCCATGTGGATTTGTTGCTTCTCTACTGAATGGCAGTTTGTGTAACTTCAAGCCTTTAAGACCCCAGATGCTATATCTTTTAATAGCCAAGAACCATCTGCCTTCTTCACTGCATTTACTTATACACCCATTTTGTTTTTAGCGATTGGGTTGGGAAAGTGAACATTTCAGACTGCCGATTTGTTAGAACAAAGTGTTCTTGTATTGAGGGAGGGTATGAGCAGAGACCTGAAGTCCACCCCCTACCTCTGTGTATTGCCATATAAATATATGTACATAGGCCAATACCTGTAATTATGTGGATTAATGTATTTAAATATGTACTCCACTATGTTTATACTTCTATCCATTGCCTTGCTTCCTAGGTCTTTCCTCTATTTCCTTGTACCTTTCTCCTGCCCAACTGCCACTTTCCCCTTATTTCTGCCTCTTGGTACCTCCTCTTAGCTAGTTTGCTGTTGCTCTGACACTCACCCCACAACCCGGATCCCTATCCCTTCCTTGTTATTGACTCCAACACCCCCGTTGTTCCCCTGATCATAGTGCTGCCTACTTACCTCCCCCTTCCCCCTCCACCCTCACCCCCCAGGTCTCCCCAGTGTCATTGGTCCCATCGCTGTCTCCTCCGGCGTGCCTCCCATGCCTATCCTATATAGGTAGGCACACAGAATAAGACATATCCCAAACTGATTTTTAAGAAAAGAAAGATTGAAAAGAGAAAAGGAGAAGAAACAAGAAGAAAATGAAAAGGGAGAAAAGAAAGGGAAAAAAGAGAGAGAAGAAATATACAAAAATCCCACGTCTGTTCACCGGCATCATGACTGTCCTGGGGCTACCCCTCCCGGCCTAGAGTGCCCCCTTGGGGGCTCCTCAGGGGCTTCGTAGCTCCACCTTGCTCCAACTGTTGATCTGGGATGCTCCCTTCTTGGTTCGCTCCACTGTGGGGGTTCAGACCACACTATCTCCCCACCATGTGACCCCAGAAATGTCCTCTGCTGCAGTTTTGATTGGACCTTTCTTTGAAGCCACTCTAAGGAGACGAAGACAAATGGTATTTAGGAAACTAGTCTGAAGTCATTCACTGGTCACAGAGACATATTTGAACATGCATTGTTTGTAGTCAACCCATGCATGTGTCAACTGAAATGCTACTTCGCTGCTGTCAGTTGAGCAGTTCTGAATAACAGCTGTTCACAACTGAGGAAACAATGCCTGGTCCAGGGCCATCGCACAACTGTTATTATGCTTCATTCCGTTGTCACAGACATAGTGTTGATCGATCTCATTTAGAGTTGTTCACTGCCTCTCTGCTGTACCAAGCCTGGTATCTATTTAAAGCTTTGCTTGAACAGTAGAGGAAGCTTGCTTCTGTGTGTTTCTTTGGAGAGGCATCTTCACTTTGTGATTTTGTACATTGCCCACTCTGGGCTATTTGGTAGACTTTCAATGCCTGTTTTTTATTTAAATTTTAAATATGAATTTTCACTCGATGACACTTTTGATTCTTCCATGCCAATGAATTTCTCTTCACATCTTATTTAATTTATTCTACCTCAGAATTTGGAATTCTCTTAGCTTTTCCTAATAGCATTCTAATACTCAAGAAAAAGCTTGTCTAATCTTTGGGCACCTTTGATTTCTCAAAGTTCCCAAACTCAATCAAAAAGCAAAAAACATATCACTAACTGTCTTTTAGTCCCTATATGTGAGGGGAAAATAACAAGAGAATCAGAAAAAATTCCCAACTTCTTATTTGTCATTTTCAAGAGCTAAACATAAAGGATCAACCACAGACATAGCAAGTTAATGATTACCTCAAATTCATCAGCATTTCCCCTGTGTCCACCATCCATTTCCCTTTTCTTATAATCTAGACAGGGCTGAGTGACTTCTTTGACCAATATAAGTCATGGCAGTAATGATATGAAGAGAGTTTTGTGGCAGAGTCATGCCAAATCTTGCAGTTCATGGTTGGGTGTCCTTTGAGACCTCAGGTACCATGTAAGTAGTCAAGCAACCCTGCTGGAGAAACTATATGAAAGGCCCTGGAACTCCATGAAGAAGACAAATGGGCACACGCCTGTGCCTGCCTTCCTTGCTGTGATCAAGACATACCATCTTGGATTCTCCAGATTTCAAAATAAGCTTACCATCTTGGATTCACCATACTGCAAAGGAAATCATTCTACATTAACTGTATTATATTTTATAAGTAATAAAATATTTTCTAAGAACCTGTTTTGAAATCGATAATAATGACCTATTTAATAACAACAAAAAGAACCTATTTTAAAATCATAAGTATGTGGTTGATAGGAAATGAAACAACATCTATGTTTAAGATGATAATAATTCTATTCAAAAACCCCAATTTACAATCAAAACGCCTTATAGGAACACATATTTCAATGTGTGTATATGTATATATATTATGCATATGGATGTATATGTAGTCTTGATATATGTATGCGATATGTATATGTATTTATTCCTTATGTTAGTTAATAAATAAATTTAAAACTAACTTACAACCTCATTTCTTAATCTCCCTTGGTATTAGATTAGCTAGGATTTCATACGGATTTTTCACATTCTTTCATTTAAAATTGTTATGGCTGCCTCTGCTAGTTTAACAAAATCTGTTGGTATAACTTCTAAGGCTCAAACTGTTAAGCAGTGAAAATGAAGATGGCAGCACAGCAGTCGTGTCTAGGCAGCCCTCTCCATTCCTGAGGATGTTGGGGCTTCTTTTGGTTTTAGATTTGCTTTGCATGCACATACACTCACAGTAAAGCATGCTTTCGTTGGGGTCTACAGTTAAGAAAGGCTGAATTCCAGAGTCAGAACTCGCATGCACGTGGACACCCATAAGAAAATGAAATGGGATTTTTTGTGCTAAATGCGTTTAGTACAAATCAAAAATATATTTAAATGAAGCTGGCAGCAACCAAGCAAAGAAGCACAATGCTTTTTCATCCCACTTTCTCTCTTTACTCTCTATTTTAAATTGTTCATCACTCATATTCTTCAAAGGACCAAACAAATCTTGGTTTGCAGTTAAATAATCAATTTAGAGCTACTTCAGATTTTTTCCTGTGTGCTATAATAAAATTGCTAAATAAATAATGACACTACGTAATTTCACCTTTAAGATGTAAGGGTTTCTGGCCCTAATTTTGGTGATATTAGCACACAGCTCTGACATCTACTGGATTTATTTAGTTATATATACAAAACACTACTTTTGACATCAATTTGTTTGATTCCTGCATGTGCAAATTTTATGAGCTTTAAAACACAAGCCATAAAAAAAAAAAAAATCCAACTGCTGTTAGAAGAGCTGGAATGTTTGAGAGATCCAAGTTGAAATGGAAGTAGAACCATAAAGAGAGGTCCTGGGGTAAATATTTCGTTGCTAATGCACCGATTGGGTACATTGTTATTATTAGTTGCTACCTGATCAGCACTGAACGGGAGCGACCGGCTGTTCATGAGAGCACAAGGTTACCCAGCCCTGCACCGTTTTCATGACGGTTGCTGTATTTGAGTTAATTTTTTATGGCTACGTGTCAATACATACACCAGGAAACGCTCTCTGGATTTCTGCCACCTTCCACTTTACCAATCATGACACCTTGTTCTCGCAACTAATTTTTCCCGATGACCTTTCCAAAGTCAGCATTCCCCAGCCTCCACACGCACGTTCTCTCACAAGCATTTTGGTCATAAATCTTCTATGATTCCTTTATTCATTCTTCTGACAGCCCACAGTATGTTAAATATTGTCATGAAGAGCAGCATTCCAATGTAACATTTTATCTGTCTTCTTTAGTTATTGTCCAGCTTTCTCAGACATATAAAATTTAGTTCAGGTTTCACTTTCAGTAATAAAATTTCCTAAAACTTTAAAGAAAACTTTTGCAATAGCCTTCCTCAAGGAACTGTCAATTTATTTCATGAATGCTACTTCCATGCATGCTGAGTGTTATTCTTAGTAGAGCAAAATCATTGATAGCATCTAATTATTCTCCATTTATACTAATACTTATATATCCTGGCTTCTTATTTTGTTTTTACTTCAGATTTAGGTGTAATCCACATTGAAGTTGTAGTTTCATTTTGTTTTAATCAGTATTGGTAAGTCTTCATTTTTGATACACAATTTTTGTTGTCTGTCTATTACTGAGTATTCATCAATCCTGATGTTACTGAGTCTGTCTTCATATAATCCGTTTTTCTGATCATCCATTCAGATTACTTCTCCATTGCAGTGGCTATGCAGAACTCAGACACAATTCATAATCACAGGGTTTATTGAGGAACTTAACAAGATGTAATGCCAGGAAGAAGTGCTCAGAATTAAATTATCAGGACATGTTATGAAATTGTCAAGTTTGCTAACAAAAGCGCCAAAGGCATTCCTGTTTTACTATAAGCCCCAACAAGAAGGCTTTCAAACTTAAGTCCTGCGGGACTGCAAATCCAACATCCCCAATGAAATACTCATAGGTATCTCACTCCACCAGCCAGCCTCTTGTACAAACACACGCCTCTTACTTGCTCTGTGGTTTGTGAACGTCCATCACTCTGATCCATGTTCTGCCTCTGGCTCTGGCTCTGCTGCTGCTGCTCTAATGTTGGAGCTGTCATTTGGACCAAAGCGGTTTACTGCAAAGAGGTCTCAGATTCAGAAGACAAGCTCCACTCTTGGCTCTGGCTGGTAATAAGATCATTCCTAGCACCAATCAGAAGGCTCATTTTATTCCTAGCAGGATGCCACACCAGCGAATGATCTTCACAAGTGACTCCTGTGTGTATCTTTGGGTGGGAGTTAGAGACTTTGGCTAGAAGAGCCACATTAAATAAATAATTCACTGTCTTTCCAAAAGGAGAGTGGGGGGCGGGGGGGCATAGGGGATGCTGAAGCTCTACATATGGTCAGGCAACTTTCTAATTAGTTGCTCAGTCTGCTGTTGGGCACCTTGTATAGTTTCTTACCATTTTATTCAGCTTTAGTTCTGGGCCAGTGTGTTTTTGGATTTATCTCCAGCTACCTTCCTGTGTCAGGATATTTACGTAGGTCTGGCTTCAAGGTTAAGATGTTTACTACACCTGTTCCCATGATGTCCTTTGTTTATAGCTTGTTTTCAGAAGGCTCTTTGCTTAGTCCCTTAGCAGGCAGGACAGAATCCCTGTTTTCTTTCGGTCACTTATGATCTGTGAAATACTGGGGGCAGAACTTCCAGCATCATAGCAAAACACAAGTCACACCAGGATGACTATCTTGAGATACACAAAATACTTGCAAATATTTTTTTTCTAATGCAAGCTCGCCATACTTCCAACACAAAATTTATTAAAATACTTAAAAAATAAAATTCCTTGCAATTTTACATTACAAACAAAAACTTACAGGAATACAACATCAACAATATTCATAATAAGAAACATTTCTATTCAGTAACCATTTTATAAAACAGGCAACTTGAAAAAGTGAGAATTACTCATATCAACCACATTGATTCTACACGTGTTGAACTATCCAAGAAGGCAGATAAAGCAGTACTAGGAAAACTGAGGGATAGCATCTCTTAAATCAAGAGTCAGAATGTAGAAACTTTCTGCCTATCCTATGGCTACTGTCTCTTTGCTCTATTTCCTATATAGTCCCTTTCTTTATGAAATATTGCTGTACTTAAGCCTCTAGAAGCACAGGAATGAAAGACACACTTTTTGAAACTCTTTTGGAGAAACAAGTAAAATCAGTGGTTTAGATGATATTTAAACAATATTTAATTTTTAAAGTATTAGAACAAAAATAAGATAATGCAAGGACACACTGAATAATTGATGGAAAATATGCTTCAATTGCTGGGGAATGTAGGATCACGAAGAGAAAGCTATTTAAAAATGAGGGGCTGACCTCAGGATTGTGATCATCAATTTGCTGCATTGCTGTAAAGTTGCAAGTAAAGGATAAACCCACCATTAAAATGACCAAATGTGACACCAAAATAAAACAATGAAATACTAATGCAAAAATTGAAGTGGGGACAACAACAAATTAAATCATAGAGACCTGGGAATATGTACCTCACAACCAAGAAGGGATCAGTTCTCTAACAGATCCATAAGAATATGACAAACAAAATTATCATCTGAAAGAACTTATAGAAATTTCACAAATTATTTGTAGGCAAGGACAAAATAATGATTAATTGGATGATGTATTTTACAGAAAATAGGAGGATATAAAAAAGGAAACAGTGGTGAGAGTGGTGACACTGGAATGGGGGAGCAGATATGGGGGAGGAAGGGGGAACCAATTACAAGGATCTACATATAACCTCCTCCCTGGGGGATGGTCAACAGAAAAGTGAGTGAAGGGAGTTGTCAGACAGTGTAAGATATGACAAAATAATAATAATTTATCAATGATCACAGGTTCATGAGGAAGGGGGAAAAATAAGGAGCTGGTACCAAGGGCTCAAGTAGAAAGCAAATGTTTTGAGAATGATGAGGGAAACAAATGTACAAATGTGCTTGACACACAATAGATGGATGTATGGATTGTGATAAGAGTTGTACAAGCCCCAAATAAAATTATATTTTTTAAAGTTAATCCATAAAATAATACAATCACAAATGAGCATTTCCTGAAGAATAACATTGATTTCATTAAAAACGAATGAAAATTAAATATAAATTTTACAGATGAATCATTTTGAAGGAAATTGCTGGTTGTATAGAGATGAATAAATACTAGGAGAAAAAGTCCTAAAATGATAAATTTAGGGTTATAGATTTAAAAGTGATTTTCATGCATCTTGACTCAAAACAGAGAAACCTAATTGTATCTTGGTGCAAGTTATGATCGCAAACAAGAAGATGAAAGAAAAGCCTCTCCACAGAGAAATGGTTTATGTATATTAGAAAAGAAAACAAAACTATCAGCATAGAAGTTTAATTCTATGCTAAAAGCTAGCTGTCAGTCAGAATTTACAGACATCAGAGCAATTGACAGAATCTATATATTAGTAAAAAATTCTACAGCTACATAACACTGGTAAATGCTGGTAAAGTATAGCAATCTCTCTCTCTCTTCACATAAATACAGACTGAGGTCTTACAAGGTAAGTAAGGAGAAGTCAGCCAGTGCAAAATCAGTGTGAACTAGGGTTGCCCAAAAGATATTTTCTGACAACGTTTTCAATTAACTATGGACAAGAAGGTTTAAAACCTTAGTTCCTACATGAGATTTGTAACCATGGCCTTGACCTATGCACATTTAGCTTTGAATGAACCTGTGTTCTGAAATCCACCATCCCAGAAATCATTTTAAAATCATCCCGTTAGTAGCCCTGGGGTCACTTAGCAGAAACAATTGTAATGCATTGTAAGAACTGAGTCTAAATGGAAATTTCTTGGCTCATGTACATTTAAGACCAGATCAATTATTGTTGAAGAACAATAAGTGGAAACATCTGAGAATTAAGAAAAACAAAAACAACCACCTGGATTGGTTTCATCAGTATCCATATACCAGAAATGAATATAAAATAAATACCCAGGTCAATCTTGACTGAGAACAGCGAATACCAGAAGGGTGTTTTACTTGTGTTTTATTGACTAGTCAAAGGCATTCCACTGTGAGAATCAGCAAAATATGAATAACCTTAAGAAAGAAAGGGAATTCCAGAACACTTTCATGTCCTCAGAGGGACTTGGACAAGTTGCACAAGCATCAAGAAGCAGTTGTTGGAAAAGAACAAAGGAATTCTGCATAGTTTAAAATCAGCAAAGGTGTGCATCAGGATTGTATCTTCTCACCATATTTATCAGTACAAATTCATATTCACTGCCAACACATCAATTCTATAGCCACCCTATAGGACTGGATTGAACTTCCCCAGGGGGTTTCCAAGACTGTAAGTCATTACAGGATTAGAATGCCTCATCTTTTGAACTGCTGACCTTGAAGTTTACAACCCAATGTGTAACCCACAAGGTCACCAGGTGCCATAGTAGAAGACCTGGTGGTGCAGTGGGTTGCCCACTGGGCTACTAAATTCAAGGTCAGCAGTTCAAAACCACTAGCCACTCTGTAGGAGAAAAGTGAGGCTCTCTACTTCCATAAAGATTTAATAATCCCCAAAACCCACAAGGGCAGTTCTACTATATTCTACGGGGTTACTATGAGTCAGAATTGCCTCAATGGGAGTGAGTTTGAGTTTAGTCTGTATACTGACCAAAAATTAGGGAAGCTAGAGTAATATAAAGAAGAATGTGGCATTAGGATTGGAAGAAGGTCCATTTAAAACCTGAGATATGCAGATGGAATAATCTTGCTTTTGACAGTGAGGAATTGAAACATTGCTGATGACGTTCAAAGATTGCAACCTTCAATATGGATTACAACTCAATGTAAAGAAGATACAAATCCTCATAACTGGCCCATCAGGTAACATCATGATAAATGGGGAAAAATTAAAGTTGTCAGGGTTTTTGTCATACTTGGATGTCTGCTCCAAACCCGTTCATTCTCAATAGTATGTTTTTGTTTTGGATTTTCTGATGACTGTTACCAGTCATCACACCTCACGATCACACAGTCTGGTATGATTCTTCCATCTGTATGGGACACTTCCTCATAGAAAGTTCACAAGGAAGGGGTGAGTCAACCGGGGCACAGTATAGCACCAATGAAACACACAATACACCTCTGGTTCCTTGAGCTTCCTCACCCCCCACTATCATGACTCCAGTCCTGCCTTTCACTGAAGGCTAGACCAGAGCATGTACACAGGTAATGATAAGAACTCATGACACATGGAATCCAGTCAAGTACTACCCTCAAGAACAGAAATGGGAGTAGAGACATCAGGAGAGTAGGGAGAAAGTGGAAAGAGTAGGGGAGGAGGGGGAATAGGTCACAATCATCAACACATAACTACACCCCACCCTACAAACTGGCCACCCAGGTGGATGAACAATAGAAATTGTGGGGGAAGGGAGACAGCAGTTGGTGTAAGATATGAAAGAAATAGCATTTTATAACTTATCGAGGGGTAACAAGGGTGAGGGGGAGAGAAAAAAAGAGGAGTCAATACCAAGGGTTCAACTAGAAAGTAAATGTTTAGAAAATAATGATGGCAACATTTGTAAAAATATGCTTGATACAATTGATGTATGGATTGCTATAAGAGTCCCCACTAAAATCTTTAAATAAAAAAGGGGGTTCTCATGGAAACAGCAAATAAGATTATCAAACAATGTATTACAATGGGTAAATCTTCTGCATAAATGTCTTTAAAATGTTTAACAGCAAGCATAGTGCTTTGAGGACTAAGGTTGGCCAAACCCTAGCCATGATACTTTCAATTGCCTCATATACATGAGACAGTCGTATATTGACTTAGAAAGATCAGAGAAGAATTGATGCATTCTAGTGCGTGCAAAGAACCTTGAAAATATCATGGACTGCCAAAAGAGCAAGCAAATGTGTTTTTGAAGAAGGACAGTCAGAATACTCCTTAGAAGCAAGAACGCAAATCTTCATCTCAAGTACTTTGGACATGTGGTCAGGAGAGCCTAGTCCCTGGAAAAGGACATCTTGCTTGATCAGTACAGGAGCAGCAGAAATGATAAAGGTCGCCAATGAGAAAGATTGACGTGGTGGCTGCAAGAATGTCAAATATAGCAACAAATGTGGGGATGGTGCAGGGCCAGGCAGTGCTTTGTTCTGTTGTTCGCAGGGTCATTGTGCGTTGGAGCCATCTACATGGCACCTAAAAACAACAGCAGCGACACCTGGGATTCAGTGGAATAAAACCTAAGGAAAAAAAATTCTTTATGATTCTTTTTCTCCTGTGGGTTGAGCTTTCATGTTGTTGCTTTTTATCAAATATCTGGTTTTGTTATGTTAAGGTGTTGAGTTTGGAATTCGTCTTTTATTCATGTGTATGTGAATTTGCTATACATTCTTCTCTGATAACAGCTTTTCCTGTGTCCCGATAGTTTGGGTGTAAGAGTTTATCATTCTCTTTAGTTTCGAGGAATTTATAAATTTCATCACTTAATTTTTCTATTACTCGATTATTTTAAAGTTGTTTAATCTTAAGTCACCATATGTTTGACTCTATATTCTTGTTCTTTCTGCTGCTAAATTCTCATGTGATAACATAGTGATCTGAGGAAATGCATGGCTACCGGTTCAGCGGAACAACAATCAGGGGCTGACAAAGGAGTCGGCTAGTTTTCAATCTGTAGTACAGACGTTTGTTCTGAGTTGGGGCTGACTTGACGGCGTCTAAAGAGAATAATGTAATCTAGCCCCCATTGTTTCAAGAGCTTTGGAGAATTTGCAGTTCTGTTATTTACTTCTCCCTTTTGATCAGGATTTTTTTTCCAGAACCATTGATCAAAATATTTAACAATGGTAACTGGATCTTTTTACCAGTTAATTTTTTGATTATTTGAATTCTGAGTAATTTAGAAATTAACAGCCATCTTATACCTCAATTTTGCTTATTCCAGATTATTGTGATATGAAAGTCACATTTTATAGGAGTATCTGTTTTGCATTGCTTAATTTTGTTTCATTTTTCCAAAATTTTCAGTCTATATGTAAGAAAGGACTTTATGAAAATCTTAGAAATACATAAATTATTATATATTTGGGTATCTACCCAAAATCCATTATTTAGAACCACCCTACTCCATCCACCAAACAAAACAAAAAAATTCACTGTTGACAATTCAATTCTGAATCATAGTGAAAATGTAGATCAGAGTATACTGTCTACTGGAAACTGAGCCCTGATATCAGAGTGGAGTATGCAAATGCCTACTAACCTTAAAATCAGCAGTTCAAACCACTAGCTGCACCTCACGACAAAGATGAAACTTCCTATTCACATTCTTGGAAACCCACAGGAGCAGTTCTACTCTGTCCAATAGAGTTGCTATGAGAGACAAGAAACTTGCTGGCAATGAGTGGGATATACCTATGGCAGCTGAAAGTCTTATGTTTCTACCTCTGAGAGATGAGTGGATTTCAATTGTTGACCTTGAGGTTAGCAGCTTCAGCAGTTCAAATTTTAGCTCACTACCCCACTGGGGCTTCATGATTCAGAAAGAACCATTGAAAACCATTACAAATGCTCACTGCATAAACTTTCAAAATGATTATTGTCCAGAACTAAATGTACTTTAATCAAAAATATAGCATTAGACAGTATACTGCTAAACATATTTTCCCTGGGTGAAGATGCAAAGTAAAATCATTTGATCTTTAATATCCTTAAAGCATGAAGAAATTACTTTAGGTCTTTCACATGCATATTAAGAACAGAGATTTGTAAGATAAGATGAGACCTGATATAATCCTTTTATACCAAATACTGAACTAATAGAGTCAAAATAATATAAAGAATTTCACAAATAATATTTTAATCAATTTATTTATATTTCAAAAAGGAGGATATTCAATATACAATATACCCTAAAAATAAACATAATTACAGTATTAATGGTTTTCAAATGAACCATTTATTTGTCCAAATGTGGTGCTTTGTTTTTAAAAGCTTTCCTCTGTGGCTCAATAAAATGCGTGGCATTGCCTCTTTTAACACCATGTCATTCTATTTTCAAGAACCAAATTATTTTGCTATTTCATTACAACAGAACTTCATATAAAGATAACGCTCTGTATCTAGCAGAAAAAATAAACAGAGAAATTAAAATTTTGTCTCTTAAGAAAACTCATTGGATCACAACTTCAGTATCTTACAAACATGCTAAGCATCAGAGTTCCAGCGTGCATATCCTGTTCTTCCTCCAATTTTCTATTCAGCGAAAATGCTGATGTTATTACATTGACTTGGAAAACAAACCAAGATTTCAGTATTCTCAGGCAAAAGTAAACCTATTTTATTTTTTAAAAAACAATCAGAGACTTAGAATGATTTCACCGCCTCTCTGTTACTGTTATATCAGCTTTCACTCGCAGAGATTTAAAATCTCATCTACTTCTGTATCTCCATTTTCTAACCAGATATCCTTGTTTGAATAGCTTGTTAAAATAATAAAACTTGACATGTCAAAACATGAGCACATAATCTTATTCCTCCTTCTTTAAACTCGTATATTTTCCATACAGTGTAAGACAAGCCACAAACTCAAAATTTCAATATATTTCACTGATAATTTAAATTTTCCTCTAAAAGCTTGATTTTATTTTTCGGACTATACAACACATCATACACTGAATAAAGATTTTCTACATGAAAAATTCAGTGACATTGATTTCATTCTTCAAATTGCTCAACACTCTATTTTCTTTTATTACTAGTTGGTATATCCCATTAACATAAATCCACTGTCCACTAAATTTCCTATTTGCTAAGTTCTCATATCTAAATAAGGTAATTAACTATATGCTTGTCCTGACGATGTGGGAGTATGCTTGTGTACTGTCTACCTTAAGGGCATGTTTTTCACATCTTATTCCACTTTAATAGTACCACACATAACAATTGGTTGAGTACCAGTCCAAAACCAATCAAACAATTCTATTGGCAAATTTTGTGTCCAGTCATTAATTTCCTGGTGTTTCAATTTGTATTGAGAGAATACTGATAGAGCTTTAAAAGTAAACTCTTTCAAACGGATCATATTTACTGAAATGCATTAAAATGCTTACTACCTAAAAGCTTACATGCATCCTTAATAGTTTTTTTCATAATGCCCCTTATTAGTTTTATGAGTGGTTTTACTCATACAATCCACACTGCACATCATTTGTCCTGTATTGCTTTGCAACAGTTGCTGGCTTACAGATTACTGACAAATTTTGTTAAGTTGCTGTTTTTTACCTACTTGTTCTGAAATCCACTTCTAGAAGACTGCTTTTGTCGGTATGTACCAATGGAACTCCATGCTGTCTTTAAGCTTTCTTCATAGGGGAAGGAGACTATGGATTTCTTGTTTTTCTGTCTCAGGTAACAGCTCTGGCAGCAGCTGCTTTCATCTGAGGCTCTGGCTCCAGTTCCTAATGGAACATCCAGCATGGTTCAGCTCGTAGTCGGTGTCCCTGCCCCTGGTAAGCAGACAAACAATAACAAAAACAAACAGTTTCCTTTGGTAAATATTATGGCTGCCCCATATGTCTCAGAATTAAGCGGCACTCAACGGAGTTTTTTTTTCTTTGTCTTCTTTTTTTTACTATCATTTGTACTTTATTCTTCTTTAAAAAAATCATTTTATTGGGGGCGCATACAGATCTTATCACAATACATACATAGATACATTGTGTAAAGCACATTTGTACTTTTGTTGCCATCATCATTTTCAAAACATTTTCTTTCTACTTGAGCCCTTGGTATCAGCCCCTCAATTTCCCTTCTCCCTCCCCCACCCTCCTTCTCTCATGAACCCTTAATAATTTATAAATTGCTATTATTTTTTTCATATCTTACACTGATCAATGTCTCTCTTCATCCACTTTCTGTTGTCTATCCCCCAGGGAAAGGGTTACATGTATATCATTGTGATTGGTTCCCGCCCCCCCCTCTCCTCCCACCTTCCCCTTCCCCTCTTAGTAATGCTACTCTTATTGTTGGTCCTGAGGGTTTTATCCTGGATTCCCTGTGTTTCCAGATCTTTTTTGTACCTGTGTACATGCTCTGGTTTAGCTGGATTTGTAAGGTAGAATTGGGATCATGATAGAGCTGAGGAGGGAGAAGCATTAAAGAACTAGGGGAAAGTTGTATGTTTCATCGGTGCTATACAGTATCCAGACTAGCTCATCTCTGCCTTGTGACCCTTCTGTAAGAGGATGTCCAATTGTCTACAGATGGACTTTGGGTCTCCACTCTGCACTCCCCTCATTAACAATGATATAATTTTTTTTTCTGGGTCTTTGATGCCTGATACCTGATGCCATTACCTCATGATCACACAGGCTGGTGTGCTTCTTCCATGTGAACTTTGTTGCTTCTTAGAGAGATGGTTGATTGTTTGTCTTCAGGCCTTTAAGAGCCCAGACGTTATATCGTTTGATAGCCAGGCACCATCCACTCTCTTTACCACATTTGCTTATGCACCCATTTTGTCTTCAGCAATCATGTCGGGAAGGTGAGCATTGCAGAATGCCAGGTTATTAGAACAAAGTGTTCTTGCATTGAGGGAGTACTTGAGTAGAGGGCCAACGTCTGTCTGCTTCTTGATACTTAACATATACATATATATACATAGATCTATTTTCCCATCATTATATATAAATATATTTACATATGTAAATGCCTGTATTTTGACCTCTATCAATGCTCTTTGCCTCTGAGTTCTTTCATCTATTTCCTTTTTCTTTCCTCTTATCCCACTACCATGTTCAGCCTTCATTTGGGTTTCACTAATTCCTTTTCGTTACTTTGCCTTTGATCAAGCCCTACCAGACATCAAATGCCCTTCTCGCCATCAATTTTAGATCACTTGTTGTTCCCTTGTCCCTGGATTTGTTAACACCTATTTACTTTCACCACCTCCCTTTCTCCTATGTCCCCCCAGAACCGTTGTCCCATTGTTTTCCCCTCTGGATAGTTTATCCTGCCTATCTTATCTAGAGAGACATGCAGACACAATGACAAGCACAAAAACAAGGCAGAGCAAAGCAAAACAACAAAAGAAAGCCAAAAAACCAGACAACAAAAATAACAAAAAAAAAACCACCCCAATGACAAAAACAAAGAAAGAAAAGCCTATAAATAGTTCCAGGCCTGTTTGTTGACCTTTAGGAGTGTTTTCTGGTCAAGTATGATGGGTGCCTCACACTGGCCCCAAAGTCTATTTTTGGTATTTCCTGGGGACTTCATTGCTTTACGCCCCTTGTTGATCTGTTGCATGTCCATAACATTTCACCCCAGTGTAGATTGGTCAGATCGGGTACAATTCCCACACTGTGACTCCAGTGTTGTCCCTCATAGTGATATGGGTCAGTGAGGGTTGTCTTGTCTCATGGTGAGTCCGGCCCTATGTTCCTCTCTCTGCATTGGGGGCTCAGAGCAGGGATATCATCCTTTGGGCTTGGTGGGCTAGGATATGTTCCACTCTCTCTCCTTTTCTCTTCATTTGCTCCTGCGCTCTGATCAACATGTCCCTCTCCCTGAGCTATAACTTTGGTGCTGTCCTCTGAAGTACATTCTTCTGGAAGGGAGAGTGGGGTGGTGTCCAAATAGTTGGGATTGGGGACAGGCCCCCAGACCTCTCTATTGGGTCTCTGCTTCATGCCGGTATGTTGCATTCATGTCTTGGTGCACTGGGTTGATGTCTGGTCCCTTTCTCCCTCTCCTGTGGAGGTTTAAACAACACCCTCCCCTTGGGTGGGTTAATGCCCTGTTCCCCCACTACCCATGTCTTTCCCTCACCCCACTGCCACCCCGCCTTATTAGCTGGATGCCTTATATGTGTTTATATGTTAGCTTATATGTGTTTCTGGGTTGGGTCTGTCCCCTGCCGTAGTACTTGGACCTCACCCCAGGAATGTGTGTGTGTAGTAGCTTTACCCTATCCCCTTTTTCATTTTTCAGCAGAGTTTTCAATGAAGGTTTTTTGGCAGCTGATCTGAGGCCTTCATCTGAAGGATGAACTCTGAATGTACTTGAACTTTCAACCCTTCTATTAGTAGTTGTACATGTTGACTGTTTGTACCACCCAGCTATTCTGGGATCTGGACACCTTCTTCCTTTGTTCATCTAGCCTAGCCTATGGAAGCTTTGTGTCCTTTTCACACTTATAAATCTCTGCTTGGCTTTCAGCTCTTCCATCACTTGTTTATATATCCATAATTGTGCTTGTTGGATAATTAAGATTTGTCCCTGTGGGTAATTCGTAGCACTGCGTTCTGTTAGTTTGCATATAAATTCCTATAAGATAATTGTCTGATCAAAGGTTATGATTTTGATATATATTGCCCAGATCTCCAGAAGTTTTATATCTAGAAAATGGACTAAAGAACATGCTTTAAAAACTCCTTCACACTCTCACTAATAATGAAATTAACATTAAAATATAAATACAGCATATTAATTTAATAGTTCAAACATATTATTTTACAGTTCTCTTAATTGTATGTCTGATTACTATGGAGATTGCAAGATATACCTGTTTTCATTAGATAATTTAAGGTTTTAAGTACATAGCACATATATTAACCATAAATTGAACGTGACAGCAACCATCATAATGATACCATGAATACGGTCTCGCATATTTGAGGTTTAATTTTATCTTCTGGGTCTTCCCATGTAATTTTACTCATTTGCTCTTAGCATTTTTAAGGGTACTTCAAACATCTCCTCAGATCCACTATAACATTATCAATGAATATTTGAAACTCCAAATATAATTGTCATAGATTGCATTAAGTTTTCCAAAATACATGTCAAATGAGCTGGACCATGATTCTTAGTGGTTAGGCAGTTAAGCAATGAGGCAGTTCACGGGTTATGTAAGGTTCGTATGTGATGTGATCGGCTGCGATAAATCAATAAGGTGGTTGCACTTACCTTTATCTTGTCACACACTTGATCTGAGGGAAAAGGAGTTGCTCTAGCTTGTGACTTGCAACAACTTTCTTTTCACAAGAAATAAAAAGAGAGCAGAGTGGGACCTACTATCCTGAAGCCACGAGAGACTGTGTCTTTTAGACCTGTCTCTGTACCAGGAACCTCCTGGATTTAGGGGAAGATTAATGCCAAAACATATGGAGATGCGAGAGCTATAGATTCTGGAGGGAGACAAGGACTTCCTTCTTAAACTAAAACCAAGGGAGGGAGATCTTCCCCTAGGGTGTTGCTGTGAATTTGGAGTTTAGACTCTTTAAATGTGAAAGTATACATTTCTATCTGTCAAAGCCTTTCACTTGTGAGGATTCTATTACAGCACCATTAGAGGTCTGAGAAGGCATTTGGAACTAAGAAACTGGTTGCTGCTCTAACAGAGACCTAAAATGTGAAAAATAGTTTTGGAATCTAGTGATGAATAAAAGTTGGAAGAGTAAGAGCTTAAAGCCTAGACTGCCTTACAGAAGTTCTTGGTGGAATTATAAATGTCAAAGGCAGTTCCAGTGAGGGTTCCAACAGAAGCGAGGAGAGCTGAAACACAGGAGATGGGCTATCAGCAGAGATAATCATATCAATAGAACCAGGAGACAGACACAAATAAGGCGCAGGAACTGACTCAGGGAGAGAGGGCCAAGCATGCTTAGGACAAGATTTAATGTTGAAGGGAAATGACTGCGCACTGGTCAGTAGAGAAAAAGAGCTTTGTGACTCTACAGCCTAGCTTGTTCAAGGAATCAAGAAACCAGGAAATGGAAGCTCAAGCGTGAAGGACTATGGGAAGCAGGATGCTTCAGTTTCAAAGTGTGGGACCATGACTACTGGCGTATTAATATGTACGGTCATATATTCTGGGATTTCTAAGAGTATGGCCAGAGGTTCTTACGTTTCAAAGAGTTAGAACTTTGTCAACTCAGTTCCAGAGTTTGGGACTGCCCTTAAATTAGGGCACCATTCAAAGTTGAAAGGAGGTGGTTCTCATGTCTAAGGGGCAGGAGGATAACACCTACTGGGACACAGGGAGTAGAGTCACCACTCAAATGGAATAAGAGAACGGGGCTATCCAAAGTCTATAACGCAACCAAGTGGATAACTTGGTTGTATTCTAGATTCGCAAATGGAAAGCAATTTTGCCTGAGTTTTGAATTTAGACTTGTAAAATGGCATGCATTGAATAAGCTACTCCCCCAAATATCTGTCAATCTGGCTGGACTATGATTCTCAGTGGGATGGAAGTTATGTAATGATCTCCCATAACATGATTGGATGTGATAATCCAATCAGTTGTAAATGAGTTCATAGTGAGATCCACCACCCTTAATTCTGTTCCAATGTAAGGTCAATTTTCCTGGTGTGCTTTGCAATCTCTTTTATGTTAAAGAGATCAAAGGAAAGAGGAGCAGACTGAGAGTGAGGGGCATGCTAATACCAAGAAAAAAAGAGCAGAACGCAGAGCATGTCCTTTAGGCTAGGAACCACCTCGGCCCAGGGAAAACTGGATGCCAAGATATCTCTTGGTGATCTCCAAGAAACACCAAACCTACAGATGTTGTAAAGAGACAGCATATTTCTTTAAACTGTGAGCTGACAAACGCTTTTTCTAGAGGTGGTGCCCTCGATTTGGGCATTTAGTCTCTTAAACTGTGAAAGAATACATTTTGTTAAAGCCTTCCACTTGTGGTACTTCAGTTACAGCAGCACTAGATAATTAAGATCATCATGAAATATAGTGTATTTAATAAAGGGAATAAAAACCCTATTCTGTTGTAGTATTAAGCAATGTAAGGTAAATAACCATTTTCTTTCTTTACTGAAGAGGTGTTCTTTGACGAGTTTTGACTCTAGAAAATACAATTAGGAGAATAAACACACTCAAAAATCAAAATAGCAGCAGTTACTTTATAAATGTTAACAAACGACAACTAACACTGTTTTCTGTTTAACTTCAGCTTCATGAGTTCATTTCCAGCCATTACGTGCAAAGAATTTGGAAAAATAATTACACACACATACATATATATACATGTATACTATATATTTTATATGCATTATATACATAATTTGTATATATGAAAATTTCTTTGATCAGGACAAATAATTTATTAACTCTCTCTGTATTCTTTTTTCTCTCTCTCTCTCTCTATTCTAACATAAAACCCTGTCACAAAGCTGGGGATCAAAGAGCTAAACTCTCCTTAAAATATCATATATCATCAATCAATCAGTAATGACATCGTCCTTGGTTAATATGACATAATTATCTTATAATGAGATTCTGTTAAATTATATGTGCTAACTTTTGTAAGGATGGGCTGGAGGAATCTCTTATTGAGACTCCTTGAGGAAATTTCTACCTAGCCTTGCATTTGGTAAGAATCTCATTCTTGGTAATGGGTCTGTTTCAGTTTGTGAAATATGAGCTCTCCAGGTGAGTAAAATTTCCTTCCCAAGTTTTGTATGCGAAGTATTAATCACTTTTGTAGTTCATTTACAAGGACTCTGCAGACCATAAATAAAGTACTGAACATCATTCCTCCTTCTGTTTCAACTCCCATCCTACTTTGACCTATTTTTGATGTGTTTCTATGTGTGATATATATCTATACTCATATTCCACTTATTGAAGATCATATGCTTTTATTACTTAATCTTATATATTTATCCAACTAAATTTTTACACAAACTAAGTTATGGCAAGCCATCTTTAATCATAAAGATCCCAGGTTTCTGACGATCATTTAATTTTCAGTTATCTTTGATCTTTTCTCTTGTTTTAGGCTTTCTATTTTTGACAAAAGTAACTCAAATGTGCACACAGATTCTTAGTCTGGAATCCCATATGTTTTTTTATTCAGAAAAGGCTTCAGAAGAGAGGCCAGAGTAACAGAGAATACCATAACAGACAGACACTGAGCTTATTTAAGCTTGGATTGTAATAAAAATATTTTTAACTAAAGAAAAATTGTTGTTGAAATACTTACTAAAATACAACAGCAGTCAGAATTTTTCATCTATCGGCATATTTTTCCACGTCTGAATTTCCACTGGCTCCATAACAAGCTACTGTTAGTTTCTGTATTTATTCCTGTAGTTGATCAAATGCTCTATTTTGAAAAGCTTTTGTTCTATGAACTCTTCAGAGTCTACCACAAGCAGAAAAACTGAAAAATAGCTAGCTATATAAAACAGTGGTAGTACCCTTTTTATGTAAAGGGACAGATTACATATACATTAGGATTTGTGAGCCATGTATTTTCTGTGACAACCACTCAACTTCTCTATTGTAGTATGAAAGCAGTCACAGAGAGTAAGCAAACAAATGGTTGCATCTATGTTAGAGTAGAACAATATCCTCAAAACACAAGTGGCGTTGAATGAACACTCAGGTAAAAGTCTGATGATCTATGAAATAGAAATGTATAGCAATTTTAATGAATTCTTCTTTTGATATTTTTATTGGTGGGATATGGAGGAATTACAGAAATCACAAACACACACACACACACACAAAGCAAAATTGGCACCCTATCCAAATTATACTCTATGCTAGCATTTTGAGTGAATAATTTTAGTTCTTTTCTAGCATGCCAAAATAAATTGTGCCAATAAGTACATATTAGTTGATGACAGCATGATCATAAAAAGTCTGTTACTCCTTGGTTTTTGTTTTTATCACTTACCACAATGTTTAGAATCAAGAGAGAGAGAGAATCATATATGTGTTTATAAAAGGATTACTGTGTAATGCCTTCTCCCAATCATGTGACAGACTCACCTAATGTTTCTTATATCTCTGCTATAGTTTTATCATCAGCATTATAACCATGAACAAATGGTCATCCAAAATGTATTCAAACATGCATCCCAAAGTATGCTTTTTTTTTTTTTTGAAGTAATTTACTTCTGTGGTTCTGGATCCTCAAAAGTACGCAGTGTAAAATCCCTAGCATTCAATTATTTTGTAAAATATACGCATAATATTTTTAGAGACCTTTAGAGCTACATGTAATATTTTAAATGATAATTATATAACTTTGAACTCAATAATTTCTACAGAAATAATACATTACTGTATAGGGATGGTGTGGTAGTTACATAATCTGGTGTCAACCTGCAAAGGGGTGGAGTCTAACCTGTCAATCAGGTCATAGCTAATGAGGCCTCTGTGTGGACATGGCCTTCTCCTGAGGAACTCCTATCTTCCTTCCTGCAGGCGAGACACACCAGACACTCCGCTTGTATTCCTGCTGACAAGCCTCACGGAGACCCCTGCTGGAACCAGAGCCCTGGAGTTGGAGGAGCTACTGCATCCATGAGACTTTCTACCCCCTGGCCTGTGATCTTCTTGCATTCAAAATCATTGCATGACTGTGTGATTCTAAAGAATTTATGGGCTTGTATCTATAGTGGACTTATGGATTTGATCTGTACTAGACTTGGATGGTTTCTTTCTTTTTTCTTTATTTTTTGGGGGGTGGTGTTTTCTTAATATACACTTGCTCTTTTATATAAAGCCCTGTCTTATATACTTACACGGTTTCCTATAGGTTTGTTTCTCTAGTCAACCCAGACTAACACAGATGGGGAAATGTCTGCTTTCCATCTGGTCAAATTCAGCCTGCATTGTAAAGGATTTAGGGAATTGTTGAATTTGAGTTTTGACAATGGAACCAGTCTGAAACCCAAATGCAGGTTCTTGCATGGATTTCCATGGAAGCAGTACTCAAGTCTTGATAATGTTTAAGATTCATAAAGTATGTAGTTTGGTTTATATAAACAATGAAAACATTAGAAAGCAAATGAAAACTGGATTTAAGTTACAGGAAATTCTTCACATAGGAACAAATGTATTTGAAAAGGTTCTGGAAATATCAATGGTACAGTCCACTAGAAGATAAAATTACATTGAATCCCCTCTGAAACTATATGGGCAATCCCTTTCAGAATGTCCACCTAAAAGTCCATTACTGTCCTTACCTGTGTCTCCATAACTGCAAAATGAAAGTCATAACACTCTAGGGAGGAAATAAAACAATATAAAGCTTCTGGGTCTATAGATTTATTACATCTTGCATGTCTGAAAGGAGGAAACAACTATGGTGAGCACATGGTGAGTAGGCCACATTAAACCCACACAAATTCCAGCAGGGCTGTGATTTAGAAGTAAACACGCCGGCTTTCGTGGTATCTACAGAATAATTCATCTCTTTACACTCTCCAGCAAGAATTTTGCTCTAGGTCTAATACAATCACTCTCATTTTGATAAATTTTGTTTAAGAGTTTTTTTGGCTTAGCTATACACTTTTTAATAGCTTTTGTTTAAAGGTGCATTACAGTATATTACTCTAAATTGTTTCTTAGTTGTGTGGTTCAAAATGTTATTGTATCTAATATGGTTACAAGTTGTAGAACTACACAAGTATTAACACAGGTCTCAGAAAATTTACAGGAAAGTAAGGGGAAAAGATAGAAACCATCACTATCTGAACATAAAGAATAGGGTGAGTTGTACTTTAAATTCAAACACCTAGCAGCTTGGGAATATGAAAAAAGCATTTGGCTAAGCAGATCAGAATAAGATATGACATAGGCGATGATATAAAGAGATTGACACTACCTGTATTTACTATAAAAACGGGTAGCTTCCTTGATGGAAATTAAAGTGAAATGCAGAGGATATTTCTGTATTTTAAGAATTACTTAGCGCCTTCAAGGATGTTATAATATTTAAACCCATATGTAGTGTAAGGTAGAGAAAGTACTCATAATTATTTTATAATGAAAATGTGGCCTTGAAATATCGGGGATGCAGTGAAATGAAATGATTGGTTTGGCTCTTCTCTCCATACTCTTTGTAATGCTCATCAAATGACTGGATGGGAATATCCAAATAGATACTCCAAGTAGATACTTCAAGTAGATGCCTCAATTTCCAAGATCGATCCATTTTGCCATTCTACCGAACACAAAGGGAGACATTGCAGAAACAGGAGCAGAGACTCTCATGAACATGAAGAATGAAGAATCATGAGAGCAAATCACATCCAAGATACTTAGGTGGAAAAGGGTAAGTAGCAGGAGCAGCATGACAAATAATAGTGGCCTTCCCAGCCCATGAAACGAGTAAGGCTGAGTTTCTTTGAGCTGGAGTTTGCTTGCAGAGTTGAATGTTCACAGTAAATGAGCTTTGCAAGACTTGCCCAAGCTGGGCAAATGCTAAGAGGCTGAGTGGCTATGAGACTCGGGAACTCTACTGATTTGGCTGAGAAAAGGCACAAAATAACAGTATCCTTGTTGCTTTCTGACCCTGACTTATTGTAACCTGTTTGTTTGCCTAATACACTCCCATAATCATGTATATGGTGTGTGAGTTTCATGAACCATTGCAATGGGGTTTAAAGCCCTCCAGGGAAGTACAGTTGTAGGATAAAGACCTATCTGACTTGTGACTTGTGGGAATTGGCCTTGGGCAGGTGGGGTAGTTACAAAGCCCTTTCTTACACATATATGAGTGTCTGAATGTTTCTCTAGTCAACCCAAACTAACACATATGGTACCAGGAGTGGGGCACTAGAGAAGCAAATAATTAAGATATAGAGTAGAGGTTTGTTTGGCCTCTCCCTCATGGTAATTTTTCTTCTTTGGCTAGTCAGCGGTCAGATATGGCCATGCAGTTTATTGGGCTGTTTTTTGGAAAGGATATGGAAAGTTAAAGTTTTGATTACATATTTTGTTTGGTTGTTGCCTATGGTAATTCTTGTTTGAAATGGCGAAAATGAATGTGATTAATGTATGTTTTGAGCTCACAGGGCAAAACCACCCCCCTGAATTTCTCAGATACCAGGCTGCTTAGTGAAAATGGTTGACAGAAGGTCAAGATGACTGACAGAAGGCCCCACCCTGCTTTGATGCAGTCAGAGACTTAGTACTATACTTAGTATCAATGGACTAGTTTAGAGAAGGATTAAAATAAGCTAAATAAGGATTGAACTTGATTGTTTTAAGAATTGAGTTTAGGATCTGATTCTACTTAGTTTATACTGATTTCTTCTGCTTATTGTTATTGATATAATGGTTGATAGAAATGATTATTGGGAAGTATGAAGATACAGAGCTTGCAAGCCCACTTGCGTTCAGCCGTTAAAACTGGATCATTAAATGAGTTTAGGACATAACTGAAAAGAAGGCTGTGACAAGATAAGCTCCACCCAGTTTCTTGAACGCTCAGGATATTGGAAAGCAAAGAAACTTTTCTAGGGGGCTGTTGACAGATTGAAGAAAAAAGTAACTGTTTGGTTTCTTGAACTAGTGGATTTTGTCAGAGGCTGGAAAAATCTGGAACCATGAAGAAAACTCCTCTCTAGAACCGAACAATAAAGGGAGCCTATAGGAAGACTGAAGTGCTTGTTAAGTGACCACCTGGATCCACTTGCTGAGTGGAAGTTGAAGAAATGGAGCAATAAAGAGACAGGCTGAGTCTGGCCACTGACACCAATAGACCTGGTTCACAGAGACTAGAATTGAAGACAAGAGTGGGTAGACTGGTCCGAAGTTAATGACCTAGCCCAAGGGGGCTAAGGTTGTTGACAATTTGTGATTGGGCCCTTGGTCTACATCCACGGCAGCCAATGGACACCCTAGTGAAGCTAGCTAAGTGAGGCAACCCATATTGAGTTGACCAGAACCTGAGCAGATGAAGAGAAGGTATTTGAGCTTGTGAACTGGTGTATGTTGCTTCTTCTGACTTTATGGATGGCCTGTCCTGATTTGAATGTGCTTAGGAGTGCAGACTTCACAAGTTTCCACCTGGATAGAAGATTCTTCACCTCAAAGAATATGGTTATCTCCTCAGAGCACTGGGTTGATGGAAGTGGGAAGGATTAAAATTGCATACTCAAAATGGAGCAGATAAAAACATGAAATGACTGGTTTACAACTTTCATTGGTGGGGGAATATTTTACAGGATTATTGTGTAGGTGTTCACAAAATACAGAATACTTATGTTTTGTTCACATATGAAATGTTATGCTTAAATAAGAGTGGCACATTTTTTAATTGTATGCATTTTAGTTTTATCTTGTTAGGTACATATATGATTTTATTGTTGTTTGAAAACTATATACGGCTAAAGAGTTGTATGGAAATGCCAAGTAGATAAGGAGTGGTCTGTGGTTGATACATAATATGTTGTCATCTTGAGTCTGGAGGAGGGACACACACACCCCTGTGAGACATTCCTGTTGTCAAGCCACATGGAGAGAGGTTGATGGATCCAGAGCCCTGGAGCTCACGAGACACATGGAGCCTCATACCAGCACTGAGGTGCTTCCACCGACTGGACCCACAAGAATTTCCACCTACTATCCTGTGATCTTCCTGCATTCAGAGTGATTGCATGTGTTTTGTGAGTTTGCAGAGGAATCTATAGACTGATATCAGACATATGGACTAATATCAGACTTATGGACAGGGACTTGACTGGGCTAGAATGTTCTCTTAATATACAATTACTCTTTTATATAAAGCTCCTCCTTAAACACATGTGTGTGTCTGAATTAGTTTCTCTAGTCAACCCAGACTAACACAGAAGGTGTGGAGCTGAATTCTCCTTGGCCCTTGTGGAGCCAGAGAGGTCAGATGTGGCCCCACACCGTTGCCTTAGGGAGTGAGTAGGCTGTGGAGATGGAAAATATTATCTAACAGTTATATTTTTCCTACAGCAAAATGAATAATAAACAATAGGATTGCTTGTTACAAATAAGCAATAGGCTACACTTTTTAAAAATAGTAATTACTAATTTTTTTTAAAAACACTGGTTACAGGAGCAAAGACTCAAGAATACAAATAAATATTTAATATAAAGATAGAAATCATTTTTCAATTTTGAATTAGGAAAATTGGTTCAGTTGAGGGTAATCCCATATAGTTAAGCATTAAGGGTTAATGGAACTTTTATTCTGAACAGAAATAAACTGGAAAGGAGGAAAGATCAAATCAATGAAAGCACTTGTAATAAAGGAAAAACTCACTGTGACCATATTCCTAATTTCCCTTGTGTAGCAAGTGAGGGATATGTCATGTGGGGTCATCCAAAGTATATGACAAGTGAATAGCAATTTACAAGATTGACAGTGATGGAAACACACTAAACATTTAATCATCAAATACATTTGCCCTACCTACCACTACTACCCAAATGTTCACTTTGATGAAAGTTTCATTATTTTGAACTTTTCTCTTATCCCTGAATTTGTTATAGTGACTGCCTTGGTGGACTAGAATGTTGGAGAATTATTTTGAAAAGCTTCTATGAAATGAGAGAGATATGGATTTTTCAGATTATATTCTGAATGGTCCCATGTTCCCTGACAAGATTTGCCTATTGCATCTCAAGCCAAACTCTAATACTGTTGAAGCTCAAAACATGCACTTGTAAAGTT
>NW_022111368.1:33428074-33458893 GCF_000313985.2 Echinops telfairi
TATAGTGCCAAATTATTAGAACAAATTGTTCTTGCACTTACGTGAGATTTTAGTAGAGGTCCAAAGTCCATCTGCTTCCTTATTGAATTTACATATATGTCTATGTATAGACAAATACAACTATATTTATGTAATTATGTAGTTACATATTTATATATATATATATATATATATATATACCTATGTATATAATTTGCCCTTTTAGATTTTCTTTTAGGATGTATTTTATTTATTTATTTTAAGCTTGAAATAAAGAATGGTTTACTGAAGAGTTACTGTAGCATGGAACACCAAAGGGCCCCCAGCAAATCTTTGGGTCACTTAGAAGGAATGGCCAGTTTTTAATCCTGCTAAAAAGGAACCTTCCACCAGTAGCTGGCTTACAGCAGGTCTGCTATTGGCTGGTTTCCAGTAACTTAGCTCCCCTTTCTAGGTATGTGCACCACTGCATCCCAGAGTTTATGTCGTGTCCTCATTATCAGAACAGAAACAAAGGGTCAATTCAGCCATTGTGGGGCTAGTGTCAATACTCTCTTTATCAACATCCTTTGTGGGACTAGTTTCAATATCCTGTCAATATCAACATCCTTTCTCTAATACCTGACTTTTCTTATGATTTAAAAAAAAAGTATCTGATCTGTGCTGGACCTTCCTTTATTCTGGGAAGGCCTGGAGGAAGTCTGCCTCCAACTCCCTTTTGTGCTAGGAGTCCATTCATTGTTTCCCTTTTGCCTGGTTCTGTCTGGCTAATGTAACCCATCCCAAGTGATACAGTCTAAATTCTTTTGCATGGTGAGAAGTGAAGTTAATCTTTCTGTAACTGCTTTTTGTTGGGCACTATTGGTAGAATTCATTTGAATGACAATTCTGGCAGCAGTATGATCTTGGGGGTGGAGAGTTAGACTACAGTGTGTTAACCAGACAACCTCTTGTAGTATCATACAGACCACACCCAACATTAAAAACAAGGTTGCCTATGTGCTGGGTGGAGAGGTTTCACTCTGGAATTGTGTATTCAGCTGGTTATTCTCAGGACCATAATAGTTGTAGGAGTGGAAAGTATTGCTGAATACAGGCCCTTTCCATTAAGGGTATATTTGGAATGCTGGATCTGAAAGAATACACAAAAAGGCATCTTAACTGCCAAAGCACTGGGAAACCTGACTTAGCCAAGTTGACACAAATTCTTATCTACAACAATCCATCCTTTGTTAACATGACACTTATATCCATCTCCTTAAACACTACATAATGTCTGAATAAAAATAATTGCAAAGTGATATTTGATGATACACCAAAAAATGCACAGGTGAAAATACTGTAATGCTATTTACATTTTATATTTTGTAAGAGAACAAAACAAAAATATTTGTGGCACACATACAAAGGGTAAATATGTAGATCAAAAACAGTCCTCATTTCTGCAACTGATCATGATGCTGTAATTTGTATTTAGAGAGACCCCACAGATTATATAACAATAAACAAAGTATAGAACAATAACCTTGATATCACACACAAACAAAATGTTGCTCAAGATCACTCAGAGCTTCCAGAAATGCAGGCCAACTTCAGAAGAGGACAAGGAACAAGATATTATAGTTAATGCCAGATGGATCTTGGGTGAAAATAGAGACTATCAGGATGATGTTTACTTGTTTTTATTGATTATGCAAAGGCATTCGTCTATGTAAATCAAAAATATATAGATATCCTGGAGGAGAATGGAAATTTGAGAGCACTCCATTATACTCACACAGAACTTGTACATGGGTCAAGAGGCAGTTAGTTGTTCAAATAAGACAAGGAAATACTTGGTTTAAAATCCAGAAAGGTGTATATCAGGGTTGCGTCCACTCATCATACTTACTCAAACTGTATACTAAGCAAATAATTGGAAATGCTGGACTATGTGAAGAGGAATTCAGCATCAGGATTAGAGGAAGGTTTATTAACAGCCTGTGATATGCAAATGACACAACTTTGTACAAAGTGAGGAGGACTTAAAATACTTGTTGATGAAGATCATGAGTTGCAGGCTTCAATATGAATTAAAACTTAATGTAAAGAAAACAAAAATTCTCACAATGGAACCAATAGTAATACCATGATAAACTGAGACAAAATTGAAGTTGTCCAGGATTTTGGCTTGCTTGCATCCACAATCAATGCTCATGGAAGTAGCAGTCAAGAGATCAAAAGACACAGTGCATCAGATACAGCTGTTGCACAAGACGTCTTAAAGTGAGTAAAGGCAAGAATGTTCCTTTGCAGACTATGATACACCTCACCCAAGCCATGGTGTCCTATGCCTCATATACATATGAAACTTGGATAATGAATAAGAAAGGCTGAAGAAGAATCAATGAATTTAAGGTATGGTGCTATGCTGGGATGCAAATCAAGCTTGAGTAAATTCAAACATACAGAGGTCACACAGAGTTTCTCCTCTGACCACTATGCCATAAAGAAGAAAATTAACAAAAGAAAGAATAAAATAATAAAGGCAAACACATGGAGGCTAAATAACTTACTTTTTAAAAGGACCGGGTATAAGCCTAAATTAAAGACAAAATGAGGACGTTCTTAGAAACTAATGAAAATGAAAACACAACATACTAAAACCTCTGGGATTCAGCCAAGGTAGTTATCAGATGACACTGGTAGGGATAAATGCACATATGAAATGCACATATGAAAATGCACATATGAGACATATGGTCAATACCTTATCACAAAACCTTCAGCAGTTGGAACAGAGTGAACAGAATAATCCTTCTAATCAAAACAGAAAAGAAATTATAAAAATCAGGGTGGAGATAAATGAGTGAGAAAACACCAAAAAAATTGAAAAAAGCAGCTCAGCAAAAACTGATTCTTTGAAAGGATTAACTCAATGCTAGCAAAACTAACAAAAGATAGTAATGAGCATATGTGAATATCCTATATGATGGGTGAAACTGGAAAGTACAATATCACCCAATGAAATTAAAAGGCAAATTACACAGTACTATGAAGGACTGTACTCCAGTGAATTCAACAACTTGGAGAACATGGACAGATACCTGGAAAAACAATCCCTCCCCAAATGATCTCATATGGACATCAAGAATTTGAACAGACCCATAGCAAAAGAAGGAATAGATAAGGTTATCAGGGAGCTCCCAACTAAAAAAGTCCTGGCCCATATGACTTCACAGGAGAAATCTACCAAGCATTCGGACAATAGCTGACACCAATTCTACAAAAAACTTCCAGAACATAGAAAAGGATGGTAAACTCCCAAACATTTTATGAAGCCAGTGTAACACTGATACCAAAGCTAGGCAAGGATGTCACAAGAATAGAGAACTACAGGCCTATAACTCTAGTGAACACAGATGCAAAAATCTTCAACAAAATCTCGGCCAATAGAATACAAAATTATATATAAAAAATAATGACAATTAATCATAACCAAGCAGGATTTATACAAGAGATGCAGGGATGGTACAACATCTGAAAAGCCATCAACATTATCCATCACATTAATGAGAAAAAGGACAAGAACCATATGATAATATCAAAAGATGCCAAAAAAGCATTTGACAACACGCAACACCCTTTCATAATTAAGACACTCAAGAAGATAGGATTAGAAGGAGATTATCTCAATATGATAAAGCTACATACGAAAAACCAACAGCCAGTGTTACAATCAGTGGAAAAAATATGAAAATATTCCTACTAAAAAAAGGGGAATTGACAAGAAAGCCCCTTGTTCCCACTTCCATTCAACATTGTCTTGGATATACTAGTTAATAATATAAGACAATGTACGGATATCAAAGATATACAACCGGGCAAAGAAGAAGTGAAATTATTGCTATTTGCAGATGATATGATTTTATGTATTGAGAACCCCAAAACATCCGTAATCAGATTGCTGGAAACAAGAGAAGAATATAGTAGAGTGGCAGCATTTGGCACCCCATCTCGACTGGATGTAGAATACTCACATTGAAAGACTAAAGGCATAACTGAGGGCAGGGGATACTAGACCGCTCCATCCCTGATTGCTGAAATAGCAATGTGGATTTATAGGATGCTCACCTTTCAGACACAATTACTGAAGACTAAAAAGATGTATGATTGGTTAGGTAAGTGAAAGGTCACCTCAAAGAAATGGGTCAGGAACGGTGGTTTTAGCATGTCTCCTTCTTTAAATGTAGAGGTATTTATCTCCTCTATGTCATCATTCTCGTTAGACTTTTGACTTTTTGCATGTTGTTTGGTGTTCATCTAAACAAGTAATCCAGGAAAGGCAACCTTACAGAGAAAACGACTGGGCCTATGGTTCCTGGGAGTCATGGGAAGGGAAAGGGGAAGGGCACTGGGTAGCCAATAATGACGGGCACAAAAAAATAGTGTTCTAAAATTGACAGCTAGGAGTGCAAAACTTTACTTGTCATATTTGAACAATTAAATTGTATCTGAGAGGAAGTCCTGAGGTGTGAATAATGGATAAACATAACTGTGAATAGGAAAGAAAAAGTATATCTGCATATATAACAAGGAAGCAGATGGACTTTGGGCTTCTATCTATATCTTACCTCTGTACAAGAAGATTGATTCTAATAATGTGGCATTGTATGATACTCAACTTCCTGATAGGATCACTGAATTAAAAAATGGGTGCATAAGCAAATGTGGTGAAGAACGCTGATGGTGCCCACCAAGATATAGCATGTGGGGTCTTAAAGGCTTGAAGTTAAACAAGCAGCCAACAAGCAGGGAAGCAACAAAGCTCACATGGAAGAAGCACACCAGCCTGTGTGATCATGAGGTGTTGACAAGAAGAAGTATCAGAAGTTCAAAAATATACACCAATTCTATGGATGCCGTAGAGATGCCACAGACACCTGAAAGTTGATTGGATAGTCCCTTTTATTAGGGCCACATGGAAAGACTGATAAATCCAGGGTGTGGAATGGCACTGATGAACCACATAACTATCTGCTATTTATTTAATATTTCCTCACCTTACTATTAAGGCTGTTATGTGTTTCACCCAATAATTCATGTTAGATTTGCATATGTTAATTTTTATATTTAAGATTGTTCGGTTCATGAAGGTCAAGATCGATAACCATACAGAAACAGTAACAAAATTAATGGGTCCTTGAGTGCACAGAAAAAGAGAGGGGGAGGGGGAGGTAGATGGGGAGATGATAGCTTTGATGATTGTTGTGTTAGTCTGGGTAAATTAGGGAAACAAATCCACAAATCCACATAAGAGAGTGTTTTATAGAAGGGTGAGTGTACATTAAGAAAGCATTCCAACCCAGTGATGTCCAGGCCCATAAATCCAACATTAGCCCTCATGTCTGACACCAATCTACAAAGTCCTCCTCAATCTCACAACACACATGCAATGACACCGAATGCAGGAGGAAAGCTGAATCAGTGAGTATGTAAGCATCTCAGCGTTGTCAGGGGTCTCCTTGCAGCTAGTCCAGCACTCAGGGCTACATCAGGGTAGGTCTATGTGTCTTGCCCTCAGAGATGTCTCGTAGGAAGTGAGCCATGCCAGCGGAAGCAACTGCACCCTGGTCCGACCATCAAAAAGCAAGCAACCCGAGAACCAAAAAGGCGAGGTTCACGGAGTCATTTATCTCTCCACCCTTGAATTAATCCAACATGTGTTTATCAGCCAGGTTGGCACAATAAATTATCTCAATTCACCCCTTGCCATCTTGGCACATGTACACAATTCTTTAACCTAACAACTGCAGTTAAGTAACATCTACACTTTAATCCTATAATCTTATGGATATATTCCCCTATCTATGAAAGTTTATAAGCCAACCACTTCATGCCTTTCCCCCCCCAATTTTGGGTATCCAATTTCTATACTGCCAATTTAAAGCAACCTAGTGTTCTGAGGAGACAATCATATTTTTAAGTGTGAATAATCTTCATTCCAGTTGGAACCTTGTGAAGTCTGCATCCATAAGCAAAATCAAATTGGGACAGGCCATCCGTAAAGTCAGCAATAATATGCACCAGTTCCCAGGCTCAAAAATCTCTTCATCTGGTCAGGTTCTGGTCAACTCAATGTGGGCTGCCTCACTTAGCCTCCCCAGGGTGCCCATTGGTTGCCTTGCCTTTAGACCAATGGGATCTCACAAATACTCAGCAAGCCTATCCCCCTCATGCTAGGTCATGAACTTTAGACCAGTCAACCCACTCTCTTCTTCTCCTCATTTTCCTGTAAATCAAGTCCACAGGTGCCGTTGGCCAAACTCAACCTGTCTCTTTATTGCTACATTTCTCCCACTTCCACTCACCAAGTAGATCCAGGTGGTCACCTAGCAAGCATTTCAGTCTGCCCACAGGCTCTCTTTAATGTTCAGTCCTAGAGAGGAGTTTTCTTCATGATTTCAGATTTTTTCCAGCTTCTGACAAAGATCACTGGTTCCTGAATACTCCAAAGCATTGGGTGGGGCATATCTAAAGATCAAATTAATGGCTTGAGGCAAGTGGGCTTACAATCTCTCTATTTTATACTTCCCAAAATCATTTCTATAAATCATAAGCAGAAGAAATCAGTATAAACAAAGTAGAATCAGATACTAAACTCAATTCTTAAAGCAGTCAAGTTCAATGCTTATTTAGCTTATCCAAATCCTTATCTAAACTATTTGATTTATTCACAAATATGAGATTAGGGCTCTGAGAGCATTAAACCAGATCCAGGATTTCTGTCAGGCATTTCGACCTTCTGTCAGCTAATATCCTTAAGCAGCATGGTTTCTGAGAAATTCAAATGGCGATTTCTACCCCTGTGCTCAAAATATGCATTAATCACATTCATGTTCACTATTTCAAACAGAAATAACCAAAGACTACGACCAAACAATATAATTAAAACTTTAACTTCCCATATTCTTTCCAAAAAACAACCAAGCAAACAGTGTGGCTTTATCTGACCTCTGGCTAGAAAAAAAAAGGAAGACTACCAGGAGGGAGAGGTCAAACAAACATCTACTCTCCATCTTATGACTTGTTTCTCTTGTACCCACTCCCAGTACCATAATATGTTAGTCTGGGTAGACTAGAGAAAGAAATCCACAGGAAATTGTGTGTATATAAGTGAGAGTTTTATATAAAGGGTAAGTGTACATTAAGAAAGCATCCCAACCCAGTGCTGTCCAAGGCCTTAAGTGCAACATTAGCCCACATGTCCGACACCAATCTACAAAGTCAGTGCACTCAGTGGCATCACATAGGGGAACCTAGCACCTGGAGGAGGACATCATGCTTGGTAATCTAGAAGGGCAAGGAAAATAAGGAAAACCCTTGACAACATGGATTGACCCAGTGGCTGAAATGATCTACTCAAATTTAAGAAAAATTGTGAGGATGGTGTAGGACCGAACAGTGTTTCATTTTAGTGTACTTATATGGTCATTAGGAATCCGACCAGATTCTATGGCACCTAACAACAACATGAGTCCAAAATCAGGCCATGCCAGTGAGTTTGAGCTAATGCAATCTATCTATCTATCTATCTATCTATCTATCTATCTATCTATCTATCTATCTATCATCTATCTATCTATATCTGATACACTACACTATTTTATTCTGTGCTACCTGTTTTGAATCCATAGGTCTTCAGGAAGATCTTAAATGACTGCTGGCCCTACTTCTATTCCAAAGAGAAAAAGTATCCTTATTTTTAAGATCTCCAAAATTTTCATGACTCAAACGTAGAGAGAAAATTAATATTTTGATTAAGTGCTGGGTTAACTTTATTAAACAGACCTAGGAAATGCCAGTTACCTTGGTTCTCCTCAATCCTTTCATCACTCACTCATTTGTAACTAGGGTCATCTTTTTTCTATTCCAAGATTTCTAGTTATCCATCTCTTGCTGTCTCCTTCCTTAGACATATTTCTAAGTCTGTTTATAAAATTCATATCTTAATTTTTTAAAAAGAAAATCTTCACTCCTCTTCATTGTAACCTCTAATTACACAGAAAACTGAAGGACAGACCTAAGTAATGAGGAGAGAAGACTCTCTTAAAAATTCCATTTATTGTGGGTGAAGGGAGAGCGTGGACAGTTAAGATTTGAAAATGATAATCATTTTTAATGGGGCCACAAGGGTGGGAGGATTAGGGAGGGAGTTAAAAAAGAAGAGCTGATCCCAAGGGCTCAAGTACAAAGAAAATGCTTTGAAAATGATGATGGCCACATATGTACAAATGTGCTTTATACAATTGATGTATGGATTGGTGTAAGAGTCCCCAATACAATGATTTATGTTAAAAAAAAATAGAGAGAATGGTAATCTATGTGCAAGAAAGATAGGAAGGTCATTATATTGCCTTTTCCTGATCTAAATCGATTCTACTTTTAATATGTAGAAGCATGTGCTCTTTCATTTTGATGAAAAGCTATTTCTAACACAATAGTTCATTGCATGTTATTAGGTCATCCTATAAAAATCAACTTTATTTGTCTATTAATTTCTGGAAAAAGGTCATTTCTAGATTTAGGAAGACAAGATATAAAGAGGCAGTCCAAAGTACATTTAAGTGAGCCTATGTGTAGTTTAATGTGTTTCAGATGCTATTTTACACATTTTTGTTTATTCCTCCCCACCCATGCACTTTGTTCTTATTATTTCATTGTACCTTGACTTCTTCTATTATACTTCTACCTGATTTTTACGCCTTTTGAATGAGGACTTGTGGGTGGGTTGACAGCTTAAAATGAAAGTTATATTAAAATTAAACTTCTTTTGCATTGTGACTCATGGTTCCTCTCTAGTGTTGATATTTCTGGAAGTTGATCTACCATGAAAAGTATGTGTTCATGAATGTGGGAGTATATATCTGTGATTTATGTATTTGTGTGATGAATCAGAAGTACGTGAGAGTAATCTTTGAACGTAACATTTAAAATATAGAAAATTCGGAACAAAAGGGCAGTGATTTTAAAATTTAGTTATGGTGGAGGAATAATGAGGCAAAATAAAAATGAAAGGAAATGAAGGAAGACAAAGAGTGTTTTTTCCTTTATGGTTATAGTTTTCCTCTTATAAAAGCTCAAATTAGTTATAATGATTTATTTACATTACAAAAGAAAACCCCTGCATGTTTTATCTCAAAAAATGGAGGAATGCCTATTCATTCAACCTTATAAAGAAGAAAGGGATTTCAGACAACTTTGAATCTTCAGTTTGTTAATCAGTGGGATCATGGAGTAGTCACTTGCGGATCTAACTCGACAGTGGCATCAGAAACTTATGTATGATTTCTGTAACTGCAATGTGAGAATTTTGTTGTTGTTTTTTTCTTCTGCTTCTTGTGGTTCTTGCAGAAATCCAGGCTGCATTCAGCCTGGATATTTATTTCACTAGCTGTGTCTGTTCTTTGAGTACTGTTGCTATTGTTAGGTGTGTTGAATTGACTTTATGAGTCAGAACCCGAGTCCTGGAGATGAACTATGGGACTTGTAAGATTGGGGTGGGGGTGGGTGGGAGGATGTAGAGTTGTAGTGTAAACTGCAAATCCAGGATTCAAACCATCATCCTCTCCACTGGTGAAAACTGAGGTTCTCAGATCCCATAAAGATTTGCTTTCACTGAAACATTATGTAGAGTTGCTAACTGATTGTTCGCAGTTGGTTTGGGTTTTTGTATAAAGTAAAGAAAGTATTTGGTAAAATTAGACTAACATAGACACAAATAAATAAATAGATATAAAATTTTAAATGATACATATATACTGTTAGGTTTTGTCATGGTGGCTTCTATCAATAGGGACCCTATGTACAACAAACACAATGCTGCCAACTCCTGCACCTTCCTCAGAATGGTCCCCATGTTTGGGCACATTGTTTTAGTCATTGTGGCAATCCATTCTCTGAGATCTTCCTCTTTTTGCTGGCATATGTCATGATAAATATGCACTATTCTATGATTAAGTTGCAGATTGTACTGATTTGACGACTCTCTTGTTAAGGCAATTCAGGACATAATTGATTAAAATGTTGCATAATTTCATAAATGCCCGATTTGCTTATAATTTTAGACTGTTTTACAATGCAAGAAACAAACTTTACTGATGCAATTTAAGCATGGGCTTTTCTCCATTCACTGTACTTGATTGAGGTGCACATTTCACTGATTGTTCTGAAGACTTCCGGGAATACAATTTTACAATTTTTCTCAATGAAATAATATATTTCTGTGTCTGGATATTTAAGTAGAAAAGTCAAAGTTCCCTTACATATACTTTTTGGAATGCGATATTGTTTTTGATATGATCGCCATATTTATTGCTTTTAATTTTGTTAATTTCTTTTGAGTGTCCCCTTGGCTCATAGACATTCTCATATTTTCAACACCAAATATTGGAATAGCACTCCACATGCTAATGTGAGTTAGCCAGTGAAAGCTTTCAATAGACGCAAATCTATGGACATTAGAATATGAGCTCTGGCCTTTTTAACAATATAGCTCTTCTTGTTTTACAGGCCAGTTTATTTCTGACTATAACTCTTTCATAGTTCAATTCATATTTAATTTTTTAGGTTGAATTAAAAGTAAGATGGTAATGATTCTCTTTAACAACTGACATTCTAATGTTCTACTCATTTCTTTATTTTAAGATTTTTGGAAAAAACAACTTTCCTGGTTTCCAGATCAAATTCAACATCCCCCCAAAGTCTATCTTTATTCTTTAGGGACCCAGGAGACCCAGGTGTGCCTGGATATTTTATATTGATCAGTCTAGTAATGCAAATGGTTAAATGTTTGGCTATCAACTAAAAGTATGGTGGTTTGAATCCCTCCACAGATAACTCAAAAGAAAACCCTTATGACCTCTTTCTTAAAGTTACAGTTTTAAGACTGTAAAGTCTTACGTTTCTAAAGAATGCAGTTTTACTCTGCAACACAAGGGGTTGCCTTGTGTTGGAATTTGATTTGATATATTACATTGCATTATGCTATGTGACATTATATTTATAATAGAATATTCCTTATTATGTAATAATAATTCCCCAACTGTTTACCCCACCCCGACTCCTTGATTCCCATTGTCCCCCTGTGGGTCTCCCTCTTCCACTGCACCCATGTCAGCACTGTTCAGCCATCCAGCCCATTGCCCGGTCCTCCTTTCCTTGCCCTGCCCTTTTGGCAAACTCCAAAGTCTGTTCCCTCTGGTGTGGAAATATTTGTATTATTGTTCTCTTTTCCCCCTTACCAGTGGTGATGATATACTAGTTGACCTTTTGAGGGTGGTTAAAGTTACTAAGCACAATGTTCTTGAGCTCCACTCATGGCATGAATTGCTTCACGATTTCATCATTGTTTCTTCTACTCTTTTTTTCGTTATGATGTTTATTTATTTTTAATTAGTATCCAATACATGTATAATATTATTCCATAGTTCAATCATGTCCAACAGTGCTGTACAATTTCTACTTCAATCGGTTTTCAAATATTCTTTTCCTTCTGGACCCCTGACATCTTCTCCATTTTACCACACGCCCCCACACCACTATAACTCCCCCCACCCCACCCCCGTTCCCAAAATCCTTATTCTACTTGCTGTCATTATAGTTTCATGAATCCTGGGTTTCTTATACCAAAAAACAGAAAAACAAAAAGGACCTTCAAGAGGGTGACCCCAATGAGATAACACATCTTAGATAAAATCTAATATAAACAAACAAACAAATACAGAAAATGTTGAAAACAAGATAAGGCCTAACATACATCAGAGGGGGGGAGGGATCAACTAATAAGATCTTAACTTTTCAAGCCAAGTTGATTCCTTTGATCTTCTATACCAGTGGTTCTTAACCTTCCTAATGCCGCGACCCTTTAATACATTTCCTCATGTTGTGGTGACATGAGGAACCATAAAATTATTTTCATTGCTACTTCAAAACTGTAATATTTCTACTATTATGAATCATAATATAAGTATCTGATATGCAGGATGTATTTTCTTGTTAAAAATTGAACATAATTAAAGCATAATGATTAATCACAAAACAATATGCAATTACATATTGTGAAATATTTATTTCTAACTAAAAACAAATGAATTTTTTCTTGAAGCATGATGTAGCATGGGTAACAGTCTTAAAACAACAACAGTAAACTGCATTGCTGCATTTTGCAACAGTATGTGTAAAATTCAACTTCAGTGAGAAGGTTCAGATAGCTTTTTCTCACCAGATCAGAAATTCTTGGGGCATTTTTTGCAAGAGCACAATGAAGATCATCTTCCACAACAAGTCTACTTCTGTATTTAGACTTGATAACCAACAAGCTGTAAAACCCTATTTTACAAAGATATGTTGTTGGAAATAGAAGAAGGCGCAACACAGTCTCAGACAGAACAGGATATGACTGCTAACAGTTGATCCAGAATTTTGTAACTGGCATTGTAGAGAAATCAGTTCTCGCTGCATCATTGTTAATAAGTTCAATGAACTCCTCTTAGGCTGTCTGAGGACATCTTCAACTTTGACTGTGAATGGGCTTCTGGTAGATTTGGAAAGTACGATGAAATTTCATCTGCAAGCATGTGCAAGTGTTCTTTCACATAAATCATCATTGTAATCCTTTTGTCTGGTTCAATGTCATGTTTCTCAAAGAAAGCAGATAAGGGAGGCAACATGTAAATTTTATTTTATTTTAAATCATTTCTTTGGGGGGGCTCATACAACTCATTACAATCCATACATGCATCCATTGTGTCAAGCACATTTGTACCTTTGCTGCCATCATCATTCTCAAAACATTAGCTTTCTATTTGAGCCCTTGGTATCAGGTCCTCATTTTATTTTCATCTTTTTTTTTGTTGCCAAAGCTGGAGTTTCATTTGGAATGATCGGATCTTTTCAGAGAAATGGAGGTACGTTGCATCTGGTCCTTGCAGTGATAAATTTAACTCAATCAAGATGGTAAAGATGTCAACCAAGTAAGCTATTTCTGCAGTTCACTTTTATCACTGAAAAGTGCTTTGAACTGTGATCTTGTCTTCTGATTAATAAACGTTTTGATTTCATCACGAAGCTCAAAAACACATTCGAAAACATCCTTTCGGCAATCATCTCACTTCAGTGAGCAATAGCAGAGCATTATTTGGCGCATTCAACTCGTGGCACAGTTACAAAAATAGTGGATTATTTAAAGTGCTTGCCTTTACAAAATTGACAGAACTTATATGACACTTTTCATTACTCCTTGTAACTCTTGTGGCAGTGTCTTCATTGCTAACATTTTCCAATGAATCATACAGTGAGTTCTGATGACTTCTAGTGACTCAGTCAGTACCAAATGTTGAAATCCAGACTGATATTCTAGCATAGCTGGAGCACCATTTTTGCAAACACCACCAACCTTTTCCCAAGAGATCTTATGCAATTTCAGATATGAACCAACTGTGTCAAATATAGCACATATAGTAGTTGTCGTTTCAAGAGGTTTGCAAAAAAGAAACTTATCTTTAAAGTTGCCATCATTAATGTAACTCACGTAAACCAATAACTGTGAACAATTTGCAACCTCTGTAGATTTATCAAACTGGATGCTAAATATTGGAAGTGGAGTAGATTTAATTACCTGGATTAACTGATCAAGAATATCAGCAAATGTGCCATCTATTCTTCTGCAGACAGTCTCGTTAGACAAGGAAATTGCGCTCAATTTCATAACAAATTCGTCTCTGATCATAAGTCGAACAATGTCTTTGACCGCTGGCAACAGTAAATCCTCAGCAATGGTGTGAGGTTTCATAGCTCTGGCGATTGTGAGTGCCATGAAATATGAAGTTTCGACGGCTGCTACGTTTTGTTTGTGGTACTTGTCACCAGTGTCAAGTTTGACTTTCTTGAGTCTATCAGCTTTGCTTCTAAAATAGTTGGTATCCTTGCCAGCAAAGCTCAGATGCTTGCTATCAAAATGACATTTTAGTTTGTTTGGCTTCATAGATTTGGCTAATAGAACTTCACAACAAATAACACATTGCAGGTTCTCAATTCCTGCTGTAATTATTGAGGTAAAAATATACTGTAAAAAATCCTCACTATTTTTTCGTTTCTTAACATTCTTCTCTACACGATCCATTGTCATGGGATGGTTTGCTAATGAAAACAATATATAACAATAGCTTTAATAATACAAAGATGATGCATGACATAGTTCAATCAATACAGTTCATTAAAGTTTCCTATGATTTAGCATTCCGGGTTTTTTTTTTACATACCTGTTACTATCACAAGGGGGCAGTATTCATATCAACCACAGCTGAATATAAAAAGATCAATCAGCATCCAAATTAAGTTCCCATGGTACAGATATAGATATATTTCAGTAGTTGATGATTTTACAATATATGATTTTACATTTACCCAGCAATTATAATTAGTGAAGTGTCATTTTACCTCCAATACTGCTGCTTTCAATACAAAAGCTGCTTTTAACAGAGTTTGCAGAATACTACATACCATACAACATATAGGGCATTGATGTAGCAAGACCTTGATGGTCTGCCTACCAACAGTTCAACAATCTTGGTACAGCTGTCTTCCACTGCCTCAGACACCATGCATTTTCAGTCTTAAATCTTCAGGTTACAAGTCTCTGTGAGGTAGAGTCAATTCATTCAGTGGATTTTCAGCATTGGATCTCACTGATGCAGCCTCTGTTGCAAGCCATGCACCCTGAAGATCCAGCATTCAGTACCCCAGAATTCCACTGCAGCTGGTCTGGGCACCCAGGATGTGCCAAGAAGCCCAGGTCAATGTGGCCCATCAGGGAATACCACTACAGACACGCCCGTTCTAGGGTCCCCCAAAGCATCTCCAGTCATTCTTCACCGCAATTGGAAGTCAGTCCTCCCTCTTTCCTACCAACCGACATGAATTTGTGCTTCCCAGCTGTGCTTCCTCCCTTTCACTTCCCCTAACTTGTTTTGGGTTGCTTGTTCCTACAGCAATGGACTCATACAATATGTTTTCTTTCGTGATTGACTAACTTCACTCAACATAAATTCTCCAGATCCCTCCAATTCTTGGGGGGTTACATAACTTCACTGATGTTTTTAAAGGGATGTGTAGTATACCATTGTGTGCATATACCAGAGATTTTTATCAAATCTTGTACTGATGGAGAGTTATATTTTTTGTTATCCACTGTGTGTGTTTCCTGCATTATATTTGATAGTATGCCTATGCCCTTCAATAAGATACTTAATTTATTCTCTAATTTCTCATTTTGATCTTTATAATTCTGAGTCACCACTTGTCTGTCAGTTTGTTGTATTGTGATGGCTTTTGTTACTGTGATGCTGAAAGCTATGTAAATTGTATACCAAATTCCAGCAGGGTCACCCAAAGTGAACATGCTTCTGTAGACCTTCTAGTTAAGAACAGACTAGGAAGAAGGAATCAGCTTCTCAAATCACAGGAAGTAGCTGTAGAAAACTTTATGCATAGCTTGGACAGTACATTGACAGGGAAGTGCCAGAGGTTCAGATCAGATTAATAAGAGGATGTGGAACAAGGGATGACATTCCTGATGTCAGCTGAATCTTGGCTCAAAGCAGATAATATCAGAAAGGTGTTTACTTATGTTTTATTGATTATGTCAAGGCATTCCACTGTGTAGATAACAACAAACTATATATAACCTTGAGATAAATGGGAATTCTAGAACACATCATTGTGCTTATGAGAAACTTGCCATGGATAAGAGGAAGTTGTGAGAACAGAACAAGGGATTACTTTATGGCTAAAAATCAGGGAAGGTGGAAAGCAGGGTTGTATCCTCACACCATATTTTTAAAATCTGTATGCTGAGAAAATAATCAGATAATCAGGATGATATTAAGGAGAATGTGGCATCAGGATTGGAGGAAGACTTGTTAACAACCTGTGAGATAACCGAGCCTGTCTAGATGAAAGTGGGGAGGATTTGAAGCACTTGCTGATGAAGCTAAAGGATTGAAGCATTCAGTGTGAATTACAACTCAATGTAAAGAAGACCAGAATCCTCTCAACTGGACCAATAAGAAACATCATACTAAGTGGAGACAAGGTCTTTGTCATGGATTTGGTCTTACTTGGACCCACAATCAATGGTCATGGAAGCAGCAGTCAAGATATCACAAGACATAATGCAGTAGGCGTAATCTGTTGCACACGAACTTTTCAGAGTATTGAAGATCAAGGATGTTACTTTGAAGATTAAAGTACACCTGGCCTAAGCCATAGTATTTTCCATTGCCTCATATGCATATAAAAGTTGCACAATGCGGAGAGGGGGAAAGGGAGGGAGGAAGGGAGGAGGGACATTGCACAATGAATAAGGAAGCCGAAAGAAGAATCGATGCTCTTGATTTGTGATACTGGAGAAAAAACAACAACACTGAAAATACTATGGTGATGGAGGACAATGTAAGATATGAAAATAATAATCTATAACTTTGTGATGGAGGGTGGATGGGGGAGGGAGGGGGAAGAAATGGGAAGCTGATATCAGGGGCTCAAGTGGGAAGAGAATGCTTTGAAAATGATGATGGGGGCATATGCGCAAATGTGCTTGACACACTGGATGAATGCATGAATTGTGATAAGAAATGTAAGAGCCCCCAATAAAACTGTTTCATAAAAAAGAAAATATTATGTACTGTTAAAATGACAAATTCATCTATCTTGAAAGTATGCCTAGAGTGTTCCTTAGAGACAAGGATAACAAAGAACCTTTGTCTTAAGTAATTTGGATGTATTGTCAAAAGACATCAGTCCATGGAGAATGATATCATCGTTGGTATAGTTGAGGGTGGGGGGCAGTGATACAAAGAAGTCCCCCTCAATGAGATCGATTGATACAGTGCCTGCATCAATGGGCCAAAGCACAGGAATAATTGTGGGGAAGGTGTAGATCTGTGCAATGTTTTATTCTGTTGTATATGGGGTCACTATGTTTCAGAACCAACTAGGCAGCACACCTAACAAAAATATCATCATTCTGGGATTTATATTTAGATCTTTAATGCACCTTAACTTTTTTTTTCTTTAACAAAGGATTCAACTTCCACAGATGGAAGCACAATTTTACTAGCACCATTTGTTGAAGAGACTATGTTTATCTAATTTACTATTTTGAACTCTTTGTCAGAAATCAGTTGTCTGTAGGTGGATGAATTTATTTCTGGGTTCTCTAGCCTATACCATTGACCTGTGTATCTGTTATCGTAACAGCACCAGGTTATTTTAACTACTGTGACTGTGAAATAGATTTTTAGGTGTGGAAGTGAGAAGCCTCTGACTTCGTTCTTCTTAAGACTTTCTTTGCTTATTCCAGGTCTCTTTCCACTCTGTATAGAATTAGCAATTCACGTTTATATTTCTTTAAATAACAAATTTAGGTTATGGATCATAGTTGTACTGTATTTATAGATTTAGTGGGGTAGTATTGACATTAACCTTGAATATGGAATACTTTATCATTTGTCGAGGTCTCTTGTTTCTTGTAGTGTTTTGTAGTTCTTTGTTTCTCTGGACAGGTTTATTCATAAGCATTTCATTTTTCATGTGGTTATTGTAAATGCTATTATTTTCTTCATTTCTTTTGGAGAAATTTGATTGATTTTTGTATATTAATCTTGTATTCTGTCACATTTCAGAAAATTCCTATTGCATTTAACAACTTGGGGGTTTCTTCATATGAAATCATATCATCTATGACCATTGGTGAGAGGGCAATACCGGGAGGGTAGAGGGAAGGTGAGGGAGAAAGGGGGAACCAATTACAAGAATCTACATATAACCTCCTCCCTGGGGGACCAACAGTGGATAAGTAGGTCAAAGGAGATGTCAGACAGTGTTAGATGTGACGAAATAATAATAATTTATAAATTATCAAGGGTTCATGGGGGAGAAGGGAGCGGGGAGGGAGGGAAAAAATGAGGAGCTGATACCAAGGGCTCAAGTAGAAAGCAACTGTTTTGAGACTGATGAGGGAAACAAATGTACACAAGTGCTTGACGCAATGAATGGATGGATGGATTGTGATAAGAGTTGTACAAGCCCCCCAAAATCATATCATCTATGAGTAGTCTAACTTCTTTACTAATCTGGGCTCCTTTTATTTCTTTTTGTTATCTCATAACTTTTGCTAGTTTTCCAACATAATGTTCAATAAGCATGGTGATAATGGGCATCCTTTTTCAGTTTGTGTTCACAAGGGGAATACCTTCAGTTCCTCCCAATTAATTGTGCAATTGCGCTGTTGACTATTGGTTTTGTGTATATGACCTTTATTGTGTTGAGAAATGTCCCTTCTATTTCTATTTCACGATCTTTTTTGTCATGAATGGTACTGACTATTGTCAAGTACTTTAAAAATAAATAGATATAATCATATAGTTCTTATTTTTGGTTTAGTTTATGTAGTGGATTTTATTGACTTATTTTTTTTATAATCTTGAACCATGCTTTCATCTCTGGCACACATTCCACTTGATTATGATGTAGCATTTTTGATGTATTATTGGATTCTAATGACCAGTAATTTTGTTGTAAATTTTGGATATATGTTCATGAGGGAAGTTGGTTTGGAGTTTCCTATTTTGGTAAGTTTCTTTGCATGGTATTAGTATAAGGGTCATGCTCACATTTTATTAAATAAGTTCAGGAGTTTGCTGTCTCCTATATTCTGGATATTTTTATGTTAACTTTTCTCTCAAAAAATTTTTAAAAATGCTTTTGAGAAAAATCCAATCTTTGAGTTGTAATATTTCAAAGGTTTTATTGGCAAAATATGCAATGATGCAGGAAACAGCAAAGACAATGGAAATAATATACAGTCACTATACAAAAAAGGACTCGTCAACCTTCTACCATGTCAAGACGTAGCTAGCATATGAACAAGAACTAAGGATAATGAAGGAAAAGTTCAAGCTGAACTGCAAGCAGTAGCCCAAAACAGCCTTCAACAATTGAGCGTATACCAATTCAAGTTAACAGCTGATGAAGTACTGGAATCACTCATCCATCTGTTCCAGGAAATGTGAAAGACAGGTACTCGATAACTGACTGTAAGACGTCCATACCTGTGCCCAGTCCAAAGACAAATGATCTAGCATAATGCTCAAGTAATAGAACAATACCATTGATATCATTTGCAAGTAAACTTCATGGAATGAATGACTTATTGCATTGGACAAATCTGCTGCACAGTTCTCTTTAAAGTGTGAAAGGGCTAAGCTATAATTTTGAAAAGTAAGGTAAGATTGATCATGTTATTTTCACTCTCTTCAAATTCATCAGAAAATTGGAAATAAGTAATAAAGACAAAAGAAGTCTTTATACATTTGATGGCGTTGGTGACGAATATTGAAAGTGCCATGGACTGCCAGGAGAACAAATATTTTGTCTTAGAGAAAGCTCATCCAGAATGCTCCTTATGGAATAGATGTGGAAGGAAAAGCTGCGTCTTATTTCTTAGGATGTGGAATTGAGAGAGATAAGACTCTGGATCAGGACATGTTTGGTAGTGCAGATCATAGTGGAAAAGTGGACGAGTCTCTAAGATTGATTGACATTCAGGCTGCAACAATCTGCTCAAACATAACCATTGTGACGATGGCTTAGGACTCGGAAAGCTTTCTTCGGATGTATATGAAGTCACTATGTATTGGAGTGGACTCCACGGTACCTAACCATAACAGCAATCAGCTTGTAAACACCCAAAAGGTAATGGATTCTTATGTTCTACACAGCATCAGACCTGTCCCAGCTACAATACATAGACTGCCCACAATCCTTAGTAAACAATCAGCAACTGTGAGCAATTTCTACCTGCCTCTTACTGTACATGCAGATCTAAACATCCGGGCGTGTGTTTTTGTTTTTGTTTTGCCCAGCATTCACTTTCAGAGTGTAGCAAAGGGCCAGGGAATTGACAAACAATAAGAAGGAGAACAAGTTAATGATTAAGGTAAATGAGAATACTTACTAATTTATTTTACATAAATAACTGTCCAGCCAGCAGGCAAGTTAATTACAGCAAAATTCTGTAACAATTGAGCTCATGTAAGAACTATGAAGAATAACTAAGCATGAAAATGTATTATAAAAACATCCACCTTGCTTTGGGTGGTTATTAAAAAATAAAAAGAATCACAACACTTAAGAACAATAGAGTCTTAAAATGTAAAATTATTCAGAATTCTGTAATTTTTTGGTCAATGGTTCTATTCATGTACTAAAATTAGTGTTACATAAAATAAGTTCTATTTTATAATTATTTAATATAATAGCATTAACAAAAACTAAAACCTTATTATTATGAAATTTCTAATAACCTTTTTATTTCAATATTTTAAAGGGTAGAACTGCTCTATAACTCATAATATACCCATCTGTCATGAATCATCTTGCAGAAATTGTTCTGAAAAGCATTATTCTAGAAGCATAGGTACAACAAAATCTATATAAAGGAAGGAGAAGTATACACTGTTTCAATTTGTACATTTAAAAAATTTTTTTTTCAATTTGTACATTTTGTTTGATTAATTTAGGTAACTTCCCTTTACCTAACCTAATCTGTAACGTAGGACCAATGCTATTTTTTACTAGGGTTGCTGTGAGGATTTGTTGAATCAAAGTTATAGAGATATTTTGAAAATCAGGAACTACAAACATAGAAATTATTTTTGGCACTCTGACTAAATCCTCTGAGGAGCCAATCAATGATTGTTGGCAAGTTATTTAGATAGAGTCAACTCTAAATAATATTTCTATTTTTTATGTTCAAATTCAAAAACATAAATATGTGAAAGGTCCTCAATCAACCTGTAAACGGTTTTCTTAACTTAAAAGTTTATTCAATACTCAGAGATATTCCAAATCTGATAGTGCCAGAGACAGTTTTCTGTCACCTCTAAATTGATTTGAATTAGGGATCTTAAATGGGTTATTTAAGATATTTTAGCTTTTCCTCCTCGTGTCTGCACATATCCACCACATAAGCAGGCCTGCTCACAATGTAGGTTATTGATTATAAGCACACAGGAAGCTTGTTATGAGGCACATTTTCTTATACAGTAAGAAATCCGGGGCTGCCTAAGGGTATTATGTTACTGTAGAAATGTTTGCTGTAGTTCAGAACTTTTGAGAAATAGAATATTAAGTTAAGAATTTTTTAAGAAATAGTTTAAGAACATTTTATTTTTCATTGTCTTCTTAGTTCAAATATTTTTGCTGTGATCAAATTGATTCAAGTTCAAATAGACAAAAACCTATTAAGAAACAATGTAAATAAAAGGGAAATATTTCATGACCAATTTTAAAAAATAGAATAAAAGATAAATATTACAGACTGAAGTTGATTGGTGGTTGCTATGTGTGAAAGAGAAGTGGCAGTGGGGTGGTGACAGAGTTATTGAAAAATCACATTGATTAAGGGGTATGGTTGGACAGCTGATTAGTAAAACTTCTGTTAATTTGTGGCATAACTTGTAAAAGTCAAATTGGTAAAAGCTGTGTGTAGATATACTTACATAACCAACAACAAAAACAATGAATATGCTAGTAAGCTTTCACATATCCAACCAAAAATCCTCATAGGGTTTGGCTCTTGGTTTGGGAGTTGGGGTGCACCATTTATGAGACATACAAGTTAGTTGGCCTAATAACATATTTAGTGTTTCTGTTCTCCCTTCTACTTTGTTGAGCAGTGCACAATGTCACCATCTTACTAGTCTGCCACGTTCACAAGTCATCAACTGAGGCACAAATATTGGTCTATTTGCCTGAAGCAGTAGAAGAGCTGGAAACAGGGGGACAATATGGAGTTACTTCCAGGAATGATTGTTCCATTGCCATGAGTGACAAGAATTGGATGTTGTTCAGCTATCATTACTGGACATTTTGATCAAAGATTTCAGGGAATCATCCTAATTCTGAAAGGGACAAACACAAAAAAGAATTTCAAAATCTCATGCATTTAATATTCTCTGTATTCATGGAGGATGAAACCAATTTTCTAAATTATTCCGCTGGTATAGTCTTTACAATTAAAAATAAACTATGCCCTGTAATCTCACCAACTTCCATCTTATTAACTCCAACTCCTTACTGATCCTCTGTACGGTTTACAAGCCTGTAAATATTTATGGTACAAAAGAGCCTAATTATTCTTCTACAGAGCAGTTGGGTTTAAAACACCTACCTTGTGTCTAGCAGTCCGATGTCTAATGCTTGGCACCACAGAGCTCCTTGGAGTATTCACAAAGTCCAGCAGTAGTTTGGCTTAACTATTAAAGGATGTCTGTCTTAAGCATTTTATTTGTTTAGATTTATCTCTATGGCATCAAGTTGACAATAGCAATTCAAAGCTTAGTTCAGAAATTTGAGGGGCAATGAATTGATGACAGTAGGAGAGGAACAGCTAATAAAAAGAAGATAGACATGTGTTCACAGTTCAAAGGATATCGTCCATTTTCTGAATTGCACATGTAGAAAATGTTGAATCAGTGTTGGCTTTAATGTGTACATTCTTAACAACAACAAAATAAAATATAATTATAAAAATAGTGATCAGAGATAAAGTTACTATGATTATAATCCCTTAATTAAATACATTTCAAAGTTACTTGACTATACTTATGTAACATAAATATCCTTTCCCATTTCAAATTGAGAAAATACTTTTCTATCTATGAACTTTTCAGAATTACATGGTATAAACAGCAACAAAATGCCTGTAATTTACAAAAGGTGTTTTCATATTAATTGGCAATGCTATCTTAAGGGAAATATGAATCTCAAATTCTCAAATGTAAGTATGTACATGTGTAAATATATTTTCATGTAAAATAGGAAAAGCAGATAGTTGCTTTCCTTTAACTTAAAAATTGCTCTAAAGTTGGAGAGTTAAAATTGTATTATTAAGCATTTTATTGTAATATTTTTAATAATCTCTTCAGCTTTAACTCCATGATTATGAATGTCAACAGAGAGCTATGGAAACACATTTTCTTTTCTCAGTCTCTCAGAAACTAAAAGTATTTTTTAAGTTTAGTACTATAGGCTCTCATTGAATTGTTCTAATACTAGGATTGTTTTCTTTTCTGATTTCATGTGAGATTTCAATTTTCACTCTAGAAGATTTATCTATATTGTAAATTATCATATCCAATATACTCAATTATCAATTATAAAAAATTGAAATATATATACACTTATGTTTTGTTCCCCCCTGTCATCAAAAGTAGCTGTGTTCTGGGAATGCAAATTTCATGTTTGAGTTGAAGCTAAAAGGCGAGGTATTAAACTTCCCTATGAATCATCCATAAATTAACTTACTACAGTTACTAGGAATCAATTTGGAGAAAATCCAAAAATCTACAAATTTAGTCTTTTGTGCATTTAGCAAGTACTGAATTGCAGGTGCCTCGAGTGCTTACGTGCCCACTTATTAATATACAGATATTTCCTAACTCATGGTAAAGTATCAGAATCTAGATTATTCTAGACATTTTGGAAATAATTATTAAACTTCAAAAGAACAATTTCCCGTCTTGGATTTATGTATATCTACTTCTTAGTGAAAATTTAAAATTTAAGTATTTCCCTTTCAAATCATTCAATGGTCATTTCAATGACATTTTTCAAGGTATTACAGATGGTTTACAATCCTTACGGAATCTACTCCTTTTCAAGAGGAAAAGTAAGCACTCGATCTAATGATGCCTGAGGCAGTCCAAAGTGTACAAAATAAGAAAATACGGTCTTTCACTTCAGGAGGAAATGAAGGTGGGGGTGGCTTGCAAGTTGGCACCTCCATTCACCAAATGCATGTGGGGAACCAGAAGAAATCACTCTTTCTTTCACAAAGTGAAGGTTGGATAACATACTGAGACCATTTCTTGGGTGGGGAACCAAAGTAAAATATGGAGGACACCTTCCATTGCAGCTAACCAAGCAAAACCAACTCTGTGGCTACAGAGTCTATTCTAATTCAGAGTGACTGTGTAGGACAGAGAGGTACGGCTCCACAAGGTGTCCAAGGTCCTAAATAAGCCTTGCATTAATGTAGGTTAAGACAGGACAGTTTGTATGCATAGGAGAAGTATGTTTTAGAACCAATTCAATAGCACCAAATCTTCATGGAGGCAGACTGACACCTCTTTCTCCTAATAGGTGGTTGGTGCGTTATAACTGTCACCCTTCTGGCTGGAGCCCAGTGTTCATTAGCCTTTGCACACTGAAAGGGTCCTTGATGGAATCTGAGGTGGCTAAAATTCAGAGTAAAGATTTCCAGATAAAGAGTGATCCAAGGAGATGTGCAGAGGTTCTGCTTTGAGTATTTTACCAATGAGTGATCAGTGTATGTATGTGAGAAAATTTCACAGAAAAATGGAAAAAATTATAATAAATCTTAAAGGCAGGACATGAAAAGATCAAATTGTTTCCATGGAACTTAACTGTGTACAAGAACAAAACTCAAAATATTTAGAAGAATGCAATGTCGTCACCAGGAATTGAACTCTGTCTTACCAAGACAACTGCACTGTCCAAACAGGAACTCAAACTCACTGCCATCCAGTGGATAGCGAAGCGGCTCCCAGCTTGCCTGCAGGAATGAGTGGAACTTCCCTTGTGGTTTTCAGAGACTGCAAATCTCTAAGAAGGAAGCATCGTCATTCTTCTCTCATGGAGCAGCTAGTAGTTTGGGGATATTGACCTTAAAGTCAGCAACCCAAAGGACAACCCACTATGTCTCTAGGGGCCACCTAAACTACACCATAAGAAATATTAAACAGAGTTCTTCAGGTATAAGGAAAATGTGGAAGAGGCAAAATGGTGTCTCTAAACAGAAACAAATAATTTTGGAAATAATAATAGCTACAAATGTAAATACCAAGATTTTAAAGTTATTTAAATTTCTTTAACAGATAATTATTTAAATAAATGTAAGATGATGTTTTAAACATGGATGGAAGTAAATTAAAGGACAATGGTAATGCAAAGAACAAGATGAGGGAAGCGAGTATATGATTATATGTTTTTCATAAAATAAGTGAACTGGAATAATAACACTTTCAGTAGAAACTTAAAAATGAGAAGCATATGAACTCCAAAGTATCGATTAAAATTGAGAGCGCTGTGGATTCCACGTCTCAGAGGTGTAGTTTGTGGTGGTGGCACGGACCCTCCCCCTCCTCCCCCCATACACGGGGTGTGTGAAGATCAGCGTGCCTGGCTCTCAGCGTTCCAATCCACCAAGATGGTGTGGAGAACCAGGAGCGATATCTCTATTTATTGTCAGCTGCAAGAGAGTGCCCTAAGCTGGAGCTGGAGCTAATGCTAATTGACCTATAGCAGGCCATTGGAGATATGCTCTCTGTTTCTCCTTTGGGTAGGAGTCCCGCTTTCTCTCTCTCTTTTTCCTGTCCATTTATGCTTGGTTCTCTTATCTATCTTTTCCTCTGACACTCAGGACATCAAGCAAGTCTCAGAGTCTCATTTGGCATACACTTTTGTCTTTCTTTTCTGTCTTTTTATTGATTTGCTTTTATACATGATATTGTTGACATTATCCCCCAACTCATCAGGTCTTCTATCGCTAGTGTTTAGTGTGTCATATCTGTCTTGTGACAGCCTCTAAATTCAGATGAGATAGACTGAATTTCAAGTTTTGGCTTTTAGGGATTTATTATGATTTTGATGAGCTTCAACCTGCACTTGCATATGAGTAATTGATGGCTTATTTTATAGTCAGCAGCCGGCTGGTTTGGGCTCATGCAGTTGGGTCCCTTCTCAATTTTCCCTTCCCACAGATACAGTCCGTGTCTAAGTCTACATGGATAGTCACTATTTATGTTTTAGGGAAAAAAATAGTATTTGCAGTGAAGAGGTCATTGGTTCAGCAGAATTCTACCACGTAATTTCTAGTTTGTTTCTACCATAAAAGCCATATTTTTTTTCACTACTCATCATTTCTCTGTTTACAAATTTGATTTGCCAATTACCAGCACCTATTAATGCATCTGGATTGCATGCCTGATCAGTTTCAGACTGAAGAAGCTTCCATTTTTTTTCAGCACTAAAATTAGTGGTCAATGAGAAAATAAAATATAAATAATAATTCTATTAATTGGACTTTTATAGCAATATATTTTCCTATCAAAGGCAGAGCTGTACTTCAAGATAGATCTTAAAATGCTCCTTTTGATGTAATGCTATCCATTCCTCTTGGAGTTTTCACTGCTCACATAATAAATCATATGATTTTCAGACCAGTTCAAGCCCGTTTCCTCTCACTAATATCTAAGACATCAATCTCTATGTGTTAAACTTCTTTCTTAACAACGTCTAACTTGCCTAGATTCATGCTTCAAATGTCCACGTCAAATTACTAGTGGAATTTCCTTCTCATTTTGAGTTCTGCCCCATCAGCACATGAGGATCCTGGAAACTTTAATCTATCCATATCATTAGGGTTGATGCTACTTTCAGGAGACTCCTTTTCCCCAATCTTATTTTGAGTGCCTTCCCACATAAAGGTTTTTACTTCTGGCACCATGTATGACAATGTTCCACCGCTATTCATAAGGTTTTCATTGACTAATTCCTCCGAAGTGGACAATCTGTTCTATATTTGTATTTGAAGTTGGCCTCTGATTTAAGAAAAATGCAACAAAGCACGTGCCATACTGAAAATCTTCACGTGTATCCCAACCCAATACCAGTCTCACTGTCATATCAACTCTGAAATGACCACACAGGGCAGAGTAGAACTGCCTTATTTCTCTCTGTGACTGTAGACCTGGATGAAAGTAGAAAGCCGGGTCTTTCTCCTGTTCACATGCATGGTTCTGTCACATTCACTGCATCCATAGTGTTATTCAAACATCATGCTTATCCATTCCCAAAGTCTGCCATTATCATTTACAGAAACTCACTGATAGAAGCGGTGGATTTCTAGATTGTGCTACCTCATAAATCAAGCTGAGAAATAGTGTGCACTTTTCTTTAAAAAAATACAAGACATTATTGGGTTATTGGGTTAGTCCAGGTTGACTAGACAAACAAATCCAGAGACACTCATATGTATAAGAAAGAGCTTCATATATAAGAATAATAGTATATTGAGAAAACAACCCAGCCTAGTCCTGACCAAGTCCATAAGTCTGATAGTAGCCGATATGCCTGATACTAGTCCATAAAGTTCTTTAAGACCCATGCAGCACAAAAAAAGATGCCAAATGCAGGCAGATCGCGAGTCAATGGGTAGAAAGTCTTGTGGATCCAGTGGCAGTGGAAGCATCTCAATACTAGCACAGGTGTCCACATGTCTCCTCCAACTTGAGTGTCTCCACAGCAAGAAAGGGAAGGCAGAGAGACCTACAGTCATCATGCATCAAAATGGGCTTTATTGCAGCTGACAAGATAATATTGATTCCTAACTGGACTATAAGAAGGATTGGATGCCCACTTCAAGGAAAGTAGTCACTGAAAACCTATTCATTGTCTCGAAATATTGTCAGATACTGAAGGCCTCGTGAACGGAAGCAGAACATCATCATCAGAGAGGGTCCGAGAGGATGAGCCCCTCAGGTCAGCAGGCTCTCGAACTGTGATGGAGGAAGAGCTGCTTTCTCAGAAAGGAGTGACGTGGGTGGAGTAAAGCTTGTAGGAGTGGAGCCTTGAGGATCTTCATTTGTTGATGGGGCACAACTCAAAAGAAGCTGAAACAATTGCATAAACCTAATAATCAGAACTTGGAATGTATGAAGTATGAATATAGGAAAATTGGAAGTTGACAAAATTAAAATGGAAAGCATAAAGGTCAGTGTACTAAGCATTAGTGAGCTGGAATTGACTGGTATTGTTCATTTTGAATCAGAAAGTCCGGTGATTTACTGTTCTGGGAATGACACAATCAATAGGAATGGTGTTGCATTGTTATCAAAAATCTGGTTAGACTAAAACATGCATACTGGTATAGATAAGCACTCTTAATGCACAGAATCCGGGATATGTAAGTCCCTCAGGAATAATAATGGGAGTAGTGATACCATGGGGTAGGAGAAAAGTGTGTGTGTGTGGGGGGGGAGGATGAATTGATCACAATGATTGATGGATAAGCACCACCCCCCCCACACACACACACACAGCCCAGGGGGACAAACAATGGAAACACAGGTGAAGGGAGGCAGTGGATGGTGTGAAGTATGAAAATAATAATGTATTATAATTTAACAAAGATTCTTGAGGGTGATAGGGTGGGAGAGGAAGGGAAAATGAGCTGATACCAAGGGTTCAAGTAGAAAGGACATGTTTTGAAAAGAATGATGGCAACAAAAGTACAAATGTGCTTGACACAATGGATGTGTGGGTTGTTATAAGAGCTGTGAGAGGCCCCAAAACAATGATCTCAAAGGACATTTCAAGATCTACTTTGAAGTACAATGCAGTCTGGGATAACATTATATCTGTCTTCAAGTAAATCCAATAAATTATTCAAATTTATGCACCAAACACGAAAGGTAGTGATGAAGAAATTGAACTGAAGTAAATTGTTTGCTCTGAATGACTAAACAAAACACCAACAATTCCAACTCACCCAGAAGTGCCATGCAGGAAGGCCTGGAAATGCACGTTCATAAATAGTTCACACAAACCTGAAACCTACTGTCACGGAGTGTATCCTGGCTCACAAAGACCCTACATAGAATTTCAGAGGCTTGATATACTCTTTCTGGGAGCAGAGAGCTTCGTTTTTCTCCCACCGTATGTGTGGTTGAACCCATCGTCCAAATGATTACTCTCTAATGTTACCGCACCTCTTAGAAAACATTACAGACCTATTCTACTCTGGAAGACTTAGGATTGCCATGACTCAGAATAAATTTGAAGCCAATGAAATTTGTTAGGTTTGGTCTGTCTCATTCACCTTATAAAGGTCTCTTTTGGACTTTTTCAAGGGTTCTTGCTTGATAATGGAAGGTTTTTATTGCTCTTTTTAATCTTTAAAAGATTTATGTATTTAACTTGTTTTAATTTTCTTAAATTTATTAACATTTCAGTCAGTATGTGGTTGCTTGGAGCATGCTCATTTTATTCTGAAACTGAATTAGTGTTTTTCTAAGGTTTCTATCATACATATGGTATAAGAGGTGGACGATTCAATTTTGGCAAATGTATTTTGTTATATTAAAAATATATTTTTAATTTTAAATTCATGAAACCATTTGATATATTTAATTAGTTATTCTAAACTGGATAACATTAAATTAAAAACATACAGGATCAATAGAAATAAATTTACATTTTCCTCTTTAATCTGCTAATGTAGTCAATATCCTTGATTAATTTTATAAAATTAAATCATTGTTGAATAATCAATTATTTAATCTCATCTATGATGCAGTATTATTTTGAAAACAGTTTTGTGTTGGCTTTGTTATAATTTTTTTTAATTACTGTACCTTTGTATTGAAATTCCTTGTGTAGAATTGATAATATAGATGTCAAAGCTATTTATAACTTCTCTCTCTCTTACAAATTGAAAATTGAAATAAAAATATTTTGTGAACATCTATCTTTTACCAGCAGTCAGGGTGGTATGGTAAATTTCATATTGAGCTGTTACCCACAGGGGCAGTGGTTTGAATTTAACAGCTGCTTTTCAGTAGAAAGATGTTCAATATTGGAAAGACCAAGAAGTAGCTCTATTCTGTGTTACCAGGATATTGTAAGTAGGAATGAACTCGAGGCCAGGTAGTGAGCAACACCTGTTACTATGATTCCTAACGTTTCCATTGTTATTGGGCCTGTTAGATTATTAAATTGATTTGAACCAATATATTTAATTTCCTCAATAAATCATTTTTAGATAAAATTCCATTTTTGGCATTTATTTATATGTATATTAATAAAGTGTAACTGTAGTAGCAAGTGTGCAGAATACGGATGGACAGCACTCAAAATCTGGCTTTGATGTCAAATCTGATGACATGATACACAGATCAGCCCCTGCAATAATATGCATGATTTACTACTACTCAGTGAGCTCCAGAGGGGAGTGTGCTTCATTTGCACCAGCACAGGACAGCCTCCTCTCTGAAATCCTCAATGTTTGGTAACAGCAATTGCTACTGGAAGGAAGACCGGCACTTAAGGGAGATTCACAAATCATCCTCAATATATTTGCAAGACTTGAATATCTTGGAGACGATTTCCTGTCAACAAGATCATGCCATTTGCAAATTGGAAAAAAGTCATTTCATTTACCACCGGATCTTTCCTTTCATTCTTCCTTTGATCTTTCTTCCCTCCTCCTTTTCTCCCTCCTTCGCTTCTTCCTTCAATCCATCCTCCTTTTCCCCTCCTCCCATTATATTTTGTTCATGCTTCCTCTCTTTTTCCCTTAATGAAATTCTTTTCTCTCTCTAAAATTGGTCATGCTCAAATTTCCATAGTGTCATTTAAATTGTTAATTTAAAAAAAAAATGTTCATTTTAAATGGGGGAAAGGAGCATCTTTTCTTGTTTTCTATTCTCAGAGGGAAAAAATTAGTCTTCCAACATTAATATGACGCTGTTTGCAATATCATGAAATATGATGTTCAAAATTCAAACTCACAGCCTTTGAGTTCATTGAGACTCACAGTGAGGGACCCTTTAGGACAGGGTAGAACTATCCCTGTGGATTTCCAAGACTGTAACTCTTTTTTTTTTTTTAATCAATTTATTGGGGCTCATAGAATTCATCACAATACATAGATCA
>NW_022111368.1:33460526-33598365 GCF_000313985.2 Echinops telfairi
CCAATGTCCATCTGCTACCTTAATACTAAACTTGTACATATATAAATATATTTGATATGTACATGCCTTTATTTAGACCTCTATAAATGCCCTATGCCTTCTAGCTCTTTCCTCTATTTCCTGTTAGTTTCTTCTTGTCCCACTACCATGTTCAGCCTTCATTAAGGTTTCAGTAATTCCTCTTGGTTCCATTACCTTTGGTCTCGCCCTACCAGGCCTCCTACACCCTCCTCACCACCGATTTGGATCACTTGCTGTTCCCTTGTCCCTGGGCTTGTTAACACCACTTCCTTTTCCCCCACTTCCCCCTTTCCACGTCCCCCAGGAACTGTCACTCCCATTGTTTTCTCCTCCAGATTGTTCATCGAGCCTATCTTATTTAGACAACCTGCGGAGATAATAACATGCACAAAAACAAGACAGAGTAAACCAAGCAACAAAATAAAACAAAGCAACAACAACAAGCCAATGACAACAAAACAAAGCAAAACACAACAAGAAAGAAAAGCTTGTAGTTAGTTCAAGGACTGTTTGTTGACCTTTATGAGTTTTTTCCAGGCGAGTCTGATGAGGTGCAAAGCCATGGCCCCAAAGTCTATTTTTTGTATTCCCTGGGGACTTCATTGCTCTGTTCCCCTTGCTGTTCTGTTCCATGCCCTTAGTGTTTTGCCTCGGTGTGGTGGGCTCAGATCAGGTGGAATTCCCACGCTGTGTCTCCAGGGTTGTCACTTGTAGGGCTATGGATCAGTGAGGGTTGTCATGTCTCATTGTGGGGCCAGCCACATGGTCTTCTCTGTGGATTGGCTGCTATGAGCAGGAATCTCGTCATCAAGGCTTGGTGGGCCAGGATGTGCTCCACTCTCTCTTCATTTGCTCCCAAGACTAACTTTTTATGGGAATAGAAAAACTCATCTTTCTCCCACTGGTGATTTTGAACTGCTGACCTTCTGGCTAACATCCAAGCTTGTAATCCATTATACAAAGACTTCTTTGCAAGTACAACATTAGTTGTAAAGTTGTATGTATACATTTGTTTTTAAAGTTCAAGTTAAAGGTGAAGAAAATTGAAACAATTCCACAAGAACAACATATGGCTTTGGTTCTATGCCATCTGAATTTTGAGACCATCTTAAGAATAGATATGATGTGTTGAACACTAATGACAGAAGACCTTACGAGCTGTGGAGGACATCAAGAACATCACTCATGAGGAAAAACAAGGTGATGAAAGAGACAGCACAGAAAGAGATCCAAGTGATGGCAGAAGAGACTGAAACCTGCCCTTAGAATAGAAAAAGCACATGGGAAAAAATGAAGAAGTCAGAGGGATGAAGAGAAAATGTCAAAGGACAGCTGAAGAAGACGAAGAAAAATATTAAAATGAAATGTACAAAGACTTGGAGTTAGAAAACAAAATGGAAGAACATGCTCAGCTTATTTTAAATTGAAAGGACCCGAGAAGACAATTCAAGCCTTGAGTTGCAATATTGAAATGATTTATGGCCAAAATATTTAATGATGCAGGAAGAATTGGAAGAAATTGAAAGAGTACACAAATTCACTGTACCAAAAACAATTATTCAATATTCCCCTATTCTCAGGAGGTGGTATATAAGCAAGAACCAAGGGTGCTGAAGGATGAAGTCCCAGCTGCACTGAAAACATTAGCCAAAAAAACAAAGGCTCCAAGAATTGATGGAATAACAATTGATATGTTTCTAAAAGCTAATAAAGCACTGGATGCACTTAATCCTCTATTCCAGGAAATGTGAAAGATAGCCACTTGGCCAACTGACTGGAAAAGATGCATTTTTGTACCCCTTCCAAAGAAAGGCGACCCAACAGAATTGTCAAACTATAAAAAAATATCATTGATATCACCTAAAATATGTTTTACTGAATATCACCCCCAAAAGGTTGCTATTGTATATTTACAAGAAACTAGCAGAGGTTGGTCCAGGCCAGATTCAGAATAGGATTTGGAAAAAGGGATATCATTGCTGAAGTCAGATGGATCTTGACTCAAAGCAGAGAATACCAGAAAAATAATGACTTGTGTTTCATTGACTATACAAAGGTCATTGACTATGTGGGCAATAATAAACGATGGCTAACTTTGAGAAGAGTGAGAATTCTAGAACACGTCATTGTGTTCATTAGGAACTTACACATGGATCAAGAGGTATGTGTGCCTACAGAACAAGGGAATACTGCCTGGCTTAAAACAAGGAAAAGTGTGCATCACCATACTTGGGCAATTTGAAGGCTCAGCAAATTATCAGTGAAATTGGGTTGTATGACGAAGAATATGGCATCAGGATCGGAGGAAGGCTTATTAACAACTTGCAATATGCAGAGGACACAAGTGAGGAGGACTGAAAGTGAGGAGGACTTAAAGCACTTGCTGAAAAAGATCAAGGATTTTAGTCTTCAGCATGGATTACAACTCAACGTAAGGAAGATCAAAATCCTCACAACTGGATTAATAGACCAATGATAAATGTGGATAAACATCAAGAATAATGGAGAAAAGACTGAGGTGGCCCATCAGTAGGCCACTGGAGATCTCCTTGCAGAGGGTTCTCGGGGAGGAGATGAGCCAGGAAGGGTGCGATGTAACAATGATGAAAAATACTACTTTCCTCTAGTTCCTAAATGTTTCCTCCCCGCTCCCACTACCATGACTCGAATCGACCTTGCAAGTCTGGCTAGACCAGAGGATGTACACTGGTACAGATAGGAACTGAAAATCCAGGGAATCCAGGGAAGATGAGACCTACAGGACCAGTGGTGTGAGTGGCGAAACAGGGAGGGTAAAGGGAAAGTGGGTAGGAAAGAGGAACCGGTTACAAGGAACTATATGTGACCTCCTCCCTGGGGGACGGACAACTGAAAAGTGGGTGAAGGGAGACATAGGACAGGGCAAGATATGACAAAATAACAATTTATAAACTATCAAGGGCTTATGAGGGAGGGGGGAGCAGGGAGGGAGGGGAAAAATGAGGACCTAATGCTGGGGATTTAGTGGAGAGAAAATGTTTTGAGAATGATGAGGGCAATGAATGTACAAATGCACTCTACACAATTGATGTGTGTATGGATTGTGATAAGAGTTGTATGAGCCCCTAATAAAGTGATTAAAAAAAGAAAGTTATTAATTAAAAACCATCACTTTCAAAAAAAAAAAAGAAAAGATTGAGGTGTCAAGGATTTGCTTTGCATGGATCCACAACCATTGCTCATGGAAGCACTAGTTAGATCAAAAAACACTTTGCATTTGGTGAATATGCTGCATAAGACCTCTTTAGAATATTGAAAAGCAAGGATAATACTTCGAGGACTGTGTGTGTGACCCAAGCCAGGGTATCTTCTACTGTTTCATATGCGTGTGAAATTCAAATATTGAATAAGGAAGACTGAAGAAGAATTGATGCATTCCAATTGTGGTGCTGGAGAAGAATACTGAAAATACCATGAACTGCTAAAAGAGCAAACCAATTTATCTTAGAGGAAGTGTGGCCAGAGTGCTCCTTACAGGCAAGGCTGTCAGGACTTCATCCTGCATACTTTGGATGTCTTGCCATGGAGATCAGTCTCTGGAGAAGGAAATCATGCTTGGTGAAGTAGAGGGGACAAGTGAAAAAGAGAAAGGCCTAGAAGGGATGGATTAACTCTATGGCCACAGCAATGAACTCAGGCATGAACACCAGTGAAGACAATGCAGTTCTACACAGTGTTTCCTTCTCGTGCACTAGGAGCTTTAGGGATGGGGCGTGACTCTTTGATAACGAGTAACAACCACAGCAGCATAACTTGGGTACATTAAAACAATAGAATTATTTTTCATAGTTTTGGTTTATGACTGAACTCAAGGTATTGGTTGGTCCATGCTCACTTCCAAAATTTTTGGGAAGCATCTCCTCATGATTTTTTCTAGCATTGAGTGATTGTCAGTAATACTTGGGATTTCTTGGCCTACATCATTCAACTTCAATTTCTTCTTTTGTCTTCGTATGACTATTGTCCTTCTATTTGTACTTTTGTCTTTGTTTTCATTTCCTTTAAGAACAGTAGGCATTTCATTAAAGATTAACCTCATTGACTATAACCTAATCGTACTGTACTGAATTATTCTTCAGGGACCCTCATTTCAAATAGGGTCATACCATGAGGTTGTTCCATATGGGCATGAGTTCTAAGGAGTCACTATTCAAACTTATTCTACTCCATTTTCTATAAATTCTGCATGTTTTATTTAGTATTTTGTTGAATACTATTTTGTTGAATGTTTTAACCATGAAAAGGTATTGTAATTTGGATGGAAAGTATGCCTGTTGATGTAATAAGATGATTTTGTCTCAATCTATTAATACAATGTATCGCATAATTTGATATTTAGTTGCTGCAATAAAAAGGGCATGGCAGCATCTGACCTCTTCTGACAACAGACAGGGGAGAGGAAGACTCCCTGGCAACAAAAACAATAGCAAAATCCAACTCTTTATTTGTCCCTTCTATTTAAATTTCTAGTTCTCATCAGTAAAAGTCACCCCTTCTTTTACAGTCAGCCTTGCTTTCCTCCCAGTGATTTTAGTTTGCACGGTTTCAATGGCTTTTAAATTTGGCTAAGTATTAGATCATTTTTCCTGCTTTTAAAAATACTGTTTCTGGGTTCCTTAAAGCTTCTGGTTTAATCATTGTGGTTGGACCCCAGATGATTCTAACGACTAATGAAGATTCAGTTCTACCACTAAAGCCAGTTTTTCTGTGCTTGATTATGGCTTTATATTCCCGCTCTCCACCTCTACAAATAATTTTGGCAGTATTATCTGGTGCAGACAAATTGAAGCAAAATTTACTTGCTCACTGCTAATTTGTCAATTTGGATTCATAGAATCCTATGGAACAGGGTAGAACTGCCCCTGTGGGTTTCCAAGACTCTTTATGGTCATAGAAAGCCTAGTCTTTCTTGGAGTGACTGGTTGTTCCGATTTGCTGACCTTGTGGTTCACAGCCCAATAGGTAACCAGTATGACGGACTCCAGGGGTTCTTTTGTATCAAAGTTATAAAGCTTCACATTGAAAATCTAAAGCAATTGTGCCCATATTATTAGTCCTGAAGCATGTACCCAGACAACCAGATATATACATGAAAAGTAAACTTGAACCCATATAAAATGATTTTAGAAATAAATAAATAAACTTGTAACTTAACTAATTTATTTGTCTCATTTTACAGAAGATAGTCAGGATCCTAAATAATTCCCAAAGTAATGCTAATGCTGCATGCCAACTAATGGATGATAAAATCCATACCATCAAACAATAGTAAGAAAATACAGAGTTCTGTCTTTTTATAGCTCCCATAGTTTTCTTGGATAATATTTTTTTCTCTACTTACATTGTTGTTTTTTCATGTAAGTATCATTATGTTTGGTGCCAATATATATTATTAATAAATGTGAATATTTCAATAAGCAGACTTTGTAGTACTAAGATTTGCTAATATTAATTTTTCTATTCCAATAGTTGATCCTTTTACCTTAAATAACTGCTGCTTCCATTCACTCTACAACTCTACTCTGTTTATACAAGTCAATTCCTTTAATCATTATATACATCCCATATTCTCAGATTTTCCTATCATAATTTATTCTGAATGTTTTTCGGATTAACCTAAAGAAGGACAACTATTATGCATTTACAGTCTTCTCTATTACCATTTATTGACATTGTTATTCTTTAAAAAATTTCTTCTACAGATACATAAATTTACTGTTTTCCAATAAAGCAAAGGCATAGTTGTTTTTGTTAGTATATATATTTTCTAATTTATTCTAAGGATAACATAATTCCACTGATATTTCTAATGTTGATGGAAATGTCTTTGCATTATGAAGCTCAACAAAATTTATATTTTTATATGAAATTGAGACAATCTTATGGCATGTAATTAAAATTAAAAAAGAAACATATTGAAAAAATGGTGTCATATTTTAATGTTAAGGATTTTCTTTGCCTTTGTTATTGGCATATAGCCCACTCTTATGATACATGGGACTTAGGAGAGCGTAAGGTAATTCCTGGGAAAAGAAAGCAGGGGATGTTACTTTTTCACAGCTCTGGGCTAGCCTTAGATGTTCTAAATATGTTTCTGTACTTTCAGACTGATTTGCATCAGAGAATGAAAGCACAAGTTTCACACAGAAACCCGATCACATTACACAGCTGAAGCATACATAATATCAGCTCTGTTATCACTGTGAAAACTTAATTAGAAAAGTATTAAATGAATGATGGAAAGTTAAGTACAAGTTTATATCTTCCCAATCCAGTAACAATTTAAAGAGGTCAGAGAACAAAGGACAAGGAGAATTGGAGCAAAGACAACAGGATCTAATATTGCATAAAACTTGAGACAAAGAAGAAGTGGAGGAGTGGCAAAGTGGGTGCCGACAGTGTGAAATCCTGGAGTTGAAATCCATTGTACTCTAAATAAAACACACACACACACACACACACACACCCCCCTCAAAACTTGCATTATATGGACAAAATAAGACTGAGATTTTTAAAAAAGGAAAGATATATCTAAAACCTGAGTGCACAGGAGGTGAATTCAACTCCCCTCATCCTACTGACAATAATTCAGAAACATACTTTTCCAATACTGGCAGGACACATGGATTTTGCCGGTGGCTAAACGGAATGTGAGATATCCCAGATCAGGAATCAGAAAACTGGCTTGTGGTTCATATGTGCTTCTTTCCTTGTCAATTGTGAAGCCACAACCTCTTTCTTGATCTTGTTCCTGCAAAGAAGTCAGGCATACTTAGTCCTTTCAGAAAAGAAGGGACTTCCCAGGTTCCTATCTGGGCACTAACCCAAAAGAGCAATCCATTTCATTGGGTGCTTGAGGTGTGACCATTGTGCAGAGTGGATGTCCATGGGTGGGGGTGGAGGAGCTAGGGAAGGTGAAGAATTAAACAGCTTATTATTTGCTGAGCTTAACCTTGTGGAAATTTTTAAATAGATATATTATAGTTTCTCCACAATATTTAAAGTAAAATATCAGTATACATATATTAATTAAAAGGGGAAAATGGGTAAAAAGGTGCAAAAAGAAATAGCTATGTAATTGCAAGGGCTAATTCAGAATGAGAACTATCCGTAGAAATAAGGGAATGAGTATGCTGGTTCCACTGTGATAGTGTTTAGGTCTTTAAATTTTATTTTAAAAATTAAATTATACTTTTTGGTATGCATTTAAAGTATTGTGGAAATTTGTCAGAGTCACAGACATACTGTGGGGCAAAATAGACAACTGGTAGGTGATTTCCCTCATTCAAAGCTGAAACTCATTCATCAAATGCAAAACCATGCATATGTTTTCACAGAACACATACCTATTTGGGTGAATAACCTTTTTGAATAAAACACTTAATATTGGCAACACGTTAAACTTTGTATAGTACTTGCATACAATATCTTGCATAATAGAGTAAGTTCAAATTATGAAGAAGTATTGAGGTAAAATAGATTTAGTCATAGGGACGTGTGTTACTGTGGGTAGACTAGAGAAACAAATCCACAGAAACTCATGTGTATGTAACAGACAGTTTTATATGAAGAGTAAGCATACATTAAGAAAGCATTCTAACCCTGTCCAGTCTAGGTTGTCCGACCTTAGCCCATATGTCTGACACCGATCTACAAAGACCTCCTCAAACTTGCAAAATGCATGCAATGTCGCCGACTTCAAGAGGAAAGCCGGATCGATGAGAGTGTAATCATCTCAACACTGGCAGGGTTCTCCACATGGCTGCTCCCGCACCCAGGGCAGCATCGGGGTAGGTCCATGCAGTTTCTCCTTGGGGATGCCTTGCAGGAATTGAGCCTTGCCAGCTGAAGCAGGGAACTGGCTAAGGCAGCCACACCCTGGTGTGACCATCATAGAGCAAGAGACTTGAGAACTAGAAAGGCAAGGCTCACTAAGCCATTTATCTCTCTGGCCTTCAATTAATCTTACATGTGTTTATTGGCTCAATAAACATTAACTATCAAATTTAAGTAAGATTACTTTCTTAAAAAACAAGGAGCTATCTGTTATATAGCAGAGGCAGAATAAAAGACAAAAAAGAAATAGAAAAATTAAATCATTCATGAGTAATTTGGATGTTTATATTTTCAAGTTAATTATAATGTGTTGGGTGCTACCTGACACATTTAAGTTCACAGTAAAAAACAAAACAAAACTCTAATATGAATATTTGTTTTTGAGAACATTTCACTGGTAGCATAATTTCTCAATATCCTATGGTCAAGATAGGTTAGATATTCATCAAGTTTGCCATCGCTTTTTTTAAGGAAATATTTACAATATGGAGAGATGACCAAGATCAAACAAGAAAATGTGAGTACAAGGGATGTGTTTCACCTCCAAGTCTCCCTGTTTTGTTGTTTTGCTTTTCTAAAATCTTTCCTCTTTCACTGGCTTGATGCTGAAATGTAACCATGGTATCTTGAGGTTGTGATATCTTGAGAAAGTGTTGGTACATCTATCACTACTACTATAAAAATCATCTCTCAGCAAGATTCCTTTGACATTGTACGAATGATACATAAACTCACATCACATTTTATAGGTGTTTAAACACCTAATAATGTTAGTTGATATAGGTGCCATTTAGTTGGTTCCAACCCATAGTGTTCCTATATATAACAGAACAACGTCCACCCAGGCCTGAACCATACTCACAATTATTCTTAAATTCCTAAGAACACTTAATTCATTTCCAAACAACAATAGTAACAGCCTGACATATGTAGACAACACAACCTTGGGGTGTATCGAAAGAGGACTTGAAGTACTTACTGACAAAGATGCATGAACGACTAGCACCTTCAGTCTGGAATACAACTCAATGTAAAGAAACAAAAAATCCTCACAACTTCCCCAATGAAAAACATCATGATAAACAGAAAAAATTTTAAGTTGTCAATAGGATCCATAATAAATGCTCATAGAAGCAGCAGTCAACAAATAATTAAATGTGCTATTGCATTGGAAACATCTTCACAAGAACCCTTTAAAGGGTTGTAGAGTAGATATAAAATGTTGAGGACTAAGATGCACTAGATCCAAGCCATAATATTACCTAATTGCCTTTATTCAGGTAGAAGATGGACACTGAATAAAACAAATTACATTTGATTTATGGTATTGGTGAAGGAGAGTGAAAAGTTCCATATACTTCTAGGACAAACAAGTCAACCTTGGAAGACATAAAACCAGAATGTTCCTTAGAAGGTCCTTCTATGGAGGATGGAGAGAATTTGTCTCATGTACTTTGGACAGGTTATCAAGATTGACCATTTCCTGCAAAAGGACATCAAGTGATAATATATAAAGTTAACCTAAAAGACGAAAACTCTCGATGGGATTGATTGACATAGTAGGTATCACAAGAGTCTCAAGCATGACAATTGTGATGATGGCATAGGTTTGGGCAATGATTCTTTCAGTTGTACATGGGGTTTCTATGAGATTTAATCAGATTGATGAAACTGCCAAAAAAAAAACAGGAACATAAAAGATCAGTTAGGCACAACTAAACCTTTAATTCTAGCCTCAGAAAACAAACTATAAATTTCTACTACAAACAAGTGTTAGATCGTTAGCCAAGTTGACATCTGTGAAAATTACTTTTGTGAGTATTTCTAATGAAGCAATTTTTGAAAGTAAAATTTGGGGAGAAAAATTTTTACATTGTCAAGCAAATTTATATAACACTATATATACATTTTAAAATGAATATAAAGTTACTATTTCAAATATTTGTATATTTGTGTGTGTAAATATTTTATTTTGCCCCTCTGAGTTTGCTCTCTATGCACATGAAATCTTTGTTAATCTTTCAAAGTCATTGTTAAGCTCCTTTTTTTCTATTACTAGTAAATGTGAAGGTCTTATTGTACATAAATGCATTATATTTTCCCAGTTCTGCTTAATGATTTCCATATAAGCTTCAAGTTTTAATATGGTATTTAAAGTATAAGAACACAATATGTTCTTTTACATTCAACATCATGACATCATTTTTTTCTAATCCAAGAATGACATTTTTCCCATTAAATTAGATTCTCCCTTTATATTGTCTTCAATGAAACCTATCCTTCATCTATAAATTTTTTGCAATGTATTTTAGAGGTTACATGTCTTTTAATATTTTCATCCTGCTTAGTTATTACTAGAACAAAGAATGACATTAGCTTTTATATAATATTAATTTTTCAACTACTTTCCATTTAAAAGTTATATTAACATATTATTTCTACTACAAAGCAATTTGCTTCTTAGAAATGCAATCACATTATAAGGAAAAAGAAATTACTTTTCTATTTACCAATATTTATATAAGATTCTATTCCTGTCATATGCACTCATCTGGATTTTTAAGACAAATAACAATTATAATGCTTAACATGCTTATCTTAATATGAATAAAATGAATATACTTATTTTATTTCATTTTCATCTTTTAGAAATTCAGATTATGCAGAATTTGTAAAATATTTTCAGAAAATTCATCAGCCTGAATACTGTTGTTTTGTTCGGTGCCATCGAGTCAGTTCCATTCCATGGCAACCCTATGCACTACAGAAGGAAACATGGAACAGCTCTGGGCTGTCCTTACTGCTGCTCCTGTGCCTGAGCCCACTGATGCCACCACTGTGTCAATCCGTATCTTTGAGGGCCTTCTCCTCTTTCGCCACCCCTCCATTTTCCCTAGCATGATGTCCTTCTCCAGGGACTGGTCTCCTGACATATACCCAAAGTACATAAGACCAAATCTTGCCATCCACGCTTCAAAGGAGCACTCTGGCTCTTCTTTCAATATTCTCCTCCAGCACCACAATTCAAATGCATCCACTCTTCTTTGGTCTTTCTCAGTTTCACATGCATATGATGGATGCAATTGAAAGTACCACGGCTTGGGTCAGGTTCAACTTGATCCTCAAAATGACAAGCTTGCTCTTTTGCAGAAAAATTACCTCTTCAATCGGTCCTTTGATTTCTTGACTGCTGCTTCCATGAGCATTCAGTGTGGCTCATCATGTGCATCAAAGCAAGATGCCTTAACTTCTTTCAAGACAGATTTTGTGGTTCTTTTGGAGGTGCGTGGACTTTCGATATTCGTCACCAACACCATAGTTAAATGCATTGATTCTTATTCAGTCTTCCTTATTAAAGATCTACCTTTTACACATAAATGAGATGAACTCAAAATACAATGGCTTGGGTCAGTTGCACCTTGGTCTTCAAAGTGAAGCATTGCTCTTCAGCACATTTTTTCTCTTCAGCATTTTAAAGAGAGTTGGTGCAGTGGATTGACCCAGTGCCATGAGTAATTTTATCTCTTGACCACTGCTTCCATGAGCATTGCTAGTGGATACAAGCAAGACAAAAGCCTTGACAACTTCATTCTTTTTTCCAGTTATCATGATGTTACATACTGGTCCTCTTGTGATGATTTTTACTTTCTTTCCTTAGTTCTTTATTGTATGCTGTTACTATACTTTTTATTTCAGTTGGTTTGTTGTGATATCACATATTGTATTTTTTATTTGTGTTATGATTATCTGCTTTAATGGGTTAGCCTTACCAGTGATTTATCAATTTTATTGTTTGTTGGTATATACTATAACTTATCTTGTATTTTAACAATATTTCTGGATGACAAATATGTGGTTGTCACATAGATTAAGAGTAGGTTAAGATTGATTTGCTTCTCTCCTCCACTTTCCATTGTTTGTAAACCATACTTTGTGGGGACAACCCAGCCCTTTATCTTTTTATGGTAATATTTATTGGACGATAGACACATTCACTAGTTTACATATAGTCTATAATATGTAAAGTAGCAGAGTTCAAGAGTTGCGTTAAAGACTATGAATCATCCCACCCACTGCTTTCAAGCCAATTTTGACTCATAGTGATCATATACAGTTGCCAAGACTGCAGATACTTGTGGGACCTCCCTGCCACATCTCTCTCCCACAGAGCAAGAGGTGGGTTTAAACAACCAATCACTGGTCTAGCTGCTGATTGCTTTAACCGCAGTGTCAGCAGGACTCTATGTGACCCAGAATGCCTGGAAAACAATCTGAAAACTCCTGATCTAGAGGTGCATTGAGTGCGAGCTCCAGAGTCAAAGACAAGGCCAGCTTCATCAGGCTGGAACTTCGTTTTTACTCAACAGCAGATTCTCAATTGACAGTAACAGATTGATTTCCAAAGAAAACAAAACATGTTAATGTTCATATGTATAGTGTGTTTTCATGAAATTCTATAAACTGCCAAAGTATACATGTTGCTTACAAATACAAAGTAAATGAAATTTATACAATGATATCCCAGTATAGTTTCACTACACAAGTGTGGTTTTATTTACATCAGAAGGAAGGAGTGTGAGAATAAATGCAAAAGCAAGTTGCAATGACTATAAACTAACTATAACGGATGGGAACTTGAGAAGGTTTTTTTCAAAATATCTCATAATTTTTCAAAATTAGTGGAAATCATTATCAAATTATAGAAGAAAATGCAAAATAAAATGTAAGTTAAATCTATAATAGATAGGTCATTGAATATATACAAATAGCTATTTCTATTTTAACTAGGACTGGTACTTATCATGATAAATATTTAATATGCAAAAATAACATTATTTACATTAATCTTCCACAAATACATTGCTACATTTACAAACATCTATGAAAATATGAAGTGTCAATACCACTGTAAATTGTTTATTATGTAAATATGTAGTCAACAAAATATATCAAGAATTTAAACTATAAAATTAATAATTAAGTGTGAAGATTTTTATTTACTTATTCATGAAAAAATACAGAGAAAATATCATGGGTATTACTATTGCCTCAGACGAAGGTACATATGCACGTATAACACACAGACACAGAGGCAGAGAAAGTGGTATAATGAATGGGAATGACCTCCTCCATTATATTCTGTGACATTGAGACATCTTTTCTTACATATAAATCCAAATCTAAAACCAAATCTATTGCTATTGTGCCTATTTTGATCTATAGCAAGACAAATAACAAATTAAGAATAGTCAACTGGGGACTTTCCCAGAGCATTTAATTATCAAAGATGTCAAGACAAGACATTCCCATAATAAAATAATATGGGATACTTAACAGTTACTTGGTCAGATATTTCCTTAGAGTGCTATCTAGTAGAAATTAAGCCACACACACATACCAGAAATTCTTTATTTTTATTCTAGGAAGACTGACATTAGACATTTTACTGTAAGTGATTTCACAGGACCAAGCAGATTTAAAAAAAATAATGACATCTCACCATATCCATGTGAAATGCAAAATACCCATTATGAAGGACAATCTTAGAACCTATCACAAGTGAACAATACATTACCATGAAATAGTGACCTCTACATTGATAATATTCCTTTGGTTAATTACTCTTATTTAAAAATAACTTTCACTGCATTTCAGTCAATTCCAACTCATATTGACGCTGCGATAAGAATGGAATTGCCTTTATGGGTTTGTAAGACCATCAATCTTAATGGGAACAGAAAGCCTTATCTTTCTCCTCTATAGGACCTGTTGAATCCAAATTGCTGACTTAATTTTTAGCAGCCCAATGAATAAACCACTATGCCACTAAGCCCTTCTTTTCTAGAATGAAGGAAGAAGTATTAATAAACTGATATATATGGTCATTGAAAAAATATGCTTGAACATAACATTGAACCTAAAGAGTCATGGGGCATAAATGGTATACTCAGAATGTCTTTTAAAGTCTGTAATTAAAATACCTAGTATAAAAAAGTAACTGTACATTTTGTTCTTAAAATAAAATATGAGTGCTATGAAAATATAAATTTGATATAGACATAAATGCCACTAATTTTGTTTTTCAGAAAGAGAAAATATTCAGTAAATATTGGTTTTGTTAGATGAGAAGTATAATTAAATGTGGTCTACAAAATCTACTAGAAAAAGAAAAATAATTGAAATGTAGTTTTAAGGAGTAAAAAGAATTTGGGAAAATTTACTTACTTAAACAAAAAGCAGATTAATTGAAAAAATGAGCAAAAACTAAACAGAAAGCACACTTTAAAAAGGCCTTAATAAATGTGACTATTGTTATAATTAATTATAATTATAATAACTAATTAAATATAAAAACTATCAAATTACTAAAATGAAGCCCTAATTAGTTGTTTCTTATATAAGATATTAAATGGGATATGTATTCATAGAAATATAGAAATACTTAAATAGATGGAAATATTAATATAAAAATGATTAATTGACTATCTGTAAGTGTGAATATCAGTATCATTTAAAGGGATAAAATATAGATAGAGGTAAAACAGAAAGTTAACTCATGATAAATGAAAACTATTGCAAAAACCTGTAAAAACTATCATGTTTTAACTAGTGGTGTTTACATTTATTCAACAAATAATATTTGCCAGTCATTATACCAGAAGTGGGAGCCATAAATGAGGCCGATTCTCTGACCTGTAAGGTCTTATCTAATCTTTATAAAATCATAGAGAAATAATAAACATCCACATGAACACATATACATAGCAGGTAGTGATTCGTGCAGGGAGAAAAACACAGGAAAGAAAGGAGGGCAGACAATGAGGTGGGTATATTACATAGAGTGAAGTATTAAAATAATAAGAGGAATGAAGAACCTGTCTACCAGAGTACATGTACGATTATAGACAGTGTCATCAACAGTGTCAATTGCAATACCTCCTTTATGAAACCATGATTGTGAATCTTAGATAATCTTACCCAATTTATTTCAGCATTTCCCTTACTAAGTGCAATCCTTGGTGGCACAAGTACTTAAGAACTTGACTACTAAGAAACGTGGGTAGGACATTTTCACTCAGAGGCCCTTCTGAAGACAGGCCAGGAGAACTGCTTCAGGAAGGTAACAGCATGGAAGAGCCTGCTTAATATTCTGATTATCATACAGCATCTATAAAGCAGAATAGATTAGATGGCAACTATCAATTACAACTACTAGATTTCTGAGTTTGCACAGGAGATAAAGAACATATATATGACAAAAATTTAATTCCTGAATTATTATAAATGTACAGGGTTCAAATTTCCTTGGGAAAATCTACTTTGCATTAAATATACAGCTGTGCCATATTTAAAATCTAGATAGGCAACATCCCACTTTCTTTCCTTTTTTTCTTTTAGCGAAAGTAGTGTTCCTTTTGCCTTCCATTTTCCGCGGATGATTTTTAACAAACCCCGCAGCAGACTCTTACGGCACTAAGCATACGTGGAAACCAAACAGTTGAAGCAGAAGAGATGCCTTTGGGCGGGGGATTTCAGTCTTGGTCTGGAGGCAAGATGGGAAAGAGCTGAAATCAGTTACAGAGCCACAGTTGCTTGTGCTGCTCAGCCAAGTGGAACCACAAGCAGTTCTTCGCAAAATCGGCTCTGTTCCCTGTGCGTGATTCTCTTCTGCCACTGTGGCCACCCCCCCACCCCGCACCCGGCCTCTGGCCGCAGTGCTAGCAGCAGCAGGCAGTGGCAGTGATGAGGTTTTTAAATGTTATTTTCACAATGTTCATATCACAAATCCCTAATTCGATAAAACATATTGCTGATGTTACATGATGTATATATGTAAAATTGTATGCCTACTTACTAATGGTGCAGGAAACATTTTTTTTTTTAAATTGGAAGGGAACAATCATTGTACTTAAAGGAAGTTGTCAGGATTCAACCATTTCAGGAGGTACTACACGCTCAAGCATCACAGGTATTGAGGGAAAAAATCCAAGTTGCATTGAAGGAATAAATGAAAAACAACACTCCAGGAATTGATGGAATATCAATTGAGATATTTCAACATACAGATAAAATACTGGAAGTATGCACTTGTCTATCCTAAGACATTGTAAGACAATGGCCTGGCCAACTGCATTTAAGAGATCTATATTTACATCTATATCAAAGAAAGGTGACCGAGCAAATGCACAAAACCATAGAGCAATGTCTTTAATAAGCATAAGATAGATGTTACTGAGTATATTTTTAAATTGTTATGCCAGTACATCAAAAGGGAACAGTTAGAAACTTAAGCCAGATTCCGAAGAGAATATGGAATAAGGAATATCATTAATGATGTCAGATTAATCATGACTGAAAGCAGAAAAGACCAGGGAGATGTTCACCCTTTTATAATGGGTTATCTAAAGGTATTCAACAGTATGGATCCTAACAAGTTCTGGATAGCATTGTGAAAAAAGGAATTTCCAGAATACTGAACTGCGCTTGTGAAGACATTGAATATAGATCAAGAGGCAATGACTTTAGCAGATCAGGGAATGCTGTATGCATTGTTCCTGTATCCTTTCACCATATTCACTTAAACTGTAAGCTGAGCACATAAGAAACCGGACTGCATGAAGAAGACCATGGCATCGAGATTGGAAAAAGACATTATCAACCTGCCATATATGAATGAGACAACTACCTTGCTGAAAGTGAAAGGGGCTTAAATTATTTAACTGATGAAGATCAATGACTATTGCCTTCAGTGTGCATTATATCGTTTTTTTCTTTCTTTTTAAAAATAGTATTGTATTGGGGGATCATACAGCTCTTATCACAATACATACATGCATCCATTGTGTCAAGCACATTTGTTTCCATTATAATTTTCAAAACATTTTCTTTCTACTTGAGCCCTTGGTATCAGCTTCTCATATTTTCCCCTCCCTCCCCTGATAATTTATAAATCATTATTTTTTAATGTCTTACACTGTCCGATGTCTCCCTTCACCCACTTTTCTGTTGTCTTAACATAAATCAAAAGAAAATACTCAGAACTGAACCAAAAATTAATGTCATGATAAATGAAGAAAATATTGAGGTTTTCAAGAATTTCATTTTACAGATATCGATAATCAACAGTTGTGTAAGTAGCAGTAGATTTTAAATGTTCATAACTTTGACTTAGTAATTTCAATCCAATGCAGTTATAGCTAATAGAATTTCAATTTGGTAGACATAAAGTATGAAGAGGTTTGAAAAATTCATGAAAAAATTCTATTATCTTTTGATCCACTTTTCTACAAATTTTTAAGCGCTTTCAGATTTTATCATATTAATATATGTATTTGAATATATGTATCATTTATTTAAAGCATGAACCAAAAATATCTGCTAACATTAAAATTATGTATCAGGAAAACTTTAGTTAAACATAAATTTAGAACGTTTGAAAGCTATATTTTATACCAATGAAAAATTCAACTGTAAAAATAAGCAAAGGACAATTTAAGAAAATAAATACTCTAAAATAACTAGAATTTTTAACTCCAATTTTAACCTATGAATTATTTTTTTCTTTTATTGTGCTCCCCTTTTTTTTTTGAGCTCTTCTTCTAGGTAAATTTAAATAATTAAGGTATAATTGAACAATTCCGAGTGCAATTGTTCAAATTGTCCTTTTGTACTTCTATTTTGACAACCCCTGAAGTCACTTTTCACTTTAGGTACAGTCAAACCCTGTCCTCAGAATGGCTCTTTGTCAGACTTCTCCATGTCACCTGTAACATGAAATTCCTGGGTCATGTGGAACCCTGTTGGTGCAATGGTAAAGAGTGTGGTTGCTATAGCTGAAAGAGGAGCCATTGGAACTCACCTGCTGTGCCGCAGGAGAAAAGACGTGCTGATCTGCTTCCGTGAAAGTTACAGTCTAGTAAACCTTATGAGGCAGTTCCAGTCTATTATAGAGGGTTGCTGCGTGATAATTGAAGGCATGACGCACAGCAACATGCTAAACACATATTTTGACCTGCTTTAAAACTGGCATAGAGTTTTGTACCAGAAATGCATTAGTTTTGCTATCAGGTATTTTCTCCAACCTTTAGTTTAATCCTTTTAATTTTGTACCAATTTGTAGGTCATAAAGAAGTGTAGTGGTTAGCTGTGGCTGCTAGCCACAAAGACAGCAGTTCAAGACCACCAGCTGCACTGGGAGAAAAATGAAGCTTTGTACTTCGGTAAAAAGTTACAGCCTTGAAAACCCAGAGGGAAATTCTACTCCTCTCCCTAAGTGGGAGTTGACGTCAGAGCTGTTGGTTCAGTTTTTGTTTGGTAGGTCATAGGGAATCTCATTTTGATTTAAAAGTGATATGAATTTTTTCATATTACTAGTGGTTGTTGGCTATTTGTATATCATCTTTTGAGTAATATATCTCCATAATTCTGAGCAATTAAATCAGCTGGTTATGGGGTTATTTATGTATTATGAACATGAGGTCTTCGTCTGATACATATATTTTAATATTTTCTTCAAATCTGTGGCTAGCCTATTCTTGAGATGAGCAGAGACTTTTCATTTTGATGAGGTAAAATTAATATGTATTTTTCTTTCATGCATGATTTAAAGACATATTTTTTTACTCCGAGGTTAGAGATACATTCCATGTTTTCAAAATCATGCTCTATTTTTCGCTCTCACCTTTGATCTGAATCAAATGCGTATCAAATCCCCATCTCTGCTATTTTGTGTGTTGTGTGAGGAGCAACTGAGCAATTTCTCCCCTATGTTATCTCCTTCTGCAAACAATACTTGGTTTTTCTTTCCTTTTGTTTTCATGAATTCTACTTTCAGAAATCATTTCACTGTGTATAGTACTTATCTAATTGCAGTTCTCTATTCTTTGCCACTTATTGTTCATCTAAATGTTCACAACCCCCAGAGTATTTTGATAACTATAACCCAAACCACCCCCATGCCATAGAGTTTATTCCAACACATAGCAAGTAGTCATGGTGGAGGTGTGGGTTATGTTGGTCGATTAACCACAAGGTCAGCAGTTCAAACCTAGTAGTCATTCTACAGAAGACAGATGCAACTTTAAAGATTTAAAGAAAGATGCTCTCTTAAAGATATAGTAACACAAACCCAAAGAGGCAATTCTACTCTGTACTAAAGGTCACTCACTACAATACTAAGTATGAAATTCTGGTAATGTGAGCCCCAAGTTTATTCATTTTTTAGGAAAATTATTTTAGAAAATCATGGTTTTTGGTTCACCGTATGACTTTTAATATTAAGATATACAATTTTTAAAAAGCCAACTGGGATTTTATTTGGAATGGCATTAAATCTTTTTATTTTTTTCTCTCTATCGCTATTTGACCTTGATTAAAATGAGAACAGTATTGACCTTTCCTTTTACTGTTCTTTACTTTTCTTCCTAAAAATGCATCTTCTCTTTGATAGACTAATTATTAAGTAAAAACCATCGATAAAATAGCTTTATTTGTCACACTAATGCACTACTTAGTGCATTAGTCATATGTTTTTATATAGGTATCTTGTGGGAATACAATCTAAATTTATAATTGAATCCAAATCTATAAGAATTTCTGAAACTGCTTATATGAATTTATTTCCAGAATTATTGCTGGACACAATATTCTGTAGGGTTCCTACATATTTTATAAAACTGTATGTTGTAACTAAAAGAACACGAAAGTGTATTGATAAGACCCAGACATTAATTCTATCTGTATTGTCTTACCTCTGTTTTGTTTCTTTGTTTGTTTTTCCTTTGTGAAAAATTATGTTGTCTTGATATTTACAATCTTTGAGAAAAGATATTAACAGGCTAATGAATGCAAAAACATTTTTATAAACAGGTAAATACTGTTAAATTCCTTTTATTACTTAATTGTTAGCCAATTGTACTGCAAGATTCAATAGAAGGTAAATGAAAAACAAAAAAACGGGAACAAAAACTTGTAACTGTTTATCACTTGGAGGTAAACCAGAAAGATGTTGAAAATTACTTCTCTTGAGCCAGCTGGCAGAAAGCCTATGTTGAGCTAGTGTTGCAATTTAATTATGGGTGTTTAAAGAGTACACCATTCATACACATTCACACACCTGGAGTCTACTTTCAAAATCCCATTATGCCAATTGCAGCTTTGGCACAATCACTAAGTAGAGTTACTATCAAAAGGTCACTTTTGCTCATTTCTCTAAAGCCATTAAAGAATAAGCATCAATTACATATCTTTCCTTGACTGTTAGAAAGGGCAAAATTTGTAAAAAAGACATACCTTTAACTTAAAAATGTGATTATACTTCCTGGAAATCACAGCTCTTATGTTCATCTGAAAAAGGCAAGAACTGAAACAAAGAAATTCTTCTTTTTTGTTGTTGTTTTATTTTTTTTTTCAAATACTTTTATTGGGGGCTCTTACATCTCTTATCACAATCCATACATGTATCCAGTGTGTCAAGCACATTTGCACATATGCTGCCATCATCATTTTCAAAGTATTCTCTTCCCACTTGAGCCCCTAATATCAGCTCCCCATTTCTTCTCCTCCCTCCCTCACCCTCCCTCCCTCAGGAAACCTTGATAAGTTATAGATTATTATTTCCATATCTTACATTGTCCACTGTTACCCCTCACCCACTTTTCCATTATTTGTCCCCCTGGGATGGGTTTTCCTTGTGATCAATTCCCCCTTCTTCCCCTCCCCTCCCCTAATCCTCCTGGTATCTCTACTGTCATTGTTGGCTCTGAGGGGTTTGTCTATCTTGGATTCCCTGTGTTGTGGGCTCTTATCTGTAGCAGTGTGCATGCTCTGGTCTAATACGATTTGTAAGGTAAAATTGAGGTCATGAGAGTAGGATAAAGGAAGCACCAAAGAACTAGAGGAAAGTTGTGTGTTTCATCGGTGCTATGCTGCACCCTGACTGGCTCATCTCTTTCCTGTGAACCCTTTGCGAGGGGGTGTCCAATTGTCTACACATGGGCATTGGGTTTCAACTTCATGCCACCCTCCCCCACCCCCCATTCATATTGGGTATGATTTTGTTCTGGGTCTTACATGCCTGATACCTGATCCCATCAACACCTCATGATCACATAGGGTGGTGTGCTTCTTCCATGTGGGTTTTGTTGCTTCTGAGCTAGATGGCCAGTTCAAGCCTTTAATGCCCAGACATAATGTCTTTTGATAGCTGGGCACCATCATCTTTCTTTACCACATTTGCTTATGCACCCATTTTGTCTTCAGCAATCATGTCGTGAAGGTGAGCACCACAGAATGCCAGATTGTTAGAACAAAGTGTTCTTGTGTTAAGGGAGTACTTGAGGTGAGGTTCAGTGTCCATCTGTAACCTTAATTCTTGACATATAGATATGACTACATAGTGTACATGCCTGTATTTAGGCCTCTATAAATGTCCTTTGCCTCCTGCTTCTTTCCTCTATTTTCTTTTACTTTCCTCTTGTCCCACCATCATGTTCAACCTTCATTCGGGTGTAATAATTCCTTGCTGCTACATTGCTCTTGATTAAGGCCCACTAGGCATCCTAAAACCTCCTTCCATTGATTTTAGTTGAGTTGCTGTTCCCTTCTCCCTGGATTGCTTCACCCACCCCCTCTTCCTGTCTTCCACCTCCCCTTCTCCCAGATCCACCCGTCCCCCTACCCATCGGTCCCATTCTTTTCAACTCCTAAATATGTATCCCGACTATCTTATCTAGATAGACATGTAGATACATTAATAAGGGATAAGCCAGGCAAAGCCAAATAAAAGAAAAAAGGAAGTCAAAACCAACAAAATAATAACAACAACAAAAAACAAAATAGCAATAACAAAAAGAAAGCCACTGACAAAGATGGAAAAGCCTATAAATAGTTCAAGGTCTGTTTGTTGGCCTTTGTGAGCGTTTTCCAGTCAAGTCTGTCTGTCTCCCAAGTCTATTTTTGGTATTCTCCAGGGATTTCATCACTCTGCTCCCCCTGCTGCCCTGCTGCATGCCCTCAGTGCCTCACCCCAACACGATGGGGCCTGAGCGTGCACCATTCCCACACTGTGTCTCCAGTGCTGTCCCCAGCAGTGACATGGTTCAGTGAGGGACACTGTGTCCCATAGTGGGGTCAGCCCTATGGTCCTCCATGTGCATTGTCTGTTCTGAGCAGAGCATCATCCTTGGGGCTTGGTGGCCAGGATGTCCTCTCCTCCCTCTCCATCCCTTTTTGTTTCTCCCATGTGCTCTCATCTGATGTCCCCCTTTCCCCAAGGGATAGGTCCAGTGCTGTCCTCTGAAGTTTCTTCTTCTAAGGTAGGGGTAGGGTGGGTGGGGCGTCCATATAGTTGGGATTAGAAATCCTTCTTATCGTTTAATATCTTCTAATATGCATACACATTTTAGGGTAAGATGGAGGAATGATGTTTGGCAAAGAAACCAAAGCAGTGATTTAATTTTAAAGAAATAATTTTATTGCAGAAAAAAGGGGAGGGAATCGCTAATTGCCTTGTTTTCCAATTTTATTTAAATCTATGTGTTTAAATATACTCACTTCCAGATTTACATTAAGTAAAAAAAAAATTACACCATTCTAACAATTCTAAGAGATAAAAGTTGTGAGAAAATTAGAAATGTATTTTACTTGCAATTATATAAGGGAAATTAAATAGGCATCCTGCATCCTGTCTCAGTTTTCTTGTGCTGCCTTAACAGAAATACTGCACAAGTGGGTGGCTTTAGAAAACATAAGTTTATTTTCTAACAGTTCTGAAGGCTGAAAGGCCAAGTTGGATGGATGGCCATATCAATTTGTTCTGTAGACCTCTCCCCCGGTTTCTGGTGACTGCTAGCAATCCTTGGTTTTCCTTGATAGTTACCTGATTCAACTTCCCCTTTTATGTGCCTCTGTGTTTATACTGGCCTTTGTGTTGCTCAGAAGTCATTGGAATTAAGACCCACCGTTGTGGGCATAACTTCATTAGCATTACAGAAAATTCATTTCCATGCTGGACAACAACCACAGGTATAGGACCAAGGACTCCAGTGTGTATTTTGGGGGGTAGGACACGATTCAATCCACAAACATCTTCAAATTGCTACCAAAAACTGCTTGAAAATTTTTTACACATCAACATGATTATAGATAGGTGATTTAATGTATTTTATAGCCAGATGAAAACAAACTATACATACACACAGAAGAGAGGGAGAGAGAAAAGGAAATGTCTATCATACAGTAAATTATGGAAAGTATGTTATAAACAATTTTAAACATAAACATGCACATCATGAAAAAATAGATAAATTGTAATTTCATGAGGGACTAATTATGTGTAGACATTGTCTTGGAGCTTCACATGTATACACTTTCTCATATCTAGCCTGTCAATTGAATGTTATTTCAGAGTCAGTATCTGTAGCTAAACTGCCAAGCTCAACTCAAGCTAATCAACCCTTCTAGGACTTAATGTACTCACTTCAGCAAGATGATAATCACAATCGTTTCCTAAAACTGTTGACAAGATTAAACAAGTTAAAACACACAGAGTGCTCAGTCACTTCGTTAACTCTCACTTGAAATCTAAGTGATTTTTGTGGCTTGGACACCCATCTCACTCTTTTTTTTTAATGGTGTGATGTGCTTTTTTTCTACCACTTTGTTAGTTGAGGGATTTAAAATTCTGCATGTTTAATTTTTTCCTTTGAGTCATTTTTATTGTCATGACATTTTAATACCAGATGTATTGACACAGCATCTGCAATAGTGGGCCCAAGCACAACCACAATTGTGAAGATAACACAGAAGCAGGCAGTGTTTGATTAGGTCCGCTGTAAATCAAAAGGGGCTTGACAGCACATAGCAACAAAAACAATAGATTAATTAATTGACTTCTCGGGTATATCTTGGCCAACACTATATACCCAACAGTACTCCATGTACCAGAGCTGCAACAATGAACACAATATTTGAAATATCTGCTCTTGTGACGTTATATTCAAGCAGTGGGGAAAAATGTAAGACATCTGCAGGGTGTTAGATGATGATGATGTTTTTCGGTTCCCTCAAGTCCACTTTGACCTGTATCCACTGTACGTACAACAGAACAAAACACTGTACGGCCCTGCGCCTTCCTCATGATTGTTCTCATGCCGGAGCCCATTGATGCAGCACGGTGCTGATACATCTCATGGAGGATGGCCTTCCTTTTACACATTGCCACTTCATTTTACCAAACATGATGTCCTTCACCAAGAACTCTCTCTCCTGAAAATTGCCCAAAGTATGTAAGAGAAAGTCTTGCCATCCTTGCCTCGAAGGAGCAGTCTGGCCTTATTTTTTCCATTACAGATTAGTTTATCCTTTTGGCAGTTCATGGTACTTTCAATATTCATCTCCTCTACAATTCAAATGCATCTATCTTTCTAAAGTGTTCTTTTTCAATATTCAACTTTCATGATCAACATGATGCATAAGAGAATATCATAGCTTTTGTCAGATGCACTTTAATTTTCAAAGTAACTTCCTTGCTCTTTAATACTCTAAAGAGTTCTTGTGCAGCAGATTACATCTAATGCATTATGTCTTTTGATACCTTGGCTGCTACTTCCATGACCATTGATTGTGGATCCAAGTAAGACCAAATCCATGACAACTTCAATCTTTTCTTCTTTTGTCATGATATTATCTATTAGTACACTTGTGAGGATGTGGTTCTTGCTTACATTGACTTGTAATCCACACTAAAGGCTACAATCCCTGACCTTCCCCCGCATGGGTTTCAGTTCCTCTTCACTTTCAGTAAGCAAGATTGTGTCATCTGTATATCACAAGTTGTTAATAAGCCTTCCTTCAATCCTGATGCCACATTCTTCTCCATATAACCTGGCTTCACTGATAATTTTCTCAGCCATATAGATTTAGCAAGTATTGTGAGAGGACACAACCTTGGTGCACACTTTCCTGATTTTAAACCATACAGTCATCCCTGCTCTGTTTGCACAACTGCATCTTGATCTATGTACAAATTCCAAATGACTACAATGAAGTGTTTCAGAATTCTCATTCTTTTCATCATTATCCATAGCTTATTATGATTAATGCCTTTGCATAGTCAATGAAACACAAGTAAACATCTTTTTGATATGCTCTGCTTTGAGCCAAGATCCATTTGACATCAGCAATGATATCGCTTGTTCAACATCTTCTTCTGAATCCAGGCTGAACATCTGGCAATTCCCTGTCAATCTACTGCAGCAACCATTCATGGATGATCTTTAACAACATTTTACCTATGTGTGATATCAATGATGCCATTCTATATTTTGAACATTCTTTCGGGACACTTTTCTTTGGAATGGGCACGGATATGGATCTCTGCAAGTCAGTTGGTCAGATACCGAGCTTTCCCATTTTCCAGCATAGACGAGTGAGTTCTTCCAGTGCTTCTTCAGCTTTTGGAAACATCCGAATTCCTGAAGCCTTGTTTTTATGGCTAATGGACTCGATGCAGTGTGAACTTCTTCCTGCGGCATCAGTGGCTCATGTTCCTATGCTACCTCTTGTTAGATGATAGTGGGGGTGGAATATGATATGTATTTAAGGATCAGAGTATGTGTGTTTGTGTCATGTGTGTGCAACATTGTCTCATAATTCCTGAATGATAAATAAAAGGTCATAATTGGTACTTAAAAATGGTAAAGGTAAAATCATAAACATATTTCTTTGCAGAACATTTCAGCCAAAGGGAACCTGCCTGAAGGTTCTGGAGAAGCAACGATGGCTGTGATGGAAGTAGTAGTAGACAAGGCTAACCCCCTTCGATAATGTGCAGCTGCATGGAGAGTAGCCTCCAGGTGGATTGAAACTGAGCAGTTCAAAAAGCGGGAGAAAAACAAACTGAATGTAATATCTTAGAACATAATTAAAATAAAATATAATGTAATATCTTAGATGATAAATAAAAAAAATCATGTAGTATCTTAGATGACAAATTTAAAAAAATATCATGTAATATCTTAGATGATAAAATTAAAAAACATGTTTTAAAGAGAGAAGAGATTGACCATAGCAAATGCTGCAAATAAATTTTGTTATCTAGGATTAAAAAAATCTCATAGAAATTGAAAAAAGTATGATAAAGTGGGGATGGTCAGAATTAGTCCCACGAATAGAGGAAAGGGGTAGAACTTAAAGCACAAAGTCTACAAGAGTCGACCTGGACTTACAGTTAGTAGCTATTTGATCGTTATGTACTTTTTTATCAGTAGAAAATCTCATGTGTCAATAAACAAAGGTGTGTATATCTTTTACATATACAATTTAATGTGCTAGGTCAATTAGTAAAACTTTGGAAGGCAGACTAACTTCCAGTTTCCAGTTATGGCCAAGTTTTTACTCTAGATCTGCTCTGCTGGACTACAGCAAGTATGCTAAGCTGTAGGGTTCCCTGAAAGCTTTCTTCCAAAGATTGCATACAAACAATATTTAACATGAAATGCTATAATCTTATACTCCATTCTGTCTAACAATGAATTTTCATGTGAGCTACTTTTGCTCTTAACTGATACTTATTGAATGTTATGGGCAAATATCTTCACAAACAAGGAGTACTTTTTGTACCTTGGACAAATTAGCAAGACAATTACTGGGAAAGGACATCTCGCTTAGTAAAGCAGAGAATCAGTCCCAAAGAAGATTGTCATGCAGCCGGATTGCTACAGTGGCTGCAACAATATGCTCACACAAAATGAACAATTGTGAGGATGGAGCAGTACCCGGTGCTTGTTCTGTTAGAAGTTGGGACCAAGAACTAAAACAACTACAACAGGCAAAATGCCTTTACATGTATCACTTTGTACCCGTTAAGTATGATGACGACTAAATGATTGCATAGTCTCCACCAGTTAAATATAAAACAGTTTATAAATTAAATATAACAAGCTTGTTCAAGATCTCATTCCAAAAACAACATTCTTTACCCCTGAGCGATAACGTTCACTTCAGTGTGCACTGCATCATCAAATATTACATTTTTGCCCTATAGTTTTCTGAGACATATGAGATGAAGGAAGGTAACATTTGATTTTAAAAATCTACTAGCCCAATCACATAGAGGTATAAAATCTGTGTCTTTCATCCTGGGTTAGAGTATGAGAGGAGTACTAAATTGTTCCTATTTTTATTCACTAGTTTTATTCTCTTAATTACTGTATTAGTCGGTGAGGGTTGTGGAGAGCAAGAGGAACCAGAATGCCAGACAGAGGCAGGAGGGCATCGTGAGCAATTCCATCATGTACTTCACCGAAGATCCCCCTGAGCTGCCAGCCGACAGCCCCCACCCTCTGAAGCTGCGGCACATCCTGAACCTCAGTCCCTTCACGGTCACGGACCACACCCCCATGGAAACGGTAGTGGACATCTTCCGGAAACTGGGGCTCCGGCAGTGCCTGGTGACCCGGAGTGGGAGGCTTCTTGGCATCATCACGAAAAAGGATGTTCTGAGACACATGGCCCAGATGGCAAACCAGGATCCTGAATCCATCATGTTCAATTAGCAGCACGGCGGCCATTATTTAGAGGACAAACATTGTCATTTTTAAAGAAATAAACACATGATCCTTTATTGTTAAAAAAAAAAAATTACTGTATTAGACTGGGTACTTTAGAGAAACAAATCCATAGAAACTCATGTATAAGAGAGAGTTTTAGATAAAGGTTAAGTGTGCATCAAGAAAACATCCCAACACAGTGCTGCCCAAGCCCACAAGTCCAACATTAACCCATATGCCCAACACCAATCCACAAAGTCCTCCTCCATCTCATAAAACAAGACACAATGATGCTTAATGCAGGAGGAAAAACCGAGTTAGTGAATGTGTAAGCATTTCAGCGCTTGCAGGGGTCTCCACATGCGTGCTCCAGCACCCAGGGCTGCATCAGGGTAGGTCCATGTGGCTTCTCCTCAGGGATGTCTCACAGGAAGTGAGCCTTGCCAGCTGAAGCAGGGAACTGGCTAAGGCAGGTGGTCTGACCATCCGAAACAAGAGACCTGAGAACTAGAAAGGTGAGGCTCACTGAGCCATTTATCCCTCTGCCCTTCAATTAACCCCACATGTGTGTATCGGCCAGGTTGGCACAATAAACTAACTACCTCAATTACATTTCTATTGTCTCCTTCTTAAAAATTCAGTGCTATGTATCTTTTAGCAAGCAGAGTCTTCAAAAATGATGTGTTAACTTTTCCCATCCTGTTAAAGTTCAGGGTAGTTTTGCATTTTCTGGACTTTCATTCTCTATAGATATTTTGTTTGCAAATGAGACCTATATCACAAACTAGCAAGCGATTGCTCTTTTTTTAGTGTTTCTTGATTTTATAATCTAGCTCTATCACAAGGAAGGGGGGACACACACAAGGCAGTGGTTTTGAAGAAAATAAACTTGTTTTCCTATGTTTATAATCTAGAAGTCAGAATTCAGGGGGCCAGTTCAAGCGGAAGATACTTCTTGTCACTTTCACCTTCTGGTAGCTACAGACAATCCTTAGCATGCATGTGCTTATAGGTTTTTTGGCCTTCTTCTTTATTTTCTCTCCTTGTATGTCTTATTTTTACTTTGCTGGGGTTTTTTTAAGTCATTTTATTGGGGACTCAACAGCTCATCACAATCCATACATTGTGTCAAGCACATTTGTACATATGCTGCCATCATCATTTTCAAAGCATTTTCTTTTGGTCTTTTTACAAGACATCACTTAGGAATTAGTTTCAGGACCAGCCATACACCTTTACTCTTGAATATCACAGAAGAAACCTTTTATTTGTAAACAAGCCTTATTTACTGACTCAGTGAATAGAAACTCATCGTATCTTTAATTAAATGCATAAAGTGACTGATATATACTCTGATGTCTTAAGGAATTTTGGTGTCCATTAAACAAAAAGTGAAGAAAGTCAAATAATAAGTCTATCTATTTATCTTGCTTTCAATTAGTTTATTCAAAATGCAAGCCATGTTAAAACCATGAATAACTGCTAGAACTCCATCATTTTAGTAATAGTAGGGGAGTGGATTATTTCTTTTAAAAGGCACTTATAATTTTACTTTTATCTTTATATTTTATAAATTCATAAAAATCTGTGCTCACATAGAACATGCACTCATTGAATACTTTTTTAATTGACCAAGAGACTCTTAAACTACCATTTAATTTTCACAAAACATATGGGAAAGCTATTTTAATTCCTGCTCTACAGAGGAGGACTAGAAGTTAAAAATACATTTCTATTGTTGCTCAGCTAGTTAATGACAGAAGTGTATTTTGTATCCAGATCTGTGTGAGTAAGAATATATTCTATTTCTGCTAAAATATACCACAGGTTTTCCCCACCCCTACCCATGCACTGACATTCAGAGAATAACTATAATAAGTAGAACATGCGTACAAAGATTTTTATAATGAAACACATTATATAGTCGTCAGTGTGTAGCTTATATATTTGAATATGTGAACAAACTCAAAAATTAGCAAAATATAACCCAAATTTTTATTAACTCTCAAACCTTTTATCTTAGAACATGTATTCCATGTGACCACTCTTTAACCATTATATAAAAGCAGGCACAGAAATGTACTGATTTTTATAACGACTAGAGAAAGCACTGGAGTGTTACATTCAAATTCAAAACAACTCCTGAGTTTTAGTTATTATTCTGCTCCATATTACTTTTTGATATTTTCAAGCATTATTCCACTTTCTAAGCCTGGTTGTCCTCATTGGTACAAGAGTGAGGTTTATAATATTGAACCAACAAGGAAAAAGGGTCTTAAATAATAGCTATAGCAACCAACTAGAATTTATTCAGTGTGTATTGTATTCTATTGTTTAAAGACATGATTTTATAAATATTATATTTTAACTGACTTAATTTGCACAGGCTGCATAAGATAGGTCCTGATATTACTAATGTATTACAAACAGAATAGATAAGCAAATAATTAAATATTTGCTTAATTCTCCTAGAAAGTTTGATTAGGGGACCTATCCTTTTAATTATAATGATTAGCTGAATCTTCCCCCTAATAAATGCATGGTTTTCAGCATTATTTGTCTGTCCAGAAAGGCCACAGCAAAGTATCATGATCTTCCCTCAAAAAGCAGTTGCTAAGACCCTTGCTCATGATGTGTTCACTTCTGTGTTGACTGAACCATTTCCACCACATGGTAGGCATTATTTTGACTGCACTTCTTCACAATTAGGCTCATAAAGTCTCTTTGCCCCCTGTTAAAATCCTGCCAGGAAATGCTTCAGGATGTTGATCCCACTGATTTAATATTTCCATTGAAAACTCTGCTTTTGTCTGCCTACCAAGCATGATCCTCCTTCTCCAGGGACTTGTCTCTCCTGACAAGTTGAAGTATATCAGAAGTTTTGCCATCCCTGCTTCTAAGGTGCACTCTGGTCATACTTCTTCCAAGACAGATTGGTTTGTCTTGTTAGCAAACTATAGTGCGTTCAGTACTCTTCTCCAGCACCATGATTCAATTCTTCTTTGGCCTTCCTTATTCAATGCAAGTTCCTTATTCATATGCAAGTTTCACATGCATATTGCTGTATTGATTGTACAACACTGCTGTGTATAATTGAATTGTGGAATAGTATGATACCTGGATTAGGTCCTAATAAAATATATTTTTTTTAAAGATTGATCTTGTAATATCCCTTTTGACAATACATGCCAAACCATTCCTCTTGATTTTATCATTTCCAGCATAGCGAATCAGATGATTTTTCTAATCCAAAATGGCTAATAGCAGTCCCCTGGTATATACGCTTACTGATTAATACCAGGATATCAATCTTAATGTGTTCATTTCAATTTCTGATGGCTTCCAGTTTTCCTGGATTCAGACCTCACACTTTCCAGGTTCTGATCATTAGCAGATTTATGCGACTGTCTCTTTTGCTTTGAGTCCTGCTGCACCAGCAAATGAGGATCCCGACCAGGTTACTACCAAAGGCTTTACCTCCCTCTCCCCTGAGGAAGCAGGTTCTTCTCAGTCCACTTTCCAGCACTCTCTGACCCAACAGGCCTATGCTTGGGCAGTGTCTCTGACAACGTTCTGCTCTCATTCTTTTTGGGCCCGCTGTATATCAAAATGTTTGAAGTGGGCAGCCAAGTCTTTCTTCGTTGTCTGTTGTGAGTCTGAAGCTCGACTGAAACCTGTTTACTTTGGGTAGCCCTGCTCACATTTGAAGTGCCAGCGTCACAGGAATATACAAACCACCACAGTTGAACTAACAGACAGGTGGTTGCTGTGTGTATATAGCCACGATGAAAAACTGCAGCAAAAAGTTAATGATTTTTTCCCCTAACCTTTTCCAAGAAGTAAATCCAACTATTTCCCCTAAAAAACAGTAATAGAAAAGTGATAAGACTGTACTTTCTTAAAGACAAAAACACTTAAAAGTCCTGGATAAATGAGGCAACCCCTTTGATTCCTGCCTCTCGTAGTTCTCACTGTGTATCTGGTTATACCGAACTTTTATACAAATAACACACTTTTCCATGACTTGCCAGCCACTCCCTCCTTTGGGAGAAATTTTTAAAAGCTCCTCTACATCAATCTGCTTTTTCATGGGTTTGTCAGATAAATTCAGCACAGCATGTTTACAAAAATAATGGAGGAATCACTTGGAAAGCAAAAGTAGGTGTTTATTTTAACCTATCCCATATTATATATATACATATATTATCTGTATATAAGAGCCCACGATGGTCAAATTGATTCTGAGTCACAGTGACCCTGCTCCACAGGGTTTCTGAGGCTATACCCTATATGGAAGCAGACTGCATCATCTTTTTCCCTAGCAGATGGCCTCCTAGTTCAATAATTGAGAAGCAGGTGGATTTAAACTAACTGCCTCCCTTTTGACTAATAGCCAAATGGTTAACCAATTGTTCCACCAGGGCTTCTAAATGTTTTGTTAAGTATACATATGTTCTATATATGTATACATGTATTCATTTATTTAATATATATGCAGACTATATTTATTTCATTTATTTGTACCAAAGCTATGTATATGGATGTGTGTGTGTACACATACAGAACATTACTTGATCTAAGTTGTTTATATAATTGGTCCAACATTTCAGTAAATGCTTTTATAGTCAAACTGTTAAAAACGCTCACAGTAAGGAATAAAAATTATAACGTATATTCACATAGTTCAGATAATCAAACTTGCTTTATAATACTCCCTTAAATTGCTTGCATCAATAAGTAGTCTTCTTTTCTTTTGTTTGAAAACACTAACTTCTAATACAAAAGTGAAATTTAGTGACAGTCTTGTAAACATAAACCCTCCTAATTAATTTGGGAGGCTTTCTTATCCTATGCAGGGCTGCTGCACACATTCAGTCTGATAACTCCCATTAAGTAGTTGTGACTGAGACCTCTGTCCAGCTCACCAGAGATTCCCTCTTTTCGTACTCTGCTGATGGAGAACTGATACAGCCTTGTAGTCAAGGAGCTGAGGACACAAGTGACCACTGCATAGTTTAGGCTACGGCACACAAAGGTGTGTAGGAGTGACTCTTGATTTTACTTCCCTTTCAGGTTATGTATAGAGATGGCAAACTAAATTTGTAGACATGCAACAGGCCAGACCACTGGGCAATTTCTAGGTTCCTAGACCTTAAAAGGATTCGGTGTAAGTAAGAAATCTCCTTTTTTTTTTTTTGGTTAATCTCTGTGACTTTTTCCCCTTAATACAAGATAAACCTATTTTTTGCTAATACAACATAAATCTATTCTATCCTGATAATACTTCAGAAAAAGTACTGGATCATTGAAGCAATAAATGAGTAACAGTAATTTTGTTATTCATATATGTTTTGTCTACCATTTACATGAAATGACATTCTGAAATCCCATTTTTTTGGTCTTCTTAGGTTCCTGTGTTTGAACTAAAAAATACTAGCCTAGGCTGATCTCCCTTTCTCAAATTGTCTAACATGGAGTAGGCAATCAGATTGATTGGGAAGCTCACCATTGTTCATCACATGCCGACCATTACCTCTGCCAAGGATTTGGAAGTTTCCTGACATAATGCTAGTTTCAAATACCAATTGCCAAACTAATTGTTAAAAAATAAAATAAAATGCTGAATTACAGATGCCTCAAAAAGCCATGGTAGATCTTGCTAAAAGCTGTCATTCTAAATGTTGGTGTTTGTATTTCATCTTGTTATAAAATGTGTTTGCTTTTTAAAATGTGTGTGAAAAAATAATCAAAATAGTAATCATAAATGCCTTTTCACTAACAACGCATTTGATTTCATTTGCTTGTCAGATTTCTACCCGGTACATTTGTGTTACAGTCTTTCTGCCCTGCTTTGGGGCCTGTGACTGATCCATGAACCCCATGGGCAGAAGTACTTCGACACTGGCCGTAAGGTTTCATTGTAAAGCTGTTTGTGTCATTGACCAGACTTATGTACATTTACCTCGCATTGGGCAGCTTTCTTCTTTTTTTGGCTAAGGGTAGAGTAACGGTGAATGATATTGCATGGAAAAGAAAAACAAAGAACCACCGATCAAGACAAACTATGTAATTATTCACTCTTCCATGCGTAACAAGCCCCACATACAATTTCATCTGAGACTCCTTTTTGTAGACCTCAAAGGACAGAGTTGTGGAAATTCTGCGATGAGCACAAATTCTCAACATTACTTTTGGCCATTGAATCAAAGTTAGCAAGATTCAAGGACAGCCTCACTAAATAGAAATAAAAATTTTGAACGAAACCATGATTCAGTAATAGGATCAATAAACTAGATTCCCTCAGATCCACTTCAAGATCATTTTCCAAAAGCCTAAAGAAATTCCAACTGCAAGTTGAATTTTCTCTTAAGAAACTTGGTTGAACACTATAGGATTTAAAGACATACCTTTAAAACTTGCATATTATGAAATTATTTATTTCTGTTTTACACATGGGTCCCAACAAAATGTCTCATACTATTAAATGAATTAATGAAGTACAAAATCTTGAAAAAAATAAAAGCTTATTGTAAATGAGATTATGGTCTTTTTTGGTATTCCATAAAGGCAATTTTGGAAATTATATTAAATTTTTTAAATGGAGTATTTCCACAATCCAAATTACTATCTAGAAATATATCCAATATAAAATAGCTCCCATATGTCCCAAAGATATGGGCTTGTATTAGGTGGATTTTCTTTTGTTGTTGTTATTAGCTGCCAGTAAAGTCAGTTCTGACTCATAGTGACCCTGGTACAACCAAACCAAACACAACCTCATACTGAGCCATCCTCACAACTGTTATATTTGAGCCCATCGTAGCTTCCACTGTATCCATCCATCTTGTTCAAGGTCCTATTCTTTGTTTAAAAAACAACACACTACTATCGAGTCAATGATGACTTTAAGTAACACCCTGAGGGTTTCCAAGACTGTAACTGTTTATGGGAGTAGAAAGCCCAGTCTTGCCTTAGAAGCTGCTTTAGGTTTCGAACTGCCAAACATGAGGATCACAGCCCAATGTGTAACCACTACACAACTAAGACTCCTATAACAAAGATTTTTATCTCAGGGAAACAGCTCACACAGTTCTAAAAGCTGCTTGGTTCCAAGTCTGTTGGCCAGATGTAAGACTGGAGTTTCTCCTTATAAAACTCCAGAAGCAGACAATCTCAAGCCTGGAAGGTTAGATGACAGACTTCTGGCTACAGAGGTGAATGAATCCACAGTTTACAGGTAAGATGGCAGGCTGTGTTATGTCCAGGATGCACTATTAATAAAGCTGGCTCCTGGCTTGAGCCCAAAGAATTTAAAGTCAGCTGATGAGACAGATGCAGGATCCATGTGCAGTAAAAATCAATCAAGCATCTTTGGCCCGAGTGTCCTCGTAGAGTGGAAGAAGCCAAATCCTTGAGGAAATGCTTTCAATTGATTGGCTGCTCATAGAAAATCTCATCATAGCGGTGATTACATATTAGAGATCAGTGCTGCTTCTTCCAAGGAGAATAGTGGCGTAGCCAAATGGACACACAACCTTAGCCATGACCAGGCTAAAGATAAAAGTTACCAAAACACTATAAAGCAAATGTGTGTGTATGAGTAAATGTTTGCATATGTGTGTGTTTATTTCTGTGAGCTGTGCATTAAAGATGTCTCCTTTTAATTTTTATTACTTAAATTTTAAGATATATCATTCATGAATTGAGATTGCATTCATACTTTTAGCATTAATTAAAAGTGTGATAAATTCTGATGGCAAAGACAAGAATATAGCAACACGAACATAGCAACACAATATTCATAATTGAGAATGGAAAATAGGATATATTACTTTGGTAAATGTGTTAATAGTGCTGGAAATACAGGTAGTCAACCTTTTATTAGAAAAATAATTATATTTTAAAACAATTATTGATTTTACATGTAATAGCACACCAAAGATGGGGCAGGATGTTCCTATCTATATCTCCCGATTATGTATTTCACTGAAATGAAAGTTTTGAAACTGCCAAAATTTCAACATTTTGAAGATTCTTTATTTAGAAACAACTCTGATTAATTCAACATATACTCTTAAAGTTCTCTTAATACCAAGTAGTTTTGCATGATAATAGTGTATTTATTTCTTAACATTTCAAGTTCTCCAGCTTTTTTAATCCTTTTACAACAAGAGTCATAATTATTTCCATAGCAACCATGCTCATTGTCAGAAGTGGAAAAATTTGATTCATGTTGGGTATTTTTAAGGAAGTAGGACACATTTAAACAATAAAATATCTTACTTTATAATTGTGAAAATTTGAGAGAAAAAAATGGTTGGTTTCCATAATAACTAAACTAAACTTGTTGTAAGTTAGTAATTTCACTCAACAGTGAACATCATGTCTTTAATAATCCCATTATAACTAACACTGCTTTGTTTACATAGTTTCTTTCTGTTCTCAGAGTCACATTTTAGCATGTATAATTAAGCACGTACAGTTTAAAATTTCCTTTTAGAAAATATACTGCATTAATACAATTTTCTGACTCCAACTTTTTGAATTAGAGTAAAATTAAATCAATAATTTCATCTACAAAGTAAATAATTATTTTTCTCCTTGACCATCTCTAATATACTTTCAGAATCTTATTGAGTATAGTAAGTAAATATTGTAATAGATATGATATAAAACTAATCTATTCTCGTTTATGAAAAGTATAATAAATACTTGCTATAATACAATACACAATTTCAGACAATCAGAAATACTGAAGAAGAAGAAAAAAAGCCTTTTATTTCCTGCAGCCATTATTGATTACAGTTGCTATTTGACACCACTAGATGGTGAGACTGAGTAAGTAGGAAGAGAAAACAAGGACCAATGTCATGCCTTAGTGTCAACTCTGACTCACAGTGACCCTATTGGACAGGGCGGAACTGCTGCGGAGGGTTTCCAAGACTGACCTTCTTCACAAGACCAGAGAGTCTCATATTTGTCCCGGCATAAACCACAAAGCCACCGGAACACCCTGTAAGGAGAAGGGAGGAGGCTTTTTAGATAGGGAAGTCGGTTTCCTGTGTTTTTGTTTTCTTTCTTTTAAAGGTGCACAACTACACCCCAGTTATCAATTATTTCATTATCTAACATTGTACATTCACAAGTGTAAAAAGAAATCTACTCTCGATTTCGCCCACTACCGGCATCTGTTTGTAGTCAGGAATGCCAGGTGCACCATCAGAGTAATGCTGGCTGTAATTAAGGTGATTTGTCAGCGTGGCTCGGCCGTCATTCTCAGTGACTTGGCAGGTTTGTAATGAAGTAAACTGGCATTTATAAAACTATATAATTTTTCAATTAGGTAGTGATATTTTGTGTTCATCCTCCATTTTCCCATAATGCCAAATTTCACATAACCTATCCATGACAAATTGAAGAGTGAGTGAGATTCATTTATTGATAGTGAATTCTTTTTGTCTCTCTGGTCTTCCTGACAATCATCACCTCAGTAACAGAACACACTTTACACAGGAAAATGGTGGGATTTAAAAGAAGGCCTATTTGCCTACTCCATGAGAGAATCGACGGCAGATAACCAATTTAAGGGTTCTCAAGTCCCTGTTTCCTTTTTAGTGGATCACCATATGGCACAAAATGACAAAGATTAAGCTAGCAAAACATTAAATACAGGTGTTTTACATATGCCATCATCTGAGCTTATTAAAGAAATTTTATACTTTTAAATAGGGGTTTCTTTTATATAATTTTTAATAGAGTAAAAAATATGCATACCAAAGGGCAACTGTGTGAAAACTTAGTGCTGTAGCAAATTCAGAAATAAATATGTATATCCTTTGGTCCCTACCTCACTATTTATCGAAAAAACACAATATAAAGTCAAATTATGTAAACGGTAGAAGAAACACTAAACTGGGTAAATGCTGATACTGACAGTCTCGTGGTTCAGAGAATTAAATTGTGCTCACAGTACTGTTCCTTACAGGTACAAGGTGCTCAGTATGAGAATAATAACTACACGGAGGGTGGCTCTGCGCTCCCTCGGCGTTTCAATGGGGCCACGTTTAGGCTCTTTACATCACTCTTCTAGCTGCTTGGTTTGCAACCTCCTTCGGCGTTTCACATCCCTATGATATTAAAACCTCTTTTCTTATTTCTGTTTTTATTTAGCCCACAATATGTCAACTTATCCAAGACAGGAAGTGAACCTAGTTTGTCTTTTCGATCTCAGACTGATATTTGCTGAAAGGGACACATTCACTACGTTATTATAAACTGCATTGATAAGATTTAATGGATGAATAAATAAAGACCAAAAAATCCACTTGTCAACCAGTCCTCTGAAAATGATAAAACGGTCCGTGCTGTCGGCAAAGAGGGCCAGTGGCACTCTGTGTAAAAGGCAAGGCTGCTCTGGAGCCATCGAGGGTCTCCAGCGGAGCCCTGGGTACCTTGGTTGACGGTTGGGCTGAGATCTGCGAGGTCGGCAGTTAGAAACCACCAGCAGCTCCCAGGGAGAAAGACTGGCTTTCTACTTCTGTAAAGAGTTAGCCTGGCAAACCCACAAGGAGTTAGTTCCAGCGCGTCTGCATGGACTCCACAGCGGTGAGTCTGGTTTGGGGAGCAGATCCATTGGAGCCCTGGTGGTGCAGTGGGTTGTGCCTTGTGCGGCTCACTGCAAGGTCAGGAGTTTAAAACTCCCAGCTGCTTCGCAGGAGCAAGATGAGGCTCTGCACCCCCATAAAGAGTTACAGTTTCAAAAATTCACAGCAGCAGTGTGACTCTGTCTTTACAGGGTCAGTCTGAGTTGGAATCGATTTGATGGCAGTAAATTAGATGTTTTTATTCTGAAACCTCAGGAGCGCAGTTCGACTCTGTCCTTTGAGGGGACTAGGAACTGGCATCAACTTGAGCGCAATGAGTACACCATGAGACATATATTTACTTTGTAAAAAATAATAGCCATTAGTGGATAGTGCATATTTTTTAGCAGTTTAGGGACAATTTATCATATTGGCATTTTGGTTAAGCTTCGAGGTTGAGTTGGCTGAGCCAGGATTTTCAGTGGCCTGGCAAGTGCGATGAGACCTGGGATCATCCCCGCCACGATGGGATCGGATAGTGTGGCGCTTCTTGTTGGTAGGTGCCATAGAATTGATTCTGACGCGGAGCAGAGACAGGACACAAGGCCAGTTCTGCACCATCTTCACAGCTACTGCGATGCTGGGGCGCATTGTTGCAGCCGCTGGGACAAACTAGCTTGGGGAGGGCCGGCCTCCTTTTCCCTGCCCCTCCTCTTCACCAAGCAGGATGTCGTTCTCTAGGGACTGTTGAATGATATGACAGCATGTCCAAAGTATGTAAGACACAATCTCTCCATCCTACCTCTAAGGAGAGCTCCGATTATATCTCTTCCAAGACCAATGTCTATGTCCTTTTGGCATTCATGGTACTTTCAATATTCTTAGCCAGCGCCACAATTCAAACCCATTGATTCTTTTTTTAGGCTTCCTGATTCAGTGTCCAATTATCACCTGCATATGAGGCAATTGACAATGTGGCTTGGGTCATGCACACCTTAGTCTTCCAAGGAAGATTCTTTCCTTTTAATGTTCTAGAGTATTGATCCAATGCAGTGTGTCATTTGACCCCTTGACTGCTGCTTGCATGGACATTGATTGTGGATCCAAGCAAAACGAAGTCCTTGACAACTTCATCCTTTCACCCTTTGTCATGATGCGACCTACTGGTCCAATTGGGAGAATTTTCCATTTCTTTGCATTAAGTAAAGAATATTGAGTAAAGAATGAGTAATCCATATTGAAAGCAGCACTCCTTGATCGGCATCATCGAGTGCTTCAAGTCCCCCTCACTATAAGCAAGCAAAGGTGTGTCATCTGCCTATTGCAGGTTATTAACAAACCTTCTTATAATCCTGATGCAGCATGCTTCTTCATATAATCTAGCTTCTTTGATAATTTGCTCAGCATGCAGATTGGATAAGTATGATGAGAGGTTACAACCCTTTCCTGACTTTAAACCATGAAGCATTCACTTGTTCTGTTCACATGGCTGCCTCTCAATCCATGTATAAATTCCACATAAGCACAATGATGCGTTCTGGAATTTCCTTTCTTCTCAAGGCCTGCTGTGTTTTATGGTGATCCACATAGTCAAATGCCTTGGCACAGTCAATAAAACACAAGTAAACATCTTTCTGGTATTCTCTACTTTCTGCTAAAATCCAATTGATGTCACCAAGGATATACTGTGTTCCAGGCCCTCTTCTGAATCCCGTCTGAACTGCTGGCAGCTCCCTGTCAAGACTGAATAGTAACAGCCCCTAAGTTGAGAGGGAGTTTCCAGGGGGCAGTGAATCTACTATTATTGTAAATTAGATGTCTATGTATGGATATAAAGCTCTGTTGATTTTTGCTCCATCTGAATCCTGCATCTGGCTTGTTATAATCTTATCCAGTTCTTTGAAATTGAGCCAGTGGTCTGCTATATTGTCTTATGAGCTGAGGATTTACTAACAGCTGCAGTTCATCAACCAGCAGCATAAGCCCTTAACTGCCAATGTTGGATTCATCGCTCTCCATGGCCGTTAAGCCTGCCATCATCAGCCCCTATGGAAACATGAGCTATTGGAATAGAAGTGTCTTATTTTCTGTTTTGGGTAGCACACATTACAACATATTAATATAGAACACACAATGAATATACTATTCCAAAATTATGTACATATTTTATACCATACACAGACATCTAACTTACAATACTGGTCAGTAAATTCAAAATACATTTTTATACCAAAGCTGTCAAGTAGGTTCAATATGTAAGGATTTGGTATCCAAACAATGCACTCCACTCCTGGTTCCATCCTGGGAGGATAACAATCGCAATTAGCCTGTTAACAATCACTCACACCTGACTCATACAAGCCTATCATTATCTTCCCCACCTTCTCATTCCCAGACTCATCAGAACAAATATTGTTTAGTAGGAGTGTGTTAAGCTGGGTTGTTCAGATAACCAAAATCAGTGAGACTCATCTATGTATCAGAAAGAGCTTTCATATCAAGAAGGCATTCCAGTCCACCCAGGGGTCTGATGCTAGTCCAGACGTTTTTTCAAACTCGTGTAGTTGCAGGCCAATGACGTCAAGAAAAGATACGGGTACAGGGAGATCGCAGGGCTGTGGGTGCACAGTTGTGTACCTCCAAGGACAGGGAAAACAGACAGGGCACCAACAACTCTGAGGTTGGCTCCCAGTGTTGGGGGGCCCAGATAGAACAGGCCCTGGAGGCAGACACGGGACCCCAACAAGCAGAAAATTGAAGATGTAGAGAGAGTGAGGCTAGGGGTCTCAGTGTCTCTCATAAAAATGGACATCTCCCAGAAGGCATCACAAGGCTGTGACCTGATTGGCAGTTTGGATTTCACCCCTCCACAAATGCAAATTGACATAAAATCTACTTGCCACAAAAAGTGACAGAGACTATGGCTGGAAGCGCAACATTCAATAATTCCCTGTGCTGCACTATTCCTGTATCACTGAGTATGAACTGCCTAGCTTGAGAATCAGAGTATGTGACAAGTCAGGTCAAGTTCTGAGATAATGTCACTGACCTTTGCAGATTCTGCCCTGCTCTTTGGTGACGGAATAGCTCCCTCTGTGCTGCTTGTGAGCTGATTGCGGCCTGTCACTGCTACCAATGTTGCCACCATTACTGCCATCACCAGCCCACTTCCTGGGTGGGTTTACTCATCATGCTCATTATTCTGTTGTTTCTCTGTCTTCAGAGTTACCTGTTCAGTGTTGTCACTTGTGGTCAGTCTTACAATTCTTTCCCTGGGTGAGGTCTGAGAGGTTCTTAGGAGCTGTGGGGGTGCAGTGGGTTAACGGTTGGGCTTCAAAGTTAACGGGAATTAATTTGAACCCACTAACTACTTTGAAGGACCCTGGTTGCATAGTGGTTAGGAGTTGGGCTGTAATCTGCAAGGTTAGCAGTTTGAAATCACCAGCCACTCCAGAAGAGAAAGATGGGGTTTTTGACTCCCGTTAACAGTTACAGTCTCAGAAAAGCACAGGGGCAGTGTATACTGTCCAGCAAGGTCACTATGAGTTGGCATCTCCTTGATGGCAGTGAGTGTGAACTATAGTAAGGGACATACCTGAGGCTCCACCTGTGAGGATCTACTGTCTTGGAAATACTGTGGAACAGATCTACTCCCTTCTATGTGATAAGTTTTCTGAGCCAATGTGGTTTCTGTGGGTGGAGTTTAGTCTGTCAATCAGGTCACGGTTTGAAAGGAGGTGACCTCCTTCTCTCTTTCTCCCTGGAGGCGGGCCATCCTCTCTCTCTGCTTCACCTTCCTGTTGGCAAGCATCATGGAACCACGCTGAGACATGTAGTTTTCTAAAACTTTAACTGTTGGCTTTGAACTGCCAATAGTGCATATCAGATAGCCCAACTGGTAACTACTACACGCTGAGGACTCTTTCCAGGGTCACCATCAATCAGACTTAACTCCAAGGTTAGTGAGTAGTTGGTGGGTGGGGAGGGTCCTAGTACTGGTACCCTGCCTACAAAGTTTATGTTTCTTCCGGGTTCTCATTGATCAGAAATATCAAAATATCTGTGTAATTGGCTTTTTATATAGGAAAATGTCTTGTAAAGGAATTTGTGTTCCCAGCAGAATTGAAAAGCAACAAATCCTGCTGGAGTATTGCAAAATACTTAAACCCAAACCAAATCAACCACTTCATGTGAGCCACTTACTGCATAGCACATAGACCAGTGGTTCTCGACCTTCCTAATGCCGCAACCCTTTAAAACATGTCCTCATGTTGTGGTGACCCCCAATCATAAAATTATTGTCATTGCTACTTCATCACTGTAATTTGGTACTGTTATGAATCATCATGGAAATATCTGATATGCAGGATGTATTTTGTTGTTACAAATTGAACATAATTGAAGCATCATGATTCATCACAAGACAATATGTAATTATGTATTGTGAAATATTTATTTCTAATGACAAATGAATGAAATTTTGTCTTGAAGCATGGTGTAGCATGGATAACAGTCTTTATTCTGGGTACTCATCTGTGGGCATATCTGCTTGTGGGTGGATTTGCCTGGAGTTGGATAGAAGAGCGGTGTCTCAGTTCCTAAAATCATCAGAAATAGGGGTTTTCCGAATGTCTTAGGTGACCCCTGTGAAAGAGTCGTTCAACCCTCGAAGGGTCACAACCCACAGGTTGAGAATCGCTGACATAGACCAATAATTTGGCAAATCGTGACTCAACTAATCATGATGGAAGAAAGGCCACATAAGAGTCACCGGGGCACTACATCCACACTGTTTTTCTGGTAGTTCTTGTTCGGTCACTAAATTCTGCATCAGGATTCGGAGCTAGAAGCACATAAGATCATAGCCTCATATTCTCTTATTTTCTCTCTCGTTCTTTTTTGCTTAGTTACTTTTGGGTTTGGGCATTCTTTATCTTCAGATAGATACCATAGTTACACAGTGATTAAACCAATAGACTATTAAGCAAAGTCAGCGGTTCAAACCCAGTGAATTGCTATTTGTAAAAAGACTTAGTATTGTGCTTCTATAAAGTTTTACAGCCTTGGAAACTGTATAGAACATTTTTATTCTGTCCACTAGGGTCCTGAAGAGTCAGAATTGACTAGATGACAGTGGGGCTGTTTTTCTTTTTGTTTTCTTTCTATAGTGCAGAGAGATGTTTAATTCATGTGAAATCATCTTATATGGGAGATAAATTTAGGAGTGGTATAGTAGTTTGTCTCCATTGTTTACAAAGGCCAGTTTTTAATATAAGAATTTGGAATTGCTTTTGATTGGTTCACATTCTCTTCCAAACACTCAAATAATGAAATTTCAGCTGCACTTACAACAACGGATTATGATAAAAGTTCAAAATTTAATTAATAAGCAAATAATTTTTCTGATTTTAATGCAAAATAATGCAATTCTAACTTTAATTCGATTTATATTAAAATAAAAACCCATTCAAAAATATATCTACTTATGTTATGAGATTCTTTTCCTAAGTTATTGCTTCTCAGCACATAAAGCATTCACACAATAGAAGACTGATAGAAAGTAAAAGTAAGTTTTTATGAATTAAAGATGTTTTTGATAATATGTGGTCACAGACAAGAAAGGACCATCTCCAAAGATGGAGAGCGGGGGGAAAATACCATGTGCTTCTGTGCCTTCACCTTATATACTCTTCATCCCCGACTGCTCTCCTTCCATGTCCACTCAGAGTGTGTGGTTATGTGTATGCTGGACTCTTAGTTGTGTTCAGGTGTGGGTATGACATGTGATATAAGGTCCCTACCTTGCATACTCAAGCCTTGAGGGGGCATGCATACGTGTGCATATGATGTAACTGGTATCTACCAGAGCAGGTTCTTCCTGTAGCCGTCTAGTGCATGCCTGATCTCTTAGGAAATTCCCTTCTCCATATGGGCTTAGCTAGCTATCCCATGCTGACTGATGGGCACTTGAGGGACATCCACTTTTTCCCTAAGCTTCCTACCTAACCTACCCCACCCAACGTGTATGACCCCAAACCATTGGAAAAGGGACTTGAGTTGTTCTGGCCGCTCTTGCTGAACGTGGGTGACAAGAGGGTTTTGCTCCTTCTGGAAAGAGTCATCTGTTCAGGGGCCCATATTAAATTGAAATTGAGGTACTATATATGTATGTATATATATATTTTTCTTGAGGATTATTACCTTAGCTCATTATCATTTGTAATCTGATAGCTTCAATGGTGGAAGAAATAAAGTGGGTGAATAGTATGAGTAAGGCTGGGCCAAGAGCTGTGAGAGTGATACAGTTCATTAAAGGCACAGTTAGGGGCATGAGTAGTGACAGCAATCAGGAAAGGAGGCTTTACCTTTAAGGTTTGTGGCTGACTCTAGAATTTCATTGAGATGTCTTGGACTTGTTGTGACTTGTTTACATAAAAATAAAATTGGTCTTTAAGGTAAAGTTAAGTTCCTCCTTCAGAAGCTGTTGCTATGTCTAGAGTGCTCCAGTTCTGTACAGGGACAATGGCCAGGGAGTCTCCTGGGTCTGGACGCCAGGCTAGAGTGCCATTAGATTTTACTAAACTCTTGAAGTTTCTTTTGCAATAGTTTGTTGTTATCCCAGGCAGGGTTTTCTCCTTTGTTGCTCCAGTAGTGGCCAATAGGCTAAACAGAGTGATAAGGGCTATAAGGGAACCTGCTCTCTTGCCCTCTATAGGGGGTCTATTGTATTACAAAGTCAAAGAGGTGTTATCCTAGATGACCTTGGTATTGGATAAGACAATGGTCATGAACATGTGCCTCTCAAGCTTGGGGATAAGACCCATTAGGCAGACCCCCCCAGTTGGATGTTAATAAGTTTTATAGGAACCCTGTCTCCTGTGGCATGTCTTCCATTCCAGTTTTAAACATTGTTCCCCACCACTTTACTTCGTCCATAAAAGTAGCTGCAACTAGAGGGTATGCAAGAGGACTGACAAAGGTGGGGTGATGGATGAAGTAATTAAAAAGGGAGCCATGGGAAAGCTAAAATGCAATTCTCATTGAGGAGCCTTGGTTCTGGCGGGACACGTGGAAGCCCCAGTGACTGTGCTTAGGAAGGTATTTTGTTTCTCTAGATGATCTCTCTTGGCAAAAGGCACACAGCTATACAGAAGTGTGTAACTGTGCCTTAACTAGTTGTATAAATTTTGTTAAAAATGATTTTTGTTTTTAATATCCAATGGACCATTTCCATATGCAGAGATCCTAAAGGAAATCCTCCCAGATGTATTCTTAAGAGATGATTTGTTATAATCAAGAAATGTTGGTATTAAGAGGAAGAAGATTTTTATAGTTTGGGGTCCTGGTGAGAAGTATTGTTCATTATACAAAAAGAATCTTAGAGTTATTAATAAGTAAGATAAAATAGCCCAGGAGGGGGAGACAGATGTCTGCTGGGAAGTGATGGGTTTAAGACAAAGATCATCTTACCATTTTTCAGCTACAGCACACCAGGAATAGGAGATAGAAGCTTGTTGGGGAAAGCTTGTGGAAATATTTCCCCATTGGTCAGGGTTTATGTGTTGGAAATATCCCAACTTCCTACTGAGGGGCAGTCAGCAAGCCTGCTTTAAATGTCAGAACTGATTAGTGTCATTCACCATCTCGAAGGCCATCGGGAATTGAGGTCTGGTCCTCTGAGCAGCACTCACCTGTATTGAGGTGCTGAGACAACACTGACTGAAGAATGCCCAGCGGTTCGCAGGTGTGCAGTGATGGTTCCAAGCTTGACCTTTCCACACTAGAACCTCAGATCATTAAAAAAAAAAGTCGTCCCAATGTTTCTAACTTTGTTAGAGAGTCAAACGAAAAATCTGACTTGAAAAGTCTGGTATGGACCGAGAGTGAGGCAAGCAAGCATCAAGTTTAGCAAAGGGGAGAAGCTTCATTCTAAGAACCACTCTTGCTCAGACATCATACAGTGGTTGTGCTAGTGCATTAAATCATTTGTCCTTGTGCTTTTTTTGTGTGTGCTTTCTTTGCATAATATACCATAATCATGATTCCAAAGAAAATTAGTGATATCAGCAGTAAAGCTAAGATGAAAACCATGAGAAAAACAGTACAATTAAGGAAAGAAATCATTGCAAAATTTGAATCAGGTCACTGCTTCTCTGATTTGGCAACTGAAACACAACACGGCTAAGCTGACATTATCAATATTTGGGGGGAAATGTCATTAAAAGGAATAATGTAGAGAAAGTTGCAAAATCATTAATTGCAACAACAAAAAAAGACCGATCATCAAAAGGGTTGAAAAGTTACTATTAATTTGGATAAATCAGAAACAACTTGGTAGTGATACCATATGCAAGAAGACTATGTTTGGGTACTCTGGGGAAGCAGGCTGGGTGTCTTTGGTGGTCTGCACCAATGGGTCACATTTACCTGGGCCTCTAGGTACATCCTAAAGAACCAGACAGGGTGCTGTGGAATGCTGGGACTCTGAATCCTGGACCTCAGGGCACACGACATGCTCCAGAGGCTGCAGCAGTGAGATCCACAGCGGAAGCTCCATTGGATGAATTGGAGTTTTCCTCAGACACATTTGTAACATCAGGATGTAAGTCGGAAAACACTTGGTGTCTGAGGACGTGGAGGACAGCGGTACTAAGATTGTTGAAGTGACGGCAGGCAGCAAATATGGTCTGGCTGCGTCAATTCCCTATCTGCTGTATTAAGATGTGTAAGGAAAACCTGTGATGGACGTTCTCAGTGATTATTATTGTAACCTTCCCTGACAATTGACCCCCATCGTTTGTGTAAGTGGGGTCGAACTACAAAGGGATTAATGCTGTCCAAGTGAATGATTCAGGTACTGAGATATGGAGTTAGCCAAATTGGCCCAATATCTCTCTTTCAACAAGGCTCTAAAAAATTAGTACTAAGGGCTAATCAAAGACAATATTAACAGAAGATCATTATGCCCAAGCAAGAGGATCTATGAGACTCTCTACCATAAATTAACTAGGAGGTTTTTAAAGAGAGCCAAAGGCAAATAAAAAACAACAAACAAACTGAAAAAACAAGAAAACATAGGTCCAGGAATGGGTTTTGGGTTCTCACTAAATCCTAGTTTCAACTAAGGAAAATTAGTTGTTACATCATGGCCCTGGAAAAACAAAATTACAAGTGTAATTTTTGAGCCTCAGAACCAATTCTTTGGTTTTCTAATAGGGAAAGTATGTTCAATTCTTGAATTTTCTGGTGTTAGAATATGAATTTGGAACAAATTGAGTTAGACAACAAAGTATAACTGTATTCATCTTGATCCCTTTGGTCGGCTCCGGATGGGCAAATTCTGATGCTTTCCACTGCTGTACTTGGGACTGCTGGACATGTACTTTGGTGTGAAATTTTAACAAAAAGCAAAAAGAAAAAAGAAAAAGTACTGCCATCAAGTGGATGTTGATTTATAGTGACCTACAGGATAGGTTAAAACTGCCCCTGCTGGTTTTGGGAACTGCAATCGCTTGTGGGAGTAGAAAGCCTTGGCCTGCCTTTCTCCTGAGAAACACCTGAGTGCAGTCCAACTTGTAAACACAATAGGGATACATATAGTTACTGGGGAAGAAACCTTTTAAACGGGTTGAACCAATCAACTAAGTCTCCAGGAAGGCACAAGGGAGACAGTTTCTTCTCCTCTTGGGTCTAGGTAAGCCCAACTTGACAGAAGGTCACTTGATATTGGACTATTTTAGGGCATGTTACTGTATTAAGGGCACTTTGGCATCTATAACCAGCTCTGTTACAAGGAAGGGTCACCCATATAAAACCTCCTAAAAGCTTAAATATGTAAGATGATGTGGGAGATGGATTCTGAGGTGGAGGAGAGCTACTGAGAGCACATCCTTATATTTCATTTGGGTTTCTTATATTGATTTCCTAAGGGTCATGTGGTAGTTATATAATCTGGTGTCAACTTGAGACTATTAAGAGTGAAGGGGTGGAGTTTAGCTTGTCAATCAGATCACAGTTTGATGATCTCATTTGGAGGTGCACCGGAGATAAATAGAGCTAGCTGGAGGCCAGACTGACACAAATTCCCTGTGCTTCATGTCCCTGCAAGACATTTCTGTTGACAAGCCACATGGAGCTATGCCGATGGCAGCCAGAGCCTTGGAGCTGGAGGAGTCATGGAGAAACTCACACCAGCGCTAAGATGTTTCCACCACCACTGGATCCACAAGACTTTCCACTCACTGACTGTGATCTTCCTGCACTCAGCATCATTGCATACGCTGTGTGAATCTGAAGAGGAATTTATAGACTGGTATCGGACACATGGACTAATATAGGATTTATGGACTTGAACTGGACTGGACTGAGATATTTTCTTAATATACAATTGCTGTTTTATATGAAGCTCACGCTTATACACATGAGTGTCTACAGATTTGTTTCTCTAGTTAACCCAGACTAACACAGGTCAGTTATAAATACTGATTAATCCTTGCTACTTTCCCTGAGGATTCTTTGTGATCTTTAAGCACAGTGGAAATGATAAGTGATAACAAAGTGTTGAGCTACTACTATCGTGATTGGGGAAATAAAAGGCCCATTGTCACTTTGTACTATTTTCATCCCTTCATGGGCTCTTCTAATATAGGGGGGATGAACCTCAATGCACCAGGTTAAGGTATTTCTGACCAATAGGAGGCATTTTACCCTTAGATGGCTATGACTTGAGTAAAATGCCCAGTGTCTGATCCTTTGTGTTGAACAGGTTGGGTGAGGGGACTTCTAAATGCCCCTTGGGGACTCATGATCTGGCAAGTGGGACAGTAAGAGCCCTCTGACAGGAAAGCTTCATCCAAAGTCTGGGAAGTTTACCTTAGAGGACTGTCCGAATCAGGAAGGATATTGGAGTTTAGAGGCATAACACACTCAGGAGGGATTTCAGAGTCATGGAGCAATACATGGTAGGCTGTGAGCTGCTTCCCTCAGTCCTTGATTCTCAGTGCAGAAGGAATTGACCCAGCAGAAACACAATGAAAGTTCAAGTAAGCTTATGTGAGTGAAAGCTAAGGTTTTGATATGATGTTCTGACAGACAAGAATGGGTCATCTCCAGAGATGGGGAGGAGGTAAAAGCTGGCATGATTCTGTGCTTTCACCTTATGTTCCCTTTCACCTTGACTGCTCTCCTCCCACATGCACTCAGAGGGGGCAGTCGTGTGTCTTGGTGGACTCTTCCTAGATATGCCCAGTTGTGTGAGCACAAGCTTTCCGCATAGCATTCCAACACATGGGCGACCGGTCTTCTAGGAAATTCCCATTTTCTCATGGATTTAGTTAACTATTCCTTGCAGATTGATGGACCTTTGGGAAGACAACCTCTTTTTCCCTAAACTTCCTGCCTACAATTTATATTCTCAAGAAAAATTAATCATAAAAGTGTTAATAATAAAATTCTCACTCATAGGCTGACACTCTCTTTTATCCCTCAAAGGTGACACAAGAAAGGTGACAAAATCCGTGGGAAATTGCAATTTAGCCACGTAAGACGATAAGGCATTCTTGGGAAAACTTGCACTTCCCATCAGGAGGATATTCAAGGGAAGAAAATGCTTTATTCAATCTGCTTCTCACTGGTTTCCCGGGAAATCACTGTTGTATTTTGTAGGCTACCTCTTTATTAGAAGGTGCTATTGCCAGGAGGGCAGACTGAAGTCGGAAAGGAAATGGAGGGTAGGAGAGGACACAGAAGAAAACGAATATAAAGACAGGCATTCTAGAAACAATGACTGATAATTCATGCAGAGTATCTTGTTTCTTATAACATTTGAATGAACAGACAAGCTATTTATCTACTGGTTCCTTCGGGTCTCTTCTTTTCTTTTTTTTAAAAATCATTTTATTAGGGGCTCATACAACTCTTATCACAATCCATACGTACATCAATTGTGTAAAGCGCATTTGTACATTCATTGCCCTCAGCATTCTCAAAACATTTCCTCTCCACTAAAGCCTCCGGCACTAGGTCCTCATATCCCCCCTCCCTCCCCGCTCCCCCCTTCCTCATGAGCCCTTGATAATTTATAAATTATTATTTTGTCATATCTTTCCCTGTCCGACGTCTCCCTTCACCCACTTTTCTGTTGTCTGTCCCCTAGGGAGGAGGTCACTTATAGTTCCTTGTAATCGGTTCCCTCTTTCCTACCCACTCTCCCTCCACCCTCCCAGTATCACCACTCACACCACTGTTCCTGAAGGGATAATCCGCCCTGGATTCCCTGTATTTCCATTTCCTGTCTGTACCAGTGTACATCCTCTGGTCTAACCAGACTTGCAAGGGTCTCTTATTTTCAACTGGTACTGCTTTTATGCTACTAGACCTCTTCTCACAGCCACAGCAAGTCAGAGCTTTGATAGTTTCAAGTGTTTTGGATCCAAGCCCAAACCTATTTCTCTTACTGCCTTCTTTTCCCTCTCTTCCTTTTCCTCCTCCTCTTTCCTCTTCTTCTCTTCTGACGAATGGCATCTTTTTCTCACCAGCGCCACCTTTATATTGAGGCATGGAAGGTAAAGGGGACTAAGACTCAATGACCTTGAACTGACTTGAGTCAATGCTGAGGCAGATTTTGCCAAGAACCAAGGCCAGTAGCATATGTCTGGAGGGCAGATGACATAGAGATCTTCTGAAGTAGTGCATGATGAAGCCTAGTTCATCTGCCTAGAATAAGATTTATATAATCCAATTATCATATATTAACTTATAACTTAATGAAAGTTACTGTATTTAATATTTGCTCATCTGATACTGTTATTTTTTTGGGCTTTGTGATATGCAATTGATTTTGTTTTCAGTTTAGTATAAAATGCAACTCTTTCTTAATCAGGCATGGGGGAATGCAATGAAAGGATAATTTCATTTTCTTTTCCAATAGTATTCTAGTTAGAAAACACAGATAACAAAATATTGCCATTTTATTTTTAAATTTTAAATTTTAAAGATCAAGTTTTTTAAACCTTTTATTACAATTTAAAGAATATATTGATTATTTTATTTCAGTTGTAAGGAAGGAAAACTCCTACTTGTGTTTTAATGATAGTGTCCTTTTGAAAGCAAGAACAAGATACTAAGCAGACTGTTATTTGGCTCTTTATCGAGTCATCAAGCAATTTCACTTCGCATCTTCTTCAATGGAAAACACATTTACTTGATGCACATGATCATTTTGGAACTGTTTTTTTCTTTCTCACTTTTATTTTCATCATCATCTACAGTTTGGTGTAGACCAGTGATTCTCAACCTGTGGGTCGTGACCCCTTTGGGGATCAAATGACTGACCCTTTCACAGGGGTCTCCTGATTCATAACAGTACCAAAATTATAGTTATGAAGTAGCAACAAAAATAAATTTTATTGTTGGGGGTCACCACAGCATGAGGAACTGTATGGAAGGGTCACAGCATTAGGAAAGTTGAGAACCACTGGTGTCGACTGCCCTTTTCCCTTACATAACACAGTTATAGGAGTAGTGTGATAACATACAAAAGATTTTTGTCCCAAATAATTTTACTCGCTATTTATTTCATACATTGTAGAAGTTAAAAGTATCCCATTCAAGCTCTCAGTATTGAAATTTAGACAAGGTCTAACTTTCAGTGGTACTGATTAGAGCAAAATAAAACAAATTATATGCATTTTTTTCATAATATGACAAAAAGGGTAAAGTCCTTTGTAGATTAGTTCATAAAATTGAAAAAATCTGAACTTAAAATGAATACAAATTTCAATGAACCTAGTAGAAACCAATGCACAGTGTAATTCTCAGCAGAATACAGAACAGTAAGTTTAGAAGAAAATGGAATTTAAGGGACTTTTAACAAAATAGAAAAAAATAGTAAAAGTTTAGGACTAAATAGTCCAGGAAATATGAATGAATTATATGGAAAAATGGTAACAAAATAATTATTAGTAATGCCATTATATTTCCCCCAAGCAAATCCACTGTGGGGGGCAAAAGCTAGGGAGCAATGAAAAATGTCATGATTGTTTTAGTTCCACAAACTCTAGGTAAAGGAGCCAAGGTTGGTTCAAATCCACAGCTAGTCTGAGAGAGGTTGAGTCTCTCTTCCCCTTATAGATTTATAGTATCAGCAACCTATGTAAAGACATTATGATTAGGAATTGACTCATTGGCAGTGGATTATAAGTTTAGCTATTGCAGGTTATCCATAACAAATATCTCTCACCTTAAGTACTATGTATTACAACATTAAGTTTATGTTTTTATTGTAATCGTTGACCACGTGCTGGAATCTGTTAATCTGGACACTAGTTATCTCAATGAGGCATCACTGACTCCATGGCAGGGAGTCAGGATAGTTTGGGATCCATCTTCTTTCTTTGCTAGAGTGTATACTTAGTGGGTGAGGGAGTTTGCCAATTTTGTTCACCATATAATCCTAATACCTAAAGTAATACCTTCTCTATAGTAAAACCCAACTAAACTAGATTTTTTTTAGTCAATCCCAGTGCTTGCCAATTTGGAGTATTTCGGTAATGTAATAGTTAATCAGTAGGCCCCTAACCAAAGGACTGACATGTCCAGCCCACTTAGAGGTATCTTGGAACAAAGGACCCACAGTCTGGTTCTGAAAGATCAGATCCTTGAAATTTTATGAAGCCCAGTTTGAATCTGCAAACATAGTCCCTAAGTAACACATAATAGGTACTAACTGATTTCTGTTGGATGGATTTCCATGAGTGAATAGGTGTATTCTAAGCCTACATTTCAAAGCCACTGAAAGTCATTCTCTTGAGGTAGATGATTTAATTAGTAGTCATTCGAGGAGCTCAATTCTGAGGATCCTCTTCTGCAATGACTCTACAACAGTTGTCAGGCCTTTTCACGCATGGACACAAGTGTTACTGTCTTAGGTTCTTAGTACCATTATGACAGAAGGCTCTTTCTGGCCACAGGGTAGGAAATTCCATTTTCTGGCATCTGTAACATTTTAGTGTTTCTTGTACATAGTCATCTGGCTTGATGGTTCCTTTCTACTTATGTCATACCATTTTCATATAACCATCTTATAGTAAAGGAGTCTTGTTGCCATATTGGGTTACACATTGGGTTGCTGACAGGTCAGCAGTTCAAAATCACCTGCTTCTCTTTATGAGAAAGAAGAGGCTTTCTACTCCTATGGAGAGTTACATTATCACTTACTCACACGGGCATTTCTACTCTCTCCTATATATAGGGTTGCTATGAGTCAGATGGTATTCAGTATGTTGTAATCCATAGAAGGCAAAATTGGGAGCAGCTATCTTTGCTGATAAATGTACTATGTGTCGCTTATTATCAAAGTAAAACACAATTCTGGAACACAATTTTGTACCAGGAAGTTAGGCATATGGCTTGTACATAAATTCTTTATCTTTGATATCTTATAAGATTATTCTCACAATTTTTAAGTTATTTTATTGGGGGCTGTAGTAGTTACATAATCTGGTATCAATTTGAGGATTAAAAGTGAAGGTATGGAGTCTAGGGCCTGGTAGTAGCTTGAAGACCTCATTTGGAGGCACTAAGGAGATAAATAACTCACTTGAGGCAGGATGCACCCTTACTCCCTTGGAGACTCTCTCTCAGCTCACTCCCTGCAAGTCATCCATGTGGAGAAGACACAAGGAGAGAGACTGAAGGAGCCAGACCTCTGGAGCCAGAGAAGTCACATGGTCCCCTGCCAGAGCTGAGAGGCTTACAATGCCACTGGATCCACAAGACTTCTCACTCACTGTCCTGTGATCATCCTGAATTTAGCATCATTGCATGTGTTTTCACAAGGCTCCTCACCCACTGGCCTGTGATCATCCTGAATTTAGCATCATTGCATGTGTTTCATGAGTTTGAAGAAGACTTTATAGATTGGTATCAGACATATGGGCTAATATTGGACTTATGGACTTGATCTGAACTGGGCTAGGATGTTTTCTCAATATGCATCTGCTTTTGTATACAAAGCTGTTTCTTATACACATATGAGTGTCTATGGATTTGTTCTCTAGTCTACACAGAATAAAACAGGGGCTCATACAGCTCTTATCACTGATCCATAGATACATCAATTTTGTCAAGCACATTTGTACATATATTACCATCATCATTTTCAAAATATTTTCTTTCTACTTGAGCCCTTGGTTTCAGCTCATCACCCCCCCACCCCAATCCTCCCACCCTCATGAACCCATGATAATTTATCATTTTTTTCAATGTCTTACACTGATCGATGTCTCCTTTCACCCACTTTTCTATTGTCCCTCCCACTGGGAGTAGGTTATATGTAGATCATTGTGATTGGTTCCCCCCTCTACCCCCACCCTCCCCTTACCCATCTGGCTTCACCACCTTCATAATTGGTTCTGAGGGGTTCATCTGTCCTGAATTCCTGTATTTCCTGCTCTTATCTGTACCAGTGTACATGCTCTGATCTATCTGGATTTGCAAGGCTGAATTGGGGTCATGATAGTGGGGCAGGGGGAGTGTTAAAGAAGTAGAGGAAAGTTGTATGGTCATCAGTGCTGTACTACACCCTGACTGGCTCGTCTCTTCCTTGTGACCCTTCTGTAAGGGGAAGTTCAATTGTTTACAGATGGGCTTTGGGTCTCCACTCCTCAATCCCCCTCATTCACATTGATATGATTTTTTGTTCTGGGTCTTTGATGCCAGATACCTAATCTCATCGAAATCTCATGATCACCCAGATTGGTGTGCTTCTTCCGTGTGGACTTCGTTGCTTCTCAGCAGATGGCTGGTTGTTTATCTTCTAACCTTTAAAACCCCAGATTCTATATATTTTGATAGCTGGACACCATCAGTTTCTTCACCACATTTGCTTATGCACCCATTTTGTCTTCAACAATTGCATCAGGGAAGGTGAGCATCACAGAGTGCCAGGTAATTAGAACAAAGTGTTCTTGCATTGAGGGAGCATTTGAATAGTGGACCAATGTCTGTCTGCTACCTTAATACTTAACATATAAATATATGTACATAGATCTATTTTCCTATCATTAACTATAAATATATTTCCATATGTACATGTCTATATTTAGACCTCTATAAATACCCTTTGCCTTCTAGTTCTTTCCTCTATTTCCTTTTGTGCTCCTCTTGTCCCACTCTCATGGTTGACCTTCATTCGGGTTTCAGTAATTCCTCTGGGCTACATTTTCTTTGATCAAGCCCCATCTGGTATCCTATACTGTCCTCACCATCAATTTTAGATCACTTGTTGTTCCCTTGTCCCTGGGTTGGTTGACACCCCTTTACTTTTCCCCTGCATCCCCCTCTCCTGTGCCCCCCTGGAACTGTCAGTCCCATTGTTTTCTCCTCAGGATTGTTTATCCTGCTTATCTTATCTATATAGACATACAGAGGCAATAATAAGCACAAAAAACAGACAGAACAAAACAAAAACCCAACAACAACAAAAACCAATGACAAAAAAGGAAAGCCTATAAATAGGTTCAGGTCTGTTCATTGACCTTTAGGAGTGTTTTCAGGTCAAGTCTGATGGGGTGCCACACTCTGTCCCCAAAGTCTATGTTTGGGATTTCCTGGGGACTTCATTGCTTTGCTCCCCTTGCTGCTCTGTTGCATGCCCTTCGTGTTTTGCCCCACTGTGGTCAGATCAGATCGGGCACCATTCCCTCACTGGGCCTTCAGTGTTGTCCCTCAAAGTACTATGAGTCAGTGAGAGATGTCATGTCTCCTGGTGGGGCCTGCCCTATGGTCCCCTGTGCATTGGCTGCTCTGAGTGGAAATATCACTGAGGCTGGTGGGCCAGGATGTGTTCTACTCTCTCTCCTTCCCTCTTTACTTGCTCCTGTGTGCTCTGATCAGACGTGCCCCTCTGCCTGAGCTGTAGCTTCAGTGCTGTCCTCTGCAGAGCTTTCTTCTGGGGAGAGGGAGGAGTGTCCATGTAGTTGCGATCGGGGCCTGCCTCACACACCTCTCTATTGGCTCCCTGTTCATACTGCTATGTTGCATTCACATCTTGGTGCACCAGGCTGAAGTCTGGTCCCTCTCCCTCTCCTGTGGAGATGTAAACAATACCCTCCCCTTGGGTGGATGAGTGCCCTATTCCCCTGCTACTCCTGCCTTTTCTTCTTTATTTTCCCCTCCTGTTAAGTTGGCTGCTATATGTATCCCTGGATTGGGTCTAGCCCTGCCATAGTGCTTGGACTTCATCCCAGGAATGTATGTATATTGTAGCTTTTCCCTATGCTCTTTTGCATTTTTAAGCTCACCTCAGGGGACTCCTATCATACTTGTACTTTTGTGCTCGGCTTACTTCACTTAGCATAAATTCCTTCCATTCTTCCCATGCAGCGATGTGCTTCATGCATTCATCACTGCTTTTTAGGTGCATTGTATGTATGTACCACAGTTTTTTAATCCATTCATCTGTTGATGGAAATTTGAGTTGTGTCCAACTCTTTGCAATTGTGAACTGTGCTTCAATGAACATTGGAGCACTGATAGCAGGCCATAGTTTGTCTCTTGCCTCTTCTGGATAAATGTCCAATAGAGGGATTGCCAGGTGTGTGGTAGCTCGATTTACATCTGGATTAGGTATTGCTAAGTCAATTTCCATAATGTCTGTGCATACCTACGGGTCCACCAGCAGTAGGTGAGAGTTCCTATCTCACCACAGCCTCTCCAACACTTGTTATTTTCTGATATTTTGAATTGGGGTATGTTTGAAGGTGTTAGGTGGTATCTCATAGTTATTTTAATTTGCATTTCTCTTATGGCTAATGATTGGAAACATTTTTCGCATATGTTTGTTGACCATTCAGATTTCTGCCCTTGTGAAACTTCTGTTTAGGTCCTTTGTCCACCTCCTCAGTGGGCAATTCATTTTTCTTATTGTAAGCTAGCAGGATATTGTAAATTTTAGTAATAAGGCCTTTGTCTGATGTGTCATTGCTAACAATGTTTGCCCAGTCTGTGAGCTCTCTTATTACTATCTTGGTGAATTATTTTGATGTACACAGGTGTTTTATCTTCAGTATATCCCACTTGTCAATTTTTGACTCCTCTATTTGTGTCCTTCCCTATTTCTGATAGCCTATGTATTCCCTGTGCCAAAGTTCTCAGATTTGTCCCAATTTTCTCATTATTGGCCCTAATATTTTGAGGTTTTACCTTAAGATCTGTGATCCACCTTGAGTTATTTCTTGTGCATGGAGTGTATTCTCATGATCTTAATATGCTTTGTCAGGACCTAATGTTTACTTATCATCAAAGGCTTTGTAAGGTTCTCAGCAGCAATTGCTAATGCTTTCAGTGCCCTCCTTTTTCTCTTGTTCTCCACCTGGGTTGCCAGGATTAGTGTTATTAATTTAAGATCTCAAGGCTGCACTTCATATGTAAATCTCAAACAGGTTGAAATATCTCAAGTGGTGGCTTATTAAAGGTGAGCCAGTGCCACATCTTTCCACATTTTCTCTGATTATTTCTGCCATCAACTGGACCTTTTTATACGAGTGCTTACCTCCTCATAAATGGAGAGACTCTGCGTGTGTGTGTGTGTGTGTGTGTGTGTGTGTGTGTGTGTGTGTCAAAGTAAGTGGCTAGAAAAAGCTTTCAAGTATCCCTTTGATGGTCTCCTCTCCTGAAATGTCTTTCTTTTTTTTCAGTTTGTGCTTCTTTATGCTTTGGCTCTGATTTCAGAAGCATGAGAATCTTAAGACAGAAAGTAACAAAAATAGTGGCCTCAGAAATAAACTTTTTAAAAATCCAAGTTGCTGTCTTTTCAGACTGAAATACTTACTATCCTAAAAGCATCCATACTCTACTCTCCAAAAGCCTGTTTGTTTTGCTTACAGATAGAAAAAATGGCTTCTGCACATATTTCTAAGCCTGTTTCGTTCATCCCATGTTGCCTATCTTACTGGAAAATGCACAGATTTATTCAAATAGTGAACAACCTGCAATTCCAGTTGAAACTAAAGAAGTGTTACATCCACTCAAGACAGCATTCATATATCTGATAGATACATTGCAAATAAAAGCAAAATCATTAATCTTCAGCATGAGATAGCTTTTCTGGAAAGAGATAGATCTGTAAGGCTTCACCATAATTTGTTTTCTATTTTTACAAGACTTAGTACTATGATTAGAAAACAGACCAATTTCTCAGGGTAGGGCATGATTGTGTAGGAGGTGAGACATCAGGATCATAACATTTTATGGCATTAAAGGCCTTCTCCAATGTGATCTCAGGCAAACATGTTCCTTTATCTTTCCATGTGATGTGGGAGGTGAAAATATGATTGGCTGATAACTAAAAGGTCGGAGGTTGTGTCTACTGGAGGTATCTTTGGGGGAAAAGGCAGGGCGATTTAATTCCAAATAAAATCAGCTACTGAAAATTGTATGGAACACAATTCTTTTCTAACACACTGAGACATTATAAGCAGGAATGGGCTTAAGGACAACTAGTGTCATGATCTGATATTACTTTAAAATTGTACAAAGTAAAACTTATTAAAATTTAAGTTAGTATCTTTTTATTTGTTTGATTTCTCCCAATGGGACATGTGCTCTCATCACCATTTCCTTACATATACATTTGTATGCTTTTAAGGATTAAGTGATACAAGTTCCTAAAGCCCACAAATTTTACCTTTCCATGTCCTCTATATACTTTTTGCTTAACATGTTAACATCATTGTCCCTTATATTTAGGATAATTATGTAGTCCATATGGTTTCAAGTCTAAGAGAGTAAGCCCTATAACTGATTATAATTTGTCTTAAATTTTAATAGATGCTTTTCATAAAGTGCCATCTGGCAGCATGGAATTATTAGAAATATATTGCTGTTAAAACTTGTAAAACATGTAGCTAATTACACTGTAGAGACTTGTGTGAAATTCTTTACACATTTCAAATGTGATTCAGTTTATTTTGCCAACCTGGCTGATAAACACATGTGGGGTTAATTGAAAGGAGGAGCAATAAATGGCTCCATGAGACTCCCCTTTCAAGTTCTCCGGTCTCTTGTTTTCTGATGGTTGGACCAGGGTGCAGCTGCCTTAGCCAGTTCCCTGCTTCAGCCAACAAGGCTCACTTCCTGCAAGACATCCCTGAGGAGAAGCCACATGGACCTACCCAGATGCATCCCTGGGTGCTGGAGCAGCCTTGTGGAGACCCCTGCCTGTGCTGACATGCTTACACGTTCACTGACTCAGCTTTCCTCCTGCAGTCGGCATCATTGCGTCTGTTTTGTGAGATGGAGGTGGACTTTGTGGGTTGGTGTTGGACATATGGGTTAATGTTGGACTTGTGGGCTGGGCTGCACTGGGTCGGGATGTTTTCTTGATGTGCACTTACCCTTCATATAAAACTCTCTCATATACATGAGTTTCTGTGGATTTGTTTCTCTAAAGTACCGAGACTAATACAAAATGTTAATTTGAATCATGGCTTGCAAGGTAGAAAGATGATGTCCAGAAGTCATAAATTCAGGAATTATTTAACCATTTTAAGATGGTTAGGGTACAATACATGTGTCATGAGTCATGAACTCATCTAGAGATCTATGAGGGCAAGAGGGTGAGGAATGCAATATTGATGATGTTCAGAAGCAGAGTAAACAAACAAGGTATGAAGAATGCATAATAGGGTTATCTCCCTGCCCCCAAATTTGCACATCAAAGAGTTATAAACATTCAGCAAGCTCTTTTATCCTTCATTACTGTATAAGATAGATTTAAGCACAGTATTATTTATCTTTTCCCCAGCTAGTATTCAGAATGTATGCCCTCCCTTTATCTGGTGTTTGGGTGATGACTGTGAAGATGAAGGACACTGCAGAAAGAAAGGTGTTATCCAAGTTCCTCTCTAGAATGGATGCTCACACTCTGAATGAGCCATATAAGTGTCACTGCAGAATGTGATCTTCGCTTGATGGTGATAATGATGGTGGTGATGAGATTACACTGTTTATGGTAAAAGTAAAACTCTTAATACGGCAGATGTCTCATCATCTATTCAACAACAGAAACAATAATCAAAATTAAACAAAAACTTCTTGTACATGAGTCTGTTGTTAAGAGCAACAGAAAAACGTGTAAACAGAAGGAGGAATGTAACTGCCATTTGAAGTGCAGGAAAAGTTCCTAAATTCATTACCTTCACCTGAAAGCTAACTCTTGGAACTTAGCTTCAGATGAGAGGGTCCTACTGAATGGGGCTCCCATACATCAGGAATGAATCAGAAAAGCCATCTACCATCAGGAAAGGTCTCTTTAATTATAAACTCATACCACCTTAGGGTAAATCATAGAGGCCTGGTACACTGTAGGTCAGGCATGGCATCGCCTGAACAGTTGGTGGTTAAAAACAACTAGCTGCACCGTGGGAGAAAGATGTGATTATCTGCTCAACTAAGGAGCTCTAGTCTTGGAACCTTCTATGGAAGCACTGTGAATGGAAATCAACTAGATGACAGAGTTCAGTAATTTGCTTTTGTTTTCCATTTCCACTTACACCACCATCGTGTAAATCATGCCACTTTCTTCATTGTATCTTAAAAATACATACCAATTCATTGCAAGGTATCTAGTTTTTGTCCCCTCAACTTTATTTTCTACAAAATGCCCAAGATGGCAATTGTTTCTTTCCATGCGCAAGCAAGACCACAAACCAGATCCAGATTAACCACAACAGCTTTTCAACAGCTTTCCACCAGATTTAGAGCCAATTCTACAGCCTTTCAATGACTGAAGACACAAAATTCAACCTGGTACCAGTGAGATGATTCCAACAATAGTCACCCTGGAGGAGAGAGAGGAAACTGCACCAAGGCGTTTCTGAGGTGATCTGTTCCTATGAATGCAGACTGCCTGGTCTTTCTTCCACAGAGCGTGTGATGGGGTCAAAATGCCACCCTTTCAGTTAGCAGTTGCATACTTAAGCCGCTGAATAAAATGGGCTACTTAAAGCAAATAGGACTGCTTATAAATTGAAGCTTACTTCTTACCACCCTCCATGTGGCCCATCATGAAAACAGCTATTCTTATTTTTTAGGTCTCTAGAGGACAATATTTCTAGGTCTGGAAAGATTTTCTTATGGAATGGTCTCTTCCGGGAAACCCCTGTTTTTGTGTTCCCCAGTTGTTTTCTTAGAATTTACTGATTTTCTTTTTGTAACTGAAGAACACTTACCCAAAGAACTATTCCTGTTCTTCCAAATTTAACATAGAATGCTCATTTGTTATTTGTTCATAACATTCTGTCTTCTACATTTGTCTCAATACTTCTTAGTATTGAATTTCTGGAATTTTGGAGTGCTGGGGTGGTGCAAATACTTAATAGCCTCTGTTGGTCACTAAAAATGTTGAGTCTACTCAGACAATTCCGGAAAAGGCCTAATGGAAAAAGAAGTCACTGAAGATGCCTTGAACTACATAAGATGACACACATAAGGCCATCCTAAATTGGAATTGACTTGATGGAAACTAGTTAATTGGCACCATGATGTACGAACACATTTCTTTCATGTCTGTGGACTAAATATTGCCCTGGTCTGAAGGGTGTTGTTATTAGGTTCCAGGCAGTTCTTTAGAACCTGTAGCCACACTCTACACAACAGAATAAAACACTGTATGGTCCTGCACCATTCTTACAATTGTTCCTATGCTTGAGCCAATTGTTGTAATCACAGTATCAATCCATCTTACTGATGGCCTTCCTCTTTTTCTCTGTACCTCCATTTTAGCAAGCATGATGTCCTTCTCCAGAGACTGGTCTCTCCTGACAACATGTCCAAAGTATGTAAGGTGAAGTCTTGCCATCCCGGCCTCTAAGCAGTGCTCAGGCCATTCTTCATTCAAGTAGATCAGTTTGTCCTTGTAGCAGTCCATGGGGCCTTCAGTGTTATTCTCTAGTACCATAATTCAAATGCATTGATTCTTTCCACAGTCTTTCTTATTCAATGTTTAAGATTCATATGCATGTTAGGCACTGGAACACTACCACAGCTTGGGTCAGACACATTTTAGACTTCAAAGTCGCATCTTTTTTTTTCAATACTCTAAAAGTCCTGTGTAGCAGATTTACCTAATGCAGCATGTCTTTTGATCACTTGACTGTTATTTCCATGGGCATTGATGGGAGATCCAAGAAAGAATCTTTGACAGCTTCAATCTTTTTTTTTTCTACTTACCATGATGTTACCTAGTGAGACAGTTGTGAGGTTTTTATCTTCTTGACATTTAATCATAATTCATACTGAAGGTTATAATCCTTGATCTTCATCAACAAGTGCTTCAAGTCCTCTCACTTCCAGTAAGCAAAGATTTGTCATCCTTCCAGCAAGCAAGGTTTTGTCTTAGACTGGTAATAAGCCTTCCTCCAATATTGATGCCACACTCTTCTTCATATAATCCAGCTTCTCTGATTGTTTTCTCAGCATACAGACTGCACAAGTATGGTGACAGGATTACAACCCTGGTGCACATCTTTCCTGATTTTAAAACTTGCAGTATTCCATTGTTCGATTAACACATCTACCTCTTGATCCATGCACAAGTTCTTCGTGAGCATAATGAAGTGTTCTAGAACTCTCATTCTTCTTAAGATTATCCATTGTTTATTAAAATCAACACCACTGAAGGCCTTTGCATCATCAAAAAATGATCTTCAGCAAAATTTTACTTGCATAGGATATCAATGATAATATTTTATAGTTTGAACATTCTGTTGGGTCACTTGCAGGATAGTTCAAATCCACAAGCCAGCCTAAGGGGGGAAGATAAGGATGCATGTTCCCCTAAAGATATAATGTCTAGGAAATACTAAGGAGCCAATTTATTTTATTCTGTAAGGTTACTATGAGTCAGAATCAAATGGATGGTAGTAGGTTTAAATTTGATGACTTCCTTTTGTACTTACTTGTTAAATATATCAATTTATTATCATTATAATTTCACATATTATAATGTGTTAATTTAAATAATTTAAAATATGATTAACATACATAATAAGCATTATGATCATAGGTTGACTTTGATTGTACTCAGTATTACATTTCTAAAATTGAGCAGCATTTGTCACTTGGTATGATTAAAAGTCACAACATGATGAGGTATCATAGAAAGTTAGACAGGAGAGTGGTTTACAGTACAGTAACAGGAAAGTGCAGGTAAGAGAAAGGCAGTAACATCAAATGGTTACCAATAGGACGACAGTCGGTCATTGTGGAGGACAGTATGAAAGAGAAACCCAATTTTCATAGTTTCCTTCAAGTCTCTGTCTGTAGTAACTTCTAATTTTCCTCTACTTTCTATTATAAGAACTTATCCCAAACATCATTCTCAGAAATAGATCAATTAAACAATGAGAACAAAAGCCAGCTTTAAAATTTAAGAAGGTAAAATGCCTAAAATAAGCCCATGTTTTTATTGATCACTGAGAATGTCCCTTTGATGACCAAAGAGTTGAAGCACTTATCGTTGTCTAAGAAAAAAGTATCTTAGTTCCAAATCACACCCGTTTAGGGGACATTCTTCCTGACTAAGTTAGACCTAACGTAAGAAATAGAAAAATTCGTAGAAATATGAAGCCTGCATTTTCTTAGTTGACTGAAACTAGAGAAAGCAAAGTTGGGGCTGACCATCCCCTTACAATGCCTATCAGGAACGTTTTGCATAATAATTGCCAATGATTATTTCCTCCAAGCTTGTTCACACAATATATGCATTTAGAAAGTACTAGCCAATAAAAAAGAAGACAGTTTAAATTTTGAAATCCACAAACTCAGCCATATTTCTTTGTCCGATCATAGGAAGGTTTATAAAGCTGCAAGTCCTTTCCTCTACGGGAAACTGCAGTCACCAAGACGATTTGTTTTATGCTTCGTCGTAAAATGGAATTAGATCTCCTAAGAGAGACCATTTTCAGAATTCTGCTTTAAAGGCTTCTCATATCCCCTTTAGTAAACTATACTCCACCCCGGGAAGATCTATTCATTTATCCTTTACATCTATCTTTTTTATCCCTTCCCAAAGACAAACCTTCAGTGCTTGGATATTAATGCCAAGTCATGTAGTGGGATAAACAGGCCATTAGCTTAAAAAACATACACCTCTTTTTCATTGAAAAATTCATTTTATGACAGAAGGAACACAACATTTGCATTTAAATAGGGACTATTCAAGTAAGATACTGCACTAGATTTTTAAAGTATGTGATTTTTATAAAGTTGATAAATACTGCCACCATCATAGATTTCTTGGAAAGAAGTTAAAGAATGAAAGGCTGTTTCCCAAGCAAAACAAACTTAAACATGTATAATCTCTTTATTCATGTGTTTGGGTATGTATTATGCTGTCTATTAAAAAAAGGGTCACTTTTCAACATTTAAAGTGCTTAACTGTTTAAAACAGCACAAGACTTGCTTAAGATCATTTTTATCAAAAATTAGTTAAATTCTAAATGAGACTATGGTTAAAAGCATGTATAGTCAATTCCCTTGAGAGCAAACTCTGCTCTTGTGTCTGAAAAAAAGGTTTTTGAACAAACTGTAATTGGTACTAGTTAAAATGAATAAACAATGTAGTCTATGAAATTTACTCTTAAGTGTTATGGAGGTTTATAATTGCATGAAGACCTACAAATCAAATAAACAAACAAAACAGATTCACACAAATAAATATAAATAAGGAGAGATTCTAACTCAGTACATTTAGGTGGGACACTGAAAGGTTATTTCGGTGACACTGATATATGTTGTTCTCAGAAACATGGCTTTTGGGTGAGACTATGCATTTTTAAAATAATAGAGATGCTGAAATCTTCTTATGTCAACACTGGGTTGAATTGTTAAAAATAAGTTAATAATTTGACTCATCATTCAAAGGATCAAGGAAGAATCAATAGTAAATGTAGCATTCTTCCAGTATTAACATACACATTTTGAAGGATGAATATCAAAATAGAGTTCACAAAGCTGTGTTTTGATTATTGAGTTCCTCTTTTATACTCTAATTAATAATTGCATTAACATAAATAGTCACTGGGAGGTGCAAACAATTAAACATTGGTCTACAAACAGAAAAATTGGCAGTTCCAACCTACACAGAGGAACCTTGCAAAAAAATATTAACTATCTGCTGCTGAAAAATGAGGTCAATTTAAGACTCTATGGAACAGTTTTATTCAGAAACACAGGTGTCACCATGAGATGGAATAGACCCAGCAACAGATAGGTTTAATTACATGAATATAAAATATCTATATGATTACCTCTCATTCTCTGATAGGTCATGGTATGTAAATCTACAATTCCAGGTGTGTTTTCAGTAAGCAATTTGTACATAAAGACAGATCATCTTAAAAGTACTTATTAATTTTAAATAAGTATTCTTTTTTTTAACCATTAACATATTGGCAAAAGGCCAGACAAGGATCAAAAGCATGTGTATAACAAAATCCAGTGGAGGCTGGCACCTCCTCTTGCATCCAAGAATTTTCTCCCCTCCAAATAGGGAATCATAGGGGTGCTGTAATTTGTTCTCTTTCCACCTTTGGCCCAAACTGATCATAACAAAATTTTATGTAACTCAAAACATGACCTTTCTGCTATTGTTTCTCTGTTGTTGCTGATATTTGCTTTTGAGTCTGGTCCAGCCCATGATGACCTTATAAACATGTTGTTAGGTATAATTGAGTCAGTTCCAGCAGGTAGCAACCCCATGTACTACAGAATGGAACATGGCCTGGCTCTATGCTAACCTCCAGGTAAAATCTTTGCTTTTGAACATTTCAAAGGGAGTTTTTGCATAAGATTTGTGAAAGAAATAAAATTTTGTTATTTGGTTCCTTTTGTATGGCTTCTGTGGGCATTTATTGCAAACCTAAAAAAATGAAGTCCTTGACAACATTAATATTTTCTGTCTAATGATATGAAGCATCGGCTGTATTTTGTTTTCTTTGCATTGAGGTGTAATACATGCTGAAGGATGCCATTTTTGATTTTCATCTGAAAGTGCTTCCACGCTGTACTTTCTATAAGCAAGGTTGTGTTATCTGCACTTATAAATGAAAGAACAAATTTTTTTCCTTTATTTTAGTACTAACTCTTTAGAAGTCTGCAAATAGACTAACATTAAGCCTTATTCCTTCCATAAAGTCATGGACCCATAATGCATATTATATATTAAGCATAATTCATATTACATGTCTTAAGATATTATATCTCATATTTTCACTACACCTTGTGGGATATAGAACGAGAATGTAATTTTGCTCACAGTAACTGGTAGTAATACGTAGTTACATTTATAGGGATTTTCTGACCATTAACTGGTTAGTACAAGCCTTAAAAAAAGGTTGCACTCTTTGTCCACATTTATTCATTGTTTGGTTAAGTCAGCATCTTATTTCAATCATGAGCACAAATGGATACATTCAAAGAAAAGTGGTTTCTCTTTATAAGAAAGAACCTAATGCTTTTAAATCTCACAACTTTCTTGTACAATAATCTAACAGATACTGCTTTCCTGAAATAAAGACTTAGCACCACAGTCCCACCCTGCCTTCACATTCCCAAAGAACTCTAAAACTCGATGTAGCCCCTTTGGCTCGGTTTTTGCATACCGAGTCTTATCCCATGGGACACACAGAGTCAGGAAAGGAGCAAAAGGAGTAAAAGTGGCAGGAAACTTAAAGGCTTATTCACAAATTGCTGAAACATAGGAAAAATATATCCACATTTTCACTTAACATTTTACCAAATATCTGAGTGTGTGTGTGTGTGTGTGTGTATATGCATGCATCACAAGAAGCCTCTACTATAATTATCAACCTAATTTTAGATATGAGAAACTTAGAGTTCAAATGCTTTATTAATTGCTCGAATGTCACACTGAAATGAGTGGAAATAGGATTGAACTGGGGCACTAAAACAGCCCATTGTTTATTATAGTAACAGTTCCCATGTGTGCTATGTAAAACAATATCTTTATGTCGTTAATGAATAATAGAGAGTGAAGAAAACACCTTGTGATAAATTAAATTTGGCAAATGTAAAAATACATAAAGTTGTGTAGGTTTCTTAACCATTACACTTCATAATAAGAAAATGTTATTGTATAATTTAATCTTCCATAAGAGTTTGTAGTATGTAATATGCACCATATTTATTTAACTTTGGACTTTCTCAATGGCATATCAAGTGCCAGGACTCAATGTTACTTTGAATGGACATTTTTCACTCTGTAATTCATATTTGGATTTTAAGTATCAAAGAAGGGGCAATATTTTAGCTATACATTAGAATTCTGGCTAAGAAAAATACAATGCTAATTCAGAAAATTTGTCCAGTGCCAATGAGGAATTAATACAGATGATATTTATTGTGATGACATGTTGATCAATATATGCACCATTTTGCCCATTTTTCAGTGTAGAATCTCACTGGCATTATTCACCATCCCCATGGTGTGCAGCCTTCACCAGTATTCATTTCCAATTTTTAAAAAATTATTATTTGGGGGAAATAAGAATGTCAATGGGTAAATTAAGTCTCTAACCCCATGTGGACGTGGAATACACAAAATAATTGTTAAACTAGTGCAAGCAATGAACAATCTGAAATTATGTGGGACCTCAAATGTGATTCTGAGAACTCAAAATGTCTGGGTATTTCAGGATGAGCATTGATAGATTTCTAACACAGAATATTAGAGGAATTCTCCCTGATGGTTAGTTTCAATTTGCCTAATTTATGAATTTTAGAAATGTAATTGTTCTCTTATCTCAGACTGTGCTCAATTTCCCAGACTTCCAAAAGTACATTTTAAAGAAATTATTTTAAAAAAATCACTGGAATGCATTGTGCTGAGTTACATACAAAAAAGCCCAAGCCATTTTTGCCGCAAATTCTATTTAGCGATCCTAATATCCTGTTTTAATAAGGATTTCACAGGCGAGATAAAAATGAAATGTTTGCCAGAGTGATGCATTAATAACTCAAAACCTTTAATTATAGCAGTGCCCAATTTAATTAAACCCTACATTATAAACTGTCGGCCTGCAGATTATGTACCCCTACGTTGAATGGTTTATGGCTGATCCATAAAAAATAGTTATTCCATGTTTCAGAATATGATACAAGTTCTCCACTTATGAAGGAATGATAATTGTTTTCAAATATGGGAATTAAAAGCACTAACTAGAAACCCAAATTTGACCCTAAAGGCAGAGTGGTGTTTTTTTTTGTCTTTCTGGTTTTCATCGACTTTTAAAAATATCATTTTATTGGGGGCCCTTATGGCTCTTGTCATAATCCATACATATATCCACTGTGTCAAGCACATCTGTACATCTGTTGCCATTATCATTTTCATATCATTTTCAAAACATTTTCTTTCTACTTGAGCCCTTGGTATCAACTCTTCATTTTTTTCCCTTTCTTCCCCACCCTCCCTCCCTCATGAACCCTTGATAATTTATAAATTATTATTTTTTTATGTTTTACACACACTGCTATCTCCCTTTACCCACTTTTCTGTTGTCCATCCCCCTGAGATTGGGTTATACGTCGATCATTGTGACCAGTTCCTCCTTACCACTCCAGCCTGCTCCCTTCCCCGACCCTTCTACTATCGCTACTCTGATTATTGGTCCAGAGAGGTTTATCTGTCCTATATTCCCTGTGTTGTGAACTCTTCTCTGTACCAGTGTACATGCTCTGGTCTAGCCGGATTTGTAAGGTAGCATTGGTGTGATGATAATGGGGAGGAGGGGAGGAAGCATTAAAGAACTCGAGGAAAGTTGTGTGTTTCGTTGGTTCTGTGCTGCACCCTAACTGGCTCTTCTCTTCCTAGTGACCCTTCTGACAGGGGATGTCCAATTGACTACAGATGGACTTTGGGTCTCCACTCTGCCCACTCCCTCATTTACAGAGGCAGAGTTTTTATTTATTTATTTTACTATTTCTTCACAATTCTCTGTTGAGTATTATTATGCTAATAACCATTACAATGCAATGAAGCAAATTGAAACCAAAAACAGATGATGAATGGCGCATTGCCTTTGACACGAAGGTCAAGAACTTGTTAAGTTTTAAGAAGCAAAGACCAATTTTCCCATTCACAGGCTACTAAGGTTTATGATTCCATGACGTTACTCCTTTGAAAGATATTCGAAGTTCTTCTCCTTGTTCATCCTTCCATCACACCTCAGGTCTGCAGGCCTGGTCACAGGCTTGAAGATGCATGAGAATCACCTGAATGATTTACTATGGGTAGTTGAACCCCAGCCTCCACGTTTCTAATTTGTCTACATGATACGTAGCTAGGTCTCAAGAATCTACATTACCACAAAGTCCCCAGATGGTCTGGTGATCATATTGAATGCAGCTTGCTAAAGCACTTCAGTTTGTTCCACTCTGAGGCAGAGTATACAAATAGCAGCCTACTGTATGAAGCCTTTATGTGATGTTACAGTTGTAAAGAAAGAGAGAGAAAATGAGAGTGGAAGAGACTTAGGATGTCAGAAAGAGATGAGAGAAAATCAGAGTGAGGTTGGAGCCTGATCTCCCACGTTCTTCAGAAGGATACTTTCACAAAAATACCATCTTTTAAAATATAGTGTTATTCTCCCTGTCAACACAATTATACACTGAGGAGAAAAATGAAAGCATTGTGGGAGCTTTGGGTATTTATTTTTTTAATATGCTCATTTTAAAATTCTAATATCTCACTCCAATGTCAATGTATTGTACGAGCTGTAAATCTAAGTCACATAAATTTAGGCAGCTATATTATAGATGAATGTGGTAGAATAATATTTTAGCCTTTGTATGTCCCAGAAACATTACATATATAAATATTTAATAAAATATATTTCATATATTAAAGGAAAATATGATATTACAGTTTCCTCTTATATTAGACGCATAATGACACAAGTTCCAACAAAGAAAATCTGACAGGAAAATAAAAACATATATATATATGTATATTTGTTGTTCTCCCTCAGGGGAAAATGGGAGGAAACTGAGGATTTTCCAGTTTGGGAAGGGGCAGGGGAATAAGTAGGTCCAAATGTCAGAGAAAGATATATAGAAAAAATAGTTATAATTTACAACTCCTCTTATTCTGTGGAGCTCATTCTATTTTGTCTATGAGTCTGTTGATTAGTATTAAACCCCACTGCCATCAAGTGAATCGTGATGTCTAATGATCCTTTATAGAGTTTCCAAGCATGTAATTTTCTTTTTTTACGAGAGTAGACAATCTCATCTTTTTCCTCTGGGGTGCCTGGTGGATTTGAATGGCTAGCTTTTTGGTTATCAGCTCAACCTCTGACCCACAAAGCTATCAGGATTCCTTACAGTAACATTGTGATTGTCATTCAGTGCCATGCCGTCAATGACTCATAGCAATACTGTGTTTAACAGAAGGAAATAATTATTGCATAGAGCCCTTGTTGCAGCCACTGTGTCAATCAATCCCTTTCATCAAAGGCCTTCTTTTTTTTTTTTTTTTGCTTATCTTCTACTTTCGCAAGCATGATGTCTTTTTTCCAGGAACTGATCTCCCTGGATAACATGTCCAAGTACATGAGACACAGCTCACCAGTCATGATTCTAGGGAGCGTTCTGGTTATGCTTATTCCAAGAGATGTGTTTGTTCCTTTAGCAGTTCAGTAATTGTCCCCAGCACCATAGTGTCCACCTTTCACATGCATATGAGGTGATTGATAGTACCATGACGTGCAGCTAGCATTCATTTGTCTTCAAAGCAACAGTTTTGATCATCAACACTTTGAAGAGGTCTTGTGCTGCAGATTTGCTGAATACTATTCATATTTTGATTTCTTGACTGCTACTTTCATGAGTCTTGATTTTAGGTCCAACCAAGCTGAAAGTGTTGACAATTTATGGATCAAAAGTTTGAACATGCGTGAGAATCACCTGAACAAATTTCGATCTTTTCTCCATTTATCATGATGATGTCCAGTGGTCCTGTTGTGAAGATTTGGGATTTCTTTATATTAGATTGTAATCTACACTGAAGGCCAGGATCCTTGATCTTCATCAGCTAGTGCTTGAAGTCTTTCCACCCATTTTCAGAAAGCCAAGTTGTGTCACCTGCATTCCATAGGTTGTTAATAAACCTTCCTCCCATACAACTCTCTGTTGATGTATTATTGCAATCATTGTTTAAATTTCTTCAAAAATTTTTATTCGCATTTAGTATTAATAATAATGTTTGATACTTTCCACATGTGTGGGGTCACCTTTCTTTGGAGTAGGTGCAAGTATGGATCTCTTCCAGTCTGTTGTTCCAAAGTTCTTGGCATAGGTAAATCAGAGGTTCCAGTGCTGCATCAGCTTGTTGAAACAGCTCCTATTATAATCTCTTCAGAGAGCCTCTTTCCCTCAGTATCATCAGTTCTCAATCACGTCCAGTGCTTGAAATGGTTGTATGGTAAGTGTTCTTTGGCATGGCGAGTCTGTGTGTTTCTTCCACTTTCTTTTTTTTTAATCATTTTATTAGGGGCTTATACAACTCATTGCAATCCATACATACATCAATTGTGCAAAGCACATTTTGTACATTCATTGCCTTCATCATTATCAAAACATTTGCTCTCCACTTAAGTCCCTGGCATCAGATCCTCATTTTTCCCCTCTGTCCCCACTTCCCCCTCCCTCACGAACCCCTGATAATTTATAAATTATTATTTTGTCATATGTTGTCCTGTCCGATGTCTCCCTTCACCCACTCTTCTGTTGTTTGTCCCTCAGGGAAGAAGTCACATAGAGATCCTTGTAATCGGTTCCCTCTTTCCAACCCACTCTCCCTCTACACTCCCAGTATCACCACTCACACCACTGGTCCTGAAGGGATCATCCGCCCTGGATTCCCTGTGTTTGCAGTTCCTATCTGTACCAGTGTACATCCTCTGGTCTAGCCAGACTTGCAAAGTAGCATTCAGATCATGATTTTTGTATCATTCAATATTTTTTCCCATAAAATCTTTCAGTATTTCAACTCAAGTCCTGGCTTTTTTCTTCATTACTTTCAGCCTACTGTGTTCTTCTTTTATGATTTTCTAACTCCGGGTTTTTGCATATTTCATAATAGTTTACTTTCTCTTCTTGAGATGTCCCTGGATATATTCTCCGTTCTGCCCTTTGCTTGGGCTGCTCCACAATCAAGGGCAGAATCCCTCCTGACATCCAATTTCATCTTACTTTCCTGATTTTTTAATGATCTTTGCTTTCTTCATTTTTAATATTCATAATGCCATCCCACAGCTCATCAGGTCTTCTGTTACTTGTTTTAAGTAAGACAAATCAATTTTTGAGATATTCTAAAAATTCTGGTGGGAGATGATATACCGTACTTAGGTTTTTATTTTGAGTTTGGGGGACTTGTTTTCATTTTCTTCAATTTCCACCTAAACTGACATATGTGCATTATCAGTATACTCCAAAGTCAGTCTCTGTACTTGTTTTGTATGCTTCCAGAGATGTAAGGCAAGCTGATTCCCGTGTATTCCTGCAGGCAATGATCCACTATATAGTCATTGTTTATGTCATTGAAAAGGGATATTTTCAATGAAGAATTCATTAGTTTTGCAAAATTCTACCATTTAAACTCCAGCTCCATTTTCATCTCTAAGACAATATTTCCTCTTCTTTTTTTCCATTTTTGTATTATATTCACCAGTAAATTATCAAAGTATTTTGATTGAATATTTGATCAATTTCAGACTGGCTAAAATTTTTAATTCTTCAGCCTCTTCACCACTAGCTTTAGTGCTTGGTTGGTGTGTCTATGTGAATAATAGTTGTATTAACTAGCATAGATATTAAATGCAGGTAGATATGATCTTATCACAAACTGCACTCTACTTAAAGCTCGATCTTGAAATGTTTGGTTTGACTATTATTGTGATATTACTTTTGAATTTTTCATTCCTCAGATAGTAAATCATATGATTGTATGACTCAAAATGGCCTATATCAGTCCATTTCAGCTGTCATGTATAAGATATTCGTCTATCTGTGTTCTATTTCATTTTGATGACTTTTAATTTTCCTAGATTCAAACTGTGTACATTATACATTCTTACTATTCATGGCGATAGTTGCTGCTGCTTCTCCTTTTGAGCCATGTGTCATCATCAAACAAAGATTCTGAAAGATTTTCTCCATCCAAGTCCTTCTGGTTGACTCTATTTGTAAAAGTAGCTCTTTCTCAGTCATATTATGCGGGCTTTCCAACCTGAGGGGTTTATCTTCTGGGAATATCTCTTACAAGGTCCTGCTTCTATGTACATGACATTCAATGGCGAATCCCTCAGATGTGGACAGGTTATTTATAATTTGACGTACATGGGAGCCCTGGTGCCATAGTAGCTATGCAGTGGGCTGCTTAGTGCAAGGTCAGCAATGCAAAGCCACCAGCCTCTGGGAGAAAGATGGGGATTTCTACTCTCTCTACTCTCATTAAGAATTACAGTCTCAGAAACTCATAGGGGCAGTTCCAGCCTGTCCTATAGGGTTACTATGAGTCAGTATTGCTTCGAAGGCAGTGAGTTTGTTTTTATTTGGGGCATACTTTAGTCTTAAAGATGTGCTGAATCCGTCCCACCATGGGAAACCCTGATAATTTTGAAACACTAATGACATACCTTCTACAATCAGAGCAACACACAAGCCACAACAGTACTACCAACTGACTATGGGATTTTTCAAAAACACAAAATGTGGCCATACAAATGTACTTCTCCAGATGGAATACACAATGAAACTGGCTACATCTGTTAGGAAGAGACTCTGGAGAAATACTAGCAACTAAAACCACATCAGGAACTGACTATGGAACAGACCATCAATTGCTCATATTTAAGTTCCAGTTAAATAAACTAAAGAAAATTAGAATAAGTCCAGAAGAGTCAGTATATGACCTTGAGTCTATACCACCTGAATTTTGAGAACATCTCAGGAATAGATTTGGTGCATTAAACACTAATGACAGAAGATCTGATAATCTGATAATATCACTAATGAAGAAAGCAAAAGCTCATTAAAAAGACAGGAAAGAAAGAAAAGATTAAAGCAGATGTCAGAAGAGATAATGAAACATGCTCTTAATCATGAAGTAGCTAAAGCAAATGGCAAAATAATGATATGTCAAAGAGCAGAATAGAACATGTCAAAGATGAACTCTATTATAAGGAAATGTACAAAAACCTAGAGTTAGAAAACTGGAAAGGAAGAATGTACTCACCATATCTCAAACTGAGAGAACTCCACAAAATACATTTTTTTTTAAAAAATCAAGCCTTGAGTTGAAATATTGAACGAGTCTGTGGGCAAAAATATTGAATGATCCAGGAGGCTCAAAAGAAGAGTCACTGTCCCCAAAAGAAACCCCACTATATGTAGTCAAAACCCTATTTCAAGAGGTCGCAGATGAGCAAGAACCAACGGTGCTGAAAGAAGTTCACGCTTCATTGAAGCACTAGCCAGAAACCATCATCCGGGAACTGACGGCATACCAACGGACATGTTCAAAAAGCTGAGGAGCACTGGCATATGCATCTCTGCTATGTAGTTTGGAAGAGAGCTACTTGGCCCACTGACTGGAAGAGACCTAGAGTTATACCCATTCCAGAGAAAGGAAAGCCAACCGGATATGACTTTGATGACTAAGGTGTGCCTAGCCCCTATAAAACATGGCATTTTCAGACATTGAATAAGGAAGACTTGTAAAGAATCAATTATTTTGACTCATGATGCTGGTAAACAATGTTGAAATACCAGGGACTGCCAAAGAAACAAACAAACCTATCTTGGAAGAAGTATGACCTGGATGCTCTCACCAGCAAGGATTCTGAGACTGCATCTCACACTCTTTAGATATGTTTTCAAGAGCTATTAGTCCCTGGAAAAGGACATCATGCTTGGTAAAGTCGAAAGGTAATGAAAAAGAGGAGGATCCTCTAGGAGATGGGTTGACACAATGTGCTCAAACATAATCATAGTGAGGGTGGCTCAGGACCATAGATGCTTCTTTCTGTTATACATGGAGTCGCTTTGAGTCAAAACGACTTTGATGCTCCCTAATAACAACAACAATAATAAAATGAGGTACTCAAATAATATCTCTTACAAGGAGACAAATAATGAAATTGAAGAAATAAGTAATAACAAATAATCCATTTCATAGTTTACTTTTACCTTAAATCTGCTTATAGTCATTTTCAGTTTAATAATCAAAAAGTAATACAGGGTAATTAGAGATACTTTAAAATCACAGAAAAATCTAAAGGGGAATATTAATAACACTGTGAGGAAAACTACCATAAATATTTATATGCACATCGTTTCATGTTGTCAAAACACACAGGATTATAAATCACTGTGAGTCTAAGTTACATAAATTAAAAAAGAACAAGATCAAAATTTTACATTACTTTTTTTTTACTAGACAATTAATTGTTTTACACTAAAACATCAAATTGAGGTTGTTTTAAAATGAAGAATAATTTAAATTCAAAGTAATCACAAGCCCTTGTCATTTGCAAATATACCAAGTAGTACCACTGTTAAGTGGGCCCAAGGGAGTAAAAATCTCTTCCATGGCATCTTTTGAATATAAAGTGAAATTATTTGAAAGAATTTCAAATATTATAAAATGTCATGCTAACAATTGCCAAAATTGATTTTCAGATTTTTTTTCGGGTTGTCTTACTGGGGAATTAACAGACCAGGATTAACCCTCCCCCCCACGTGGGTAATAATAGGAACAATCCTGTTTTCGCAGATGAATGAAAACTGGCCGACTGTTGAATGGTCATATATATATATGGCTTGCACACTAATTAGAAGTTGGATACTTATAATTTACTTTAATCTTCTGGTTCCATAAGGCAGCCATAATTCCTTTCATTCCCCCCCACCCCCAGCACACATGTGAAAGGTTTTATAAGTTGTTGAAAAGTTTCAAAGCAAAATTCTTGCAATCTTTGGAAATACCGCATGATTTCAATTTCTGAATTTAATATTACATATACACTTACAAATCCTAATATGAAGATGACTACCAATACTATTTTTCTCTTGGGTTTCTCTATACTGTCTAAATATCTAAAATTAGTTTGTACTCATATTTTGCTAATAATAGTAAATATATTTGTGGAAAGCTTAAACTAAATATTAACTAAACTATGCAAATTTAAAGCAAAAACTTTAAAACATGTTACATCAAAACATTATACTATAATTACTCAGCATGTTTAAAAAAACCCCACAAGAATGTCAGTGTTCTTATATTGTACTGTATATCTAATATTAAAGAACACAGATTATTGTATTAGTCTGTGTACTTTAGAGAAACAAATCCACAGAAACTCATGTATAAGAGAGGGTTTTATATAAAGATTGAGTGCGCATCAAGAAAACATCCCCACCCAGTGCTGCCCCAGCTCACAAGTCCAACATTAACCCATATATCCAACACCAATCCACAAAGTCCTCCTCCATCTCACAAAACAGATGTAATTATGTCAACTGCAGGTAGAAAGCCAAGTCAGTGAATGTGTAAGCATCTCAGCGCTGGCAGGTATCTCCACAAGGTTGCTCCAGCACCCAGGGCTGCATCCGGGTAGGTCCATGTGGCTTCTCCTCAGGGATGTCTTGCAGGAAGTGAGCCTTGCCAGCTAAAGCAGGGAACTGGCTAAGGGAGCTGCACCCTGGTGCGACCAGCACAAAGCAAGAGACCCAAGAACTAGAAAGACGAGGCTCACCGAGCCATTTATCCCTCCGCCCTTCAATTCATCCCACATGTATTTATAGGCCAGGTTGGCACGATAAACTAACTGACGCAGTTAACCATTTTTATTCTTTCTGTATTCTCTTGAGTTTTAAAGAAGTTGTTATAGTTTTATGAAAAAAGTCACTTGACAACAGAAAAACAATTAGATTTTATTTCAGTATGAGAAATACTGCTATATAAAACATTTTCCTTTTAAGGAGTCAAAACTAAAATTATTTTTTTTTACCTTAGGTTATATTTCACAGGGATGAAGAGTACTATGTATCTTTCTTTTGATACCTGCCGTGAAAGCTTGGACTGGATAAGATGGGTCAAACTGACTAATCTCCTCTAGTTACTTCTAATAGTCACCATGCAAGAAAATGGTAAATGGAAATACAGCCTAGGAGTCTCCACTGGGAGCGGATGCCATCATTAACTATACAACATTGCTATAGCTCCTTAAAAGATGGATTCAGTTCCTGAGTTCATTTTGCAAATATGCTGAAGCCATCTTGCTTACTAATCCCTACTGCCAGTTGAAATGCTTTAGTGGAAATATTGTAAGAGTCATTCTTTATGAAACATTCATATTTGCTCTGATACTTCAGGTGATTATTTTTCATTATTTGTTTTAATATTTATTCTTAGAATGAACCATTATATATAGATAGATTAATTTAATAATTAATGATTTGATATCCTTTATAATTTAATAATTATTAATAGGAGAATTAAATTGTATTATATTAGGTTATGAATATGTATTAAAATAAGGCATGCTTCACAAACTAGATGGGATCAGATGTAGCAATGTAGCACATTGATATAAGAGCAGTAAATTATATTCTCTTAATCATACTCTGTGTTGATTAAAATATAATCAGTGGCCCTAGTTCCTAAACAATATAAATATAAAAATATGAATATGAGAGTAGTGTAACAATAGATATTAAGGACTGAAATCGACATATTTCCCTGTACCTCAGTTGAACACTACTAGACCAATTCCTGTTAGTTTGTCTTACTCTGGTGATACTTCTTTTGCTCTAATGCTTGAAGTTATGTCATCAATATTTCAAATAATATCAGTGTGACTCAAGATCATGAGGATGGAATAAGCTTTCTTGTAATGGATTCAACATTGAAAACATTATGGATAGAGGCAGAACTTTTTAACTTCAAATTGAAAGGCACTCAAAATATAAATAAGAGTCCACTATAACTGGAATATGGAATGTATGAAGTATGCATCTAGGAATTTGGAAGTCTTCAAAAATGAAATGGAAAAGATGCAGATCAAATTCCTAGGAATTAATGAGCTCAAACGGAGTGGTATTGGCTCTTTTGAATCGGAGTCCAATGGTTTACTATGAGAGGAATGACAAACTCAAGAAGAATGCTGTCACATCCATTATCAGAAGGAATATTCCCAGATCTTTCTTGAAGTGCAATGTTACCTGTATAAAATAATATGTATATGCATATAACGAAATCCAGTCAACACAATTATTGTTCAAATTCATATACCAACCACTAAAACTAGTAATGAAGAAACTCTACCAACTTCTTCACTTTAAAATTGATCAAGCATACAATCAGGATGCAAAGAAAAATTATTAGCAAGGTGGTTGTAATTAAAAAAATGAAAACAAAGAGAAAGGAACAGTAGAAAATATGGCTTTGGTGATAAAAATGAAGGTGGAGATCACATGATAGAATTTTGCAAGACCAATGATTTCTTCATTACAAATATCTTTGTTCAACAACATAAATGCCAACTACACACTTGGACTTGAACTGTCATCAGTAGGCCAATCTTTTAAAACCCACGAGCTTTTTCACAAGAGAAATCTAAGGCTGTCTGCTCTCATAAATAGTTACAGTCTCAGAAATACTGTCAAATGTTCTAGGAGTTGAGTCAACTCGAGGGTAGTGGATTTGGGTGGAGTAGAAAAATTATTGAGTATTATGTTAACCTGCTGGACCTAACAAATACCTGCTGCCGGGAGTTATGCTAGTAAGTCAGCTAAAATACCTTTCTTATCCAGACTAATAGCTTCTAAAAGTAACACTTCAATTTTTAAGTTATTCTGGTCATCAATTCAAAGTCATTTATCATAAATTCTACCTAACCTCCTCTCGATCCGTGTTAATCCTCTTTTTGTTCACATAATCCTGTTTTCTCTAGATCGAAGGTATTTGTATCTGTATGTGTGGTGTGGTTGTTTGTAGGTAGGAGTAATAGCCAACAATATCAAAACAGAAAGAATTATTCTAACTTCACAAATTTATATTGAAAATAAATCCAAATGTACAGAAATATTTAATTACAAACCATGTATTATAATTCAATTTTCAAAAAGCAAAGATTCCACAAAGCAGGAAACTAATGAACAATAGAGGCAGTTACGATGTAAAACTATAACATCATTAAAATTAAAATATTTGATGAGAGAATACTGTGTCATCAATCCTTGGTTTTCAGAAAAATAAAAGAATATTGTGCCATACACAAAAGAAGCAAATAATAATTCTTACACGATACCCTGGATATATCTATCCCTCCCAATTATATCCAATTTAGTAGAGAGGTTTAGTATTCACTTTACTGACCAAATCAAATACAGAAGATCATTGGTATTCTACCACTTTTCCCCCTCATTGCCCCTACATCTTGCTCACATGAGCACGATTAAGTCTTCTTGAACTACCATTCTTTATAATGTCATCCATACTATTAATATGGTCAAATGCTTAGCCAAAAGTATAGTTAATAAAGCACAGGTAGACATACTTTCTACTTGAATATACCACAAAATCTATCAGCAATAATAATGTTCATTTCATTCCTATTCAGAATTCAGAATGAACGTTTTGCAAATTTAGGTTGATGGATAGCTTCAGCCATTTTAAAAAATATCATCAATTTATTTCTACTGTATGGTATTAATGACATTGCTAAATAATTTCCACATTTTTTGCTTGCTTACCAGTCTTTGTAATGGGCCCAGATATGGACATATTAATTGGTTGCTCAGGAATGTGTCTTCAAAACGTCTCAGCATAGACATGTAAGCAATTTCAGGATTGCATCCATTTGCTGTAGCATCTTACTTACTAGCATTAATTCTTGGTGCCTTATTTTCCCCCTAATGCCTCAGTTGAAGCTTTAACTTCTCCCTGCATTCAAGTGGTTTTTTAAACCTGTACATGTATAAATATACCGCATTTCAAACTGAATAAGGGGACACTATCACTCAAATTAAAAAAAAATATGTGCATCAGAGTCAAATCATTTCACTTTATTCAATATCTAAAACAAACACATAATCCAGGAAACTAGACTATCTAAAGACTAATGTAGCATCCATGCAGGATCAGAAGACATCTTACAGACTTGTGAAGATCGAACTCTGCTTGCCAAAACTGGAATTGACTTGAAACACTATGACTTCCTGATGTCACAGACTACCCTTCAGAATGAATTATACCTGAACGTCAAGTGAATAAGAGTTTTCACAACTGGACTGTCCAATATCACATTAACTGGAGAAAGACTAGAAGCTCTCAAATGCACATTCTATTTAGTTCAATAACCAATGTCCATAGAAGTGGTGGTCAAGAAATCCAAAGAAAGATTGCATTATGCAAATTGATTACAAAGTAACTATTTTAAGTTTATAAAGCAAATGAGTCAGTTTAGTTACTAAAGTGAGCCTCATTCAAACAATAGCCTTTTCAATCGTCATTCTGTATGCATGGTAAAGTTGATCAATGAAAAAGGTAGACAAAAATAGTTGAATCATACATGTTGCAGTGTTGATTAATAATATTGAATAGCTGTAAAGTGTTTTAAGAATGTAAACTATGAGTGTTAGAAAGCAAAGATGTCACTTTGAGAGATAATGTGTCCTTTATCCTAGCCATGGTATTTTCAGTCATATTGTATGCATGTGAAAGCTGGCCAGTAAATAAGGAAGACAGACAAGGAATTGATTCATTTGAATTATGGTATTAGCACAAAATATTGAATGCATTATGCTCTGTCAGGAGACAAACAATTCTGTCTTAGAACAAATGCACTTATGATACTCCTTACAAACAAAGATGGTGACACTCTGGTGCCTCTATTTTGGACATACTAGCATGAAGGTCCTGTCCCTGGAGTATAAAATACTGTGTGATAAGTAGAGGGTTCAAAACAGAAGAATACGCTCAAGTGAGTTGGATTGGCACAGTGGATGTACAATGGGATCAAACATAGCAAAGGTTTTGAGGATGTCATTAGACTAGGTAGCATTTTGATCTATTGTACATCAGATCATTATAAGTTAGATGGAATTGACTCTACCTCGATTGAACTGTGTTTCATTACGCTATACTTGAACAGATGCAATTTACTGATGATTAACAAGTAACAATAACAACAACATATCTTATTTCAAATAATCTTTGCATTAATTACAAAATACATCGAGCTTTGTAAAAATTCATATGTATTTTCTACACTCAAAGACAACATTTCTGGCCAAAGATACAACAATGGTGATACATCCACTTTCATTCTTAACCTTTAAAATAATTCTCAACTGAGCACTTGGCTCCATCATTGACAAGTGGAACGTTAGATCCAGTGTGAATCACTTCAGCACCTATTCATAATAATCTAAACCTCTACTATAGAGAAATGTTCTAATTAAATATGTCATTAAATCTCATTCCCAGCTTCATCTCATATCATTATTTATCATCACTTATCATCTGCTATACCCTTTCCTGTAGGGTCACTAGGAGTCCTTATGGATTCAAAGGCAGTGAGTCTGGGTTTGGTTTGGACATCTTTACAGGAGCATATTGAACCACCAAACTTGTGGTTAGTAGTCCAATGCTTACCTGACAGTGCCACCAGGCCTCCTACTTGTAATGGCTCACTCCTACTGCCACTCATTGTCACTGAGTTGGTTTTGACTCATAGCAATGTTATGGGACACATTCAAACTGCCCCAGTGGGCTTCCAATGCTGTAAATCCTTAAGAGAGAAGAAAGACTCATTTTTACCCCACGGAGCAGCTAGAGACTTGTCATCACCAACTTTATGGTTAGTAGCCCAAAACATAACCACGTTACCACCAGGGATGCTTTCATGTATTTTTATTATGGTAATAGTTCTTCACAAATTGATCTACAGTTTGATTAACTGTCTAATGCAAACACCAATATTTTATTATTATATATGGTTACAGGGCTATTCTAACATTCATATAGAAATTCAAAGAACTTCTAAATCACTAAAAATGGTCTGTCTTCACAATGGTTCGGCATTTGGCTACTGATAGAAATGTTAGCACTTCAAAATCCCGCAGTTTCTAGCCATTTCATATTTGTTTTACTTAATAAAAGACATGCCAGTCATAGATTATTATTTGCATTGATTTATAAAACCATGAACATTTACCCTTAAATATTTCTGAATAAAAATAATTATTTAGGTGGGACTGAGTTAGGTTTCTTTTTTGTTGTTGTTTATTTTGTATTTAATGGGCTACAAAATAAAATGATGACAATAGATATTGGTAATGGTTGCACAACATGAAAAATTTAAGACTTTTATGGAACATTATGCAAAATGAATTGTCAGGTATATACTTTGTGTTTTAAGAACAATAGCTTTTTTATTTTTTTTAAAGAATCTCACACATCCACAAAGTCAGTTATGACTTTGAAATATCACACAATAGATGTCTCTGTCTGCATTTTGGTAACATATTTCTACAATGTGACATTAGAAAAGCAATCTAAAACAACACAAAACAACAACAACAACAACAAAAATACACACAATTTCTGCAAAGGTTCACAGAGGGGCCTCCACAATTTGTTCAGGAAGGAGCGAAAAATGTTGCTTCCCTTTCATTGAACATTAAGAATGCTGGGCATATATTTAGTAAATACATTATTTCCCTAAATATGAGATTGATTTCATCTCAGGTTCATGAGAGTACCATTATTATCCAAAAAAAAAAAAAAGGGTCAATCCTTTGTCATGGAAACAAAGTGATTAAGAATAGTCTAACTCCTGAAAGGAGGCCTGTTGTGGCAGTTACGTAATCTGGTGTCAATTTGCGAAGGGGTGGAGTCTAGCCTGTCAATCAGGTTGCAGCTTGATGATCCATTTGGAGGTGCCACGGAGATAAGTAGCTCACTGGAGGTCAGATTCACACACAGACTTTCTGCTTGGTCTTCTGGCTGACCAGCCACGTGAGCTGCACTAGGGTCCTGGAGCTGGAGGAGCCATGTGGAGACCCCTGACAGCATTAAGATGCTCCCACTTATGGAACACTTAAATTATTGAATTGCATAAAATATTAGTATTTATGAGAAATTGAAAAAGTCTCATATCTTATCCAATAAAGTAAATTTGTAATTCGAGCTTAACATCACTTTACTTGAATTTTCTGGATTGTGATTTTCAAGTCTAATGCTATGTTTAACTTCAGATGACAGTTAATTAGTTATTCTCATGACTGGTGATATTTATTGTAGTGGCATTTGCCCTTTGCAGAAACACCCAAAGAGATACACTGTGCCAAAGGCAAGTGTTTTTCTTATCTTTCTAATACTCACTGCAATGACACCCTGTGGCATTTCAGAAACGGTAACTCTTTACAGGAGTAGAAAGCTCAGTCTTTCTCCAGAGCTGCTGGTAGTTTTGAACTGCCAACCATGAGGATCGCAGCCCACCTCATAACCACTGCACGAGGGCTCCATTCTTTTCAATCATCAACATACTGTTATGCAGAAAGAGACAACAGAGGAAAAGTAGATGACAGTGAAAGGAAATGTAACACAAAAGGTAGGCTGCGGCACACAGCCTTCATTTCTTCAAAGCACAAAGAAAGTTGCAGGGCAAATAAGACACGTTTTCTTATTCTCTATCAATGGTAGTGACAGAGACAGGAAAGGGTGCGGGCAAAAAAAGACAGGATGTTCATATTTCTTTCAAATGCCTGAATTGACCCTTGGCTTGGTATTCTGATGACAAGACCACATCTTGAACTCTGGGGTTCAGAGTTTCACATACCTAGAAAGGCAAGGGGCATTACTGAAACCCAGCCAATAACAGAAAATCATCTGGAAAGTCAGCCAATGGTGGAAGGTCTGCCGTTGTTGTTGTTGGCGGTGGTGCTATTAGGTGCCATTGAGTCATTTCAAAGTCACAGTGACCCTATGTACCACAGAACAAAACACAACTTGGTTCTGTGACATTCTTACAATTGTTCTTATGTTTGAGGCCACCGATGCAGCCGAGTGTGTCATTCTGTCTGGTGGAAGGTCTTCCTCTTTGGGCTTTCCTGCTACTTTACCAAGAAAGCATCATGTCCTTCTCAGGGCATTAAAATCCTAACTGTTCAATCTATGCAGCCCTGGAATTAGCTGGGAGCCTTTTGGTGTTCCATACCTAAGTACCTCCTCTATAAACTCATTCCTTTGAAAACTTTTCTCTGACTCTGGTCTGAGTGCTGTTCCTTGTCTGAATTGTGTCTTCCAAGTGGGACAAGAACCAAACGTAAAGATCTCAAGCCTTGCATTGCCTCACATTAACATCTGCTGTCATGACTCAGATACTCTGAGAAGTTTTGCCCATCCACAGACCAAAATAAATAAGTTTCCTTGAGAACGAATCCACTCTCTGATCTCTTTCCTTCCCTCTCCTCTTATTCTTTTCTTTAAAAACTAATTCAGAAGTGGGAGTATGTTTGGGGACAGATGATAAACCTGTATGAATGTCAAGGATGGCCAGTTCTAAGGAATAAAGAAGTATTTCCTCTCTCTGGTCCAAATATCTTAACGTTCATCAGAGATGAACCCCATAGTGTGAAGACCCCTCAGAGTGAAGCCCAGGAGAAAACACTATAAAGTACCCAACTGACTCTTCTGTGGGGAGGTGCTAAACAGACCTGGTCAACTGACACACCCCTGAGTCCCCCAAATATCCTCAATGCCCAGGATAACCTCATACCTGAAATAGGGTATAATCAGCGGAATGGTGAAATTTTCTAGCAGTCCCATCTACAAGCAATACATATCCATGCCATGATATCAACAGTTCCCTGTTCTTTTCCATTTGGTTCTTGACCTGGCCATCCCCCATAAGAGTTGTAGCTGCAACTTTTTACCCACCCTGTCGGGTATGCACGCAAAATGTGTTGTGTTTGCCACGAAGCAGAGGAAGGGTATACTCATGGACTGACCATTCATTTAAGATATTACCCTCAGAATGCTAAAGAGACCTGTCAGCATCAACAAGGACCCTTGGTGGTTTAATGAGTTCAGTGTTGACCTTCCATTATATTAGGAGTTGCAGTTCTGTTCTGTCATCTGAGGTTGGTGTAAATTGGAATCAACTTGATGTCAGTAGCAGAAGCCATTACAAAAGAGATATGAGACCATATATCCGACCAATTTTCCCCAACAGTTTTTGGACAGATGAAGCCCCATCAGTTTTACCTTGTTGGTGTTTTGAGAATGTTCCAGCCTTCAAAGGATCATCATCACTGGGCTGACAGTGTTTTAAAACCCCAGAAGTCACCCAGAGGGAAGAATACACTAGAGAAAAAGTTACCTTGGAGCAGAGACAATTAGACCTCACCATTAATTGGGGCAAGGAGATATGGGTTTGTACAATAAGGACCCATGAATACTGGAAACCCAGGTTTGAGGAGGGTACACCATCTATAATCAGATGTGTAACATAGACAGAATAAAAGAAGCTGTTCAGGTTTCTGACATGATCTCTTCTGCTCACTTTACATGGGACACCAAAACACAATACCTGTGGGTACACTTCTGGGATGCATCCATAACTACTGGAGCACATTTATTTCTCCCATTCTAAAAAAAAAAAATTGCTGATTCTCTTTTACAGTACATATTGACCTCAGTTTAAACTAGGCAGTGGAGAAATTTGGTTCCAAAGTGGTAGTCTAAATCTTGATACCAGGTTACAATTTAGCTTGATTTGCAAAAATCAAGGAAATTAAACCATGGTTCCTTATATATGAGCTTTCATCATCCTGTGAAATGCTCCTCAATTGTATAGGCATTGCAAAATTGGCCCTGCCTTATTGTATGTCTTGTAAATATAAATCAGAAACTAAGTATGTATGAGCTAGTTCCAAGTCTCCCCACATGGATCCTCTGGAGCAAATGGCTCTTTTGGTCCTGGAATTGACTAACCTAAGTCAGAACTTATACTCCAATGGAATAAAGGATCCAAGGCATATCTCACCTAAACTTCTGCCCAAAGCCAGGTAACCTCAACTCTTTCTCTCATGAGAAAAAACAATGGTGAGATGGCATAGTCAGAGTCCCAAGACCCTTTGCCATGCAGGACTTATTAATAAGCATTAAAACTGCATCAGGAAGTTTTACAGTTCACCTCAGCAATTTCATAAGAAATAGGAAAAGATAATTATAATCTTTGACATTTCTTGGAAAAGCAACAATCTGATTTTTCATGTGTCTCTAATCATCTCCAAGAGTGAGGGTATTAAGGAAAATACCTTGGAATATTTCAATGAAATGCATATTCAAAATGATAATTACCTACCAAGGACAGAAGTAATACCATACGCTGATACCCACTGAGATTATGATTCAACAGAAGGAAAGTGCTTAAAGGTCCACACTCTCTTCTGTCTTTTAAAAGAAATGAAATAATTCAACAGGAATAATCAATTATAACATACTAGCAACCACTGACTAAAGGCTTCAGGAAAATTCAATAGCCAGTATGAGGAAGGAAATGGAGGAAATTATAATGGACCCTAATGAAATTAAGAAGTTAATTACACAGTACTACAAAGGCCTGTACTCCAATAAATTTAACAACTTGGAAGCCGTGGACAAATACCTGGAAAAACAATCCCTGCCTACTTTATCCAGATGGTCATCAAGGACTCGCAGACCCATAACAATACAAGAAATAGGGAAGGCAATCAAAGGACTACCAATTAAAAATTTCCTTGGACCAGACAGCTTCTCAGAAGAATTTTACCAAGCATCCAGGGAAGAACTGACACCAACCCTACGCAAACTTTTCCAGAGCATAGAAAGGGACAGCAAACTCCCACGCTCTCTCTGTGAAGCTAGTATAACACTGAGACCTAAAGCAGGCAAGGATCCCACAAGCATTGAGAACTACAGGGTGTTAGTGATTCAAAAATGAACACTGATTCAAAAATCCTTAACAAAATATTGGCCAATAGAATACAAAAGTATATAGAACAAATAATTCATCCTGACCAAACGGGATTCATTCCAGGGATGAAGGGATGGTTCAATATCCAAAAGTCCATCAACAGTATTCACCACATTGACAAGAAAAAGGATAATAACCAAACGATAATATCAATAGATGCAGAAAAAGCATTTGACAACATCCAATATCTATTTCTGTTGAAGACACTCATGAAGATAGGAATGTAAGTAAAATTCCTCAACATAATAAACAGCATATACAAAAACCCAACAGTCAATGCCATAGTGAATGGAGAAAAGGCAAAAACATTCCACAGAAAAAGTATACCAGACAAGGAAGCCCCTTGTCCCCTCTTTTATTCAACATTGTACTGGAAGTCCTAGCTAACAATATAATGCAAAGAAAAGACATTAAAGGAATCCATCTGGGGAAAGAAAAGGTGAAACTATCATTATTGGCAGATGATTTAATTTTATTTATTGAAAACCCCAAAAGGCCTACAAGAGTAGTCTGGAAATGATAGAGGAATATGGCTGAGTGGCAGAATATAAGATTGACAAACAGAAGTCTATAGGATTGCTATATATACCAGATAAGATCACAGAAAAGGAGATCAAAATGGTAGTACCCTTTACAATAACAAAACACAAATTAATTATCTAGGGATATACCTAACCAAAAAATCAAAATATTCATACGAAGACAACTACAAAGCACGATTAAAATAAAACAAACGGGACCTCCACAAATGGAAGAAAATCACATGCTTTTGTATCAGAAGACTCAATATAGTAAAGACGTCAATCCTACCCAAAACACTATATAAATTTAGCTACCCTGATACAAATACCAACATCTTTATACAAGGAATTGGAAAAACTGACTAGCAACATTATATGGACAGGGAAAATGTCCAGAATTGCCACAGAATCATCCAAGAAAAAGGACAAAGTAGGAGGGCTTGCTTTACCCGACTTTAGTACGTATTATACTGCTACAGTGGTAAAAACAGCATGGTATTGGTATAATGACAGATACTCAGACCAGTGGAAAAGAACAGAAAAATTCAGAGATTAAAAACAGTACCATACAGCCAACTGATCTTCAATAAAGGACCCCAAATTATCAAATGGGAGTCGGATACCCTTTTCAACAAATGGTGCTGGAAAAAAATGGATATCTATCTGCAGAAAAATGAAGCAAGACTCTCACCTCACTACATGGACAAGAATAAAGTTGAGATGGATCATAGACCTCGAAGTAAAACCCCAATCTGTTAGGACCGTCAACATGGGAATTGGGACAAACCTAAGAACTCTGGTGCAGGGAATACACAGGCTATCAGAAATAGGGAAGGACACAAACACAGAGGAAGCACAAATTGACAAGTGGGATAGACTGAAAATACACCTGTGCACATGGAAAGACTTGCCAAGAGAGTAATAAGAGAAGCTGGACTGGGAAAACATCTTTAGCAATGACACATCACACAAAGGCCTTACTACTAAAATATTCAATGCTGTGCTATCTTACAAGAAAAAAACAAAAAGTCCACTGAGGAAGTGGGCAAATGACCTGAGTAGAAGTTTCACATGGGTGGAAATACAAATGGCTAATGTACATATGAGAAAAAGTTCCCGATCATTAGCAATTAGGGAAATGCAAATTAAAACAACTATGAGATATCACCTAAACACCCAAAGAGATAGCCCAATTAAAAATATCAGAAAGCAACAAGTGCTGTGGTGAGATAGATACTCTCATCTACTGTTGGTGGTCCTGTAGATAACGTGCAGCCACTATGGAAATTGATCTGGCGATACCTAAAACAAAGGGAAATCCAGCTACTATATGATTCAGCAATCCTGCTACTGGGCATATGCCCAGAAGAAGTAAGAAACAGACCAAAACCAGACACCTGTGCTCCAATGTTCATCATGGCACAGTGCACAATTGGAAAGACCTGGAAACAATCTAAATTTCTATCAACTGATGAATGGATTAAAAAACTCTGGTATATACATACAATGGACCATTATGCAGCTCTAAAAAGCAGTGATGAATACATGAATCACATTGCCTCATGGGAATAATTGGAGGAAATTATGCTAAGCAAAGTTACCCAAGTACAAAGGGACAAGTACAAAATGAATCTACTGAGGTAAGCACAAAAAATACAATGGACATAGAGGATAAGCTACTTAATGCATAAATTCTGGGTGGAGGTACAGATACTTTGGCAGGGGTCTGACTCAACTCAGGGCTGCATATGGCAGCCAACTAAAAAGAAGGGGAAAAGAGAGGGGGAAGAAAAAAAGGAAAAATAAATTAAAAGGAGGGTAATAGGGAACAGGACACTAATGCACCCATGGGGAATGTATTGTTTATTTCTCCACAGGAAAGGGAGAGAGGGACCAGACTCCATCCCAGAGCACCAAGCCTTGAGGGCAATATTGAGGGCAATATACTGGTATGGAGCAGTGAGCTAACAGAGAGGATAATGGGGCTAGGCCCAAGCCGAGCTATGTTGATCCCATCCCCAGAAGAAGACAATACAGAGGACAACACTGAAGATATAGCCTGGGGAGAGAGATAGGTTTGACCAGAAAACACAGGAGTGAACTAAGAGGGAGAGAGGCAGAGACAGAGAGAGAGTGGACCTCATCATGGCCCACCAATCCCTGGGGACTGCTCAGAGCAGCCAGTGCACAGAGAGGACCATAGGGCCGGCCCCACCAGGAGACAAAACCTTCCCTCACTGACCCATAGCGCTTCAGAAAGTGTGCCCTGTCTGCCCCATGCACAGTGAGGTGAAACGCAACGGGAGTGCCACAGGGCAGCAAGGGGAGCAAAGTAACCAAGTCCCTGAGGAATCCTGAAAGTAGACTTCTGACTTGGGGGACAGGGCTTGTCATCTCATCAGACTTGATCGCAAAACATATAAGGGTCAGTAGACAGACCTGGAATTATCTATGTCTTTTTTTCTTGTTTTGTTCATTTGTTTTTCTTTTTCTTTTGCCTATGTCTAGCTATATATGATAGGCAGGAAGAACAATCCTAAGAAGAAAACAATAGATACCTGGCGTTCCGTGGGGAAGGGGGGCAGGGAGTGGGCATGGGAGCCAACAAACTCAGGGATAAGGTAACAACAAGAAATCTAAAATTGATAGTGAGGAGCGTGAATAATGCCTGGTAGGGTTTAATCAAGTGCAATGTATCGGAGAGGAATTACTGAGAGCCGAATGGAGGGTGAGCATGATAGTGGAATAGGAGGAAGGTGAAAGGAAATACAGGAAAGAAATAAGAGGCAAAAGCTATTAATAGAGGTATAGCTATAGGCAAGTATATATGTAAATACACTAAATTATAATGAAAGGGATAGAGACCAATGCACATATATTTATATGTTAAGTATTAAGATAGTAGACAGACTTTGGGCCTCTACTCAAGGCCTCACTAACACAAGAACAGTTTGTTCTAATAACCTGGCACTCATTGATACCTTCCCGACACAATTGCTGAAGACAAAATGGGAGCATAAGCAAATGTGGTGAAGAGAGGAGATGGTTTCCAGCTATCAAAAAATATAGCGTCTGGGGTCTTAAAGGCATGAAGTTAAACAAGTGATCATCCAGCAGGGAAGCAAACAAGCCCACATGGAAGAAGCACACCAAATTGTGTCATTATGAGGTGTTGATAGGATCAGGTATAAGGTATCAAAGATCCCAAGCAAACAAGTATGTCCATGTGAATGAGGAGGTTTGGAGTGGAGACCCAAAGTCCATCTGTAGACAATTGGATATCCCCCCACAGAGGGGTTATAAGGAAGGGATGATTCAACCAAGTTGCAGTATAGCACTTCAGTCCTCTAGTTCCTGACTGCTTCCTCCCTCCACTATCATGAACCAGTTTTACCTTACAAATCTGGCTAGACCGGAGAACACACATTGGTAGAGATAAGAGCTTTTGACACATGGAATTCAGGACAGATAAACTCCTCAGGAACATTAGTGGGAGGAGCAATTTCATAAGAGTAGGGGGATGGTCTCTTAGAGGGAAGGGGAAGAAAGAGGGATCCCATCACAAAGATGGATATAACACCCCTCCCTGAAAGGGCTGCATAACAGAAATGTGTGTGAAGGAAGACAAAGGGGAGTGTAAGATGAAAAATGAAAAATAATAACAATATACAAATCAGAAAAGATTCATGAGGGGAAAGGGTAGGGGAAGGAGGGCAAAAAGAGCTTCTTATACCAAGGGCTCAAGCAGAAATTGTTTTGGAAATGATGTCAGCATATGTATAAATATGCTTGATACAATTGATGTATGGAATGTTATAAGAGCTGTACGAGTCTCCAATAAAATGTTTAAAAAAAAGTGGACTGCTAAAAGGACGCACCCATCTGTCTGGGGAGAAGTACTGTCAGAGCACTTCTTAGAGCAAGGATAGTGAGAGTTTGCCCTGCTTACTTTAGCCATGTTGTCAAGAGAAGCCAGTCTCTTGAATAGGCTTTCACGCTTGGTAAAGAGGAGGGGATGTTAGAAAGAGCACGGCCCTCAAAGGATGGATTGACACCAGGGCTGCAGCAATGGGCTCAAGCATTGGAGCAAATGTGAGGATATCCCAAGACCTAGCAGTTCTGTTAGAAGCAACTCAGTGACACTTAACAATAAAAGATGCCCAAGCTGAATTTATGTCATAACTAAGGAAGCATGCTGTTTCTGATCAACTAAATGGACCATGATCAAATTCTTGTCAGCTCCTGGAATGAACAAGGAACTACAAGTTCAAGTCGCAGGGGAATAGAAGTCTGGGTGTGAGGTTTGGCCCAGGAATTCCTGTTGACTACCCTTCCTGGGGCTCTTGGGCCTCAGTTATTCTACTGCTTCTTTTTGGACCTTGTATTTTTATGTCCTTGCCCATATTTTTCTCTTACAGACTGGAAGTTATGTAACTACAAATGATTGTCCAGCCAACCTGCACTAACCTACTTGTCAACCTCTGTGATCAGGTTGCTACCAGATTACATCCAGCTGCTTTTTCAACCCCTTGCTCAGCTAGGGATGACCGTGGCGCTGTTCAAATCAGCTCCACCACCGTGTCCAGCAAGAAGCAGTTACAGGAGGATGTCCTTTGCCCCTCCACTTGAGGAAGAATTTGCATGGAGTCATGTGGGGAGAGGAATGTTAACTAGACAGAACTTGGCAAAAGGGCAACGAGTGTGATAATGCAGAGAATCCTAACACAAAATGGGAGGCACACTGCAGAAAGCCAGCCCATATCAGAAGGACTTCCAGAAAATCAACCAAAGGCTGCAAGTCAGCCATTAGTCGAGTAAAAGACAAGCGCTGTTCTTGATACACTCGCTCGTTACATTCACAGTGTTTTCCTGATTCTGAATGTTGTCCTTATCTGAATTCTTTTTTGGTAAATGAGACAAGAACCAAGAAAAGGTAGGCTCAAAACTCTTGAGTCTTCTCTTGATAATAATATTTTTTTTTCTTCCAATTTATTTTTTAAAAAGCATCAAACCCACCGACCACAATTGAGTCAATTTCCACTCGTAGGGTGTACGTGCTTTCTCAGGTATCTGAGATTGTTGATCTTTATGGCAGCAGGCAGCCTCAGCTTTCTGTTGCAGAGCAGCTTGTGGGCTTAAATCACGGACTTTACAGTTAGCAGCCTGGAGCACAACCAGGTAGACTAGGGCCCTTGGAATGTCACCAGCAAGGGACCAGCAGAGGTAATTAGATAAATAGACTGCACTTTCAAAGTGTTTTCATTGGCGTACATATAAAATAACAGTCAACGCACTTGCTAATTTGTGAATATCTTTTCAGAAGGTCAGTACACATCCACGGAAGACATAGCAGACCTTTTCATTCTGTTTATGTTTTACACGCATGACAACTCTGCACAAATTCCAGTTCCTAGACACTAGAGATTGACAATGTTAAATTGTAAAATTAGAGAATATACAGGAATTGTATTTAGAATGATATTCAGAAAATAACAAATAGTATTCCTAATAAAAGGAATTAAACAACTATAGAATACAGAATTGTCCTTTAAATATATTCATTTTAACTTCATATATCTTTCATTATATTATTCTTTTTTTTCTGTTTATCTCTTTACTTCTTGGATTCATTTACTTTCATACCCATTTCTTTTTTTTTTAAATCGTTTTATTAGGGGCTCATACAACTCATCACAATCCATACATACAGCAATTGTGTAAAGCACATTTGTACATTCATTACCCTTGTCATTTTCAAAACATTTGCTCCCCACTTAAGCCCCTGGCATTAGGTCCTCATTTTCCCCCTCCCCCCCCCCCTCATGAACCCTTTATAATTTATAAATTATTATTTTGTCATATCTTGCCCTGTCCAACGTCTCCCTTCACCCAATTTCCTTATATTATTCTTATTTATCTTATTATTTCACTACTAACCATTGTGAAATTTGCCTACAATGATTCTAGAGCCAAAAGAGTATGCAAATCAAGGCATTGCAGTATTATTAAGAAAATCTTTATAGGGATTTTGACAAAGAAACCCAGCACACTGCCTCACCCCATGTACTACCTCATTCTTGGAATGCACCCATCTCCTGACCCCCTTCCTCCTGTATGAAGGACACTATCTGCACTAGAATCCCTGCCTTTTCCCCTTCTGTGACCTTGCTGGCACCTTACTAGTGCAGATAAACTATGAAAGCTACCCCCACCTGCCATGCAGGGTCCAAACCTTTTGGAATTCTAGCGCTGCTCTGGGTCACCTGCTAATAAATATTTCCTTGCTCAAGTTCTCCATTCTTGGTCATTCCCTGGTCATTCCCTTGTCATGGTTTTTCTGCTTTAGTATTAGGGGAAAATATGAAGATTTTATGTTTTGTTTTTAATTTTCAAGCCTTAAAAGTATGTGGTATTTTGATTTTGCTTTGCATTAAAATGAGTATTTTTTATTGTCAAATTTAGCATGCAGAGGCAAAGCCTTGTGAGATAGTTTATTGTGCCAGCCTGGCCGATAAACAGAAGTGAGTTAACTGAAGGGCAGAGAGATAAATGGCTTGGTGAGCCTCGCCTTTCTTGTCTCTTGCTCTTTGATCATTGTACCAGTGTGCGGCTACCTTGCTTGTTCTGTGCCTCAATTTATAGGCTACACTACCTGTGGGATGCCTAGCCTGTGGGCTGTCACTGTAAGTTGAGGTCCCTTTAAGATATCTCTGGAGCTGGGGACTGGCAGTTGGGACTGGTGGTTGGTTGACAGTTGGTGATCTGCCTTGTGATTGGCTGCTGTGCTGAGATATACTAACTCTCTTTATAAATAGAGGAAGATCTGGCAGCAGACTAGACTTGAAGGACTGTTAGTCTCTCACAACTCTCTCTCTCATGGGAGTGAGTTGCACTGAGCCATTTGTACTGCTTTATAACTTAACTGTTCATTTCTTGTTTTATATATATCTATCTGTATATAATTTAACAGTTCATTTCTTGTGTTATATATCTAATTACTTTTATAAATAAATATTTAAAATTATCAGCAATCTGGTTTTATCTCCCTAGAGAACCCTGTCTAACACACCACGCAAAACAGGATTATACTACCCAATTTATCAGAACACTGTATCTCAAAAGTTACTCGTGTTTATGACACTATAGATATACACATATTTTTTGGTTTTGTTTTGTTTTCCTCCTCCTGCCCTCTCTCACTGCCCCGCTCCCTTCCCTCGGCCTAAATACAGCCTTCAAAATCTTCTTTTAGTGTGAAAACCATTGTTCTTAATGGTTTTTTTTTCCTTCTCGTAGCATTTGTCCTTATGGGATTTATGAGGTTGACTAACTTTGCTGAGTAATGTCTTCCAAATTTGTCCATGTTATGAGATGTTTTATAGTCTCATTATTGATTTCTAGAGATGTATAGTATTCCATTGTATGTATGTACTTGAGCTTATTTATCAATTTCTACACAGGTAGGCTTTTTAGTTATCTCAATTTTGGTTTTGCGATTATACATAATGCTGCTTATAAACATGAGTGTACATATATCTATTCATGTTTTGCTTTTTATATCTGTAGGGTATTTACTGCATAGAGGGATTTCAGAGTCTTATGGTATTTCTGTTCTTCTCTTCCCCTGCCCCTCCCCGCTCCCTCCTATGTTCCTGGTAGTTCTATTCCTATTTCTGTAAGGAAGCACAATATAGTTTTCCAAAATGACCTTACAACTCTGCAAGCCCATCAGCAATGTATGAGTGTTCCAATTTCCACATATCTGCTTCAACATTTGTTATTATCTATTTTTTTTTTGTTTTCATTTTGTTATAATTGCTGGTGTGAGTTGTAAGCTCATCTTTGTTTTAATTTGTGTTTCTTTTATAGCTAATGATCATGAGAATTTCTACTTATTATTGATGGCCACCTGATGTCATCTTTAGTAAATTATCCATTTATGTGTTTTACCCATTTTTTGGATTGAATTGTTTGTGTTTTTATTGAAATTCTGCAATTTCTATAGATTTTCAAGATTACCTCCTTATGCGGTTGCACAGTTTTTTTTTCTCAGTCTGTGGGTTCTCTTTTTACTCTATCTACTAAGTTTTAAATGTAAATTATAATGTTTATTTTTAGGAAAACTTGGTCCTCTTTTTGTCTTCTGTAGTGTAGGTGCCTGTCGTTATGCTTAGTGATGTGTTTATGCCTTTTATTAGAGCCCTTAAGTTTCACCCTATTTTTTCATTGATTATCATTTAGATTGAGGGTTGATATTTAAGTATTTAATTCATGTTGAATTATTTTATGTGCGGTGAAGTATGGGTCCTGTTTCATTCGTTTGCATGTAGAAATATGATTGTGCTAGCAATTTGTTGAAAAGACTATCACTTTAAATATTAGTAGATTTATTTGAAAAAAAGGAGACCTGGTGGTACTCTCTGGCCAGTTCTGGACTTCTAATCATAAGGTAGGCATTTCAAATCCACCAGCCACTCAGCTCAATGGGAGCAATACGAGCTGCCCAGTCCTGTACAGTTGTACGGTCTCAGAAACCCCATGCAGAGTTCATCAGAGGCAGCACCTTCTGGATGGCAGTGGGTTCTTCGAAAAGAAACCCCTTAGCCAGGATCTATAACATTCATCTACCCATCCTTTTAGAAGATTATAGTTAATTATCTCTTGTTATTTATTATAACAACCAAATTGTTAGGCAGTTTTCATGGTGTGCAAAGAACTGCAGTGAAGGTAGTCCCCTTTGTTTCAGTTATTATGATGGATATAATGCATACAGTTTTTTGTTTTGTTTTGTTTTTAGTACCCAAAGCAGCTAGTCGTGGTGGCTAGAATGTTGAAAGCACCTTGCCCACATTATTTTTGTCCATTGCAACGACACTAAGTACAGAGATTTCTTTGGAAACACACTTGCAAAAGTTGACCATCTTTTGCCCCCAGTTATCTGGAATTTGCTGGTGTTCAGTGGTTCTCATTCTCACCAAAAAAACAAAAACAAAAAACAAACAAACCCAAAAGCATTTATTTTCAGGATTTTATAAAGGTGAAAACTTTCTTGAATTCAGAGATTCTGCTTTATTTGTCAGAAACTTTGTTTTGACCTGAATTACAACCAGAGGCAGCTTGATTATTTTCTCTGTAAAAAAAAATGATTCTTTCAACTTATTCTCTAATGCAGGTTCTTTTGTTTGGGGCCCACGCAAGGTGTGCATTTTTGCGGACTACTGTTTTTAGTTTCCCCTTCGTATTTTCTCTCCTCAATAAAGTACTCTCCAGCTACAAATTTTCTGAAGGCAGTTCTGTAACTTGTTTCTTCTGTTTTCTCAATGACTTTCAATTTGAAGTCCGCAGTTTAGAACTTGCTTTTAATTCCTGAAATGACACTGAGATTTAGATTTAGACATAGCCGAAACAAGCAAACCTGCATAGCTTGATGGTTTCCCTTAAGATGATTTGATGCAGTTTGCATATGTATTCTTATTCCTCCAGTTAAAAGTTAGACTCAGCAATATTGGATTAGAGAGAAATCAACAATAAAAAGGGATGGAGGCAGTGAAGGTGTTGGATAAGTACAAGAGTTAAAGTCAACAGAGGTAAGTACTGTCACATACACAGATTTGCATTAATTATAATCTAAGGAGATAGAATGATAGGCATGTAGGTTAAATCAGAGTAGGAGGGTGAGATAGTTGACGTTTACTGTGCTAACCCGGCTGATAAACACATGTGGGATTAATTGAAGGGCAGAGAGATAAATGGGTCTGTGAGCCTCACCTTTCTTGTTCTCGGGTCTCTTGCTGATGGTTGGACCAGGGTGCAGCTGCCTTAGCCAGTTCCCTGCTTCACCTGGCAAGGTTCACTTCCTGTGAGACATCCCTGAGGAGAAGCAGCATGGACCTACTCTGATGCAGCCCTGGGTGCTGGAGCAGCCGTGTAGAGACCCCTGCCAGCGCTGAGATGTTTACACGCTCACTGATTCAGCTTTCCTCCTGCAGTTGGTGTCATTGTGTGTTTTTGTGAGAATGAGGAGGACTTTATGGATTGGTGTTGGACATATGGGCTAATGTTGGATTTATGGGCTTGGACAGCACTGGGTTGGAATGCTTTCTTAATGTTTTAGTGAGATTGAGGAGGACTTTATGGATTGGTTTCAGACAGATGGGCTAATGTTGGACTTATGGGCTTGGACAGCACTGGATTGGGATGCTTTCTTAATGTATACCTACCCTTTATATAAAACTCTCTCTTATACACATATGAGTTTCTGTGGATTTGTTTATCTAATTTACCCGGTCCAACTCAGAGGGAAAATTGGAGTATATTCATACAGATGTATAAATTTGGCAGAAATTACATATGTATGAGTACTTAATTTTACTACCAATATATCCATAGATTTAGTGGAGTATACAGGGCAAAGTTTTGAAACCACTTTAAATATAATGTGTTACCTCAAGAGAATGGTTCCTGGGCCAGAGAAGTCAGTGGCATAACACACTCTACAAAGACTGTGTTCTACTTCCTACTTTGTTGAGTAGCCACTGAGGCCTTAAAAGCTTATAGGCAGGTGAGTTAGTTAATTGTGCCAGCCTGGCCAATAATCACATGCGGTGCTGGTTGAAAGGCGGAGAGATAAATGGGTGGTGAAGCCTCGCCTTTCTAGTTCTCGGGTCTCTTGTTTTGTGATGGTTGCATTGGGTGCAGCTGCCTTAGCAGTTCCCTGCTTCAGCTTGCAAGATTGACTTCCTACAAGACATCCCCAAGGAGAAGCCGCATGGATCTATCCCAATGCAGCCCTGGGTGCTGGAGCAGCCATGTGGAGACCCCTGCTGGTGCTGAGATGCTTACATGTTCACTGACTCAGCTTTCCTCCTGCAGTCGGCATCATTGCCTCTGTTTTGTGAGGTGAAGGACTTTGTGGACTGGTGTTGGGTATGGGTTAATGTTGGACTTGTGGGCTTGGGCAGCATTGGGTTGGGATGTTTTCGTGATGCACATTTTCTTTGCATAAAACTCTCTCTTATACGTGAGTCGCCATGGATTTGTTTCTCCAAAGTACCCAGACTAATACAGCAGGTATTTAAGATGTGGCTATGGGTCTATACTATAGGTAATAAAATTGACAGCAATTGACATCACATTGAAATAATTAGTTCAATGGGCCATATGAACATCAGTCTTTATAACTCTGAGGCCAAAAGACCTAGATGGTACCCACCTACCACTACCAATTGTTCTGAACTAGATCACATTAAAATTGCCTGGATAGGGTGGGAGGAAAAATATTTATCACAAAACCAAAAAAATCATTGAGGAGACCAGACTGGTTGGATTGGTGAAATCATCGAGATTATGGCCTTAGTCACCCTTCATGTCTGGAGCTGAACTCATACCCATGCCTCAGTTTTCAGCCAACAATAGACAGGTTTATAAAGGGAACACACACTTTATAATAGAGTGCTAATCTGGGTAGATTAGAGAAACAAATTGATAAACACACATATGTGTATAAGAGAGAGTTTTATATAAAGGATAATTGTACATTAAGAAAGCATCCCAGCCAAATCCAGTCCAAGCCCATAAGTCTTATATTAGCCCATATGTCCGATACCAATCTAAAAAATTCCTCATCAGAGTCATGAAACACATGCAATGATGCCAAATGCAGGCTGATCACAGGGCAGTGGGTAGAAAATCTTGTAGATCCAGTGGCATTGTAAGCGTCTCAGTGCTGGCAGGGGTCTCCACGGGGCTCCTCCAATTCCAGGGTTCTGGCTGCATGCAGGTAGGTCCATGTGGCTTCTCCAGCTCAAGGCACTAGTGTAGTTCCATGTGTCTTGTCAACTGCAATGTCTCCCAGGGAGTGAGCACAGAGAGAGAAGTGTCTCCCGCCTCCAAGGAGGAAAACTGCCGGAGTTCCCAGAATTCTCAGGAGAAATCCATGCCCACACAGAAGCTTCATTGGCTATGATCTGATTGACAAGTTAGACGCCATCCCTTCACTCTTAATCCTCTCAAGTCCCAAACTGACAGCAGATTATGTAAGTAGCACATCACCCATTTCAGATCAAGGAGCAGGATTTGCTGAAGCACAGAGGTCCAAAGGATTAGAAGAGAAAGAGAAATGGAGGTGGGAAACAGAGAAGAGTGAAGCTGAATAGTGTTACATTGAGGGGATTCCAATGGATGAGATGAAGCAAAATATTTATGAATTATTTAATGCAAAATAATTATCTTCTCTGTTACCCTTCACCCATTTCACAATAAATAGTTCTTATAAAGAGAGAACTGAAATATGACTGTAGCATTTATGCTAATGGAGATTGGATTGTGATTCCCATTGATAGATGCTTGATGATATTTACCAGTGCAAGCTTTGCTTTGCATATGTTTCCAATTGATAGTATGTAATTTATGGACAGGCTTCAGTAGTTTCAACATTACAATTAATGACTCAAAAGTGACCTTGTTAGGTGCTCTGGAGCCACTTCCGATTTTAGCAATCCTATGTACACCTTAAAACAAACAAAACAAGTAGACAAATTATAAAAACACTTCCATATTCTGAACCATGCTCAGAATTGTATATATGTTTGAGCTCATTGTTGCAATGTAATATATTTCATTGAGGATTTATTTTTAGCTATCCCTCTCCACTTTGCCAAGCATGCTGTTTTAGGCTGGGTTCTCTAGAGAAGCAACACCAGTGACATGTATAGAGTTCTAGAGGTGAAAAATTGTATTTCAAGAAAACGGTGCAACCAATTGTACAAGAGGGCAAGTCCAGGTCCAGGCAGGTTCCAAGCCCATGGATTAGATGTTAGACTAGAAATTTCTCCTGATTTGAAGAATTGTGGCGGCTGATAAAGCCAAGATTGGCAGGAAGGCAACAGGCTGGTAATGGCAGATGCAGATGAATCAAAGTTAGCAGGTCAGGTTTGTGGCTCCCATTTCAAGTAAATTTGATGTTGGTAGGTTAAAAGGCAGGTCACTGCCAACTTGCAGAATTGGCAGGCAATTTTGCAGGCTGTTGGCAATAGTCCAAAGAACCAGAAACTGATAAACCAGATGCCTGATCCAGACACAGCAAAAAGCAAGCAAGATTGTCCACAGTGTTCACTTTTATTAGAAAGAGTCCACATTGCTGAGGAACTTTGTTTTCAATTGTGCACATCAGGGCTGGGACCTGAGGAAGACTGCTGAATCTCACATCCATATCATTAAAATTTATTGACTTCTCATAAAATATCCCACCATGGATTTGATTACACTGAGTTAGGTCTCACCTGAGGAATCATTTGGTCTTCACTGATAAACCACTGAAAATCTTTGCCCAGAGAAGTTGATCCAAAACCTGACACGATGCCGGGTCCCTCCTGATAGCATGTCCAGAGTATGGTGGATGCGGTTATGCTCTCGCCACGGTCTTGGAGCAGCCCGGCTATCCTTCTTCCAGAACAGTTAGTCTTTCCTCTGGCAGTCCATGGCATCGTCGCTATTTGTCCTCAACATCGTATTGGAATACATCAAGCCTTCTCTGTTATTCTTGTTTTCTAGCTTTCATAGGCATACGAGGCCATTGAAAAATACTATGACCTAAGTAAAGTAAACCTTATTCCTGAAAGTGACATCTTTATCCTTTAATCCTTTAAAAATGGTCTTTGCAACAAAGTTGCCTAAATGAAATATGTAATTGGATTTCCCGACTACGGCTTCCAAGAGTGTTGACTGTGGTTGAAAATAAAATAAAATGGGTGACCAATGTAATATTTTCAACATCTCGAGGTGGAGCTGTGTACTAGTCCAGTTATGGAGTTTTGTTGTCTTTGCATTTTACATGTACTTCATATCGAAGGCTGTCTTATTTGCTGGTCAAGTAAGTGCTTCAAGTCCTCTTTGAGTTCAGGAAGCAAGACTGGGTCGTCTCCATATCAGAAGTTTTCGAGCCCCTTCCTCATTTTTTTCTTTTTTTAAAACTCCTTGAAATTACCCCATGTGCTACCAAAACATTGATTTCAATGCTAACTTTGCTCCCTTAGGAAGCACTCTGACCAGTGCTGAAATCTAATGAGGAAAGAAGCGAGCATGTTTTCAAGGTTGCTCCCTTTTCTTTTTCTTTTTTTCTCCTTTCCTTCTTTTCCTTCATTTGTAGAAAATAACACACAATTCGAAAGGGGAGAGGGGTGGCATACAGATCACAGCTTCACAGCCCAACATTAGACGGCGTCTGGATCCCAGGAAGTGCCCCATTTACTCAGTGCTCTTTCTTTCTATTTCTCCCTCCTCCCTTCTTTCCCCAATCCCTTCCTCCTCTCTACCACTGGCCTTGCTATAACCTTCAAAGCCTGCTTCTTTTTGTGTGAAAACCCTTTTTCATACTGTTGGTGAAATAATACTTACATAGTATATATCTTTATGAGATTCATGAACTTTGCTGAACATAATGTGTCTCAAATTAATCCATGTTATTAGGTGTTTGACAGTTTGGCTGTTGTTTCTTTTAGAGATACTAAATATTGCATTTTAGGTATTTACCCGAGCTTATTTATCCTTTCCTTGACAGACGGATCTTTTGGGCTGTTTTCATAATTTTACTGTTATAGATAAATTTACTACAATAAACATGAGGTTGTAAAAATCTGTAATTTGTTTTTTATTTCTTTGGGGTGTATATTGAGCAGAGAGATTGCAGAAGTTTAAAGTAGTCTGGAAACAAATGAGAACAATAATACAACATATGAAAACTTTGGGACACAGTAAAAGCAGTTCAGAGGGCAATTTATAGCAATATGCACATATTTTTTTAAATGAATTACAGTAAACACCTTAACACAATACTTGGGGTAAATTTTATTTTAGAAAAATTAATATCAGACAGGCTCAAGGAGTTGGAGATTAAACATATCCCAAATGTCTAACTCTTCCAAGATGCTATTATACTCCATCTGCCCCTGCCTTAAGTATATTCTCTCATGTTCCTGGGTTCTACTATTTGTTACAACAAACCATAGATACACAGAATTTTACGGAAATGCCTCACAGGATTGTGGGTGCTGTATGTGTCCCAGAGCTGAAGGTCAGGTTCATTTAGCAGAGCTAAATGCAGAGACAAAAATAAATAAAACTCTCAAATCTTACTACCATAGAGTCAGTTGTGACTTAGAATGACCCTGTGGGTTTCCAAATCTGTAACTCTTTATGGGAGTGGAAAGCCTCATCGTTCTCCTGATGAGCTGCTCGTAAGTTCAAACTGCTGACCCTGAGGATAACAGTAGATGGTGGTTTCAAACTGCTGACCTTGAGCATCCAGAAGCAGTAGCCAAAAATGTGCAAAAGTCACAGCAGGTCTTGTTGATTCTACCAAAGCTCATGCATACAATAAAAGTATGGCTTATCAGGTAATGTGCAGAGCTATACTGTGTTACTATCCAAGGAAAAGAAAGGATGGTGTCTCAAATCATACCCTTTCGTATAGGAGTCTTGAAGAGAGCTCAAGGAAGGAAAACGGTTGGCTTAGTTCACACCCTCTAATAAAGTCAAGTCTTAAGGCCACCTCTATCCTGTTCATAGTAGAGACTGGCTCCAAAATGGGATTACAGTCTGAAACACGGACTCTAGAATCGCAACATATCTCAAACGGATCTACAGACAGAACTGCCATGGTCATTAACCACACCACACACCTGTGACAATTAGAACAAGAACAGACCAACAAAACTCAACCCCCAGAAAAATAAAAACAATAAAATTAGAGCAGAAGCAAATGAACCAGAAAACCATATATGTAATATCTATTAAATATTAAATAAAATTATATTTATATTAAATAAAGGTATTTACATCAGATTTATTTAATTATATATGTATTATCATTATCTTTATTATTTATTTATAATTATATTTAGCTAATTAAATAATATAAAATATTCATATAAAATTATTTATATTAAATAAAAATTAGAGCAGAAACAAATGAATCAGAAAACTATATATATAATTTTGTGTGTGTGTGTGTATATATATATGCACACACACATACTAACAAGGCAGGTAGGTTCTTTGAAAGGATTAACAAAATTGATAACCCACTGTCAAACCAACCCAAGAAAAGGAAGGAGAAAAAGTAAATATTCTAAAAAGGCATGAGTCTCTAATGACTTTTTTACATTGAGTCCAGTTCTTCAGATTATTTTTACAACATATAGGATGAATCCAAAACCCAAAGCCAAACTTACGGCCAGAGAGTCAGTGCAGACCCAGAGCAACCCTAGAGGACAGAGGAGACCTGCCCCGGTGCATTTCTGAAAGGGTGACTCTAGGGGAGCGCAAAGCGCTGTCTTACTCAGGGTGGTTTGGAATGCTGATCCTCCAGTTAGCAGCCCATCAAGTAGCCACCACACCAGCAGGCACCCTCCCAAGACTGAGTCAGCCCAGGGAAGACACACAACCTTGATACACGTTTCCTGCTTTTACACAAGCGAAAGGTATGGAGTTTTGTTTCGGTCAGTTAAAAAAAAAAAAGGCAGTTTTATGGCTGAATTTTCAATTATCCATGTACAGCCAAACTTAATCTATGACAATGATTTTACTGTAATATATGAAAAATTAGAATATATTTTTCTGGAATGTACAAAGTAAAAAATAGCATTTTAAAATTATGAATGAGGGTGTAAGGAATGGAAATGCACTTTTGGAAACGTCAAGAGACTTGTTTGGGCAGGTTTTGTCAGAACTTCAAAATATAAATTTTTTTTTCATTTATGTGTGTTATGAGAGTGCTATTTCAGTAAGCGTGATAGATAAGAAAATATAGGTAATATGTAAATGAGCAAAAGAAGTATATTGAGAGTGACAAGTTGATTTGATTTTAAATGATAGCGTAGAGCATCAAGACATTTGGGACTGTTTGCCTACAGCATATTTCCCAAACTTGTTTAGAGCACTGCTCATTTTCAGGGGAAAAATCACTCAGAACCCCCTTGGAAATTAAAAAAAAAATTGTACTGTAATTCATAGCTCAGTCTAAAGTCTAAGTGCCTAAGTATCTGCTTTTGCAGCTCTCTATATCATTCCAGCACCCCAACCTCCCCACTAACCTAGAGGATTAATCTTCCAATTCCTATGTTCTGGGTCACTGATTTCATACTATATTATTAGGAAACATAAATATATTACATAAATAAAGTAGAAGGAGTAACAAAAGGAATGAGACAAACTTGCCTGTCTTCTTTATCTCTGTTTATTTTTCTACCATCCTCTTATTTTTGTTTTTACAATGCTTTTTATGTTAGAATTTATTCCGGTCAAATAAAGTCAGAACAAAGTTTGTAACACGTTATTAAATCTACTGTTATTGCATACTTGGATATTTATTGTCATCTAGAAATCATGTTAGTTACAGTGACGGACAAAAAAATCAAGAAGTTCCTACAACTAAGAATTTGGGTGCCCGCAAGTGTTATAGGTAATGAATAAAACTGAACAAGTTAATAAGAAAGGAAATGTACTCACAGAATATTTAGTAGGAATGTCGAATGCAGTAGCTATTTCAAGGCTTTTTGAAAGATTTAGAAATCATAGGCACCTTTTTTTTTATTCTTTCAGGGGAGAGCGCGAACGCAGTCCCCCACTACCACAAATTATGCAGTCGAGTCTTCCACATTTGGGGAAATCGCAGGAGCCCACATCTGGAGTGCAATGGATAAGCTTTGTCCTGGGAAAGCCACCTTTGTGATCATGGTATCTCCCCTGCCAGGTAAGTATTAAGAGAAGCCTTGGCGGTGTGTTTGGTTAGTAGTTAGGATCCTAAAAACGATGTCTTCTGTTCAAATCTATCAACCCCTCAAGGGAAGAAAGATGATACTTTGATAAGATGTAAATTCTCAGAAACTGCATATGTGGTACTTACGGGTCTGAACTCACTCTCTGGCAGCATTGCTCTTGTGGTTGTTAGGTGCCATTGAGCAACTTTGGACCCATCATGACACTATGTACAAAAGAAAGACCGCAGAGTTCTTACGCATCCTCACTATTGTTTTTTATGACTTTGAGTCTATTGTTGCAGCCACTGTATCAATTCATTATCTTGAAGGTCTTCCTCTTTTTTTATTTTATCGACCTTATACTTTACCAAGCATAGTAACCTTTAACAGGCCTGATCTTCCTTGCTTGCATGTCTAAAGGATGTGAAATGAACTCTCATTTTATTGGGGGCTCATACAATTCTTATACTTACTACTAAGTAGAATTCTGGTTGTACATCTTCCAAGACACATTTCTTTGCTCTTCTGGTGGTCCATGGTATCTTCCATATTCTTAACTATATCAGAATTCAAAAAAAAATAATCTCCTCTGCATTCTTACTTACTCATTGTCCAACTTTCACATTCCCATGAGGTCTTTGAAAATAAGAGGTTTGCATCAGGCACCTCTTCTTGCTCAAAGAAACATAATTTCTCTTTCTTTAGCACTTTAAAGAGGTGTAGTACACCGAGTTTGTCAAATCCAATGTGCCCTTTGATCTTCTGACTGCTACTTCCATGAGCATTGACTGTGAATTCAAATAAATTTAAATAGATGATAACCTAAATATTTTCTCTGTCATGCAATTGCCTGTTGGACAACTTGTGAGGATTTCTTGTTTTCTTTACATTGAGTTGCAATCCATACTGAAAGCTGTATTCTTTGGTTTTATTTGCAAACGTTTCAACTTTTCTTGAGGCCGGTGAGCGAGGCTGTGTCATCTGCAGATGGCAGGTTCTTGATGAGCCTTTCTGGAGTCCTGTGCCACGTACTCCTTCATGTAGTTCAGCGTCTCAGACTAGTTCCTCAGGACACAGATTGAATATGTATGGCTAAAGAATAAAACCTTGACACACAGTGTTTCTGATTTTAAACCATGCAATCTCCTTTCCATTTTGAATGACTCTTGATTTATGTTGGAGTTCTGCATGAGCATAATGAACTGTTCTAGAATTTATCTTCTTTGCAGTAGTATCCGAAATTTGGTACTAACCACAGTTGAATGCCTTGTGTAGTCAAAAAGGTACAAGGTAACATATTTTCTTTTTATATTCTCTGCTTTCAAACAAGATCCATCTGACCTTAGCATGCTGCCTTAATTAATGCTTTTTTTTAACTTCTCTGGGTTCTAATAGCCATTGCAATGGCTACACAGAACTCAGAAAGAACAATCAAACAAGCATGAATGAAGGGTTTTTAAGGAAGTAGACAAGTGGTAATGCCAATGAGAAATGTTTAGAATTAAGTTGTATATCATGGCATATTACAAATTCCCTCATCTGCTAATAAATGCCACAAAGGCTTATCACCTTGTTATAATCCTCAACCCAAAGACATTCAGCTGAGGATCCATGGCTCAGCAAACCCACCTCCCTGAATTAAGCACCCAGGGACACCCCACTCCACAAGTCAGCCTCATGCATGAAACCACTCAGCTTTCTTTGCTCTGGTTCCTGGTCTGATAGCTGGCCTCTCATAGTACCTAACGTTGAGATCCAGGACGTCGGCTGCACAGGAATGTCAGGTGTAGAGGATGTGCTCCACACCTGGCTCTTATTTGGAATGGGATTCCTCCTCCTACTTCTCAGAGGACTTATTTCTTTTTAAATCATTTTATTGGGGGCTCATACAATTCTTATCAAAATCCATCCATTCATCCATTGTGTCAAGCACATTTGTTGCCATCATCATTTTCAAAACATTTGCTTTCTATTTGAGCCCTTGGTATCAGCTCCTCAATTTTTCCCCTTCCTCCCTGCTCTCCCTCCCTCATGAACCCTTGCTAATTTATAAATTATTATTATTATGTTATATCTTATATTGTCTGACGTCTCCCTTCATCCACTTTTTTTGTTCACCATCCCCCAGGGAGGAGGTTATATGTAGATCATTGTAATCAGTTCCCTCTTTCCACCCCACTGACCCTCCACCCTCCTGGTATCACCAGTCTCAGCACTTGTCCTGAAGGGATCATTTGTCCTGGATTCCCTGTGTTTCCAATTCCTATCTGTACTAGTGTACATCCTCTGGTCTAGCTAGATTTGTGAGGTAGAATTGGGATCATGATAGTGGGAGTGGAGGGGAGAAGCATTTAGGAACTAGAGGAAAGTTGTATATTTCATTGTTGCTACACTGTACCCTGAGTGGTTCATCTCCTCCGTGCAACCCTTCTGTGAGGGGATGTCCAGTTGCTTACAGATGGGTCTTGGGTCCCCAACCTGTGCTCCCCATCATTCACAATAATTTTATTTTTTGTTCTTTGATGCCTGAGACACCTCATGATCACACAGGTTGGTGTGCTTCCTCCATGTGGGCTTTGTTGTTTCTGAGCTAGAGGGCCACTTGTTTACTGTAGTATTAATTTATAAGTTGGATGGGGAGGAGGGCCAGCCTCCACCGCTACTACTACCCATGGGTTCAGTAATGCACAATTGTACGGTTGAGATATATAAGTATTATATTAAAGTCATCGAGAGCATGAACAATAGAAGAGATATTACATGAATTCAGTCAGACACATTACATGGTAGCATTGCTCACTTCAGCCCATCTTGGTGGTCCACTTGGAGAGAGGGGGAAGGGAAGGAGGGCTAGGGAACAAGGGAGCCAGGATGGGAGAGGAGAGAGGGAAGAGAGGCGAGTGGGACCAGTGAGAGCCCAGCAAGAGAGCAGCCAGAGAGAGCCAGTTCTATTGCTAGCCCAGGCCTATATACCTTTTTTTTGGGGGTGCACGCCCACTAATTACAGGTAAAGACATATGTCAAAGGAAGGTGTTGCACTATCGGTTACACAGTAATGAGAGGGGGTGGTCTAGGGACATACACGCAATAGGAAGAGGAGGGATTGGGAGTAAACATGTGACAAGATGGGTGGATTCTAGATTTAGGATGGCAGATTAACTTTGACCTGTTCTCTGGGTCTCCATAGGAACCATTATCAGTAGGGTGTAAACCCCACCTACAGGAACCAAGCTAATGGTCCCAAGCTTCAGAGAGGAGTAATCCATTGTCTCCAGCAGTCCGGAGCAGGTCCACCCCTGCTGTCTGACCTCCCCCCACAGTTTACCTTCAAGTCTTTAAGACCTTAGATGTTATATCTTTTGATAGTTGGGCACCATCAGCTTTCTTCGCCACATTTGCTTATACAACCATTTTGTCTTCAGCAATCATGTCGGAAAGGTGAGCATCACCCCATTAGAGGTCTTATTTTATACACAGTAGGATGGTACTACAGGGAATCTTATTCCCAATCACTCGCAGATGAATTCTATCCGTGTCCTGCTCCATGCTCTTACCAGACTCATTCAAGGAAAGATCATTTGTTGTAAGTTAGAGACTTTGGTTATTAGAGACACATTAATTCACTGCTGCTGTGATCAGTGTTGATATCTCTGGCCACCTTGTCTTCTGAATCTAGCTTGTGAACTTCCTTGTAAGATGTTGAGCCACCTCAAAAGAAACAAACACAAGACACTCCACTTTAGAGAAAAAATAAAGTGTGACATTAGGGCCAGCCCAGAAGTTGGACTATCCCCAAGAAACAACAGATGGTTCAAGGAGCCACCGCAAAAGTGTGGGGACCTCGGGGAACACCGCTAAGACTTTGCTGAACCTGACCAATGTCCAAAAGCCAGCCGCCACCTAAAGTGTGGAGAAACACGATAAGACTTGACTGGGACATTGGTGACGTAAAAGAGCCAAACCAAACTTTCCATTGAAACCTGCATAGAGACACTGACTTTTCAGAGAGCTAGGACATCAGCTCCTGCTCTCTCCAACTCTACCCGGGTGAGCACACCGATGAAGGCAGTGCTTGCTGGGACTGCGATGCTAAAATGATATGTGTGAAGAGTGCTGTTATTATGCCCTTATGCTCATACTTGCTCCAATACTTTTATCCTTAGTAGTTTATTATTAGATTGTTTGATGTGTGCTTGCAGTGAATAAACCGAGCATCGGAAAATGTCTTAGAGCGTTAAGTAATTGATCGCGGAGCTCATGACAGTTTGAGCTTCGGGCAGTTCTCTGTTAATGTACGGCTACAGAAGTTTTAAAATTTTACGTAAAACGTTACTTGCATGTGATATTAATGATTTTGTTTGATAATTTCCACATTGTGTTGGGCACAAATATGAATGCTTTTCAATAAGTTTGTTTAGTAGCTGTCTTCCAAATTTCTTGACATAGATTAGTGAATCCTTCCAGTGCTTCATCAGCTCGTTGAAATATTTTAATTGATTTTTAGTCAATGCCTGAAGCCGTATGTTTCACGAATAATTCAGTGTGCTCTAGAGTCTTGACTACCATCGGTTCTTGATTATATGCTACCTGTTGAAATGGATGTGCATTCACCAATTCTTTTTGGTATATACTCTGTGTATTCCTTGTATTCCTGTGCATTCTTGTGTATACTCTGTGTATTCCTTCCATCTTATTTCAATACTTAAACTCAAGTCATGAATTATTCTTCAGTTCTTTCAGCTTTATCCATTCCGAGGATGTCCTGCCTTTTTTGGCTTACCGACTCAAGGTTTCGGCACACTTTATTATGTTTTTTTTTTTTTTTTCAATCTGCTCTTTGAAGTTTTCTGTTCAATTCTTTTACTTCATCAATTGTTCCATTTGCATTAGCTCTCTTCTGAGGGCCACTCTACTTTTTTCTTTCTTTGCTCTCTTTTTAATGACCCTTTAATGTGTTGCCTTGTGATGTTCTTGATGTTGTTCCCCAACTCATTTGCTCTTCAGTCATTCTTATTGAATGAAATCTGTTCTTGAGATCTTGTCTCAATTTAAAACATATTTAAATTGTATTTAGGTTCTGATGGACTTGGATTAATTGCTTTCACCTTCAATCTGAACTTGCAGGTGAGCAATTATAAGTCTATTTCACAGCTGTCCCCTGACCTTGTTTTGGGTGATGATATTGAGTTTATCCATTGTCCCTTCTCCCAGATGTAGTCTATTTGCTTTCTGTGCATTCCTTCTTCCTCTGTCCATGGGTGAAGTTGCTGTTTATGTTGCTGACTGACCAAAAGGTATTTGCAATAAAGAAATCATTGGAAATGGAATCATATACTGTGAAGAAAAAAAGAAGAATTCACTGGTTTTGCAAAATTCTGCTATGTGATTTCAAGCTTTGTTTCAATCACGAAGGACACATTTTCCAAATGTGAATAATTCTTTGTTTTTCATTTTTGTATTTCCTTTGTCTATAATTATTAATACATCTTGATTGCATACTTAAAAAATTTCAGACTTAAGAATTTAGATGAATTCTTCCATTTCTCCATTCCTCCTTTTACTGATGAGTGTGTAAATTTGATAATAGTTGTATTAACTGTACTTCCTTATTTTTTGTGTAAGTGCCATGGGGTCAGTGTTGACTCAGAGTGACTCTGTGGACAAGAGTTTTAAGCCCTGACCAGTCCCGCACCATTCTCACAAGCGTTATGTTTGAGTCCCTTGTTGCACCCACTGTGACAATTCATCAAGGGTCTGCATTTTTTTCCTTTCCACTATACTTTATCAAGAATTCCCTTTTCCAGGGAATAGTCTTTCCTAATAATATGTCCAAAGTATGTGCGATGAAGGTCATCATTTTGGGTGACCCTGCTGTTGTTTGAAATACCAGAGACATAGCTGCTGGCATCATAGCAACAAGCAAAGCACTATAGGCTGACACACTGACAGACAAGTCGTGGAAACTTCCTTCAGGCCCATAGATATTATTCTTCAAGATATATTTTTAATGTTCTCTTAGACTCCGAATTTGTCATTCCCAACATAGCAAATCATATCATTGTCTGATTCAAAAGAGAAAATGCCTGTCCTTTTCAGTCCAGTAATGCTTGGATTCCTTTTAGTAAACTTAGTTTTCCTTTTTTTAACAATCATTTTTTTGGGAGCTCTGACAATGTTTATCGCAATCCATACATCCATCCATTGTGTCAAGCACATTTGCACATTTCTTGCCCTCATCATTCTCAAAGCATTTTCTTTCTATTGAGCCTTTGGTATCAGCTCCTCATTCCCCCCACCCCCATCTCCCTCCCCATCCCCGCCATGAACCCTTGATAATTTCTAAATAATTATTAATTTTTCATGTCTTAACACTGTCCAACATCTCCCTTCACCCACTTTTCTGTTGTCTGTCCCCCAGGGAGAGGGTTGTATGTAGATCCTTGTAATCTGTTAGTTTTCCTTGTAAGTATATTTTCATTGTAGGATCTTTGTGTGCAGTAGGAGTGCAGTTTTTTTCTTGTAAAATAATGTATAAATATGTATAGAAATATATACACTTCTATTTTATAATGTATTCTTTTAATTTTATGTCCCATTTATAAAAATAATACAAGTACACTGGAAGCTGCCACTTGATGGGATTGTTTCGTTAAAAGGGTCTTGTGCCTTTTCTGCCTTTGACCTGGTGCACATCTCTCACCTTCTGTAGTGTGTGTTTCAGTGGGGAGTACTTGAGCTTTCCTTCTCTTAACAGGTTTCTACTTTATAATGTCTGAGTCTTAAGGTTTTTACAGTAATCATTCTTATCATGAGTATACATTGAACCACAAAGTCAACCTCAATGAATTTTTAAAAGAAAACATTTAATAGGTTACATTCCGTGATAATTATACATTTGGCATAAAATAGGTTGATTAAAGTCCAAAGGAGAAAAATCCTCACATACTTATTATAAACACATGTGTGATATTAAGTACTTCCTACATGCAAGTTTCATTGTACAAAGGCAAGTACCTCTTGTGTTGCTATCAGGTAAGCATTGGAATGCTAGCCTGGAATGCTTGATCAATGGTTCAAACCCATCAGACACTCACAAAAACAAAAAAAAAAAAGACTTATGATTTTGACCAAATCTCAAGAAAGAAAGAAAAATAAAAACGTGTGGGGATTATGCACTCCTTCCACTCTCCAAGGAGTTTGTGGTAGTTATGTAATCAATCCTGTGTCAACTTGATAAATGCAGTGAAGGGGCGGATCTAGCTTGTCAAGCAGGACACAGCCTGATGCTTCTCATGAGGATTCTGGGAGCTTCCTTTCTTCCTCCCAGGAGCCTAGAAGCACTCTCTCTCTGTTACTCTCTCTTTCTGTCTTCTAACACAATTCTAAACTGCAAGGCATTAAATGTCATTGAAATCTATTCTATAGCTAGACACTTTGTCAAAATATCTTAGTTTCATATAACAAAGCTTTGGATTAGCTAAATGAATAAACAAGTATCAAATGTACAGTAAATTGAACATCCAAGGAAGCATTTTGGAGTAGTTTGTAATCTAGGATCATCCAAGTCCTCTTACATTCATTCTTGCCTCGGTTTGGGTGATTTTGAAACAAGGTGAAAGTAGATAAACTGTTGGCTACAAGGAGGGTGCCATTGCACTATACCGGGGAATTGTAAACTCAGCTCTTTGATCCTGACATTCGTCTTTTTAATGATTCAGAGCCACAACCTCCCTGTGATAACATCTTTCTTCTCTCTACTTTTGAGCTGTGAGCACCTAAGTGAAATCTTGATTTTTTTCTTAAGCTTTTATTAAACTTAAGCCTGGAAGTAAGGAAAAGCTAAAGGAAAAGGATTAGAGAGGTTTATTCAACACTGTCAGAGAAAGAAAATCCTTTCCTTAATGCCAGATGGATTAAATTCCTGATCTTGCAATTGCCTAAAATTATCACTGGAATTATATCTATGTCAATTAAACTAAACCTAGTATGGGGGAAATTATTTAACTAGCTCCCTCATTCACTGTCATTCAAGAATTCTAATAATTTTAAAAGTATGCAGGCATGTAGCCATCTTGGTATTACTCACATGTACTATTGAAATTAATTAAATCTAAGTGTGTCTCTCAGTCATTTCAGGAGTTTTTCGAGGGTACTGTTAATACATGTTTATCCAGTGTGCACCATTGACATACAATATTTTAACAGTGTAAGCAAATTAATAACATTTTGGCTTATATTACAAAAGTCCAGTGTTTTTTTAATTAAAAATCACATATTTTTGTTTCCTAAACCATTTATAAAAGACATAGATCAAAGTCATTTTGTTTAAAACCTTCCTTCTGTAAAGAAATGAATTATTAAGGTACAAAGGTTGATTTTTCCCAGGTTTGTTTAAGAAGAATTCCTTTTTATTTGCTTTTCTTGTCCTCTCTTCTATTATATTGTTTGTCTTAATTGTAAACACACAGGTAAAAAAGTAACTGATTTTTAACTTTAATAATGGGTTGAAAACCTGAGTTTGAAAAGAAATGCCTTTAGCATATTTTTCATGAATTATTTATTATCAAAACTTTTTATTGGTTATCTTTCACTGAACTCCAATCAATGTTCTAGGAGAGTTTCCACAGTTGTTAGTTTGTATGTGCCATTTGTAACAGATAAAGAGTGATCTATGGAGAGAATAGAGGGACAATGTCTTTGTATTTCTCATTTTATACAATTCAGTACTGCACACATAGTTGAATGATATTGAAACATCTCTATATTATTATATAGAATAAATCCTTAATAATTCACACATTTTCACTATGAAGGGCTGTGTGAATTATTTTCAAGTGTTCAAATAAACAGGATATAATAAATGAATGGCATATAATAGATACAGTGCTAAATGATAGGGATGGAGAGATGAATCTGATGTTTGTTTTAGTTTGAACTCCTTAGAGAGTAGGTGAAATGCTTAATCCCCAATAGTTTTCGCCAGCTTAGAAGAAAGTTTGTAATTTCTACCAAACTATAAATTGTAAGAACTAATGGAAATGGAGTAGATATATAAAAACTACATAAACTATTTTGAAATTTAATTTATTAAAATATTCAAATAGCAGATAAGACATATCTTTAAACAGAAAACTCTCATTGCCATTGACTCCACCCAAACTCATAGTGATGCTGTAGGGCAGTGTATTGCTCCATAGAGTATGTTAGGCTGCATCTATTTAATAATCCAACCACCTCATCTTTCTCCAGAATGGCTAGTTTTATAGCAAACTCATGCTTAACTCTCTGTGCTGTGAGGGCTCTCACATATGTACATACTAATTATAAACACACAGAAGCCACAATAAAAATAAGATGCCATTTAGAGTTGCTTAACGGAACTGAAACACTTTGGTATAAACTTGAAAGAATATGTAGACTATCTGTCTACTAAAAATTCAAAATGTTGATGAAAGAAAAAGAAATGTTTACATAAATGGAAAGGTATACAGTGTTTAAGTTTTGGAAAACCCAACAGAGTTAAAGATTGTATTCTCTTCCATTTGAGCTATATAAATTTTGCTTTCTTTGAAATATAAACAATTTCATTATAAAACAAACAACTCTAAGCTTTAGAATAGATAAAAAACTCTGAAATATAATAATAAATTGAGAGAAATCAGTTTATTCACCAGAAGCTACAGTAACCATCACAATGTAATATTTACTAAGGATACAGGCATAGATTAAGGAAGCAGAGAAAGCAAGAATAAAACTATAGCAATGCTCAATCAACATTTAACAAGGACATAAAAGATATATATGTCCTAATTTGGTGAAATGACATTACTGAATAATGGTTCTAGGGTTGCAGGTATGGAAGATTTCTAGAGAAGTTGTGTCTTGACAAAGTATACTATTCTCTTTACTAAGATTCTTCTAACATCATAAAATAATGGGTATAGATTCTTCAAGTCCCCTTATCAGAACCATGCAATAGGGTGTGTGGCACCTTAATAGAAGTGGTTAGTCAGAAAATCCTTAGATCATTAAGAAAGAAGAGTAGAGCGTGTGCTCGATCATCTCTGAAGTGGCAGAGGTAGCAAAAGCACTAGAGTCTATGAATACCTGTATGCTCGTGTGACATGTAATACTATGAAAATGAATAAAGAAACAGTATTGAGACAGTGAGAAAGAGAAGAGGAGTCCTGTCTAGACCAACAGAGAAGCTGAGTGCCGTAGGAGAAGTTGGTATCAAAATAAGTCTTCATAAAAGGAAGATTCAGGTATGTCTGACCTTGACCTCCTGGTGACAGGGAAGCCAGAGAAGGTCAGCTGTGGGCCCCACCTCCATGCTTTCTACTCCATGTCCATTTGCCCTCACACCTAGAGCAAAGGAGTGGCCATCCAGGGGCAAACTTGGCACTGCTGGAGACTTTCGCTTCTCTTTCGTACTTTCTTTGTCCCCAACTGAAAGTGAAAATTGAAAGTATATTGATAGTGTCTTTCCCATCTCTGGAATTATTATGGAGAACACTCTCTTAAATAGAGACTTTTAGCAGTAAATTTCCACAAATCTTATGTTTCCTATATCCCATTAGTTTTATAATATGCTTATTTTCATACTATGCAGAAGAAATAAGTGAAAGAAAAAGGGATTTAACTATCTAAAAGGGAATTCGTTACTGTCGCTAGAAATCTTCCCTAATTTTAGTAAGTTTGCACTCAAGGAAAAAGAGAAATTTCCTCGCCATTTGTGATTTAAATGGAGAAAATATGACAGAGGTGTTTTAGCAAAACACCAGAAGTGGGACACAACAGACTGACTGGACAATATTTTGCCTGATACCCGTGTTTGCTACTTTAGAGTGAACCAGCACTGGACACTGGCCTCCTGAAAGAAGTGTTCAGCAACTCTGCAGAGGGATGAGCAGAGCTTGGACTACAGGTTTGAAGATATGTGTTATCTTTTTAAAAATTCGTATGAAAGGGGATTATGGTAGCAGTTGTCCAGCGCTGCTAGATGGGATTGAATGCTATGATAGCTGTATTAGCTCCCAATAAAATGGTTTTGAAAAAATAAATGGCTTCTAGCATAAATTCACTGGTCCCAATTATTCTTATTTACGTGTTTAAGATTTCCATGTCCATTTGATCCCACAGAGATGGTTCTTTTAAGGAACATAATCCTGTAGACAGGCATACTTTATCAAACAATTGATTTCAAGAAGACTTCAAGGAATACTATTGATTTATCATTTAAAGATAATCCCTGGAAATCATTTTAGGGGTTTATCCAGTCTCTTTGCCTCTTGGAATACTGAATTTCCTTTGACTATAAAAGGATCTTCTTCATTTTTTCTCTTTTGATCAACATTCATGTATAGATTCTTTCATCAAAATATTCTGTGATGGTAGCTGAATCTCATCTGCTGGCCATTTTTCTGGCCTTAGGGCAAAGGAGAGTTTTCATGAAGACTATAAGCCACAAAGGAGCCCTGATGGTATCGTTTTACTTATCGGGCTGTGCTCTGCAAGATTAGCAGTTAGAAACCACCAGCCTCTCTGTCAGAGAAAGGTGCCACTTCCCACTTCAATAAAGAGCTAGAATCCAGAAAACCCATGCCTTATACGGTTGCTATTAGTCATATCAACTTGGCAGCAAACCTATTAATAGTAAGTAAGCAAGTCTTACCCAACCTGGCCCAGTCTCTGAGCCCACGTGGGAGTCATTCTGCCTCCACAAACCAATTGGTTCTATTCTGAGAACAGACGACTAAAATAGTTGGCCCACTTTTGCATATCCACTAAAAGTGAGCAACTGACAGGAATGATAACAGCTTAGTCCTTGTTGAACTGCGAGGTACTTCCTGTGGTTTGTCCACTTGCTCTTGAAAGTAAATCTAAGGGGAAAATACTCTTAAAATCTTAATTTTAGCAAGTAGGGAAACAAACTTAGAGGAGCTGAGGGGTAAAACTACTTGATCAAGTCAAATAGTTAACAGAAAATCCTATAGTTCACCGGAGATAGAATCTAGAAGCTCTGATTTTACCACCATAAAACTGCACCACAGAAAACAAGAGAATAAATAGAAAAATAGACTGTGATGGCAAATCTTGCTTTTTGAAATAAATTTGACCCCTAAATATTTGTTATTTAGATAAAATTAATAAGGAGTAATGAGAATTTTTCAGGTGATAGGGAAAGATGAAAATTTTCAGGTAAAATAAGAAGAGAGCACTTGATTCAAGTTAAAATCAATTCCAGGTGGTTAGCCGGAGCATCGCATTAGACGAAGTGAGACGTACTGAAGAAAAGAAATGATGCTGGAGGGGAAGACCAGACACACTCAGAAACAAACCAGGCAGGAATTTTGATTTGAATTCTAGAAATGAATTTAGGTGTTAGTCAAGAGAGCACACGGAGAGATGATTTAGAACTCTTAATAGAAAATCAATAGAATGACCTTGATAAATCAAGAGGAGCAAGATGTGGGCAAAAATCTAGGAAAGCTGAAATGAAGAGAATTCAAAAGATAAAAACACTCTAGAATGAGGTAGCGCATGAGACTCATGAGATAAGGAAGCATTTTCAAAAAAAATTTGAAATACCCAAGAAAAATTTAAAGTATATTAGAAACACTAAATGAGAGAAGAAATGTTTTCCCCCAAGCAAACAGGATATGAAGGCCAATTGAAGGCTTCTCACAGAATACAGGTATAGAGAAAATACATAAAAAACCGATCTATGTGGAAAGGCAAGAATAGAGAACGCATGCATGTTTCTAAAGGATAAAGGAGAGAGTGATAAATTATGGTAGCATTATAAGAAAGCACTTCCTGAGAATAGGTTATTTTACATATTCCCATTGCAGGCACTCCTGGCGATTCTGACAATAATTATAAAACCCTATCCCACCAAGGCATATGGTTTTTGTTGGTGCTGGTGGTGGTGGTGATGCTGGAGGAAAATAAGCAGATCCTAGACACACAGAAACACATAAAAATGTTACATTTCAGATATAAATCACATTCGTTACAGAATTCTTTGAAACCTTTAAAAGAAATGAGACAGTAAAAAGACATCTGAGGAAGGGCCATGCCTGGAGAACTTTACCGCAAACCCAACTACATCGTTGTTCACATGGGATGGCAACACACGCAAGAACATATTCTCAAATAAGAAATGGCTCATACATAGCACTCTGCGCTTATCAAAAGAAGCCTCTAGGAAACATACGAAAAGTGCTGAAAGGTAGGTTAAAACTTTGGCTCAATTCAGCAATGTCATGCTGTAACAAGTGTGGCAGAGTGTTCTAGAAAGCATTAAAATAGCGATAAGACTAACAAATATTTTGGAAAATGTACAGCCAGCATGCTCTATAGAAACAAAGATAATGAGATTGTATCACATACTTGCAACATGTTATCAGGAGAAAATAGTCCCTGAAGAAGGATATCATGCTGGTTAGCGGGTCAGCCAAAAAGAGGGAATCCATGTGATCGATTGACACCATGGTTGCAGCAAAGGGCTCAAGAGTAGCTACAATTATGAGAATGATGGAGGGCTGGGCAGTGTTTCAGTGTGATGTGCAAGGGCTTGCTAGGAATTGGAACAGACTGGAGGTACCTACCAATAATAATTGAAAATTTTAAATGTCAGTGCTCTCATTTATATAAAATTATATTTTATACATCACAAATAATTGTGATCCTGAAACTAAGGGAACCATTACTATATTTGAATATGTGGTGAAGTTGCCAGAAAAAAATGGATCAAAATAAAATGTATTGAAGAGGTGCAAAAGGGTGGCACAGCTTAATAAGTATTGTTAATATATGTGGTTCTTAGCAACAGACTAGGGTAACTGGCAAGTACTAAGGCATATGTGACCCTTATGTGGCAGTATAAGAAGCAAATACAAAAAATAAGCACTTCTTAAAAGAAAATATTTGCAGAGGTTGTAGCTAAACATAGTTGGTTGAAAAATTGACTATAGTTAAAGTTATTTCATGAATGCAAGCTATTGGCATGAAAAATCAGACTGAGAGAAGATGCTATCGTACTGAAATAGAAGTGGAGTTTTCTAATCAGTATATTTATTTCTATTTGTGGTAAGATTTAAAATATGAGTACATGCAAAATGCCATTTTGAAGGTGCCCAGCATTACCCGCTGAGTGTCTACCTGCCCACCATGCTGAAGAAAGACAATAAAAATCAGTCACCATCACGTGGGCTTCAAGTTAAGGTCATGCCAGGTATGTAAGTGTAGAACTCTGCTCCACATGGTTTTCAATGATTGATTTTTTTAAAAAAGATTTCCAGCCACTCTTTTCTGACACATCCTTAGAAGGACTCCAACTACTAAATGTTGGGTTTGTGACTGTGTATGTTAACCGTTCATATCACATGCACGCTCCACCCATTATAATATATATCCTCAAACTCTGCACAACGAGGCTGCAGCCTTATGTATTTTCATTCTGGCGTGTTTGCTTCATTGTTCCTTCTTCCTATCGCAAAGGATCTCCCTATCTTAGCTTTTCCTCCTCCCTACTCCATATTTGGGGTATTTTAAAAGTGCCTCCCCTCAGCATTAGAGGTCTAGATTTATAATATCAAAAACAATGCATGCAGCTGAGGATATAATGATTTTTCACCCTGTTATGTAACTACAAAATATAACGTTTTTGCTATTGTGTATGATTGAGCATTAAGGACTATGGTAAGAATAAAACAGTTATTTGTTTATTAAGATGGTTGGTGTCCCAAGGGTCACTCTTCAAGATTGCAAGTCCAGGACAGCAGTGTGGGACTCGCGTTGTGGCACGTGGATAGAGCAATGGCTGTTTACTTAATATGTATCTTTGGGTTATTTAGGGCGGACTAGGATGCTTCAGGGGAACCTCCCAGGCTTAACGACATTTCCTTGGGGAAAAAATAAGAAGAGGAGAACTGGTACAGAGAATTATAATGAGCGATGGGATCATCCCCTAGATGCTCTTACCAAAACACCAGGTGAAAATCAATTTTTCCTTTTGATCTAAACCAGGATAATTAAATTAATCTCCAAGAGAAAACGAATAAATGGTCATAGCTAAATTCAAGGTAAACTGTCATTGCCTAGGTGACTTATATGGCTCTAAAAAGGTTATAGCAAAGAAGCAAGGTCAGAAAGAAAATATACATGTCAAAAGGCAAGCTCTGTTTCCAAACACAGGCAACTGAGGGAGCAGGGCCATGAGTGCAGCTTCAGAATGTGAATAGAAGCCAGATGCAGTTAGCTCCTCAGAGAGCAGAGTGGAAGAGTCATTGAGCCCCTGTCAAAGTGCTTTACCTTTTACGCATCTCTGTGAGGTGATAGGACACCCAGGAGATTTCTCCTTGGCTGTTTACTTTTCTCTCTTTGGCAAGGAGATAGAGGCAAAGCCAAGGCACTGTTATCCTGGGAGGTCACTTTTTGGTTTTCTCTGCAAATAACACCTTTCCTTGCCAGTTCTGAGTTGGGCCTTTTTTTTCCGCCTGGAGTTATTAATGATACAATTCTAACTTTCACTTATTTACTATTGGAAATTAATGATAACACAGCCCAACGACAATTTTCTTGATATCTTGGTTCTTAGGCCTGTTCCTAGGATTGTTTGCGATACTGATTCATAAAATTGCTTTGATAGATCACATCAGCTCCAGATTCTTAGATATGGTATTTTACTATATTTTCAGCTCCTAAGTCACACTAGTTTATTAATTATCGTTGTCTTTTACTTTTCACTTTTAAATATGAGACACATGTAGACCCACAAATTACAGGATAAAGCAAAACAGGTAAGAAATATTTGGCATAGAATGAGGTATCTAGGATTTTCAAGGGAAGCTGATATGGGGGTTGGTTGGCTATGCATCCAGCAGCCATTCAAAAGGACAGTGGTTTAAAGCTGCCAGTCACATTTCAGCCTTAAAAAGACTGAAAGCAGCGTTCTCAACCTGTGGGTCGAGACTCCTTAGGGGGTCGAACCACCCTTTCACAGGGGTCGCCCAATCCATAACAGTAGCAAAATTATAGTAATGAAGTGGCAATGAAAATAATGTTATGGTTGCGGTCACCACAACATGAGGAATTGTATTAAAGGGTTGAGGCATTAGGAAGGTTGAGAACCCCTGATTTAAAGGTGGTTGATGCCAAGCTTTATTATTTCCCCACAGTTTTATTGAGATATAGTTCACGTATCATACACTTCCATAGTTCACTGGTATTTAAAAGGAGTTGTGTATTCATCACCACCTGCAACCTTATTGATAGGAAAATTTTCTAACTGTTCTTGGAAGAGTTTCTGTGAGCAGGTGGAGAAGTTGTGTATTATAAAAAGATGAACTTTTTAATTTTAATAAAAGAGTTTTAACTCTGGCAGACCCATTTTGCATTTCAGAACATTTGAATCTCTATTGTACAAAAACTTATTAGCAGTCAGTAGATTATGAGTGTGATCAGTCAGAGTTTACATTTACTGTGTGTTTCTGAGGCTGTAAATCTTTATTGGAGCAGAAAGTTTCATAATATGTTTCTGTGTAAACGCTGACATATCAAATATTGTAACATTTTGCTACTTTCTTTTTCTGAACTGTGATGGACCCAATTTTGAGAAGAAACACTTCAAGTAACCTGTATATGAATGTGGAATATTGCCTAGATATTGCAATATGGAAAGCTCTTATCCTACTTTATAATCTACGAAATTAATACATGCAATTTTAATTATAATGATCATGATCATTTACATTCACTAGAAAACTTACACTGATAACTTAGAACATGTACATAGATATATTCCTAATCTTAAAATATTTGTTTCTCCTTGACTGATTACAATATTTGTGGAACTTCTATGAATATCTATATTAATGTAATTTTTCTGTCATTCATTTGCAGAATTCTAAATGTTTATAGGATCCTTTCATCTATAGATCTCGTATCTCATTTTTTTAATCCCCCAAAGCATATATCCTATCCTCATCCAAATCTTTAAATCAACTGACCATGAGGGCTGCATTTTGAATGATGTATCTATCTAAGGACAAAGCGATAAATTCAAACTTGTCTTTCACTTTCCTCCTCGGGTCCTATTCATTTCTCACATCTATATATTAACTCCAAAAATAAAAACAAAAGGCCAAAGCTATGAAATCGAACTGGTCTTTCACTTTTCTTCTCTGAACCTCTTCATTTCTTTTTCCCCCTCTTCATTTCTTATATCTATCTATTAACAGGACTCCATAAATTTTATCACAGAATGTATCCTTAAAATCTTAGTTCTCCTTTCTAGATTCTGTCCTAATATGACTTCCGGCTCTTATCAGATTTTATTTCCAACAACCAGACTCCTCTTCTCCATGCCAACCCTCATCCACTTTTGAAAATCAAGTTCATCATGTCCATCTTCTAGTTCACATCCACAGTCTCTTGTTTGAATGGAATACAACCCTATCTCATAAAGATGCTCTTGAAAGTCGCCCAGCGTGTCTGCCACACTGACTTGTTTGGAGGTGATTAGGGAACAGACCATCGTTCGTCTTCACACTTTCCTGAGCTTGCAAATACGAATACTGCATTCCACACTGAGTTTCCTGCATCCCTCTAACTCTGTGAATATTTCTTATATTCATATCTCACAATGCCACAGTATATTTGAAACCATGAGCTTCTCTGTTTGCTTCTCTCAAAAACTGTATTTTCATTCTTGTCCCAAACATCCAAACATTTGGGAGCATTGCACGTTTCCTTTCTAGAGTCAATGAAAACAGTATGTGTATCACTTGTAGGCTTAACCTCCTCTGACTAGAACTGATAAAAGATCATGGTTCTATTACAAATGGGAACGTACTTCTTTGAAACATCCACAATCCCCCCAAGCATAGATTAGATTCAGTAGCTTTTGTGTTTGGATATAGTTTTGTTCATTTGTCTATAGTATGGCTTAAGCTTTATATTTTAACTTTTATATTTACTTTCTCCACTAGGATATAAAACAAAGAGATATTTCCATCTTTTGTCTTCAAATATAACATTTCTTTCAAATATAGCACCTGCTAGACACAATAAATTGACTTGCATCCTTAAAATTATACCTGAGATTTGTTAATGAAGAGAGCATGCTTTAAGTTAAGCTCGAGTATTTAAACTGTTAGAATCTATTTCTAAGCCCTTTAAGCTATTATTGCTGCCTTGACTTTTTCCCCACTACCTTATGGTTAATGTGGCCTAATCTACCTGTCTTGCCAATTGCAGGTGTTGATGAAGCATATCCATTTTAATTGAACTGTTAACCCATGGGAGAGTTTCACTTACTTTCTCATAATGGCATTTATTTTTTAGATTATTTACTGGCTTTGATTAGTTATAAGAACCCCTTATGATTTATCAAGTAAAATGACATGATTAATGTTGTACATTACACTTTCTTCAATATGATTTCACAAGTGGAAAGAATCATCTGGATTTAATCACAGAATTACACTCAGCAGCAGCGGCGCATGTAAAACAGCTCAGACTAGTGCTGGATTTATCATTTCTCCTGGGATTACCGACATATACTGACCACTCTAATTTTACCAAGACTGTCACTGCTCTGGTCGGTTTGCAGAAATTAACAGAGGTAGTAACAAGCATCGCTAGACGTGGTTCAAGACAGCAGGGAACCCTTGTAAGTATCACTGACTTCATTTTAATTTAATGTCATTTAATTTTTTGACACATTTTTTGCTAGGTTTTGAGATGGCTTTCCTCAGGTCTTTATTCTTGGTAAAGAAAGTGTTCACAAGGCAGAAGCCTGAAGGCAAATAAAAATCGAGTTGTTAACAGTACATCCTCAGAGACAAGAAGGGGCTGTCTCTAGACAGCGTGGAGAGGTTCTTTGGTCATAAAGGTCTTGGTCTTCGGCCCTCCTTCTCCCTGATTTGTCTCCTTCCACCATCACCCAGAGGGAGTGCCTGAGTGTGGGAGCGGTTCTAGTGGCCAGGTGGATTTTAACTAGCTCGTGCTGCGTGTTTCTCCCCTTAGCCTTCTAAAGCCCATCTAATATTTTAGGAAATTCCTTGCTTTTTATAGACTTATTGTCTTTTGCTGATTGTTTGACAGGTGATATCAGGCAAAACAAAACCGAGTAATCAAGTGCCTCTCCATCCTGTGCGGAAGACCCAACAGGCTCAGGAGCCCGCTCGAGTATATTCCACCCTTCGGTCTTAGTTGGGTAAACTCCATCCGGGGACTCTGCTGTGGCATGTCTTCTATTCTTAGTTTTAATTTTGTCACTCATCAGGCTGCTCTGTGGGCCACAAAGTTGGCTGTGGCAAGGAGTCTATAATTGGATTGACAAAGGTCCAGCGATTGATACATTCAGTGGAAAGGTAAGACTAAAATGAAGTGCCCATTGAAGTGCTTTCGTTACGGCGGAACACTGAAGAGGCTTTGCCTAGGAGGATATTTGTTTCCCTAGATGCTCTCCCCTGACAATAGGCCAAAATCACCCATGGGTTTAATTATGCCTTAGCTGGTTGGGGAAATTTGGTTTAAATGATTTTTGTTTTGTTTTTTTTCATCAAATGGACTAGTCCCATACAGGAAGAGCCCAAAGGGAATTTCAGAAGACGTATTCTTAAAGAAGGGATTGGCACTATAAAAGGATATTGCTTTGAGAGAAAGGAACCTGTCGCATTTCAGGCTCTTAGTCTTTGGCTTTTCGTACTATGAAGAAAGGATCTCTTCCACAGGGGGCATTGTTTAGGTTGGAAAAAATATGCCCAGTAAGGGGAGTTGCATCACTACTGAGACATGGGTGAACTGATTTTAAAAGATGTTTAACCTTCTTCAGGCTATCTATCCCACTTATAAGAAATAGAAGTTTGTTAGATATAAGGAAATATAAAAATTTCCCCATTGATTAAGGCATAGAGGCTATGCATGACCCCAGCCTCTGATTGGCGGGCACATCCAGCAAGCCTAGTTTAAATGCAGCAATTGGACAGCAGCAGTCACAAACTCAAGGGCCTTCTGGGATTGCAGTCTGGTCCCTTGAGGAGCATTTCTCTGCATAAGGTGCCAACAGAACATCCTATTAAAACTATCCAGTGCTTTATACAAGTATTCATCTTGTTCTGTTGGGTCTGAGTCTGGAGGGGCCAGTACTAGGCTTCCACAGCTTTCCTAGGGACTGATGGGGCCTTGCACTTTATATTGGACCTTTAACCATAGTAGTGGAGAGAATTACTGGGAAATAACCCTTCCAGACTGGATGGAACTGGGATCTAGAACCGACTGCCAAGTCCACAGTCACATGGGGCAAGTCTGAGGTGAAGGGGAGCCACTCGCCTGAGCCATTGAGTTTCCTGTTTCACTTTTCTAATGGTCAGTTGTTGTTTTTTAAATAATTTTATTGGAGGCTCATACAACTCTTATCACAGCCCACACATCCATCCATTGTGTCATTCACCTTTGTACACTTGTTGCCATAATCATTTTCAACATTTTTTCTTTCTAATTGAACCCTTAGTATCAGTTCCTCATTTCCCCCCCCATGAACCCTTAATAACTCATAAATTATGATTATTTTATCACACATTACACTGTCTGATGTCTCCCTTCACCCACTTTTCCTTTGTCCATCCCCCAGGGAAGGCGTTATATGTAGATACTTGTTATTGGTTTCCCCTTTCTACCCCACCTTCCCTCCACCCTCCCGGTCTCACCACTCTCACCACTGGTCCTCAGAGGTTCATCTGTCCTGGATTCCCTGTGTTTCCAGCTCTGTACCAGTGTACATCCTATGGTCTAGCTGGGATCATGATAGTGGGGGGAGGAAGCATTTAAGAACTAGAGGAATATTGTATGTTTCATCGTTGCTACACTGCACTCTGACTGGCTTGTATCCTCCCCGTGACCCTTCTGTAAGGGGGTGTCCAGTGGCCTACAGATGAGCTTTGTCTAATGGTCAGTTTTAAGTGTTGGTGTACTCTTGATAGTTGTCTGGGGGGTTGTGGTCTCCATGTACAATGGAGATATGAGGTTATACCAAAGTTTTGAGATTTGGCTTGGGTGATTTGGGAAATGAAGCCAGGCCGTTGTCGTTGTACAGTGTTTGGGGAAGTCCAAATTGAGGAAATGACACCTGAAGTATCCTTCTAATCACTTCATGGGTCCTCTTGGTCCAGGTGACATAAACCTCAGCTCACCCGGTGAAGGTGCCTATGAACAGTGGAAGATATTTGCATCCTTGTACCGTTTGGACTTGAGTTAAATTCACTTCCGCAGAGTCTGACCGTCTGTGTTGAGCAGGTCCTCAAACCAGCCAAACTCACTGCTCTTGAGTCAACGCTAACTCATCCTGACCTGATAGAACAAAGCAGAATGACTGCTGTGAGTTTCTGAAGTTGTAACTCTTTACAGAGTAGAAAGCCCTGTCATTCTCCTGTGGAGAGGCTTGTGGTTTCGAACTGCAGACCTTGGGATTAGTAGCCCAACTTATAGCTCCTTGTTGAACAGGTTAGACAAAGGTGAGACCTGAGCAGCGAGACAGTGACAGGCCACTAACTTGATGGGCAAGTCCAGGATAGAGGTGTATAATTGCTGAGTGAGTAAAAGGGGTTTGCAGCTGAATTGTGTAGCATCATGAAAATCTCTTAGTACTTTTCACTGTAATATATGTGCCAATACAAATATGTTTCTTTTATTCCCCACCAGCTATCAGGCCAAAGGCTGTATTTTTTATCTTTAGCTTCTCCTACTTCCTTGGGAGAAAATTCCTGGAGGAACAACTGGCTCTGAGGTCCAGGGAATTGATGGAGACTGGGTCATCTGAGTAGACTGGTGCTGAAGGGCTGCTCCTTCTGTTGCTTGGTTACTGAGGGAAATCTCTGAGTCTCATTTTGGTCACCATGACAATGCACTATGCTACTTTGACAGACTTTTCGATGACCTCTAGGAGTGTTTTGACTTGACTCCTATATGTAAGGAAGATTTTATAGGTGGATAAGTGCCCATTCTCTCACCATAACACGAGAAAACATAAGAGGACCACCGGAAGCCCATGCTTGAGAGTCTGGGTACAGAGTTAATCTTTCTGCCACAGAGAGCACCTCAATGCTATGAGTTCAATTACTTGGGATGAAGTCTCCTTTAGGAATTAACACAGTGATTTTGCTATGAGCCCATCATTAGGGATCCAAATTTTACAAGATCCAGAGGCTTGGCCTGGATGTCACCCTAATGTAATCAATCAGGGGCTCTGGTCCCAGGGCATATTTACTCAAATGGTAAAAAGCTGAATTCTGATCAAAGAAAGGTGGAGAAAGGGGAAGCAGAGAGAGAGGCACTCAGCTCTTGAGACTGGAAACCTGTGTCTGTCACTTGGGGGACTGACCTTAAAGAGATATTCAAATCACAGGATCAAAAATATTAGGTTTGAGATGTTTTTGTTGGTTCTTGCTTTTCAGCGTGAAAAGCAGTCATAGGGCAGCAGCATGCAAAACTAAAATTCTTAAAATTATTTCTCAGACACAAGAATGAGCTCTCTCCCTGTGGAGAGGTCTTGTGGTTATAATGCTTTTTTGCTTTCTCCCCTGCTAGTCTCCTCTCATCTCCAACCAGAGTGTTTCTTAGTGTTGACAGGCTTTTAATGACTGTGTCTGAGTGTCGGTGGGCTTTCAGTGGGCAGTGACATAACTGGTTCTTACTGCCAATGTTTCTCCCATAGCTTTCTAGCACATGCCTCATCTCTCAGGGAATGCCGTAAGGACTTGTCTCTTTTGGAACAATCCCTTCTCTCTAAGTTCAGTTTTCCTAGTATTGATTGTTTTTATAATTTCCCTGAAAAATGGGAAATCCACTGTGATACACGTATCTCACTCTAAGGGTAATTTCCCATCTCTCTTAATTTTTCTTTATCCAAAGTTATTTTATTTTTGGCTTTATAAAACCATATCCTGCTATTGAGGCAAATAATCTAAAAGACCAACATTTCCTAATGTGCATTAGGTTACAAAACCCAAGATGAATAAAGAATTTTGTTGAATAGATAAATTAAAAAGGTATGATATTTAGTGTTAAACTACTATAATTCATTTACTACTTATTAGCAGAGTAACCTTGTGTAGATAATTTATCTTTTTATAAGTATAAATATTATTTTTATACATAAATTAGCAAAATTCTATATCCAACAAAGTGCAGCATAATTTCTGTGATGATTAAATTAGATATTTAATAATATGTGTTTAACCTTGTGCTTTGTGAGTGCTTCATAACCATTGGATATTGCTATACTTCTTAGGGTGGAGCTATTTTGTTTTTAATTCTGTGGTCTTTCTACTGTAAAACTCTATTTACCAGAAATGTATGAAACCATATATGCTTTAACAAAAATTAAAACAGCTATTTTGATAAAAAATTGGAGTCAATGTGCAGCATAAGTCACAGTAGTCATAAGGCACAAACAGTCTAAATATCCATCAATCAATAAATAAGCAAATGTGGTAATCAAAAAAGCAATAAATAAACACTACTGGCTTGCTACTCAGTCAAGAGCAGAAATTAATCCTGAAGCACACAATATATGTATGTGCCTATTTATACCTCTGTAATTTATTTTGCCTCCTCATTCTTTCCTCTACTTCCTTTTACTTTCCTCCTGTCCCATTATCATGTTTGACCTTCATTTGGCTCTCAGTAATTCCTCTCAGCTACATCGCACTTAATCATGCCCCACCAGACATTCTATGCCCTCTTCACCATTGATTTTAGATCACTTTTTGTTCCCTTGTCCCTGGGTTTGTTGGGTCACCCTTCCTTTCCCCTATCTGCCTTCTCCCATGTCTCCCCAGAACTGTTTGTTTCCTTGTTTTCTCCTCAAGATTGTTTCTACTGCCTAACTTATACAGATAGACATGAAAACTAAAAAAAAAAAAAATGCCTATAAGTAGTTCCAGGTCTGTCTGTTGACCATTATGAATGCTTTCCAATTAAGCCTGATGAGGTACCAAGTCCTGCCCCGTTAGTCTATTTGGGGATTTCTCAGGGACTTCATTACTTTGCTCCCCTTGCTGCTCTGATGCACTCCCTTAATGTTTTGCCCTGGTGTGTGTGGATCAGACTGAGCACAATTCCCACACTGTCTGCAGTGCTGTCCCCCACAATGCTATGGGTCAGCTAGGGAACACCATGTCTCCTGGTGGGGCTGGCCCTATAGCCTTCCCTGTTCATTGGTGGCTTGGAGCGGGAATGTCATCCTCAGGGTTTGGTGCGCCAGATGAAGTCCATTCTCTCTCTCTCTCTCTCTCTCTCTCTCTGTCTCTGTCTCTCTCTCCTTTCCTCTTAGTTTGCTCCTGTGTGGTCTGAGCAAACCTGCCCCTCTCCCCAGGCTGTATCTTCAGTGCTGCCCTCTGTGATGCATTCTTCTGGGGAGAGGGTCCATGTAGCTGAGATTGGGGCTGGTCTTGCAGACCTCTTTCCATTATTCTTTGAAAAATCATCTAAAAATACTTGTATTTTAAATTAATATGATTCTTCTGACTCTTTTTTTTCCTTTTTTAAAAATTTAAATAATTTTATTATGGGCTCATACAACTCTTACCGCATTCATACATACATCCATTGTGTCACGTACATTTGTACATCTGTTGCCCTCATCATTCTCAAAGCATTTGCTTTCCACTTGAGCCCTTGGAGTCAGTTCCTTATTTTCCCCCTCCCTTCTCCGCCAACCCCCTCCCTCATGAACCCTTGATAATTATAAATTATTATTGTTTTATCATATCTTATACTGTCCAACGTCTCCCTTCACCCACTTTACTGCTGTCCATTCCCCAGGGAGGAAGGAGGTTATATGTAGATCCTTGTATTTGGTTCCCCCTTTCTCCCCTACCTCTACCCTCCTGGTATCACCACTCTCACCACTAGTCTGGAGGGGTTCATATGCCCTGGATTCCCTGTTTTTCCAGTTCCTATCTATGTTTTTGAAAGAATGCTAATATATGTAATAAACTAATTCCTAAAGTGTTTATTGATGAAAAATTAGCAATTTATAAAGTTTTAATAGTAGTATCTAACACCTAAACAAGGTCGATTATATTAGACAAAAGTCCTATGAAGTTTAAGACTGAATGTATCATTTGGTACTGGTGGAAATGAGGAACAAAAAATTTTGGAGAAGCTATATATTCTGTTATTTTTATATCCTAATTAAGAAACAAATTTAAATTTGCATTTCACTCTGAGATTCCAATTATCCCAAAGCAATAGCTTCTACAAAAATACCCACGTGGTTTTTTTTCTTATATGTTTAGTTCACTTCCATAATAACAACAACTAATTAAAGGAAACTTCAAATGCAAAAGGGGAAGGCTATTATTTTACAAATATCAATTAAACTAGGCAAATTCTTCTTAAATTAACTTTGAGACTGTTCCAGCCATTGCTTCTAATACTCCTAAATGACTCTGCTTACCTGAAGAACATTTGTGGAGCTAAGAGTCCTTTACCATAGAAAGAATGAGGTTCCTAGATCTAATAATATGATAATTTGTGGAAATTATAATTATCAAATATTTGCAAAAAGAACAAATTGGCTGCCATCAAGTTGATACTGACTCATAGGAAATTTACAAGACAGGGTATAGAACTGCCCATGGGAGTTTCTGAGATGGTAACTGTGACAGTCCATTCTTTCTCCCAGGGAGGGGCTGGTGGTTTTGAACTGCTGATCTATGGGATCTCAGCACAATGAGTAATCACTATGCCACCAAGCTCATTTCAAATGTTTACTATATTTTAATAACATACTGTGTTAGTCTAGGTTGACTACAGAAACAAATTCATGGACACTCACATGTGAATAAGAAAGAACTTTATATAAAGGAGTAATTGTATATTAAGAAAACACCCCAGTCCAGTCCAGTTATGTCTGATACCAGTCTGTAAATTCCACTTAAGACTTACACCACACATGCAATGACACCGAGTGCAAGAAGATCACAAGCCAGTGAATGGGAAGTCTTGTGGATCCAGTGGTGGTGGAAGCATCTTAGCTCTGTCATAGGACTCCACTTGGCTCCTCTAGCTCCAAGGCTCTGGCTGCCAACAGCGTAGCTCCATGTATCTTGTCAATAGGAAGAGAAAGCAGAGAGGGAGTGCATCTGGCCTCCAGTGAGTTATTTAACTCCATGGTGCCTCCAAATGAGGTCATCAAGATGCGACCTGATTGATAGACTGGACTGCACTCCAATGTCACAAGTTGACATCAGATTATGCAATTACTACACAGACATAGGTAATACTCAAGAAAATTCAATTTTTGCATCTTTAATAACTACAATTATTTGTATTATACACTCTAGCCATGTATTTTTCATTTAATATTCAGTAAAGTATAAATTAATATAATCTCTCAAAATTAAGAATGATAGTTGACATTCTGTAAATAAGAAAACTGAGGTAATGAGTTCCTATGGATTGTCCTCTGTTAAAGAACCAACATTGTAACCAGAAAGTACAGCTGAAAAAAAGGTTGACATGACTCAGAACATAAAAATGTGTCAGCCCCTTCGACTGATTCTTTCAGTTCCTTGTATCAAACACACTAATATTCTAAGGTCAATGGCATTATTTTAAGAATAATCTAGGATATAGGCTCACACACAATGAGACAACACTTTTGATATTTGGCATATTCCATCACAATCTCAACTGCAAGATTCAGCCCAGACACCTCTTTCTCTTCCTATTCTCCAACTTGATAGAGGCAACTTGTCTCTTGATTCCCCCATCCCCACAAACTCTCTCTCCAAGAGAGAAGATACATTCTAACTCAGAAACTTAAAGTCCTTATGAATTGAAATTAGTAATTAATTTGATTTTTGGGGGTTTATTTATTAATCCTTATCTAGACCAACAGTTTATCTCCTCATCCCCGCCACATTCCAGCCCAGCAACTTCACATGGCATTTCCTTTGTCATGTTTGAAACGTCCTTTCCAGAGGCACTCATGTTCTGCTGTCATGGTGAGCCCCATGCCCCACTACCTCTCTGTTACTCTCAACCGAGGGTACAATGTCCTATTTTCCAAGCATAAAAAGGTCATTTTACATGAATTGCCTCAAACATTCCATCTAAGTCCAGACTTGTTCCAATATCTAAATCATCACTGAAGCCTATTATCTTAGTTTGGTTTTTTTAACGAAATTTAGTTACACCACCATCATTAATGTTTCTTATTCATCAATTCCTTTTACTTTAAATTCAAAAACTGCTAGTAACTTTTGCTCTTAATTTCTCCCACCTTAAAAGAAAGAATTCAATTGGTTCTTTCCAATGTTACCTCACCTGTAATCACCTTATTTTTATTTTTATCTTTTTAAATAAGTGTATTGTCCTATATAGAGTCTCCTTGCTTTTCAATTACTTCCTCCATGTGAAGATGCCCAATCACTCACTGGGCATCTTTCTGCCATGGTTTACCTTTTCAGAGGGGTAGCATAAAATGACAAACCTCATTCTGGTCGTCCATCAATTTCTGAATGGACAAAAATGTTGACAAAATTCGTTCACTTGTGCTTGAAGATTGCAGATGGGTCATTGGAGAGATGGGGAAGTTATATGAACTATTTTGGAGCTCAGTTCAGTGATTTTTAACAGAAGATTAAGGATTGAGAAGGCTTGCTGTGAAACTTAATGCCTTGGGTTCTGACTGACCGTTAAAAAGAGCATTGAATTCCTTGCTTTGAAAAAACAGCTCTGAAGCAACCCAGACTTTTTTGCACCAAGGTCATTACTGGTAAGGAGACATGGTGCTATTCTTATGACCCCAAAATCAAACATCAATCAAGCCAGTGGAAGATGCCATCATCACCAGGCCCCAAAAAAACTTGTCAAGTGAAATCAAAGATTAAGAAAATGCTCATTTATTTTTTGGATGTGAGCAGGAGAGTACATTTGGAGTCCATTCCACCAGGTCAGGCTGTTAGTGGCTTTGAAAATATTGCATAACAGTGTGTGACAGAAAAGGCTGCATTTCTGGCAGATCAGGGACTGGTTTTGCCACCACAACAATGCACTTGCTCATGCAGACATCTCAGTACTCCAGTTTTTGGCAAAAACAGCATGGCTCTCTTGCCCCACACACCTTATTCACCTGACGTCTGTCTGTGCAACTTCCTTTTGTTGCAGCGAATGAAGAGGGACATGAAAGGACAGTACTTTGTCAATGTAGAAGAGATGAAGAAAGAAATGAGGGAGCTGCTGTCAGCCATCCAAACAGATGAGTTTGAAAAAATGTTTTCAAGAATCCAATTGCAGATTTGATAAATGTATTAAGTGTAATGGAGTGTACGCTGAAGGTGATAAGTTTGTTTTATGAAATAAATTTAAATACATAACTTTGAAAAAAAATTCCGGGTCTTTTGTGGTACCTCCTCATAGTTGTTTTTCCCCTATATTGTGTTTCAGCTCCTTAGTCAGTACAAAGCAAACAAATATTAAAATAAAATTTTCTCATTCCATTCATATTTTGTTATTACTGTTATTTACCTTTGACTTTAAGTTTTTATTAAAAAGGAAACAGCAAGCATTTATAGCATTTTAGGTGTAGCACATTTATAAGAAGTAACAGTTACATTTATAACTTTTAGAAAGCTTTGGGTCAGAACACAATTTCATTTAAAATTTTTCACTTAAGAATTCTCAAATGTACATAATAAAACTAACATTTCACAGGGTTATCTACTACTGCAGCAAAATTCTTATTATTGTACGTGACTGATGCCATAATAAAGGATAATAATATTTTAAAATTCTGAACTTTACATGAAAATGGAGGCATTGACTATTGTGTATTGCATGCTAAATAGCAGTTCTTTCTGAGATAGCAAGGAGCATTAGAAAAGAAAATTAATGGCTCCTAGACTCTGCTTCAGGAAATACAGAAACTATGGGAAGTTTTTATTATACCAGCTAAGTGAAAGACCCAGGGAAAGTCAATAAGGATACATACACATATTTATAATGGAAAATAACTATGCATGTATTTACATACAGATGTACATATGGTGTACACATATATATATATGTATTTGTATATGGAAATTATAATTAATATCAATACTACTGATTTCCCTATTGCTTATCATCAGAACCTTGGCTAATTAGTAGCAAATTATTACTTTCATTTTTTTAAATAGTTGGGAATTAATACATATATTCCATATTTCAATCACGTCAAGTAGAATTGTACAATTGGTATCACAATCAGTTTCCAACCATTGCAAATTCATAATATATCTTAATATTAAATATCTAATCCTCCCTAGGAAGCAACCTTCTCGAATTAAGAGTCTACTGACAAGATTTTTTCCTCCAAATCTTGTTGTTGTTATTAGGTACCACCAGCAGGATCAAACAAGTGAAAAGGTGGCAACAGAGCTTCCAGACCAAGAACAGATTATGAAAATGTAAGTTTGCCCACTTCTTAGGGATTAGCCACAGACAAGTTTCTAACTCTCAACCAAATGTTGTCAGGCAATGTTAGGACAGATGAGCCCTGAGGTTGGAAAGTACTCAAAATATAGTTGGGGATGAACTGCCTCCGTCTAGTAGAGTTGATCAGAAGCCCTTGGGTGGAGCAAAGCTTTCAATCACTTTATTTCCTTGTGGGGGCACTGCCTAAAAAAAGAAGAATAAACTGCAAGCATCCATTGATAATCAGATTATGAAATGTATAAAGTATGAATCATGAGCATTTGAAGGAATCAAAAATGAACACTTAAAGAGGCATATCCTAGGACTTGGTGAGCTGCCATGGACTGGTATTGGCCATTTTATTATGACAAGGTTTACAATGACAGGATGGACACATTCAAGAGGAGTGGCATCACATTTATTGTCAAAACATTTCAAAATCTTTCTTGACGGGCAGAGCTATCTATGACAGGATATTATCTTTAAGCCTACAAGGAAATGCAGTTATATATCTATTTTTCAAAATTATTCACCAAACCCTAAAGGTAGCGATAAATAAATTGAAGATTTATATCAACTGCTCCAGTAGGATGCTGATCAAACATGCAATCAATGTACATTAACAATTAATGATGATTGGAATGCAAAAGTTGTGGAAAAAGGACTGGTAGTTGGAAAATATAGCCTTGGTGAAAGAAGTGTAGGTGGAGATTAAAGTCAGATTTGGATATGATCAAGACTTCATGTTGATAATTCCTTATATCTCAAACCTAAATATTGGTTTGAGTGGCTTTAAAAAGAGAAAGAAGGGAAAGTAAAAGGGAAACGGACTGGGAGTCTCTATTGACAAACAAGTTCATCTCAAACAACAATTTTAAAAAAGACAAGAAAGTTCAAAGTGATGTCAGAGGAGATGCTGAATCTTGCTTTTCAGTGTAGAGTAGCTAGAGCAAATGGAAAAAAATTATGAAGTAAAAGTTTTTGATAGAAATATTAAAGGGCAGCTAGAAAAGAAATTAAAGTATTTTAATAAAATGTGTACAGGCTTTGAGTTAGCCAAAAAGAACATTCTCACTACATCTCAACCTACAATAACTGAGGAGTAAATAATCTTCAGTTGCAAAATAGAAGGATTTCATATGCAAAAAAATTGAATGATGCATGATGCAGTAAAGCATAAAAAGAAGCAAGCCTTCAAATCAAGACAGCCAATGGATCATATGGGGAGTGAATGAATCCTTCTTCAACAATCTGGAGAAAGCATCCATAGGTCCCTGGGCTTTGGCAAGAAAGTTCCCAGGGGTCAACATTCCCTGGCCAAATAAAGAAAGAAAGAAAGAAAAAAGGCAAAAGAGCTGAACAGCAAGATCAAGCGAAGGCACCAGCCATCCTTTTCCTATGACAAGAAGCCCCCTGACTATCCTTGTGCCTCAGCAAGGAAGCCCCAGCTATCCCTGTGCTCCAGCAAGACCTCTAATCCCACATTACCCAGTAGCCCTGCCAACATTAACTGCTTCAACATGATGTCAGAGAAACAGCAGTCGATTTAAAAAACAAAAACAACAAACAAGAAACACAGGCCAAAGAACTGACTAACACCCAGATGCAAAGGAATGTCTGAAGAAAAGACCCAGAAACTACCAGAATCAGAACTCACTAGATTGATATTCAGGTTCTGCCAATGGATGGAGGAGATGTTTCAGAAAACAATGTAAAGAATATAAAAGATAGAAATTCAGACAGTGTAATATATGACAAAATAATAATTTATGAATTATGAAGGGTTCATGAGGGAACGGGAAGGGGGAGGGAGGGGGGGAATGAGCAGCTGATATTAAGGGCTCAAGTAGAAGGCAAATGTTTTGAAAATGATGATGCCAACAAATGTGCATATATGCTTTACACAATTGATGTATGTATGGATTGTGATAAGAATTGTATGAGCCCCCAATAAAATGATAAATAATAAACAAAAAGAAAAGAGAAATTCTCCACTGAAAATAATTCCAGAAGATAAATAAAAGGTAACAGAAATAATAAACAACAATGTAAAAGAGCTGAGTAATACAATCAAATAAGTAAAAAGCCGACCTAGTGAGGTGGATAACAATTCACTCAGCTACAATGGATGAAAGAATCAACAAAAATAGCAAAAAGATTTAAAGAAAGTCTAGGTATTGTCTAGGATGCAGCCAAGAGGATCAATCTATATCTCATTGGGATTTTAGAACAACTAGAAACAAGATAATCTACAGAGAAAAAAGTATTAGAAGTTAAAGAATAATACTTTTCTAACATGATAGAAAAATCAATAACCTTTCAAGAAGCTGAGATGTGTGAAATTTCAGACTAATATCACTTACTAATATACACCCCAAAATTCTCAACAAATTTCTGACCACCAGAATCCAACTGCATATCCAGAAAATAAAATACAATACCATGAAGAGAAATTCATATCAGGTATACAAGTGTGGTTCAACATTAAAGAAAAAAAATCTGGGTAATCTACCATAAAAACAAAACAAATAATAAGAATCACATGGCCATATCAATTAATGCAAAGAAAGAAAGAAGCCCAAACCCGTTTGATAATATCCAACACCTATTTGTAAGGAAACCCCACAACAGAATGTGCAGATGGCTCAAGACTGAGCAGTATTGCTCCATCTAGGTATCATGAATGCCCAGTAACAAGAACAAGGATATCTCAACAACTACCAGAGAAATCCTACCTAAAGAGAGTGATTTTTACTACTCCTCTTAAAAACATCTTCCCATTATACTTACAAATATCTTGTTCCAGTGATGAAAAGCTCATGACCAAATGGCTTTCCTTTTTTTTTTGATTATACTGTATTCTCTAAATTCTTTTTTTTTTTTAACATTTTATTAGGGGCTCATACAACTGTTATCCCAATCCATACACACATCAGTTGTGTAAAG